>NW_025963857.1:30129389-30803281 GCF_023055435.1 Haliotis rufescens
GAAAGATCGCCGGCGAATTGAAATATCAATAAAACACGTGCTTTATTCGTCTCACGAGAAGGAACAGTAATTAGCATATCGTCGTTTTTGAATCAGACTCCATGATCGATGGCAGATCAGGGGTACAGAGCCTGAATTATCAGCACAGTGAGACCAAGTCAAACTCGAGCAGGTTAAGTAATAAACCTCATTCCAAGGGAGATTACTTGTTCCGGTATATAGCAAAAACGGAGAAGGAAACGTCGATTGAAGTAACTCTTTTGTTGTTCGCTAGTTCCTGCGAGCAGCGAGAGCCGACGGTAGGCGCGCCCACAGAGGCACGAATCATTGTCGACTGTTAATATCCCGACAGATCGATACTAAGAGAGATGTCATCCAATATTGCTTCAGATCAACTTCCTTTTTCGTCAATGGGATCTTAAAGGGACGGAAAAAGTCCTAATGCTTTTCCTTCTCACCGGAAACGTGCCCATAACGACCGGATGCTTGTCTGCGAGTGCGGAGCTGCGCTATGGCCGACATACAGTATTGACGTGAGACACGTTACGTGGCCGAGCGTTCCTTAATGGCCCATCCAGGACCTCCTATCGACGTTTCCTGGAGGGAAGCAGATCGTTATCTACGCTGATACCTGTACAGGTAGACTTGAAAAGAGCTGCCATTGACAAAGGATGATTCGGTGTCAGCGATGAGCATTTACATTACAACAAGCTAGAAGGAAATCGCACTCATGCCCGTGCCCCTGTTTGTGTTGAGTGGTTTATGAGCAAACACCTCCGTGTCGGAGAATCACTTTCATACTCTGCAAGATGAAATATATGTACTGTTAGCAAACACTCTTAAAGTAGGGTGATTGCTGATTTCTCTACGCTTCCTAATGCGTTATAAAACCGCCCCACCGGAAAAAATCCAAAATGGCGGCGTTCCCATGAAGTGCACGGATAGATTGATTTCAGTCAGGGGTGGGGTAGTTTGAGGTAGGTGGGAGTGGTACTTTAATGGGGAGCTGTTGAGGGTACAGATTTACGATGAAGAAAGTTTTCCTGACTTTACATGACATATGGTCATTAAATTCAAAGCTACGTTTATGGATTACAATAGGTGTGTGATATGAAGAACTTGCCACGTCCCGAGCACCGTGCTACATGGCTACATGGCTTCATCTCGCCTTGAAATTGAAATTCTCTGAGCGGCGTAAAACAACGCTCACTTACTTACCCTCGCTGCACAGGTTTATTTCCTCGACTTGGGTATTTGGGTCCATTGTGTATATGGGATCACAGTAGAGCTTTCAGTAACAACACAGTTAATATACAATATCACGTCAGCGTTAATACGATGGCACCGATCATCTATATTCTGAGGGTTGTATCAACAAAGTACATTTTCCCAGAAAATGGTTTAAAAACGTAACTATGCCACAAAAAGTGCATGTTGTTTATCACGTGTCTATCCAAAGTATGTTATGACACAAAACCTGTTGATGCTATACAACTGCCATTGTGTGTCCTAGATTACTTAATGAAAGAATATCTGCATATTGTTTCTGTACATTTGGTCATGTTTAAATGTTTGTAGTAGAGTTAATGCTTAAAAGCAATACGAGTGAATTATTTTAAAGAATAGACACTTTATTTAATAAGCTCCAGGTTCTCCAAATGAAACTTTCTTTTCGTTAAAGAAGTCGTGTTATTCAAATAAACAGGGGAGATAATGGGATATTTGGTTTGCAAATTAACTCTCTTGCATGTTATGCTTTTTTAGAATTATTTCCAAAAGAATTTATTATATCTGTTGATTTTAGAATTATGACTTCTGCACAGGACTGTTGTTTTATCCAATGAGGTCAATTTAGTGATGAAATGGACTACAGTGGGTAATAATGGCGAAAAATTTGGTCTGTGTATAAGAAAAGTTTTCACAAGCTCATAATTGAATAATTTGGATTATGTGGTGAAAAAGTACTTGAAAAAACATATAAGTTAAACATATATATCTTAACATTGTTGAAATAGTATTACCTGTCCTTCTCGGCTATTTTCCAAGTATCGAATTGTATCGTTTGTAGCGGAAACTGGAAAATAGGAGTCACTATTCTTGAAGAATTTTTTTACGAATCATTCGTCCTGAATATTTTACTTTGTTTTGTTTTTGTTATTGTTTTAGATTCCTTTCAAGTTTTTACTTTTTATTGCGGTGGGGGATGGGGATAGGCGGTGTCTGTTGTTGCTGCTGCTTTTGTTGTTGAGTTTTGTCGGGCTTCTTTGGGTTCTTTTTTTGTGTTTTTTTTGTGTTTTTTATGGGGTATGGTTTTTTTTAAATATGTTCCAGCTGTATGAGGCGGCCTGTAAATATTCGAATCTGGACCATACAAACCCGTGAGCAACGAACCACGCTGTAAACCAAGTCACCGAACCTGACCACCCGACCAACACGCCTAGGTTACTGTGGACCAATGTCCCGGACCCCAAGGGTCCTAAGTCTTCAGAAGGTATGTTGATTGTAGTTTAAATTTACCCTCACTTCACAGACACCCTGATCCACTGCAGCTGACCAAACAGCAGCCCACTTGAAATAAACTGGAATAAAATATAACTGCAGAATTTAACAATTAAAAAATTGAATACAATCCGACTAGCACAAACCCCCAAACAGTAACTACTAACGTATGTTCTATCATTAATTTCCTATGTCTAATATCCCCAGGGCTCGTGTTAGATGTCCGCCTACAGTCAGGTAACGTCTTCACAAAGGTAGCTGCTGGACAATGCCCTTTATAACGGTGCATGAGGGATGCACCTGGACTGTCAGTAAGGTGTGTTGGTCCTTCGTTATCTCTGACATTTCAAAGGCCAAATAAATATGGAAGTACGCCCATTGAACCACTTGGGCGACAAAAGCACAGGCACCTTGCCATTGCCCTCGCTATACATGCAGTTGTCAATGACTTTCTTGACAGCAACACCTCACCTTGAAATATCGGGGAAATTGATGATGTTGAAAGGAGAAGTTTACAAGCGATTATTCTTTATTGGGTAGATGTGTTTGTTTTGGGGAACTGGTTGGGGTGGGGCTCGCCTTGCACGAGACGACCCCGTGACATGCGCAGTAAGATCGGGGGTGGACACGCGCCGCTCACGGACGAACAAACATGGCCGCGTGCTTGAACGGAACATATTTCATCCAATACTACATGCCCTGAAAATTCACTTTTTGTTAAAATGGATTTCGTTTTCATTATTCACCGAGCTTTGTTAATTCAGCAAGCGGGCTTGTTATCTTTGCATGTGTGATATTTAAGTAACACCGGATAAAGATCAGGATTTATGCTATTTCCATCCTTCCCGGCTGACATTTTCATGATCGTACATCTCTCTCGGCGAAGATGTCAAAATTCGGAAGAATAACGCAAGGCAGCCTGGATTAAATATACGCCCAAATACTACAATAGAAATGTCAGTGTTTGAAACCTTGACGGTGTATCGTGCCATGAAAATGCCTTGCAAATAATTGATACCTTTTACTAGTCTGGCACAATGTATACATAATTACATAAACTGTTTATATAGATATATGGCTATACCATCAGAAGAAGAATTGTTATACAGAGGGCAATAAGGGTAATGCCGTTATACGTCTTTTAATGCCACGTAATGTCATAGATAATATTTTAATTACCTTGATATTACAGCATCACGTGTTTGGGTAGTGCAGAACATACTTTACACTTTTCGAACACCTGGTGTCGATTTTCGGTGATCTATTCATGTACTAGACTAAGTATATTTTTGTCTTTTACGCCCAGTGGAATCGGGGGATAATCAAGACTGGTTATTCTCTGGCACTGACGTTTTATATTTATCAGGGACAAAGTGTGAGCTGAAGGCAACACCAAATTAAATATTAGATTTAAAAACCAAATTGTGTATTTTTTCAAGACATGAAAGAAGGGAATACACACATAAATTTACTGTGTTTGTGCTTGGGGACAATATAATGATTTGGGGGGTTTTGTACTGAGGCGGGAGGAGGTGAAAATCTAATATTTTTATGGCCTAAGCATGCGTCTCTATAAACGTTGATTTAGTCGTTGGCTTGCCTTGGCATGTGTTTGTGACGAGTGCCAGTTGGGCAGGTACCCTCGCCTTTTCGAGAACACCTAGTATCATCACTATTTGATGATGATTCATAAACACATAACAGTTGGAATCGTAAAATCTGCTTTCAGCAGAGATTACTTGTGGCTATGGTCTGCATTGCCAGATTACTACCGCTATGACGAATGTAACAGAACTATCACTTTAGTTCTCATAACCATCACTACGTATTCTTGCTCAATCCTAGTTATAGGGGGCAGGAGTGGCCCAGTCGTCAAAGGCCCCGCAATTCACTGTGCAGAGTTGCGTCACTTGGGCACGCCAGAAACCTATGATTGTGGGTTCGAATTCCGGTTCACCCCGATTATTTTTCTAGGTTTGTCGGCACCATACCCGTTCTCGTGGGTTTCACCGAAGTGGTAAACGTCTGAGACCTGCACCACTTCGGGCTTTCCCCCCACATTAAGCTGACACGCCGTGATATAACTTGAATACTGTTAAAAGCGGCGTTAATCCAAACTCACTCACTCAATCAAACCTGGTTATAATGTGTTGAACTACTATTACATGAAGGTGTAACAAGGAGGATATACTGCATGTGTGTATGTCTTTAATGTATTGTTAGCAGTTAGACTACAATATTTTACATACTAGTAAGACCTTCACATACACCTGGAAAAATAAATCACAGCTTACTAAATTGCACAATGGATTAATCTTCAAATGAAACATGTTTGTTTTTGTTTACAAAGTGCATATTCATATGGATATACAGCAACGGAAATGATGGTCTAATGACATGTTTTGTGATTTAATGTACCCCTTAGAGAAAAGGTTTGTTTACATACACAGACAAACATTATATTTTCTTACAGGTGCACAGCTGTGTCTAATCAGATCGATTTTTTCAACCTAGATATTTAAAACTCGTGTTAATATCGATAGGTTACAGATACTGCTGTATAGGTCAAATTAAGGATGTGTGCTGATATGGCTTGTGTTCACTGCGCAGCAAACACACAAAATGCACACAAACACATCATAACATTTGTTTCTTACTTGTATTGAATTTGTATGCGCTATTTCAAATGTATAATGTGTATCCCTATACGTTTCATTCTTCCCTCTTTCGTTTTCATCCGTATATTTGTTATCACTTTATTGTCACTATGAATCGGTACAGTCAGAAATCAGAGACTGAAGGTCAAGTCTTTGAAGATACGGTTTTATATAGCAAACTGATTGAAAGTTAAGTCGTGTTGCCTGTTGCTTATTGCAAAAGTCCTTGGGAGAAGCGCCAAAATGATCTTTAAACTTATCCATAAGTGCTTATAATGTTTAAAACAAAATAAAAACTTTTATTAAAAAAATGTTAACACACAAGATGGTTTGCTACTGAAGTAAAGGCTAGTGCCATAGGGTGCTCAGCTCTCCCTTTTGTATTTCAATTAGGCAGTCAGAATGAATTATCTAGATATAAGTATTGTCTGTCTCAGAAAGATTTAAATACTCCGAATGGAGACAAGAAAGTACCCTTAAGATAACTTATGAACAGAATATCAAATCGACAAAAGCTTTTCCATATTCTTATGAAATATCTGCTAAATGTCTACTGTACGATTCCGACTATGTCATAAGCAAGTTTACAAAACACTATAAAACAGTGATGATACCCAGTGTTCTCAAAAAGTAACACTGTGTCAAATTTATCTCAAAAGAAATAGGTACCGACTCAAATATTACGCTAAATATATTAAATGGTGGATGTTTTAGAAGTTCAACGATTTCATTTGAAACAGTAGAGGCGAGATTCCGAAAAGTTTGCGAAGTTTTTATTAGGAAACTAAAACTGCAGAAAGGTTTTGAAGTATGTTTTCCATGTTCCGTGTAATGAGTACAGACTTACTCAATAACTGCCTTCTTCAACTTTTTTTCAAAAGGAGCTAAAAGTCGTTTAAAGTTTGGAAAATTGGACATTCTACTGCAGCTTTACTTTGAACTTTAATGGTGCCGTAAAAGCGCTCGGTGCGTGAATGGCGTGGTAGAGCCATTGTCAGCGTGTCGTCGTGGACGTTGCAAACACTATAACGAGAAGTGAGGGAGGAGGGTGATGACTTCAAGTGACAACTTCTCATCACTTCTATCGTCCCCGTCACCGGCTACGTCCGATTCCCATCCACAAGACCGACAGGAAATTTCTTGTGCATCTGTTCTTGAGAACGGATCATCATCAGTGATGTGAGGTCCCGCTCTAATATTGAGCTTGTGCAATAGTTTTCTAATCGCTGCCATTGACTGTGCTTTTTTCTCCATGTCACATTTTGCCCAAGAAGACGTGCAACGGGGAGTGAGAGCTCAGTAATATCGGCCGGGCCGGAAATAAACTCCGCTATTCCGGTGGAACGGGTCGTGTGGACACGAGAAGAGTCACAAGAGCTCAATAAGGCAATTTCCTTATTCTGATTGACTTTTAGAAGCGATATAAGCACTGACATGGTCCTCTTGCCGAAATACTACAGACGCTTTCCACCCGCACGTGACCCCAGTGAAAGCAGCATCTCGCGCCAACGAGGCTTGGGCTTGCTCCGTTAATATCGCGATACTGTACGTGATTTTGAATGCGCAATGGTGTATGTGCCTGTTGACTAAGCGAAAGAGGGATGTGTCACCGGGAGTTCGCCTCGTTAGCTCTAACATAGACACATTTAGACAGAATAAACTACTTAGGCACAACAATGGTGATGTGTGATCGCTGAGTTAACTTAACATCCCCTGATCGTTAACCTTTGTGGGAAATCTTCAGGGATATTTAGCTGAACGCAAGATCCTTTCGCTGAATTGTAATTTCCTCCACGTTCCATAATAACAAGAAGTAGGATTTCTTTTACTTTTGAGTGAACATGGCGTTTGCGTGGGGGCCACAATGAATAAAGAATAGTTAAAAAGTCGTAAAATTGAAACTAAAAGCGGACGATGGAAGGGAAACGTCTTTCTGCCCCGAGTTGAAAACTCACATGAACCGTCTGGGTTAATTCGGATTTCCTCGTATTTCAAAGTTTTGGAAAACAAATTACTCATGTGTACAATACTGTATGTAACTATACTATTGAAAGCATCGATGTGTTATTTCCAAGATACCCAAGTCAGTTTCCATTACATGCAAGAAGCTACAACTCGATTTGAACAAAAGAAAGTATCCAGAGATTCGACATGGAGGGTGTGGTACAGGGTGCAGCAAATTGTTGTCTCGACAGTGATGTAATATCGTTATAAGCGTTATAAGATAACCATCTTTGCCATAAAGTTTGCAAAAATAAAGGCGCCACGACATGTGTCTTTCCGCGAACACCGGCGTCATCCCGTTTTTCAGTGATCCATTCATACATTTTTCACCGCTTTTTTTCCTCTTACGTCCAATGGATTTTGTTTCTGCCGATAATCGAGGCTGATTATTCTGTGGCGTTAACGTGTTTTATTTAAATATAATCTTACATCATTTTGCAAAGGATTAGTTTACATTTTAGCAGGACTTTTCCAAAGACTAAAATATAGAAAAGTACTTATGGTTTTACGTTGCTCTTATATGATCTGATATATGGAATCGTACCACACTCGGCTTTTAGCAAATATTTCTTTTGATCATGTAACTGGAGTTTTTATCTTTATTAACAATATTCCTGTAATATCACGGCGGAGGACACCAGACATGGGCTTCTCACGTTGTACCCATGTGGGGATTCGACGTGATGTCACGTTTCCCTATCATATGTAGTTTACATGTTGAGACAATGCGACACAATTAACAATCAATCTTTGTTCATACACTGGAATATGTCACATATGTGTGTTTGATGAGAAACAGGCGTCGAATAAGAGAGAATTTTGTTCAATTACACATGCAGTACTGATCCCTTTGAGCTCCTGTCATACCAAATGACAGCCATTGTTACCACCAGCTGCTATCCCCTATTTCAACAATTTGAACGAATTTAGACTATTTGCAAAATTGGAGATACTTCAAGCATAGAACTTCTGGGAAATATTTTGCATCATATCCCTTCACTGTCTGTGTGTATAAATGACTAAATGACATGTGATATGTTTTCAAGGAACTGACTAATTTTGGCAAACAAATGTAAGCTGTTTCCGAACTATTTCTATTCACTATTTTATTTAAGAGCACAGCATTTTTTTATTTAAAAAACTGTGCTCACACAGACTCTCTAACACACAGATACAGTCTCTCCAACTAACACACACACACACACACACACACACACACACACACAGATACACACATTCTCTCTAACACACACAGATACACACTCGGGCAGACCGAGATACACACAGAGACACACAGAGAGATGCACACAGTCTCTCTTACACACACAGAGAGATACACACAGGGGCAGACCGAGATACACACAGAGATACACACAGTCTCTCTAACACACATACAGAGATAGACACACGGGCAGACCGAGATCCACATACAGACACACACAAAGATACACACAGTCTCTCTAACACACAAAGAGAGATAGACACACGGGCAGACCGAGATCCACGCACAGATACACACAGTCTTTCTAACACACACAGGGACAGACCGAGATACACACACAGACACATGCAGAGATACACACAGACTCTCTAACACACACACACATATACACACAGTCTCTCTAACATACAAAGAGAGATAGACACACTGGCAGACAGAGATCCACACAGAGACACACACAGATACACACAGTCTCTCTAACATTTAGAGAGAGATACACGCGGACAGACAGAGATCCACACAGAGACACACACAGATACACACAGTCTCTCTAACATTTAGAGAGAGATACACGCGGACAGACAGAGATCCACACAGAGACACACACAGATACACACAGTCTCTCTAACATTTAGAGAGAGATACACGCGGACAGACAGAGATCCACACAGAGACACACACAGATACACACAGTCTCTCTAACATTTAGAGAGAGATACACGCGGACAGACAGAGATCCACACAGACACACACAGATACTCACAGTCTCTCTAACATTTAGAGAGAGATACACGCGGACAGACAGAGATCCACACAGACACACACAGATACTCACAGTCTCTCTAACATTTAGTATATTGAAAATGTTCCAATTTTTACCTGACTGTTTAAGTGTCCTTTGCATGTAATGTTGAACTGTCTTGTTATTGCCATTACCTGTATTAGAGATGCACGTCAGTTTAACAGGAATACACATTACAGGTGTGACTTTACTTTGCATTAAAACAGCACCAAACCATCCTAATCTGTATTATAGGAATACATCAAGCAATACCCAAAGATATGTCATAATCATGTGTTTAATAATCACGACGCCCAGTCATAATAAGGTGTATCATAACAAAACGTCCTGCCATAGTGTTGTCAAGGCTTCCTGTAGTCCCCCATTTTCCACATAACGGGTGTTTGCATATTGTATTGTACCCATTGTTACAGATGACAATCCAAATGTCTTTGGATTAAACATTTTAAAACAGAACAAAAAAAACCATGTTTCATAAACAAAAACATTTGTTCCCCTGTTTGTTATGAACTGACTTTTTTCGTGACACATGTGGAGAGAATTTCCAAATTTGACGCATCAGTGTCAAAATTATGTCCGATGCAATTCACTATTTTTCCCGTTTTTGTTCAGAACAGTTGACTTGCCTTTGCATGTATTTGTGACGGGTGCCACCGGTAGGCCACGATACGCCCACATTTTCGCACACACATGGTATTATCAGTATTTGATAGTGATTCATAAACAAGTGTGTATGGTGTAGTCGGAAAGGTACAATGGTCTCTGATGAATATGGAAAGCGTTTTGTCATTCCAGCTATTATTGGCGTCACTTCCTCTCTTACTTGTGAAAGTATCTTGTCTTGGGCTGACAAGGACTGTAGGTGAGCCTAGCAGTTAAAGTGTTGATATAATCACGTCAAAAACCCAGGTTCGATTCCCCGCAATATGAGACACCAATTTTTGGTATTCCACGATGTGATGTTTCTGAAATATTTGTAAAATGGAAAAAAATCTCACATTTCATAAAATATGCATATGGTATTTTCGAACTTCCAAAATTTAAACACGACGTAATTAATGTCAATTGGATGACACTTATATTTACAGTCATATATTTACCCGAAGTTACTTGATGTGTTCTTTCTTCTACTTATCAAGTAACATCTGTTGAGTTAATGGTGAATTAAAACGCCGTTTTGAACAGAATTTCAATTATATTAATATGAAAGAATCGTTTGTTTTTCAGCTACACAAAGTCTGTCGTTGTCGGTAATCATAAATGTCTACACCCTACTGTGATCAGTGTCTCTCGCTGTGTATTTAGTACATGTACATTGGTTAACTGGCAATAAGTTAGAATGTACATGCATCTTATAACTGATAATATAATGAATAATCTAATAAGTACATCAGAACTACCCAATGTTGATTTGGAGGCATGGGTGGTCCTGTTGTCTAAGGCGCCGCAATTCTGTGTACAGAGTTGCGTCCCTTGAACACACCAGAAACCAGTGATCATGGCTTCGAATCCGGATTTCTCCCGATCATGTGTCTGAGTTTGTCAGCACCATACCCGTGCTTGTGGGTTTCGCTGAAGTGGTAAACCTATAAGACCGGCATCACTTCGGGGTTTTCTCTCACATCAAGCTGACACGCCGTGACATAACTGGAATACTGTTTAAAACGGCGTTAAACCCAACCAACTCACTCACTCACTCTCTCAATATTGGTTTGGAAGTCAATGTTGGTGTTCAGAGGTTTTCCTTCGCGTTGCGTTGTGTAATTCCATAACCTATGTATGCCTACTTGTAATTCTATAACCTATGTATGCCCACTTGTAATTCTATAACCCATGTATGCCTTCTAGTAATTCTTTAACCCATGTATGCCGGCTAGTAATTCTATAACCTATGTATGCCTGCTAGTAATTCTATAACCTTTGTATGCCTACTTATAATTCTATAACCTATGTATGCCTGCTAGTAATTCTATAACCTTTGTATGCCTTCTTATAATTCTATAACCCATGTATGCCGGCTAGTAATTCTATAACCTATGTATGCCTGCTAGTAATTCTATAACCTATGTATGCCTGCTAGTAATTCTATAACCTTTGTATGCCTACTTATAATTCTATAACCTATGTATGCCTGCTAGTAATTCTTTAACCTATGTATGCCTACTTGTAATTCTATAACCTGTGTATGCCTGCTGGTAATTCTATAACCTATGTATGCCTACTTGTAATTCTATAACCTATGTATGCCTGCTAGTAATTCTATAACCTATGTATGCCTACTTGTAATTCTTTAACCTATGTATGCCTACTTGTAATTCTATAACCTATGCATGCCTGCTGGTAATTCTATAACCTATGTATGCCTACTTGTAATTCTATAACCTGTGTATGTCTGCTGGTACTTCCATAACCTATTTATGCCTGCTAGTAATTCTATAACCTATGTATGATTAAGAATAATTATGATAAAATAGTCAGTATATATGGCACAAGATGACAAATCATGGATTGTCACACTCAACTTGCTTGCTTGGATATCCAGTCATATCAGTGACATTGCGTTTTAGTTCTAGCTGTCATCAGTGAATTGAACATGCAAACTTGCAAAGTAATTGCACATCTGCCTCAACTGTTTTTATTGCTGAAAGGGTACTTCAGAGACATATAACTACAGCCGGCTCGATACGGACAATCTGCCCCTCCCGTAATCAGCGTCAGTGTTGTCGCTATTCTAACGAAGATTTATGGAGAACTATCAACCCGTTTTTTGTCAGTTTTTCTTTTGGGTGCCCACAGTAGCTGATATCGACCATACATGTCTACTACAGAGATTTTACAACGTTTCAGTCCCGTAACAAGCCCGACATGGGTATTCTTGGGTATCGATCCCCTTGTCGTTCGTTATACTGGCGATCTACAAGCTGTGTGTTGACGAGATGACACAACCATGCAGATACTTTTGTCTGGATATGACAGCAGTGTTACGCGCCGCGAAGCCTGGTGACTTTACGAGTATACGTATTGGTTGTTGATGTAGTTGTGGTGATTTGAGTCATTGTAATAGTTGAAGTGGTTGTGGCAGCAGTAGTTAGGGTTGTTGTGGTCATGGTAGTGATAGTGGTTGCAGTAGTTGTGACAGCTGTAGCGAGAGCATTCTGTCAGTGTTTCGTCGGCTACATATTTTCAGCATATAAATTGTCTGGTTTGCAAAGGTTAGATATCATATTTGAAAATCGTTTAGACGTGATTACATTGTGTTAATGGCGACGATCATTCGAGAATCCAACGTTACAAAATGTACACGACATCAATATGAATTGTCAAACACAATCCATTCATTAAATATTTATTTCATTTTAAAAAGGGAACGCATAGTATCCGTCGAATTGTTTTTAATCTCTGTTGTCAATATTAATTACAAACAATTGAAGGTTAAACAAAATATAGTTAATTCCCTTACAGGAAATAACATTATGCAAATCATGTGAAATAAATTATTTTAAAAAGTATTCAAGTTTTTTTACTGTACATACAAAGCATAGCTCACCTGGTAAAATTATAATGAAGCAGCATCCTGACTAGAGTCGATAATATTTCAGGTGAGCTACACAAAAAGGACTATACAAAAAAGACTGAGAATGGGTGATAGTATGGACCTCGACATGGGATGTGACAGTCTGATGGCGTTCAATAAATTGTTAAGTACATGACAGACCCTGAATGGTAGAATTGGTACACAATGGTAAAATCATTGAACTTGGCACTGAAAATGTATATACAATATCTGAGACACGGACGCCCTGTACATTTGCCTTTGAGAGGGGGAGGGGGTGGCTCGAAATGCAATTTATGAACATTTGGAAGCGAATGACATTCACATGGTGAAAACAAAGCTCTGGTCCTTACAGACCAAAATCTGATAATATTGGATTCGAACCTCCAATCAACGTTTTCTAGAGTACAACTCGGACAACTTAGATTACATGTCCTAGTCGTGTATACGGTGTTGGCGTACTGATATATTTTCATATTTTCAAGTGAATCAAGTGAAATATTCTATTCACGGGCATGGGAAAAACGCTCTAAGAATTCGGGGTAATAGAAAAAACACATGAACATGTCATTTATGATGTCGAGCATGGTTATGGTGCTGACAAACCTAGAAACATAATCGGGGTGAACCCACAATCAAAGGTTTCTGGCGTATCCAAGAGCCGCATCTCTGACATGCGCACTTTTAACCAGTGGGTCACATGGGGGCATCAGATAAAATAATAGTATACTTACATAACGGGCATCAGATAAAAAAATGTATAATAGGGACAAGAGATAAAAATGATAATAGAAATGGGGCATCAGATAAAATCATGGTATACTTACATAACGGGACATGAGATAAAAAAAATGTATAATAGGGACAAGAGATAAAAATGATAATAGAAATGGGGCATCAGATAAAATCATGGTATACTTACATAACGGGACATGAG
Source organism: Haliotis rufescens (assembly GCF_023055435.1). Classification (NCBI taxonomy): domain Eukaryota; kingdom Metazoa; phylum Mollusca; class Gastropoda; order Lepetellida; family Haliotidae; genus Haliotis; species Haliotis rufescens. The sequence goes on from NW_025963857.1 coordinate 30,143,064, forward strand.
ATAAAAAAATGTTTAATAGGGACAAGAGATAAAAATGATAATAGAAATGGGGCATCAGATAAAATCATAGTATACTTACATAACGGGACATGAGATAAAAAAATGTTTAATAGGGACAAGAGATAAAAATGATAATAGAAATTGGGCATCAGATAAAATCATAGTATACTTACATAACGGGACATGAGATAAAAAAATGTTTAATAGGGACAAGAGATAAAAATGATAATAGAAATGGGACATCAGATAAAATCATAGTATACTTACATAACGGGACATGAGATAAAAAATGATTAATAGGGACAAGAGATAAAAATGATAATAAAATTGGGACATCAGATAAAATCATAGTATACTTACATAACGGGACATGAGATAAAAAAATGTTTAAAAGGGACAAGAGATAAAAATGATAATAGAAATGGGACATCAGATAAAATCCTAGTATACCTACATAACGGGACATGAGATAAAAAATGTTTAATAGGGACAAGAGATAAAAATGATAATAGAAATGGGGCATCAGATAAAACAAAAGTAGACTTACATAACGGGGAATGAGATAAAATGCATAATATATCAGGGGCATCAGACAAAATAGTATACTACATACGGGGGCATGACATAAAATACAATTGCATAATGGGGGCATGATATATATCAACTAACATATGGGAGGCAGGAAACAGGTTCAATACCCGGGGCATGATATGTATTCCGCTACCCCTACTAGCACTTGAAAGTGTTATAGCACTAGAATGCCAGGCTCTCGCATCTTTTACAGTAAACACGGTACATGTTATCTGTTTATCAGGTGAGCTATGAAGAGACTAGAAAGTTATTAATTCCATACGTATTGACCCTCGTCATGAGCGTCCACCATCCGCACCAGACGTCGATATGTTGAATAACCAGGAACAGTGGTCGCGGACATCTATGGCCAATGCCAATGTCATAACACCACTGATTTCATTTCCCAGAGTCAGCAGTAGGTCTATGTACAGTATGTACAAACGGCGAACGAAGGGTTTAGTGCGCATAGTACGTTCCCAGATGTGAGCTGAAGTGACCTGTATGGTGTGGAATCACTGGTCCGGGAATCCCCGAGAATATATTACTGTTCGTGTTGGACCAGTACCCCGTGTTTCCCCCGAACAGACCCGTGGGTGGGGAGGATATGGTTGAGTGAGCCGTGGGAAACTTGGGACTTGGGTAGCCTGACATGAACATGTCCTGCTGGTAGCGGAACGCGGAGGTGTCCCCGGAATTCTGCTGGAGACACTGTGCCAAACCGGCAAAGTCAAACTTGTAGGCGTATCTCTTGCCGTGAACCTTCGTCATGATGTTCTTGTCGTAGTAGTACCGCAGTGCACGGCTCAGTTTGTCGTAGTTCATGTTGGGCTTGCTTTTCCTCTCCCCCCAGCGTCTGGCGACTTCATCCGGGTCCACGAGTTTGAACTCCCCGTTTGTCCCCTCCCACGTGATGCAGGCGGCGTTCTGGCTGTCCGACAACAACTCCAGCAGGAACTGCCACAGCTGGATCTGACCGCTGCCTGGAAAATAGAGGATAGAGAGCATGAGTATATACGTGTGGAGGAGTGGAGAGAGCATAAATATTATGTATAGAGGAGAGAGCATGAGTATATATGTATGGGCGGAGTGGAGAGAGCATGAGTATATATGTATGGGGGGGAGAGAGCATGAGAATATATGTATTGAGGGTAGAGAGAATAAGTATACATATATATAGGGGAGAGAGCATGAGTATATATGTATGGAGGGGAGAGAGCATGAGTATATATGTATTGACGGTAGAGAGCATGAATATATATGTATGGAGGGGCAAGCATGTGTATATATGTATGGAGTGGATAGAGCAAGAATATATATGTATGGAGTGGAGAGAGCATGAATATGCATATATAGAGGGGAGAGAGCATGAGTATATATGTGTGGAGGGGAGAGAGCGTGAATATATATGTATGGAGTGGAGAGTATGAGTATATATGTATGGAGTGGAGAGAGCATGAATATGCATATATAGAGGGGAGAGAGCATGGGTATATATGTATGGAGTGGATAGAGCAAGAATATATATGCATGGAGTGGAGAGAGCATGAATATGCATATATAGAGCGGAGAGAGCATGGGTATATATGTGTGGAGGGGAGAGAGCATGAATATATATGTTTGGAGGAGAGCGTGAATGAATATATATGTAAGGAGTGGAGAACATGAATATATATGTATGGAGTGGTGAGAGCATGAATATAATATATATGTATGTAGGGGAGAGTACATGTGTATATATGTATGGAGTGGAGAGAGCATGAATATATATGTATCGAGTAGAGAGAGCATGAATATTTATCTATTGTGGGGAGAGAGCATGAGTATTTATGTATGGGGGGAGAGAGAGCATGAATATATATGTATGGAGTGGAGACAGCATGAAAATAATACTAATGTATGGAGGGGAGGGAACATGTGTATATATGTATGAAGTGGAGAGAGCATGAATATGTATGTATGGAGCGGAGAGAGCATGAATATATATGTATTGAGGGCAGAGAGAATGAGTATATATGTATGGAGTGGAGAGAGAGCATGATTATATATATATGGAGTGGAGAGAGCATGAATATAATACATATGTATGTAAGGGAGAGAGCATAAGTATATATGTATGGAGGGGAGAGAGCATGAGTATATATGTATGGAGGGGAGAGAGCATGAGTATATATGTATGGAGGGGAGAGAGCATGAGTATATATGTATGGAGTGGAGAGAGCATGAATATAATATATATGTATGGATGGGAGAGAACATGTGTATATATGTATGAAGTGGAGAGAGCATGAATATATATGTATTGAGTAGAGAGAGCATGAATATATATGTATGGAGGGTAGAGAGCATGAATATATATGTATTGAGTAGAGAGAGCATGAATATATATCTATGGTGGGGAGAGAGCATGAGTATGTGTGTATGGGGGAGGGAGAGCATAAATATATATGAATGCAGTGGAGAGAGCATGAATTTAATACATATGTAGGGAGGGGAGAGAACATGTGTATATATGTAAGGAGTGGAGAACATGAATATATATATATGGAGTTGAGAGAGCATGCATATAATACATATGTGAGAGGGGAGAGAACATGTGTATATATGTATGGAGGGTAGAGAGCATGAGTATACATGTATGGTTGGGAGAGAGCATGAGTATATATGTATGGAGTGGAGAGAGCATGAATATATATGTATGGAGTGGAGAGAGCATGAATATAATACATATGTATGGAGGGGAGAGAACATGTGTATATATGTATAAAGATGAGAGAGCATGAATATATATGTATGGAGGGGAGAGAGCATGAATATATATGTATGGAGGGGAGAGAACATGTGTATATATGTATGGAGTGGAGAGAGCATGGGTATATATGTATGGAGTGGAGAGAGCATGAATATATATGTATGGAGGGGAGAGAACATGTGTATTTATGTATGGAGGGTAGAGAACATGTGTATATATGTATAAAGTGGAGAGAGCATGAATATATATGTATGGAGTGGAGAGAGCATGAATATATATGTATGGAGGGGAGAGAACTTGTGTATATATGTATGGAGTGGAGAGAGCATGGGTATATATGTATGGAGGGGAGAGAGCATGAGTATATATGTATGGAGTGGAGAGGGCATGAGTATATATGTATGGAGGGGAGAGAACATGTGTATATATGTATGGAGTGGAGAGAGCATGAATATAATACATATGTATGGAGGGGAGAGAACATGTGAATTTATGTATGGAGTGGAGAGAGCATGTGTATATATGTATGGAGTGGAGAGAGCATGAATATAATACATATGTATGGAGGGGAGAGAACATGTGAATTTATGTATGGAGTGGAGGGAACATCCGTATATATGTATGGAGTGGAGAGAGCATGAATATAATACATATGTATGGAGGGGAGAGAACATGTGAATTTATGTATGGAGTGGAGAGAGCATGTGTATATATGTATGGAGTGGAGAGAGCATGAATATAATACATATGTATGGAGGGGAGAGAACATGTGTATATATGTATGGAGTGGAGAGAGCATGAATATAATACATATGTATGGAGTGGAGAGAACATGTGTATATATGTATGGAGTGGAGAGAGCATGAATATAATACATATGTATGGAGGGGAGAGAACATGTGTATATATGTATGGAGGGGAGAGAACATGGGTTCATATGTATGGAGGGGAGAGAACATGGGTTTATATGTATAAAGTGTAGAGGGCATGAGTATATATGTATGGAGGGGAGAGAACATGTGAAAATATGTATGGAGTGGAGAGAGCATGAATATAATACATATATATGGAGGGGAGAGAACTTGTGTATATATGTATGGAGGGGAGAGAACATGGGTTTATATGTATAAAGTGTAGAGGGCATGAGTATATATGTATGGAGGGTAGAGAGCTTGAATAAATATGTATGGAAGATTGTCGCAGCAGTAGTAGCAGCAGCAGCAGCAGTAGTAGTAGTCACAAATCCACTAGTTTGTATCGTCTTCAGAGAATCAATAAGGTTTTACCATTTGTCCTGGGTGTTGTAATAACTAATTCATTTTTAAAATTTATCAACATTAAAATTTAATAAACTTTATTTTTGGACTTATAAGAACGTTTTGGTTTCTTATATTTACCTGAACTCGACAGTCTTGTAGCAATCGGCGTGAAAAGGTCGTAGGGATCTGAGGAAAGAAAGCCATAGTTAAAATCTGTTTACCCAATACTCAACAACAGAAAATACTTCCAGCTATTTCAATTACACTTCAACACTTAATGACGGCAACAGCTATTATTCTCTCGTAAACTGCCAGCCCCCGTTGTGTTGCTGGCTAGAGCTTGCGAGGTCTCCAACACCTGAATACATGATACGCTTTTAATAGATTCAGAAGTGTGCGGTTATGAATTGAATCACGTTTAAATTTAATTTAAACTCCATTCAATTTTTAATTTAAACTTTTTGCCCCCACCGCGAACTCAACGGGAATGATTTTTTAACCTCTAGTCTAAAAGCAATAAATTGTTGTAGCGACTTAAACAGTCGCAATGAGTTAGATAATAAACGCCCGTATTGAAGTCATAAAAACACTTCATAATGGGTAGGAAGTTCTGCTGATGGCGATCTCAAGCGCCAAGTCATTACTGGGTAACAGGTGGAGACAGTGTATTGAAATCACAAATCTCGTGTGAATCATGTTTTAACAGTTAGCACATGTTTATAACAAATGACAAAAAACATTGATTTGTACATCAGTACGCTTATGGTCTGTGAAATCGCATTTTCAAATCTATTGTTACCCCGTGGTTACCATGATAGCCTCAATGATGGAGTCGATATGGAAGGAAAATGAAAAGGAATGCCAGCAAAAGTGAATAACGTGTAAAGATTTTTTCCACAGCTGAACAAAAAGAGATTGAATGTTTGTTGAGGCGTGGATTTCAGCGGCCTCGGAGAAAGACTTCGCACAGGGGTCAGACAATTGCATTACAAGTGTCTAGTGTTAAGAGGGCTAACTGAATTGGGCGATACGACAATCCCACAGCGACTGTCGGGTCCGACAGATGCAGAATAGCCGTAACATGCAACTATCGTGCTGCTATTGTGGAGCTTCAGGCTGTTACTTCATATACCGATGGTACACCAAATTGGTGCAATGCAGCGTTCAACGCGACAAAAAGTCACTGGGTACACATAAAAAAGGACCACTATCATATCCCGAGGTGGGCGTGAGAAAACAGAAACAGCTCATGTTACTCTTTAGGAATCATGAACTTTTATTGTCGGGATACATTAGGTTTTTTGCACGTTTACTTGTTTTCAATGTCAAATAATATTTTTTCCCAAGTCACAAAAGGTTCATTTGTACAGACTATATGTTCTGTCTGAAAGGAAACATGTTATGTTTAGCTTTAAGAGAATAAATGTTGTTGTTTTTTAAACAAATTTTAAAGAATGACAGTATGATTAAAAGAATAAAAGGTCTGTTAAAAAGAACAAATGATCTTATTAAAGGTGAAATTGCCTGTTCAATGGGGGTCTCTTTAAAAGTACAAATAGTTTATTTAAAAGAATAAAAGGTCTGTGTGCAAAAGAATTAATGGTTAATCCGTGAACCAAAACCCCTTCATAGCTTTATGCTTCATTTAAGAATATTTCTTATCTTTGTCATTTTTTTTCGCGATAGCATGAAGAATACATATGAGGTACCACTGTGAAGTCGCCCTACTTTAAAGTTCCCGAATTCCCAATTATTCACAACAACAAATCAAATATCCATAATGAGATTTTTAATCAACTCCTGGATTAACGGAACGTCGGTGACGCCGCTCCGCTAAAACAGAATAACTGTCATGTAAAGGGCCACCTGCACGTTGGCGTGACGTCACAACAACACAGGTTGAACTTGCTTCAATGGCCCGGCTCGCGACAGTCATTTGACAATGTGAGCGGACATCGCGGGTCAGTGCAGCGCACGGTGATATTTCCCTCTCAGCAAACACGGCCATTCATGGTGAACAGCCCTTCAATCTAGGCAGGGTCACTGCGGGTCACGGGTGGCTGAACGACTAGACTCGACGCTCGGGTACTCTCGACTTGGCACGCGACAGACGCGTGTCACTGGGAGGTACCTGAAGGATGGAAGCGTTCGTTCGGTGACATGCGCTACCTGGGGTCATCGCGTTCGTGAATGGAGGAGGGGGGGGTGCGGAGGGGGAATATCAGCTGTTTTTGAGATCAGGCTGTGTAGGAAGTACTTTTCCCTTTTACGAAATGAATACCTCGTCTAATGTTCTGATTCTTGAAGGAAGGATGGGTTGTCCAAAGCTTATTTTAAAACTACGCCCAGTCTTAGAACTAAATACTGAGACTTACAATGTGAATCACATATAACTAAAAGCGGCCAAACGATTTCTTATCATAATCTCAGATCTCTGCTACAAGGAGTCTATTCCGGCTATTCCGACTAAGCACGTGTTTATGAATCACTATCCAATGCGTGAATACCAGGTGTTCACGAAAATGTGACCGTATCCTGACCCACTGGTGGCACCCGTCACAAACACATGCAAAGGCATGTCAAGTGTTCAACTGAACAAAAAACGGATGGTCTAAATGTGAAATTGCATAGACATCATGTTCATCAAATATGTGTCAAATTGGGAGATCTCCTCTACATGAATACTTATTATGGTAAGAAAGGGGTTTTTTCACGCTTGTCATGTCTCGGGCAACTATATGTGAGATTGAGACATGACATCGCTGAGGCTGGCGCGGAACTCAGACAACATGCATGGCGACCGAACTAACCACCCTTACTTCAATGTCAGCCACAGAAGGTGAAAGAACCAAATATAGATATTTTATAAGGCATTGAACAGCAGTTTGCAGTATGCCGTCAATATTTCACATTGCATTTCAAACTATACCTAAATCACATTACACATCGGAAATGCATGAGCATGTTTATCAGCTAGTTAGAAGGGCAATGGATCTAACGTAATTAGCTTTATTTTGTCTCAGTGTTTTTTTCCAGGCTGTGTCATTTCTGCGGCTTCTTGTCTGACAGTGTTAACCAAAACACAGCTCCCATCCTTCTCCGCATCTGTCTCCCCGTAATGAAAATGAGAAATCTAATCTGGGCGAAACCTTTGAAACGCCACAATGCAGCGACCAATCTATGGCGTAGCCGACATCGAAAGGTTTCTTTGATATATTTCGGAAATCCGCAGGGAGAATGACCGTTGTATCACAAGCATGGTGTCTTTAAAGTTTGCAGCTCACAAGCATAATACAGGAAGCACACGGGGCTTCCTATTGTGAGACTGCCTTCATATCCTTCCGCCACGGGTAATCGACAATGACACGATAATAGGACACACAAAGTAGGTCCTCCGTGGATGCTCGGCGGATTCAGCTATACCTGGACTCTTACACGAGAAAGAATACCTTCAAGTTCCCGACCGTTGTTTTGCCAGTTCTCACGACGAATAATTATAGGTCATTCTCCTGACGCTAACAGGAACGTTATTCCAGAACTAAAGCCTAGACTCGCGAGGAACTGTACTTTAGAAAAACTAAAGATGCAGCTATGGCTATTATTTACTATAAAGTCGTTTGTTGATGTAATAAAAGCGTCAAAGCTCTTTCCATAAGCACATATGCGAGGGTCAAACTCCAGCAGTGAATAGGTGCAGTATCGTTTATGATGATAAAAATATTGATTCAGTAACTCACTGACCAAACAGAATCTTGTTGTATGGTTTGTAAGTTTGACAATTAATTAAACGGTTTATTTAAGGGTTTACAAACTACAAGTTCATACGAAACCTATGCTACATACTGTCTGTTTCTAGTTTTATGCTGTAGTTTTGAACAGAGAAGTTCATTCATCAAGGTCACAGACCCATAGTATATATCAGTTCATTGTATAACAGTACAGATACACTATATTCTATATAGTAATTATAAGTACAGAAATATACATAAATATCAAAATAGCATATACACTTACAGTAGCCTCGCATTGAAGTCAATGAAGTATATTAGTTCTTGTTTACTCAGTGTAATGTCCTTGCATGGTACACATATTCAGTTGAACAATAGCGTTTTCGCACTTAGAGGACGTACGGCTCACAAACATTTCATGGGAAGGAGCTGATGTATTATATGGGAACTCTGTAAGAGACTAAAGAGTTCTTCTGGCACTTCTTCAAGACATACAAATATTTCCATTTAGCAAAACATTTTTTCAGGATATCCCACATGTCCAGCAAATAGGTTTGGTTGTAAACCTGAGGCATAATTGATATTTCCATTTTTCAAAAACATATTATTATTTTTAAAAACAGCCAATCTGTCCAAAGTTAACATGAATCACTACATGTAACTGTTCTTCTGGCACAGCGAATGCTGTATCACACTGTTCGTGTCCTTTCCCATAAAGTATCGCATAACATTCTCAGTTATCTTATACAATCTCAGTTATCACATACATTCTCAGTTACCATATACATTCTTAGTTATCACATACATTCTCTGTTACCACATACATTCTCAGTTATCACAAACATTCTCAGTTATCACATACATTCTCAGTTACCATATACATTCTTAGTTATCACTTACATTCTCTGTTACTACATACATTCTCAGTTATCACATACATTCTCAGTTATCACATACATTCTCTGTTATCACATACATTCTCAGTTATCACATACATTCTCTGTTATCACATACATTCTCAGTTATCACACACATTCTCAGTTACCACATACATTCTATGTTAACACATACATTCTCAGTTAACACATACATTCTCAGCTACCACATACATTCTCAGTTATCTTATACATTCTTAGTTATCTCATACATTCTCAGTTATCATATACATTCTCAGTTAACACATACATACTCTGTTACCACATACATTCTCAGTTACCACATACATTCTCTGTTACCACATACATTCTCTGTTACCACATACATTCTCAGTTATCTTATACATTCTTAGTTATCTCATACATTCTCAGTTACCACATGCATTCTCTGTTACCACATACATTCTCTGTTACTCCATAATTCTCAGTTACCATAAACATTCTTAGTTATCACATACATTCTCAGTTACCACATGCATTCTCAGCTACCACATACATTCTCAGTTATCTTATACAATCTCAGTTATCACATACATTCTCAGTTACCACATACATTCTTAGTTATCACATACATTCTCTGTTACCACATACATTCTCAGTTATCACAAACATTCTCAGTTATCACATACATTCTCTGTTACCACATACATTCTCAGTTATCTTATACATTCTTAGTTATCTCATACATTCTCAGTTACCACATGCATTCTCTGTTACCACATACATTCTCTGTTACTCCATAATTCTCAGTTACCATAAACATTCTTAGTTATCACATACATTCTCAGTTACCACATGCATTCTATGTTAACACATACATTCTTAGTTAACACATACCTTCTCAGTTATCACATACATTCTCTGTTACCACATACATTCTCTGTTAACACATACATTCTCAGTTACCACATACATTCTCAGTTATCTTATACATTCTCAGTTATCACATACATTCTCAGTTATCACATACATTCTCTGTTATCACATACATTCTCAGTTATCACATACATTCTCTGTTATCACATACATTCTCAGTTATCACATACATTCTCAGTTACCACATACATTCTCAGTTATCACAGTTATCACATACATTCTCAGTTATCATATACATTCTCAGCTACCACATGCATTCTATGTTAACACATACATTCTCAGTTAACACATACATTCTCAGCTACCACATACATTCTCAGTTATCTTATACATTCTTAGTTATCTCATACATTCTCAGTTATCATATACATTCTCAGATAACACATACATACTCTGTTACCACATACATTCTCAGTTACCACATACATTCTCTGTTACCACATACATTCTCTGTTACCACATACATTCTCAGTTATCTTATACATTCTTAGTTATCTCATACATTCTCAGTTACCACATGCATTCTCTGTTACCACATACATTCTCTGTTACTACATAATTCTCAGTTACCATAAACATTCTTAGTTATCACATACATTCTCAGTTACCACATGCATTCTATGTTAACACATACATTCTTAGTTAACACATACCTTCTCAGTTATCACATACATTTTCTGTTACCACATACATTCTCTGTTACCACATACATTCTCAGTTACTACATACATTCTCAGTTAACACATACATTCTTAGTTACCATATACATTCTTGGTTATCACATACATTCTCAGTTAATAGATACAACCTCAATTAGCACACACATTCCTTTTTATAACATACATTCTCGGTTAATACGTACATTCTCAGATAAAACATACAATCCCGGTTGCCATACATTCTCATTTAACACGTACATACCCAATTTACACAAAATCGGTCATCTCACATATACATTCCCAGATACCAAACACATTCACAGTCTTATCTAAACACCCACAATGAATATGCATTTACGGATGTCGGCTTTGTCATTTAAAATGCATCAGGTACATGTTAAAGATAAGGTCAGTGAATTGGGTACCTGGAATATATCTAACATCTAACATATACCCATTAATCAGGTAATGGTATGGACACATTGGCTACATGGTATATGCCCATGTTATTAGATACCTGGTACAGGCCCATGTTATCAAATACCTGTCATGTTCCCATGTTATTAAATACTTTGTATATGCCCATGTTATTAGATATATGCCCATGCTATTAGACATCTGGTATATGCCCTTTATTAGATACCTGGTATATGCCCATGTTATTAGATACCTGGTATATGCTCATGGTATTAGTTATCTGGTATATGCCAATGTTATTAGATACCTGGCACATGCCCATGTTATTAGATTCGTGGTATATGCCAATGCTGTTATATACCTGGATCCCTCCTGTAATTGATGATTAAGATCTGGTAATGAGCAAACTGAATGGTTATAATAGGAACACAACTTTCTGATAATACAACAGTTATTAATAGATAATGCCTTACTTTGTGGTCTCCACTGCGAATGCGCATGCGGGCTCTCGATGTTTGGCTTCATGCTTGTGATTGATGTAGGGGGGTAAGCTGAAACGGAAAAGAGCCATTAAATCTCTCTCAATCCATAATAAGTTATAAAAGAATAACGACAATGTTGTTTTCGAACTCATTTGCCTCCATTATCTTTTGGGTATTATGGTGGTGTTCCCTGCTATCCTGACAGAAGTCAAAATATGATATGAGCAATTTCAAAATCGATAATGCATTCAATATTCTAGTTGATCGGTTTCGTTTTAATTTGAAATGAATATAACGGTGTTTGTTTCTGTAAATATTATATACAAGTTTTCGAAAACACTTTGTATCATCACTATTTGATAGTGATTTATGAACACATACATATGAAAAAGTCGGAATCGAACAATAGACTCTGCTTTTAGTAGATTTGTTTATGATTATGGAATACCTTTGTCGCTTTTATTCAATGATTTCTCATATGACATTTATACCAGGGTGAGGTTATCACTTACAGTTAACATGTCTTCATCTTTTAAGATTCCAAATGGTTCCATGTTACTCAAAAACAAGTTTAAAAAAGAGGTTCGACAGAAATTCTGCCTCCGTTTGCTTGTGAACCCAACAGTACTTCGTTAACACACGTGATTGTAACGAGCGTCTTCATATATCAACCCATTTTAATGAACAGTTATTTCAAGCTTGCAAGTATTTGTTTAATATTATACTGATACAGAGGACAGCTATTGCAGACGCTTGGTAACCACACTCATAGATCATCGTGAATATTAACATAAGCGTGTCCTCAATGCAATTAATCCGTGTTACCCGATCTTACGTTTTAGAAAAAAAATACAATTTATTAGGTCTGTTCTTGAGGAAATTGAGAAGATTGTTTCATCGAAATAGGGGCCAAGGAAATGACTTACCGGACATTTAATTACACCAGTGTGAGTTTATCATTCCAAAACCACAAACCAGTCCGGTTTGTAGTGTTAGGTTACAAACGTTTGACAAACTAATACCTTTTGAAATCTCGATTAACGAAAACAGGAGTAATCACCCGTTACTAGGCCGTCATTTGATCTCCGATGACGACATGCCAAAAAGCGTTTCGAGTCATATGAGCCTGCGCAGTGAAGGTTTCCGTCTAATGGCTTTGCTCGTCTCATGACAGCTCCACGTAAAAGACTAATTTTAAAGGACAACAAAAATGTGTCTAAGAATTAACCACAGTACGCCCCCGTAACTCCCTTTTCTCTTCCCCTTTGTCCCGTCGGTGTTCTCTGCGGGGTTACAAAGCTGAACAAACTGATGGCGGATCTCGTTCCTAACCCATGTCATTTTACCGATCATATGGTGAGCGTCGTTTGACAATCGGAGTTTTTCAGACTGGGATCTCTGCTTCATTAAACTGTCACCAACCTTTACGAGCGTAATTATAGGTACGTGCTTTGTTGGTCAGACAGCAGACATAATTATGTCCAAAACGGTATGGCACGTGGATAACGGTATTAAATAGTCTACTGACACGATACCTTTCGCGTATGTGTCAAGTCTTGATAGTTAAAAATTGTTTACTAAAGGATGAAATGACATACAATTTTAATGTCATATTTTTATGCTGTTTCATGAGGCCTGGATGCGGAATGATCGGAACTGCAGGTAAAAAATAAATAATACAAATCTATGTACTGAGAATGGTTTAGTTGGGATGTCAAGCAGTCCTGCAAGTCTGTCATGACATCGTATTGAAGTATATAGTTTATATCGCTTCATTCAAGTTGATGCCATATTTTATACAAATAGTTCATATTGATGATATTAATCTTGGTGGGTTCGACTTGGCAGTGTTTCAAGTGAAGTCCCAATCGCTGTTGGAGCTTCGTGTAGACGGTAGTAGTAATAATAATAATAATAATAATAATAATAATAATCACCTTCATTTTAATATTAATGATGATAAAAAAAAATCTATTTACCTTGAGCAGCATGGTTGGGTTGAGGCGTCCAAGGCGACTTGGAAAATGGGGGCTCTGAAAACACAAAACAAAGTTGTCAGTCTTATTGTCCCGCAACGTAAGAAATATTGGCTTCGGAGAAATTTCCATCAAAGACTTAAACGTCAGTCGTTGTGTGGGACGACGGAATGCGGACTAGGTTTGTACCTGCGAAGACGAAACTTGGAATACCCGGAAATGAGCACGGCCGGAAGTAGTCCTGGCGTTTTAGTGGATGCATGGGGGACTTAATCTCCCAAGATTCCCGCCAAAGACTGAAAATATCTTGTTCCACCGCCTTCTCCAGCGTGACGGTTGAAGGTTACACTACTCTTGTAAAAGACACCAATTCAAGCGTCCCCTTTTCCAAACTAGAGTTTGCTCTGGAAATCACACAGCTCTGCTGGAGAGTTCCGTATCCACTACCGCAATGGGGAAATTGTGCCTCATCACTCGTTACAATCACACAACTCGCACGGCGCCCCATTTCCCCCATAGCTTTATATACCAGTACTAATACAATAACTGTAATTTGCTACAACTAACCAATCAATTGACTCTATGCTGGCTCTATCAACCAATGTGCCAGCTAATCTTTCTCGGCGGGGAATCAATAAGGTGCTAAGTGGTGTAATGTGACCAAGCGACCACGTGCTCCTCATGTTTGCACGGAACCCGCCATCAGTAGGGCTTTTTGCGTCTCCCATACCGGAGAGTTCAGAGGGCGGTCCCATTGGCTCCTTCCTCTCATAGACACTTCTCGTTCACTTCTCGCCTCGTTGCACACGGCGATATTCGGAAGAGAGCTCGCTCAACGTCCGTTTTAAAATAATGAAATACTTTCAGTTTGCCAAACATTAGACGTTTCATTTCCATCAGAAAATAACGGCCGAAGATAAACTGACGCGGAGACGATGGAAAAAACGCCAAGTTTCTTTGACTTACAAGTCGATTCCGGTCGATGAATAAGCTTTCACATAGCGTTTTGTCTGATGGAATATTTCATAATTTTATCTCACTTTATAGAAACACTCACTTTTATAATTTTGATTACATTTTCCGTTTATTCTTTTCAAGCAACATAATATTGTTTGCGACAGGTTGGTTTTCAAACATTGCGGATAACGCGTTTTATCGCCCGTGTTTGTCAGGCTGTAATTGAGGTCCCCCAGTTACCCGGTACTGGTCAACATGACAGAGCTGGAGACGGGATGTCCACAGTCGGAGTTGCTACTGTGGTTAATAATTATTCACTCTAGTTTATCGACAATCATTGTAAGCTATCCTCGAAGCCAACACTGATACACATCTGTGTCGCTGTTATCCTCCCACTGTGATTGCGCGATGATGTGGAGAAGTTTCAATATTTACTGTATTTCCTGGTATTTGAACGCGCAAGAAATGCTTTTAACCGGGATGTTTACACACCTTTTGAAACTCAGGAAAATGAAATTGCCGGTTCGTTTCCTAAACGTTCAGTGTCGTAATTACGAAAAGCGTTTACTAAGCGGTGCTGTTTGATAAATGAGCGAGAGTGTTGTTCAAACTATCATTTTACGCCTCAGCTCTTCAACAGCAGTGATTGTGTCAAAATTTATTGCCCAGGCAGTCTGGCATACGATGCCTCAATCGACACCATAAATGCGTTTGTGATCAGATTTGCCTCGGCCGAAAGGCCGTAATGACATTTTTAAATGTGTTAGCTTTGTGAAATTTGACATTTTCATTTTTTGTACCTGGATTATTTTAGCAGTAAATTGTGCAGTTACCATTTCCGAGTGAGTTATGACATCATTCTGATGCAAATGTTGACTTTCCGGGTATGATATTGAGACGACCGCTCCCTGGGATGCCGGTAGATCGAAGAACGGTAATGGCATAACGCAGTAGACTGGCACAATGAGACAGTTCCGTGCTATGCTGCCACTTAGAAAATATGTATACTGTATACATTATCGTTATAGGTTAGAGGAATATTTATCCTATTATTTTGATCACTAATCGAACATACACTTAAACTAACTTTAACTTTGTAAAACTACTAGTGCTGAATTTTCATTTACGTAAGTTACATTATATTCACAAGACAGTTGATGTATGTAGGATGGTTTAGTCAGCTAATTAGAAGTGTGTGAACATGCATTTCGTGATGAGGATTCGAAAACGAGCACTTTGTTAGGAATGTCACTTAAAGTTCGCCCATATACGTTCATTCAAATGTTTTAACTAGTTCCACACAATATGAAAACGGGACCCTCTTTACTGTAATTATAAATTAATAAAACTGAAGACACAGTTGATTTATCAGTAAACCTTTTCTCAAATACCTTATATCATCACTAAATGATAGCGATTAACTTTGTATTCATTTGAATATTGTATTATTTTTTTAACGTACAACTACTATTGATTGAGAACACCTGGTGCCATCACTATTTAATAGTGATTCATAAACACATCCTTATGATATAGTGAGAATCGTACAACTGAATCGTACAACGGATGATTACCGAAATGGGTTTTTTCGCTATTTCGTCTCATCATGGAATTCTGTAGTGTTCATCACTTACTTGATACTGGTACTAGCACCTTGATGGAACGAAATCATATCGTTCATGAAAGTAACAAACACTTATAACTTTCTGGGTAACAATCTATATTTACAATTGTTCTTTGATTCTGTTTTAATAACATTAACTCAAGGTAATTATCATAAATAAGAAAATGAAAATTACCAGACACATTTGCTTACAATTCAGGGTATTGTCACCGAAAGATAACTTATTCATGGGGCTCCGTGTTCGAGAATGAATCCAGTTTTGGAGAGAGGTAATTTAAGAAAATGAGAAGTACCATTTGCTGAGAGTAAAAATAATGATATATTTCGGGATAGTCATCGTTTTCTGTGCACTCGTGGCATCCACGGAAACACTAACCCAACCCAAACCCCAAACAAACCGCCTAATCTATATTAATCTTAATGACTGGTACATTCATTAATCAAACAAATACGACTGCAAAAAAGAATACATGTTAGATCGACCAGATTGTTATCGAAAACCTAGAAACCATGAGATAAGGAACGTCCTGTCGATCTGTTCCATTACAAGACCAGCACCGAGGTCTGAGACTGGCACCATCAAGGCAGTGGTGCCAGTAAACGGTTTCGACTACACGGTTAGGCGTCGCTGTTCGACCACCAGCGATCCCAAACCTCGCCAGTGTTTTCGTGAGATCCAGCTGCACAATGGTGCTATTCAACCACTTGCCGTCATGCGATCATTTCACCAACAGTAAACATCCACACCAATTACCCAATCCCACAGAAGCAATACCTGCTGTTTAAGCAACTTCCGAAACAGTAAGTAACCGGTAGTTTACAACGGCTATGTGTGCAAGGGCGGCTCACATCAAGAGATGTTAACTACCTATGATTAAGGCTGGCCGAGGCTTAAGTAAGTGATTATACCTCAAGTGCTAACACCATCGTAAGACCACCCGCTGTTACGGAACATGCAACAATGAGAAGCCCGATGCCGTAGCGTCCACGCTGGCCACAAAGTAGGGGGTAATGAAGACACAATGAGGGGACATAGCTATTAAAGGTGATGCTTGTAACGACTTTACGTTAGCAGGATCCGGGTTCATTCAGTCGTCACACCTGCTTCGATGTTTACTGTTTAGCAATGCGCAGTGGCCATATAGATGCCATAACGTTAAAATTCACTTACTGAAAAAAACTAGTTTAGACCGTTTAGAGTTAGTCTTTTCTTGTAAATATTTTTTCTTTAATAAAATATCATAAATAGGTTTTTTTCGTATGTTATTTAAGCCACTGAAACACGTAGGCATTGATTGTAAAATAAATTTTATGCTGAAATGCACACAATCGTTCTGATGTATTTTTTCCTGTTTACCCAATACGCAGTGTAAAAATAGAGAGGGCGTGGGCGTATAGTTTAACATTAACGGATGTGAATACATTGTAAGGATGATACAATTCTATATTTGTACATATTGACGTTATTATATTTTTTTTTATAAAAATGTATATATGCTTTCAGAAATGAACCGAAATTTATTCATACACACAAAATCTGTGTCTGAAATTCAGTATATATGTTTGGTGCCTTATCCAGACTTTAACCTACCAAATTCACGACCTTTAATATATGACCAGATTTCATCACTGTCTTTCCATTCAAATAATTGTCATCACTAGTTTGCCAATTCCGCCCAATGGAATCTGTTTCGGCAGATAATCGAGACTGCTCTCTGGCGTTGAAGTTAGCCCTCTCCCACACATTGTATGTTAAAACGTGGTATTTTAAACAGACGGGTGCTACGTACATGTATAGGTATAATCCCTTTAATGTGACTCTCGTTTCCTGAATAAAAGTATTGTTTAAAACATCAGATTCAGTATAAATGAACTTTAAACTGTCCAAAGAATGACGATAAGTGTTTGGTGCCTGGGGTGGATCTATGGTTTCCACATGTTTATTGATATATGAGGAACAGCTGCATATTCTGAGTTTTATGCTTTTAACTAATAACCAGACATGTACAGGTGAAACGTTTATTTTACATGGTGTCGAAGTCTGTCAAAATATTTCATTGAGATGCAAGCGGGTTCAATATGAATTAATTAGTGAGTGGGTAACATGGGGCTTATCCCGCTCTCAGCAATATTCCAGTTGTATGACCTTTGGAGAACACCTAATATAGGTTTCGCACATTCGACGCGACATCCAAATGCTTCAACCATTAGACTACCCAAATGACCCGTGTATAATGTCATATGTATATATACTTACCAACTCATGCACTTTGTACATATGAAAGTAATGTCTTTTAATGTACCCCCTCATAACTGAATCCTGAAGACATTTCCAAATTTGACACATCAATGATGTCCGATTCAATTTTTGACATGTTTTCCATTTGGCCTTGGCATGTGTTTGTGACGAATCACACCTTTTTAGCGAACACTCGGTACAAAGAGGCTTTGGATGATCCTGGCACAAGCAGGTTGGTAAGGCTTATTATCAGCACAGGGCCCTTACCCTCACTACACGCAGCCCAGGCAGCGAATGGGACTTCTGTCAGGAAGCGCTGCCTAGTTAAACCCACCAAGTACTTTTCGGAGAATGTGAAGACTCCCAAACACTGCAGCCTTCTGCATTACCCAGACGTGAAGACGGTAATAAATTGATCGAGCTATACCATCACGTCGCTTAAGATACTGTGTTTGTGCCAAAGCGGGGCATCCACTGACTATGTGATGGACAGTCGCATTAAATTCATTTCATAATCTATATTTCATATTCACATTTTGATGCAAAATCACACATGGACGGTTTCGACTGGGAAGTGACTGGTCAAAAAGCCTTCTGTTTCACTTTTCAGGCCATCCTTGGCTCATTTAAGAAAACTTTGGAATGCCTTGTTTTCATCATGAGGCTTGACATGCTTCACAAGAGGATCATCAGACAAATATATCTGTGCAAAAGTGCACAGTAAGTTCTATCATGAAGAGCCTCCGCGTTAATCATATCACGCCCTCCCATTATTATTATTATCATTATTATTATTATTAACGAGCATATGTAATTATATAATTGTCCTATATATTTATGGTGAGACCAAAATATATCGTCTGTCTGTGTACAAAGATTGTGTTCTTCAAGAGCAATAATGTTTGAATTGTGACAATGATACTATTCAGAATTCAGATTCAGAAATATCACATTCAGCCCAAAGTCAGAAAAACACGTCCACTTACATATCTGTTCATGTAAATATTCTGCAAACTTAGTATTTCTGCACACAGATAAAAGCGACAAAATCATTTCCACAATCATAAGAAATATCTTCTAAAAGCAGAGTTCATTGTACGATTCCGACTACATCATGAGCACGTGTTTATGAATCACTATCAAATAGTGATGACGACGGGTAGTAGGTGCACCATGAGACATCAATACAAACTAAATCCAGGTTCCAAGATGTGATTAATCAAAATGAAAACAAAGCACTACAATGAGTGAGTGAGTGAGTATGGTTTTACGCCGCGTTTAGCAACACCCCTGCAATATCACGGCGGGGGACACCACAAATGGGCTTCAAACATTGTACCCATGTCGGGAATAGAACCCAGGTCTTCGGCTTGACGAGCGAACGCTTTAACCACTAGGCTATCCGACCGCCCCAGCACTACCAGGAAGGAACGACGGAAGGGAAGATTCATCACCTTCTTAGAGAGGCATTTGGAAGTTGGAGTACTAAGTAAGGATAAGATATATGGATGTAAAACTGCTATATTACAATTTTGAGCGACGTTTCGGTGTAGGTTCACCGTTATCCAGCAAGTTATCACACCTACACCTTCTAATTGTAATAAATACGTACTTCATTAATAGGCATCTAGAAGTTGGCAGGATGAACAAGGGAGATGAATCTGTGGATTTACTACTTCTTTGTCACATCGTTTGCTTGATGACGGTGTTAGTATATGCAATGGGGGAGTGAGTGAGTTGGATTTAACGCCGCTTTTAACAGTATTCCAGTTATGTCGCGGCGTGTCACCTTAATGTGGGAGGAAAGCCCGAAGTAATGAAGGTCTCAGACGTTTACCACTTCGGTGAAATCCACGAGCACGGGTATGCTGACAAAACTAGAAACATAATTGGGGCGAACCGTGATTCGAACCCACAATCATAGGTGTCTGGCGTGACCAAGGGACGCAACTCTGCACAGCGAATCGCGGCGCCTTAGACGACTGGGCCACCCGTGCCCCCGTATATGCAATGGAATTACACATAGCAATAAAGAAGTTAAATCCATAGAGCTATCTCCCTTGTTCAATAGAGACGTTGTTCATCCACATATCTTATCCTTACTTGGATTAACCACCGCCTCGTTTAAAGTTCCACAACCAAGCAATGCATGTCCTGCTTCTTGAGCAACCGCTGATATAACTCCAGCTAGGGCCTTGACCTCTCTCCGCCCACATGGACTACATACACGCAGTTGTCATTCAATATCTGCTACATATTAGCATACTTCTTGGGACTACAAATGTGGCATGTGTTGGTGCCCGGGGGTTGCTGCGACTGATACAGGTGTTAGGTATACGGCGTCATCATTTTCTCAAGCATTAACATGCACGTTTGCAATTACAAATGTAGATCAGCAAATTGAACAAAAATGTGACCCGTTTAAATTTTCTTGCATGTTTCTACAGGGCAATAAACCTTAAAAATCAAATCACACTACTTGTGATGCAAATATATACTAGTATATAAGGATAAATGTAGTTAACAGAATTTCGAATAATAAGTTATATGTTTTACCTTCCCTTTGTCATTCAAAAGTAACATCGCTTTTAGTTTCAACAAAATCAGTATATGCGGTATCGTGTCACTGGAGTGTCTGGGCCATCACTTGATTGTCTGGTTTGTGTTCGAGCTGCTGATGATTGGCAGTAGAACTGCTGCGCGGTGCCAGGCAACATAATACAGATTGCAGATTCTGTGAGTGGCTACCGGTAGAGCAGGATACGCTTACCCTTTTCGCAAACACCTGGTGTCGTCATTGATTTTTCAGTGTTCCATTCATATAATTTTCACCATTATTACACCCAATGGTATCAATTTCAGCCGATCATCGAGACAGATTATCCGGTTGTTGGCGTTTTATATATATATATATATATTGGGAAAGGGATTTGCCGTAGACACAATAGCAGGAAATCTGTGAAATTTATGAAAGGGGTATACGAAATATGGCACTATCATTCATTTTGTGAAACTATCATGGCACACAACGTCGACGACCCAGGGAGGGGCATAGTGTATTTCCACATAAGAGAGAGAGTGAAAGAAAAAAGAAAGAAAGATGGGATGAGAAAGATAAAGAGAGGAAGGGTTGATATATTTAGAACAATTCATCAGTTAGTAGATTTCTCACGTATGGCATTTTCTTAATCTTACCTAAGATGCTAAAAAGCATAAAGACCAATTTAACGAAGATGTTTATTTGAAATCGATTGCCTTTGAAACTATGATGTGTCCATTACTGAATGAAATGAGTGAGTGAGTTAGGTTTTAAGCTGCTTTGAACATGTAATGTTTATGATAACCCAGTATTATATGGCATTAATCTTCCTCAAATATATAACCTCTTTATGAAATCACTTCCTAGTATCCCTTTCCCTTCAAAGCATTGTTCGGAAAATCTTCATAAAGTTACCTAGGCCCAGTCGTTATATTTTCAATGTCAGGATTGATAAAAACTACAATTCCGTTGGCCCGTGCACCTTTACACACATTGTCTCTTTTCATTTCCGTGTATCAGTTTCTCATTCCGCCAGACACTGGAAGCACCATCTTGATTTGAGGAAATTTGTTAAGGACGTTCTTCCGCTTTTTTGTCGGCTAATTTAAACTTTTGTTGTTGTCTTTTGATATATTCCTTCTAGAGCGTGTGTCACAACTTGGACTGCCCCCACATCCTTGTAGTCCGTGAAGATCAGAACAGTTTAATTTAGGAAGTAAATTTACTTGAGTCTAATTCAGAGAAATGTGTTGATTCGATGGGGATACTCTTGAAACCTAATGCACATAGTTCAGGGTTTCAAATTCTGTATTTAGAGCGATCAATTCTGTGTTTGATTGTTTTTGTTTTTGTTTGTTTGTTTGTTGTCAAAACATAGTCCAGCTGTACGACTGCAGCCCATAAATATCGATTCTGGACGAGACATTCCAGCGATTGACAATATGATGTTTGTTTATTTGTTTGTTGTTTAACGCCGCACTCAGCAATATTCCAACTAAATTATGGCCGCCGGCAAATAATAGAGTCTGGACCAGACAATCCAGTGATTAGCATCGTGAGCATCGATCCGGGTTAGAATAGGTCTTCAGCAACCCAGGCTTGACGTAGCGGGATCATGTAGTCAGGCTCGCTGACTACTTTGTTGCTCCATGTCATTGTATCCCAATTGCGTATTTCGATGTTCATGTCAATCCGCGATATGACTGGAATACTGTTAAAAGCGGCGTTAAACCCAACTCACTCACTCACTCACTCACTCATGTCAATCACCTGATTGTGTTGTCCCAATTCTAGTATTCACAGACCGCCGTTATATAGCTGGAATATTCTTGAGAGTGGCGTTAAACAACAAAACAAAATTGAATCTGACCAATAATAATAGTTGTTTTTTTTGTTTGTTTGTGTGGGGTTTTTTTTGTTTTGTTTTTTTTGGGGGGGTTAGGGGAGGGGTTTTTGCTACGCGATGTTTTGCTGACCTTTATTGTCATTGACAGCTTTCCAATGAGGTTTAACTACCTAGTGTCGTATGGCAGACACTCGTTTCTTAACCTGAGAGAAAAAAAACACTCTTTACGAAAGGCCTGGAAGCTCACACACAAAAAACATAGGTCTGAATGACCGCCGAGTAGGGAATTGGGTGCTTAAACTCAAGAACGTCATTACCAACTGTAGTAGCCAAATACTGCAAGCGTTTGAGCGTCAGGCCGCAGATTGGGTTTGAATTCCTCTTTCCTATTTGTGAAACCCATGTTTGTTTTCTACGTCGTGATATTGATACAACATTGCGTATACCTGAGCCAAAACTCGTTTCCATGTGAACACGCGTACACAATGACCACCTGTTATCTCCATGCCCAAGAGTTATCGAACGGGAGTACTCACATCCGACTGTGGCGTTGCTAGTAAGAGAGCACTCGTGTCGCAATATTATAGAGGAGAGACTACAACAGATTAGGTGACTTAATGTCACAGCTGAATCACGACGATGTTTAAATAAAAGCGACGAAACCTTTAAATAATCATGAATAAAAGTGACAAAACTTGTTCAAAGGACATCTCTGCTGAAACCAGGGTCCATTCCGACCATAGCAAAGTACGTGTTCATGTGTTCAAGAATCACTTTGAGTACGAGTCATATAATGCTCTCTGAAACCTTCGTGGACAGAGCATGTTTCGCATAAAAGGTGCGAATATAAGGGAACCTATTTTCCTCTGAAATCACAAATGGACAAATATACCGAGAGGGTATTCTGCTCGGAAATAATCAAGGGACAAATATACAGGTCTATTCTGCGTGGGGTGAGTTCGGTTAAACGCCGCTTATATCACGGTGTGTCAGCTTAATGTGGGAGGAAACCCCGAAGTGATGCAGACGTTTACCACTTTGGTGAAACATACGAGCACGGGTATGGTGCTGACAAACCTAGAAACATAATCGGGGCGAAGTGAGATTCACACCCATCTGCCCCGGAATCACCAAGGGAAGAATATACTGAGGACCTGAGGCAAGAGAGTTAACTGACTATAAAAGTCCAGTTTCAACCCTTGCCGAACTAGGCTGGAATTACTGGCCTTGATCGTAGTGCCACCCGTGGCTATTACGAGTTATGTCCCTTCTATGCCTCTCCTATGGACCACTTGCATTTGCTTCAAACAATATGGCAGCGCCCGGTCAAGACAATCTGATCGATAATCAAGATCTATATTGTGATAAAACGAGTCTTACATCGCGAAGTGCATCAAATCGAAGTGAGCACCTTGATTAAAAATATGAAAAGATTTGGAAAATATCTGTTTACAACGAGTTCGGTGCACATGCTTTGCAAATCCTGCAATCGACCGAAATCTGCAGGACATTTTACCAACCGGATTTCGATTTCGATGCGCGATTTTGATTGGACTATGCAAAGACTCGTTAGTAAAACCAAATTGCAATTCCATAATACCAGCCTGGTTCGGCAAGGGTGTAAACTGGACTTTTAAAGTCAGTTAACTCTCTTGCCTCGGGAAAATGACAGCGGACCTATTCTGCCTCGGACCGAGGGAGAAACATACTGAGGACCTATTCTGCCCCACGAAATACTTGAGGCGTCTCAACTTTTCTAACTTAGTCTCCTTAGCGAGGGTGTACCAGCTCTTTAAAAACCTGCTACTTTTATCACACTCCTGTGAATATTGTCGAGTCGATGGATATGTTCACATGTAAATTGAAGATACATATTAGCAATGCTGAATCCCCCTCAAAATAATGTACATCAGTCCCCCGTGTCCGCTCTTAACGAGAGACTTTTGATGTTAGTACGCAGTAAGGGCACACACACACACCAATACTGCTGAATTAAAAACCGACAAGTGTACCTAATTTGTCTGAGTCGAATAGCGACAAATCGTAAAACAAAAGAAACCCATTAATACAAAATAGAATTATCCATAGCAACGCTCAGTGTTGTATTTTGAGAGTAACAGTTGTATTGCTGTAATCACCTACAATTACCAAACCAAGCCCACGGCTCTTCTTAACGTAGTCTATCCTATCAGGTGAGGTTTGAGTTTAGATTTTTGCAGCTTTACATTATTTCTGCAATATCACGGAGAATGAACCCATTATGGAATACACGCATGGTACCCATCCGTTTCAGGCACTTGCCCCCTCTACAAGCAGCCCCGACTGCGAATGGGACTTCTCCCAGACAGCGAATGGGACTTCTACCAGGAAGCGACTCCCAGTCGAACCCTTCCAGAACTTTTCCCCAACACTGCAGCCTTCTGCATTACCCAGATTGTCAGGAGGGCTGTATTCCTGGTACCAAACCTGGGTACTCTCCCAATGTCGGTCAACAGATTGGAGGTACCAAACCTTAAGCACCGAGATATTTCGAAAGCGAGGTCTGCATATTTGCCATGTTATTTCCTCAATCTTGTCTATCACATTAGTGTCAAAAGGTTCAAACAATTCAATGATATAAGTGGTCTCATTGGATTTATCAAAAAGGACAAGATCAGGTTTGTTGGCCCGGATAGGTCTGAGGCTATATACTGGCCTATTCCAATGAACTTTGTCTTTATCATTTTCCATGAAGTCCTTTACATAGTCATTGTCGTACCATATAATGATTGTTATTGTTATTATTATAACAATAATAAACCGTTAACAACAAGTCTAACATAGGACAGAAATCACACTTTCTCCCAAACAAAGGACTTCATTTCTTTGGACAGGTATATAGTTAACTTATCCAAATACACGCCTTGCGTCAGACAGCGGTGATATTTGTCATCAACGTTAACGACAGTACATACAGGCGTCACATTTCTAGTGACAGCACTGATCATCAAATGTCAGATGTAGCGGGCAAATATTAAACTTCGTGTAATTATTTGATACAATCAGCGAAACGGTTCTGATAATGCAAACGTGACAACGGCAGATAAAACAGCCCAAGCTCGACCGATCATATAGCTGTCCTGTTTATTCATGTACAATGTATCTGACGCGACTTTGTTTATGAATTATCTCGCTTTGTGTGAATGCACGAACGTACACATTAAAGTACATGCCGCCATTTTCCCCGACACATCGTTATGGCAAACATTCAACCTAGGATTCCCTGTCATCACGATATAACCCAATATTTGCTCGAAAACACTGTCTGCTTTCTCCACTGAACTGGCTTAATGAAAACGTTTGTATACACTCATGAGATACTGTTGCATGGCTGTCATCTGTGTTGACAATGAAGCCCTTCCTCTAACATATCACCGCCATTGCACGCAAACGATTGAAGCGTGTGGTCCCTCGAGAGTTAGTCAAAGGGAGACAACTCTTGTAACATCTGTTCCCGCTGTTTCAGTAATTTCTGTCAGTTCGTTTTAACATTTAGAAATAAATACTTCAAAAGCATATGTGTTAATATTGACATAGAGTTAGCTTTATAGTTGGTGTATTTGATTGGTATAATGTGCTGTTAAACTGCAGTTTACACGCAACGAAACTAAACAAAATAGAAAATCGTTCCAAGTTTTGGTGATTTTATAACGCGCGTATAGACGTGAGTTTGCCCACGTTTGCCTATTTCAAACCATTCATAGGCCCCATTATTCATATAAATAGAATTATTTAAGAAGCTGCCTCATTCACTTCTCGGTACTGTTCTAATAGCATTTGGGGCGGTGGGGCAGCCAAGAGGGTACGGCATTCACTCGTCACGCCGAAGACCCAGGTTCGATTTCCCACATGAGTACAATGTGTGAAGTCCATTTTTCGGTGTCCCCTGCCGTGACATTGCCTGAATAGTGCTAAAAGTGGCGCAATACCATCCTCACTCACTCTAATAGTCTACACGTGTACACAAAGCCGGGCCCATTTCTGATATTCCCAGCCGTGATATTGCGGGGATATTGTTAAACATTAAGCCATACTCACACATTTACCAAAAGATTATATATTAATTTTAAAAGTGTACATTCACTAGAAATATGCGACAATCAAGCAAGTGCTATTTAGTGATTGGTTGACCGAAAATGAAGAAATCAAGGACAAGGGAGTGTTGGTTCTCGCACAATAAAATCCTGCAGGGAGAATAAACCACTCGGGGCTGCAGCCCTCATTGTAAATTCTCCCCGCAGTGTTTTATTGTACGATACACAACACATCCTTGTCGTTTATTTCTTAAATAATCTTTCTTCCTGTTAGCCAATGAAAGTACATGCTTCCCGTGGCTTGCGTCTCGGGTAGTGGTCGACTAACGCTATCAGCTAGTTATTACCTGTCATTATCTCACCTGGAGGTTTGGGAGAACCGTAGACTGTCCCCCCACTGTTGTGCACGTAGCTAGCCCGCTGCATCCCTATGGGGCCGGGACAGGTCTCTGTCAGTTCTGGTGTCTGACGGGCGGGACTTGTTCCTGGAAGTTAGAGGTATGTTACTTGAGGTCATACAGACAAACTACCGGTATTACTATATGTAATGGCCACTCTGTCCTTTATATTCATATGTTTTTCCTTATTCTCATCTCACAAACTTGTATGACCATAACGGTCAGCTCATAGACCATTCTGACCATCTAACTGACTCTTCCGTGTTCATTATATCGACTACTATAATACATTGACTTGTGCATGGATATGTGCATGTAAATTGTCTAACCTTTTCTTAAGTTTGTGACATGCATGTGCAACTTATTTGTCTAACCTTTTATTAAGTAGGCTATATGTATGTGCAACATATCTGTCTATCATTTTCTTAAGTTGGTGATATACATGTCCAACCTATTTGTCCAAACTTTTCTTAAGTTGGTAATATGCATGTGCAACTTATTTGTCTAACCTTTTCTTAAGTTGGGGATATGCATGTGTAACTTATTTGTCCAACCTTTTCTTAAGTTGATGATATGCATGTGCAACTTATTTGTAAGTACAACGTTATCTCTAACCTTGTCTGAGGTAGGATCATGAAAGTACAAAGTTATCACTAACCTTGTCTGAGGTAGGATCATGAAAGTACAAAGTTATCACTAACCTTGTCTGAGGTGGGATCATGTAAGTACAGGTTATCTCTAACCTTGTCTGAGGTAGACTCATGTAAGTACAACGTTATCTCTAACCTTGTCTGAGGTAGGATCATGTAAGTACAACGTTATCTCTAACCTTGTCTGATAGAGGATCATGTAAGTACAACGTTATCACTAACCTTGTCTGAGGTAGGATCATGTAAGTACAGCGTTATCTCTAACCTTGTCTGAGGTAGGATCATGTAAGTACAACGTTATCTCTAACCTTGTCTGAGGTAGGATCATGTAAGTACAGCGTTATCTCTAACCTTGTCTGAGGTAGGATCATGTAAGTACAACGTTATCTCTAACCTTGTCTGAGGTAGGATCATGTAAGTACAACGTTATCTCTAACCTTGTCTGAGGTAGTATCATGTAAGTACAGCGTTATCTCTAACCTTGTCTGAGGTAGGATCATGTAAGTACAACGTTATCTCTAACCTTGTCTGAGGTAGGATCATGTAAGTACAGCGTTATCTCTAACCTTGTCTGAGGTAGGATCATGTAAGTACAACGTTATCTCTAACCTTGTCTGAGGTAGACTCATGTAAGTACAACGTTATCTCTAACCTTGTCTGAGGTAGGATCATGTAAGTACAGCGTTATCTCTAACCTTGTCTGATAGGGGATCATGTAAGTACAAATTTATCTCTAACCTTGTCTGAGGTAGGATCATGTAAGTACAACGTTATCTCTAACCTTGTCTGATAGGGGATCATGTAAGTTCAAATTTTTCTCTAACCTTGTCTGAGGTAGGATCATGTAAGTACAAAGTTATGTCTTACCTTGTCTGAGGTGGGATAATGTAACTTCAAAGTTATGTCTTACCTTGTCTAAGGTAGGATCATGTAACTACAAAGTTATGTCTTACCTTGTCTGAGGTAGGGTCATGCAAGTACAACGTTATGTCTTACCTTGTCTGAGGTAGGCTAGATGTCTGTACAGCATGTCTGCGTTGTGGGGCGACACCAAGCGACAAAGGTCGTCCCTGCTCATCCGACAGAGTTGTTGGCCGTCGATGTGTTGGAATTTGGAGTTGTCGACGTCACGGAGGCCGTACTCCTGGATAGCCCAGTCTAACCACTGTTGGACATGCACTTGTGACCACAAAGATACATCTGAAAGATAATGAAACAATGAAAATATGAAACTTTATATATATAATAAACATTAAAATATATGCGCCTCTCCACGATTATGCTTTCATCGATATTCTTAGTTATTCCTCTTGCTGTCACTGTGCTGGTAAAAAAAATGTTTCTTTGTTGCTCATTGCACTCAGCAATATTCCAGATAAACAGCATATAAATAATCGAGACTTGACCAAATACTTGATTGATATTATGAGCAACGTACGATGCCCTCCGAGTTTGACCACGAGATCAATAAAGTCAAGTTCTACGATAGGCATACGTTGCTGAAGGCCTATTCTAACCCGGAAATTCCTCGCGAGAGTAAAGTACTGTCATTGCATTCCAGTTCGAATGTTTTAACCTACGGTAGACTTTTGATTTATTATACATTTTTGGTCGAATAAATATATATCTATCAAGGTATAGGGACGGTGTATGTACGATAGTTAGCTTCGTCATTAAAAAATTACCCGTTGCCATGGATATTTAAAACAGGTGATAGTATGTGACATATCGCCATGAACACACGACAAGTTTTAGAACGAGAGACAAACTTCAGCCTTATTGATTTATTTCTAGTAACTAATCTATTTATAAGTAAACTTAACTGGTATTACCTTTATGCTGCTACTCATACAACTTAGACTACCGGACACAGAAAGTATGCACTTGAAAATTAACGTGATCAAGAAGATAATAGGTTGAAAACAGTCGCCGAAACATTGCAAACGTAAATCCAAAACAACTAAGATACCCGTATCAAACGCATCACTTTGAATAACCATTTCCTGTTTGTTTAGCCACCATCAAACACGGGTGTATACTTTGAATTCGTTTTTCCGGTGGTATATTTAGAACTTTAATCGGGATTTTTGACATCTTACACTGTGAGTAATGAGTAATGAGTAATGAGTCTCCAGTGTCGCTAGAATATATTCACGAAATGTGTTAATAATGGCATCTGAACCAGTTAACTACTGAATGATAAGAGATAAAACTGTAGTTGATAGCAGATATACTAGTGGTTGATAGCAGATATACTAGTGTTTGATAGCAGATATACTACTGGTTCATAACAGAAGCCGTTGAGGAGAAGTGACCTGCAGTCAGCATTATCACACAGTTTAACATCCGACCTAACAAGCTTTAGGTACTGTGGACATTCTTTACTTGGAAAAACATTGGGGGCATTTCGATAGCGTTTGATACACACTAGCTTTTCAGTCATTGTATTCCAACGCGAAGCATGTACAATAGGCTTCCGAAAAGCGAAACAGCCATTCATTGTACATATGATCAAAGTCAAGAGTAACTGTGGTTATGTTTTAATTGTTATTGTGTTCTATTAGTATATTACTCAACATTTTTCTTTTTTTCAGCGAAGATAAATCGAGCTGAAGATTGACTCCCATATGCGTTCTAAAGATATTCAAATTAACCATATTCAAAATGTTACATTCATATTACGTCTCAGTTGTGGTAAAATGTCTGGCTTGGTGCTTGGTTTGTTGTTTCCATAGATAAAAAATAGTCTGTAAATCCATATAGTCATTATCATGATTATTACACGTTCTGATATAATTAAGATTTCAGTTAAAAATCAAATAAAATATTTGATCTCTTTTACTCCTACGTTGCAGTGTACGTGCTCCGAACTAAACTCTACGTGAGACCATTTCCTTACAAGGAACTTGTAGATTAATCTGCCGAGGAACAGCGGACAACAATACGCTCTGGTTTCAAGACACGACAAGAAGACAAGGAGGTATCAGCAGTTGTTTGCGCTTGGTCAGCAACAACATAATATTATGCAATAGAACAATTTATTTTATAAAAAGCGACAATTACCATTTCCATAATCATAAGAAATATCTACTAAAAGCAGAGTTCAGGGTGCTATTCCGACAAAATCATAAGCATGTGTTTATGAATCACTATCAACTAGTGATGCTACCAGGTGTTCGCGTAAAGGTGGCACCCGTCATAAGAACATGCAAAGGCATGTCAATTGTTCACCTGAACAAAAAACACGGGCTCATTTGTAAAATGTCAAAATGGGGAACTGCATCATTTTTGTCACAGATTCGTCAAATTTGGAAATGTCCTCCACATGCCTACCATAAAGCCTTATGAAAGATTTGCTGAGGCTTTGAATGTTATAACCTTGATGAAACAACTTTTGAGCAATGACGCTCTTTGAAATCTACATAGAAAGAGCATGCTCGATTGTACCTCAAAAGTTGTGAAATATGGACACCAAAGGCTGGAATATTCCTGGACATGAAGGGAAAATTGACTAAGAAAATCATATTCGGGAAGATTTCTTCTGTATATAAAGACCCTTCAAGTCGTGTGAATAAGAAGCTCCATATATCGATGCTCCATATATTCTTCTTTAATAAACTAGATTTCTGTAGACAAAAATGGCTGAAAATACTTTGCACTACTTGATAAAAGGGGCGGTTCACTGAAACACTATAATCATACGCGATTTCTAAATTTATTCATGAAAACTACGTCTTACACATTATTAAGATTATTACGATTATTTTAAGAACGACAGTATATGATAAAGAGATTATTTCCCCAAAAATACTGGCATATACAAGTTTTCTTTCTAATATGTGATATTTATGATACGGAAACACACTTTATTCATTCATTCATTCATTCATTAGTGGTTAAGAAATTATGAAAAAACAAATTTATCATGCCAGTTTTGACATTGTATATGTACATATAAATTTGTTAAAAATTCATTCATACTGTAAAGCACATCATCACACTGGTATTCAAGTACTATAATGCTCTTGTATTCAAATCCAATACATAATCTTGAATTCAAATAAAGTACAAGCTGTTGTATTGAAGTACTACACATACTTCAGTAGTAAACCTGTTCAAATACTATACATACTCTGATATCCAAATAGTGCAATACTTCATTCCACTATAAACCATGTATGCAATTGAAATATAGAACGCTGCACAGATAAACATAAAGTGGGAATATTATTATATTTTTCATATACTATTTTCAATATAATGGATAAATGAATAACCACTGTCAATCATTTGATCATTACACGATATAGTCACCCTTCTCTGCAAACAAAAACATTTAGTTTCAGTATGTATGAGTGACCACTTACTTTCGTTCATGTCAGTCTCCATAGAAGAATGCATTCAATGTCCACTGAAGATGACCCGCATCTTCCAATTACGTAGCTTGTACTAACTGACATTCAACACCTGCCAGTCTTTCTAACATGTGACAGTTTGCCACGGCAACAGAGGTTTGTTCATAGACCTTGTTACACTTTCTCACCACACCAAAACAACAAAAATACATTACTAGCAGCAGCATGAAAAATAATAAACTTCCTCAAACGTAAATATGCGGTACACTTCCGGGACTCACTCTTGAATATCAAGTCAGGAATAGTCAAACAAAAGCGACAAAACCCTTTATATATCCCCAAGATTTCTCTGCTAAAGGCAGAGGTGAATGTAAGATTCCGATTGTATCATGAGTATTCGCTGTGAATCACTATCAAATAGTGATGACACCAGGTGTTCACGAAAGGGTAATTCCCCGGTGGCACCCGTCACAAATACATGCAAAGGCACATGCAATAGTAATAACATTTATAAAAAATCCATAAAAAAATTTCCTTGTCCGTAACTAAAAGTCGTTTAAGATCATGTTGGGAATTGAGTTTAACATAGAAAATAGTTAACATCTACACATCTACAAGATCTAAACGTGTACATAACCAAAGCATGTTCAGAATATTAAGATTCAGGACTGGTATGTCTAGCAGTTTTCTTCACAATCGTAGCTTGTAGTGTGGCTCTGCGATGGTGTAGAAGGAATTAGCCAAAAGAAGTATTACAATACGAGAGCATCAACACTAGTGGCTTCAAAGAGCAAAATATGTCATCATACATATACGTTTCGTTTATAAATGACACGACAGTTATAAACAGTGAGTGAGTATTGTTTTGTGCTACTTTTAGCAATACTCCAGCAATGTCACAGCTGGAATGCACGCACTCGCAAGTAATAATAGAAACCAAATTTAGTACTTTTCCCCTACTCTTTACAGTATTCCGATCAGACAGGGAAGTGTTCTTTGTGTGTGTGACTTGTGTTTTAAGTCGCAGTATAAAACAGTATATCACTTATAACACGTTGTAAGCTTAACGATAGAGGGAATTTGATGTTAATCACCTTATAAAACCAAAGAACGAGAATGTCGCTGACAATCAATGGCTAGCTGCAGGGCGAATCCAGGATTCGAACCAACGATCAAAGGATCATGGCGGGCCTAAAGGACGCAACTCTGCACCCATGTCCCAATGTTATTTTAAACTATTACATATAAAACTGTATGTAATATAGTATACTATAAATATTTAATTCCCGCACACCTGGTTTGTGGTTTCCATCTACGGCTAGGGAATGTTTCAAAAATAGCCAAATACATATATGTTTGTACAACACATATAAAACATTTCGAAACATGGACACTCGTTTTGCTATTGGTGATGTGAAATTGGGTTGAACGTCGCGTCCAAGGTTATTCCACTCATATAGCGACGTGCATGCACGTGTGTGTGTCACTGTTTGTACTTGTCCGGACTTATGCCGATTTTTAGTGCTAGCCTACTGAGATACCATGCCGTAGTTTAACATGAATACCCCACTCAGACACAGTATACCGAGCCGACCAGTCCTTGTTTTAGCCCCTTAATGCCGAGCATTGGGTACAATGTGTGAAGCCCATTTCTGGTGTCCCCGCCGTGATATTGCTGGAATGTTGCTAAAAGCGGCGTAAAACCATACTCACTCACTCGCTCACTCACTCACTATAGCAAATATTTTAGTATGATAACTAAGGATTGATAGACTAGTATTATGTCCTAGTTCATACCTATAATATATAACAGTGACGACCATATGTCTCCAGGGCGATCTCCCGTTCTACAAAAGGCATGAGACTCGAGTCACGACAATGTGTTGGATTAGGCATCATCGAATGTCTATTGATGGATCCCTGCAACATTTACTCTCGCCTAATATCAATTTCGGTGAGATTCAAAACATGAATCTAAACATTTTAAAGAAATATCACCACTTCTTTCCACGCAATCAATTTTGGAAATAATAAAAACTACACATAATGAATTCTCAAGAAAGGCCTTATGTACGCGAAGAATATACAAAGTCATGATGTGTATTTATTTAATTGCACATCCTTCCTGAAATTGAAATTCACGTCCCATCTCTAAATATCATTTCTACGAAAAGCTGGTTCACCTTCATCCATTTGTTCTGTCATCATAAAGTGGTCACGTGATGAGGCACAGCGCGTGTGTCAGCACAGCCTCGATCTCATAGACTTCACTACTTATCAGAGTGAAGATCCTTTCTGTGTGTTTCCGGTCGGTAATATTATCTTTCCTGTACAGCGGGATTATAAAGCCAAACAAAGGGAGGGTGGGCAGCTATAAGAAGCCTACAGGCTGACCGACATAAACCGAGCCCGGCAAACATCCTTCTTAATCTGGTTAGTTAATAACAAATCAAACGACTAAGGCATGGATCACTCTTTGTTTCTAATAACACTTAATCATGAGATTAACAGAGGTGTTAGATTGCATCCATTTCAGATAAAACACCATCGTCATGTCACCATCATATGACACAGACAGATATGTGTATTCCTATACTAGTACACACTCGAAGGCTAATGTGATAGTCATCATGTTATTTATATCGTCTTGTTAGTTTCAGAAGAAACTATCTAAAAGATATAGAAAATGTCTGGTAAAGGGAACACCATTAAATATTTTGGAGTTGGGGATTGGGAACAGGATATTTTAAGGTCACTGTTGCAAAGCGGGCATTTGTTTGTGTTAAAGTTGAAGCCGAACAATTTAAATTGTTTTCATAACATTTTTTTCAGGGCATCCAGCGTATCCAGCTAGCGATTTATTTTTTGGGTAAAACGTGAGTCAAATCCGTTCAGTAGAAGTGTGGAGTGAAAGTAAAACGAATTCCCCGTTCCCTCCCCCACCCCACACTATCAGCCTCCCCGCAACAAGGCGATACATGTACCGTTACTCTCTCTAGCCCTTAGCGGGCACAATACATAGGCACAATCTGGCACCGATGGCGAACAACACGTGGTTATAATATCAGACCGTGACCTAATTGCAAATCTCCCAGCAACATGTTTTAGTAAATATACTCTTGTTTGATACTACCTCTTTAGAGTTAAATGGAGAGCCACTCTCACGGAATTGGGTCGCTAAAGAAGCAGAGTGTTGACTTAATAATTGAACCCTGCGCTAAAATATACACACACGTTTTACAGCTTTAAGGGTCAACTTTTCGGTCAATTTCCCATTCATGAAAATTTAAAACAATGTGATTCTGAGAAAACGTGAGTCATTCGGGCTTTGGCTATCCAGTCTGTTTGCGATATGAAATAGCAGCGCCTCACACACACACGTCAGTTGAACATCAAGAAGACGTATTTTTACATATTGTCATTTAGGTTCCTGCTTTAGTTTAACATAACGTATACTATGTTTCTATATTGTTAAATACGTACTTGGGTTAGTTATCATAAAGTATACGATGTTTCTATATTGTTATATACGTACTTGGGTCAGTTATCATAAAATGTACGATGTTTCTATATTGTTATATACGTACTTGGGTCGGTTTAACATAAAATACACGATGTTTCTATATTATTATATGCGTGCTTGGTCGGTTTTAAATAAAGTATACTGTGTTTTCATTATATGCGAACATGGATCAGTTTAACATAAAGATATGCAATGTGCCTATATTTTCATATACGTACTTGGGTCGAATTAACATAAATTATACTATCTTCATATACT
This sequence comes from Haliotis rufescens, assembly GCF_023055435.1. Classification (NCBI taxonomy): domain Eukaryota; kingdom Metazoa; phylum Mollusca; class Gastropoda; order Lepetellida; family Haliotidae; genus Haliotis; species Haliotis rufescens. The sequence continues at coordinate 30,179,180 of NW_025963857.1, forward strand.
CTGTTGCTTAGGTTTAACAAAAAGGTGTATTTTATTTCTATATTTTCATAAACGTACTTAGGTCAGTTAAACATGAAGACGGAGTATTATTATATATTGTCACATACGTACAGCGTTTTGTATAATGCCATATACGCATTTATATACGTGTATACTGGTATCCATTTTCCATATACGTACTTTTGTAAAAATATAGTCATAGTATTTTCTTTGTTGTCATATACCTACATGCTTCATCTTAGCACAAACATATTTTTAATATGTTGTCATGTTGTAAGTTCTGCAAAACTATATATAGCATCTTTTATTGTAACTCATACACAGTACAAACTCCCATAACTGTAGCATAAAGATGTTGTGTTCTATAAATTGTCATATTATGTGAATATTTAAAATGCGCCAAATCCATTAAAAGTGATACATCGTGCATCAATGGGTCAGTGTGGACTCGATTTTCATTCTCAGCTCCCTGGGGAGTATAACACCCAAGCTGCATGTGAGACGGAGGTTAACACTCACATTACCATTCCATCCTACCGGGTACCCATTTAGACGGATGTACACTATTTGATACTGATCCACCAACACCTGCTCATTATATAGTCGGAATCTTACAGTCGAGTCTGCTTTGCCAGAGTTTTCTTATGAATGTGGAAAGGCTTTGGTTGCTATTATTCAAACACCAAAACTAAACCACAGAACGTTTCATGACAAAGGAGACAAAACAGGATTTCTAAAGTTTTTTTGTGGCAGCGATTTAAATAAATCTAGAGCTGTTGGTGATGAATTGTATTATATTTTTAAATGTAGCTGTTTATTATTTAAAGGAATTGCAATACTACCTAATTACAGTGACAACCGTCCGAACTTTTACAAGCTCCATTATTAAATGCATATTTGATAAATTAAAATGATTGTTATAACTTTGGAAATAACCTCCGCCATTGATTATGTAACTGAATAATGGATGTGGACACCGTTACAGTTCCCACCATATCATTGCCTTGTGAGTTGTGTTTATGTCTGTACTGTGTACTCGGAGGTTTCTAATGAAACAATATATAAAAAACCATGTCACAAAGTGTACGGGTGCAATAGAACGCCCTCGAAATTTAAACACTTTTTTAAATTTCAAACTATAAAGATGGATAACGCCTACGTTTCTCTGTTGAAAGTCTGCTTAGATACGGGGCTCATTAAGTATCATTACAATACGTCACGTGTAATTACGATATCCACGTAAAACGAAGCGCAATGGTTTAAACACGCTTCCGCTTTCACCTTTAAATAGGCATAGTTGTTTACGATGGAAATAAAATATTCAACGTTCTACATCCTTATTTTCTGAAAGGAGATGTGATGAAATATTGTTCACACGCATTATGATATTTTTATAGTTTTAATATAAGAATAAACTATTCTAATGCAATGTCATGTATGCACTTGTTTTACGTTAAAATAAAGATCTGGTATTTCAACATGTTCATTTGGTTATATACGTACTTGCTCACTTTTATGTAAATTTGATGTATTTTATATATCTAAATTAGCATACATATTTACATATGGTAAAATCGACAACGAATCAAACTTTTGAAGAAACGACTACAATATTCACCGATCTCCCTTTTCAAAATTAATACAAGGATATGTAATCAAACATCGTTCACAACAGAAATATAATTTGAATAAATTCATTTTTCCTTCCTCGTCCAAAGTGTACGCTAGATTGGGACATATTATTTCATCCCATGCATAATGTAATAAAAAGGAATCCTGTGTGGTCATGGCCCCAATATAATCTCTTGGGGTCAGTCATATTGTTTATTTTGCAACCATATTTTTTTTTAAAACACATGCTACGAGAACATCTTAAAAACATAATCTTGCTTCCTTTTTTTCACAAATAAATAACAAATATCCACAAAAAATGTGATTTGGTCCGAAACGACACAAGTGATTAAATGTTGGAAAGAAATAGGCGAAACAGGAATAACACGACCGACGATTATAGTGTAAAACATACAGAATGACATCAATGTTCAAAATTGATAGAAAGAGTCACAAACCAATTCAAAAATGTTCCTAAAAACCACCAATCTCATGTATCCAGTGTCACATTTATTTTGAGAGGTGTTATTTGTGTAACATTTTTTGCAATGGTACGTACATGCAACACATTCTGCCTCTCTAAGAATGTAGCATCTACAAAACTCCACATCTAAACACAACCCTTGGTTGGCAGTAGAGACGGAGAGAGCGTCTCCCCGTGTACCCCCACCCCCTCCCCACCCCCACATCCCCTCCCTCCTACACGTGAAGCACGCAAAACTGGCCTGAGCTCGAGAAAACAAGCCCGTATTGTGTAATTAACATCAGGTTGGCTGGGTTTATCCAAGTGTCTGTTGTATTTTCCTGTGCTTCATTGATATCAGACAAGACTTAATGTCGGTATAAAAGGTGTTTAGTTTCCAAACTGTGGTTCACGAGCACGAATACACACATGCAGAACATATGCACCACATTACGTCTCTCCTGCCGCGTTTGGGTGGAGAAACAAATAGTGCGCCCTCTGCTATTCACACATAAATAATAAAAGCTTATTGTTGATTTCTACAAATACTTTGTGTGTTTAAAATTGCATTGTAAAATTATCGGCGGAAGAGAAAGCGGTTTCATGTTTTCAAGAGCACTTATGAAACTACACCCTCAGTTTATGTGTCCTAATATAAATTAGGTACATTATTACAAGCTAAAGCGTTGCTGCCCCACATTATATAAAGTGCAAAATGTTTTCGACATACAGTTTACATTGTGTTAAACTTGGAATTTATATGGATCGGCGTGTTTTAAAACAATAACTTTATTATCTACCCGCCCATACATTATAAAAAGGGTTTCCGAGAGAAGAGCTCTACATTGAGTGATTGTCACAATTTACATGCATAGAGAGTCGGTTGTCTTGGTTACCTCAACACGTATAATTATTCTGTTTAAAACAAGAGGAAAACATAGTGTATTTGGCATATTTACGTGTCGTTCAGAAGCTGAAACCTCCATGAAGACAGGATTGACTTTAGAATTTCATCTTCTATTTTTGCTTGACAACGGTATAAGGATCTATACCGAAACGTCGCTTTTTACAGTATTAAAGAAGTTGTTATCCATAAATTGTGCCTATCTTGTTCTATTTTTGTGTTTAAAAAATTTGAAATCAATAAGTAAATGCGTTCTTTTTCCACTCAGCATCTGTGTTTAGATTCAGTATAAGAATACCAGATAGGTATGCGTTTTCTTTATTCGTTATTTCGTTAATCGCATACAGAAGTATTCACATGACAGTTGCTTGACTGCTGGTAAGTTTTACTTAGTATCTAATTCAAAAACGCCAACGCCAGATGACAATAAGTCTCGAATATCTGCCGCGGCATATTCCATAGGATATAAAAGGCAAAATGATGACAATCATATGAATGGATCATAGAAACTCAATGATGACACCGGGTGTTCGAGGAAAGAGAAAGCATGTCCTTCTCTACCGGTAGCATCCGCAGCATCCGCAGCATCCGTAGCATAGACAATTTTCATCACAGAGGTAAGTGCCAGTGTGACTTTTCCCTGGCCTACTAATTACACTGTTAATGGCTTTTAAATGTGTGTTTGCTATTATAGCTTTATGTAAAACAGTTCACTGAATAGCTATATATTAATCAGACATTTACCACACCCTGATGGCGATATTTGATTTCCTCGTTAATTCATTTCTTGAAAGACTGTATTGTTATCTATATCAAACACGAGACTAGTTCTTCCGGAAGGAAAGTGAGTGAGTGAGTATGGTTTTACGTCGCTCTTAGCAATATTCCAGCAACATTACGGCGGGGGACACAAAAAATGGGCTTTACACACTTTACCCTTCTGAGGAATCGAACCCGGGTCTTCGGCGTGCAGCGCGAACGCTTTAACCACTTACTGATTTGTATTTGATAAATTACACTAACGTTATTGAAAAGACAAGTCGAGTTGTTAAAACATGTCAACCAAACCATTTAAACTAAATTGCATGCACACGTTGCCCTCTGGGAGCATGTGGAGGCCCAGGTGTCTAATGGTCGCTGGTTCGAATCCCAAATTCGCCCTGAATATGTTTCTTGGTTTATCAGTACCATACCTTGTACAGGTGGGTTTCACAAAAGAAGGTAAACCTCCTGCACGACTTTGGGCTTTCGACCCAATTTTGAAATTATTGTCCTTTGAAATACATTTCGGTGTTTATGTAAAGTATAGCATAGTATTATATTCCCATTACTGAAGATCACAGGCCAACAGTACGTGTTTTACAAATTATACGGAGAGTCTGTACACACAGATTCCTTTTTTATTGACATAGCATGATAAACATACATTGATAGGTTACGAAAGATATTGCCTGATTTCATTAAAGATTTTTTTCTTTATTTCGGTGACCACAATAGCACAGTTTTTTTTGTCTTTCTTAACTTATTACATTTAGTACACTGGTGTTCATGATGTCAATCACTGGATTGTCTGGTCCAGACTCGATTATTTACAGACCGTTGTCATATAGCTGGAATATTGCTGAGTGCGGAGTTAAACAACAAACAAACAAACAAAAACTTTTAGAACATACAAATAAAAAGTGATATTTATCCTCCACTGAATTTAAATTACATTGCTTTCACAACTCCGATTTCTTGGTGCATGTATATTATTGGGCCACCCTATTTCAATCATTATTCTATGTCAAATTCATCTAACTTATTATTGTTATCATCATCATCATACACTGCAATTGTTTGTTGACATGGTTATTGGAAAGTGTTATTATGTCAGCTAAATTACAATGATCGGGAGAACAAAGCGAATCATGTTGTCAGAGTTCAAAGTTCAAAAGCGATGAATATGTTACCGTGTGTGTTACACAACTCACAATGGGTGTTTAAAGTGCACATAAAGATTAAAAATAACATTTCATCCCCCACTTGCCCCAGAGTGCTGTTCTCGTGTTGGCGTCACGAAGATACCATAAATACAACGTTAAATTAGCAAATATGGTTACACATGATATGTAATAATTTGTTCTCTGGTCATCAGTGTAAGTGAGTGATTGTAGTTCTACGCCTCATTTTAGCGATTATTTCAGCAACATCACGACAGGGGACAGCAGCAATGGGCTTCACACATTGCACCCGTGTGGGGAATTGAACCCTGGTCTTCGGCGTGACGAGCGGACATTTTAACCACAAGGCTACCCCATCGCCTCCTGTGATCGGATTTGTCGTATATAGTTAACAATTCTTCGCCAAACATAAACTATTAATATGCAGCTTTAACCATTAGACTACCACACCACCCGCTCATCAATGTTAAACCTGCCAATATTAAAGTTTAATAGTCAACGATAACGCTAAACTTTTACTTCCATGGATACTGACATCAAACAAACGCATATTTACAAGGGGACTATGTGGCAATTAAAGTGTTCTACTCTCGCTAAAATAAGATATATGACTTGTAACAATCATTGACGTACAGTATTCGGAACGGTGACATTCTTTTGTATGAATAAGTATATGTTTCATTTTCAATCAAGTCGTACCATAAACACAGCAATCATAAGGTCATTAACGAAGTGACATAATGCAGGAATATCCTTTTAGTAAAGATAGGTACACGTTTGTCCGATACTCCATTGTCATGGAGAGTTCCGACATCTTGTACATTGTATGTGTGAAAGAACAAATACAGGACTTACAGAACATTAAAGTGAAACATTTACCACAGTAATACTGACATATGTCTTGTAAACTAAAACAGCTGAAGAGACTCGATCTTAAACCCAAACATTCTTGACACTTGAAATATCTAAATATGTTCATGACAATCTTACATACGAATGCATTCAATTTATACAACCATACAGCTGTGCACATATTTCCATGTTGAAGGACAAATAAACTCATGTAAACATCTTTGATTAAAAATAAATATTTTTGACTTAATATGAATATATCTGACTAAATGTTACACATTTGGCTAAAATAAGATATCTTTGACTTGATATAAATATTTGTTACTTAATATTAGTATATTTGAATTAATGTACTACGTGACACGTAAACAAGGATGACTTAGGAATATTAACTTTGAATTTATATGAATATCTTTGACTAGATGTACAATGTTGGACTTAACATCAGTTTATTTGACTTAATGTAAATATGAAGTAATACATCGGACGTAGAATAAATAACTTTTTTTATTTTTATATATCTGTCTTAAAAAAGACATTTGTAAATATCTTTGACATGATGTAAATATCTTTGACATAATGTAAATTTATTTTTACTTTCTCAAAATAAAATAAACGAAGAGTGGACTGAAACATAACTTACTGTAGGTGGCTCCGAGTGTGAGGGTGGTGTCCCACCTGACCCCCCAGTCGCTAAGGACCCTCTGCCCCACCCCTGGGTAAAACACGTTCATCGACTGCTGAGGAAGAGGAACTAAACTAACCTAGCGGGATTTCATACTTTCGACAAGTTCCCTGCTTTTGTTTGTCAGAGCAAAGAGCATCACCATCTGTATCTCTTTTATAAAGTAACATTCCTATCGGCTTTCCTTGTATCCAATTCTCCGGCATAATCCGGGACATTCCCAACACAAATACAAGCGGACCAGAGCGTCCATGATCCCCCATTCCATTCCCCTCGTGCACATGGCGACCAGACCCCACCAGCAATATGGAGGAACGATGGTAGCTCGGTGTCACATGATGGCTCGCTCAAAAAAAGATACATTGCAGCAACTGGTTCGAGTCAGGATGGAGAAATTCATATCTCTTGTAATTGCCCACAGATCTCCCAGACACCATCCCAATGTTATTCAAACAAAACCAATGTTTAGCTTATTAATTAGAACGAAAAGTTGTTGAACAGATTGAAGGCGATACCTAGCCGAAAGGTCGACATTGTCTCTGGGGGGTAAGGCAGGAGTAAGGTATTGTGGAAATGATACAGGTGAGGGTCATACGAAGTGAAGTGTAAGTTGCAGTGAACAAGAAAACATCATGTATATTTACAGTTATAAAACAAGCATCCCTGTCCCAAGCTTTGCCCAATAGGAGTGTTAGAAAAGTGCGACCATTGCAACCAATATGGCTCCAAACAGGATCATAAAATATATTTATCTTTATTGTCCGGCAAAATATAAGTAGTAGATGGATACACAAGAACGTGTCCTCTAAACGAACATGATGCAAAGGAGATTGAAAGATCAGTTATAGTGAGTGAGTATTGTTTTACGCCGCTTTTAGCACTATTCCAGCACTAGGAGTGGAGAGGATGAGGGGAAACACTAGAAATTGGCTTCAAGCATTATACCTATGTGGAGAAACGCTTTAAACATTAGCCCTGCCCAAATCAGTCTAAACACTATTGTACATAAAGGAAGAAATGAATGTCATTTATGTGAAATGAAGACGTAAGGAAATACACTATGAAGTGCACATCCTTATTTGTACGCAATAACAAGCAGTTGTGTACACTTTACGATGTTATTATTGTTATTACCTACATCACCTTCTTGACAGGAAGCGGCATTAAGTGTTATGTTAATATCACAGGTTATATTTGTCTCTTGAGATCTTTACAAGCAGTTGAGAAAAGTTCAATTCTAAATTACAAATCACCAGATCAATAGTTAGAATGACACTTTAGTAATTCGAAGCCATTAGAAATAGGTGACTCAACATACTAAACCGTCAACGCCAAAGAACCTGTACACATATTTTATAACATATTATTTTACCATCACTATATGTCAGTTTATGTCCGTATATTATGAATCACTGATTCAAAAATATATGGCTTTGTTGATAAACTGATAATAAAATGGGATCAAACTGTTTCCTGCTTAATGCGCATACCCAGTGTTGTTGATAATAATGTACTACATCATGTGAATAAAAACTGAATAGTTGTATTCAGTCTCAATTATCTACCAAAACAAAATGGAAAATAGAGGTGAAGATTATGTGAATGGATCACTGACAGTCAGTGATGACACAAGGTGCCAAGAAGAAGCTGGTACACAAAAGTATATCAAGTAAGGGTCTTCAGTTCTGGAACGATGATGTAGCATTCGGTCGTGTAAATTTCATGATCCTTCTGAATATTTTTCGCAAAATTGCCTATCCATTATATTTGAAATAGAAGGTTGACCCTTCGTCAGTGCATATCACGATATGTCATATATTCACGTACATCCTAATAATGACAAGGTTCTGGCTGTTTAATGAGTCATCACTATGAGTACAATGGCTGTCTATGTGACTTTGTATCTGATCACTGCGTCGTGTTAAAACCAGAACTAGGAAGTATAATTACAAATTTGTATCCTTAACTTAAACTTCAAAATGTGTTTATATGTATTAATTCAAGCAGGCGTTTTATAGATCGTTTAATATTGAGGGAAATGTTTCGCATTACCATACACATTATATAAAGTAAATATTTACATAAGTTAACAATTAATCACAATTTAAAACAGGTAAACCTTCAATGACAGTTTAATAATATAGTCCACTTTATCACTATGACTGTGCCTCGCTATGGTATTTCAACTAAACTGGACACGGGTTAAACACGGGTTGACTATCAACTGAACGCAAGGAGTATTAAGAATTATTTGAAATTATATATTACCGCTTTACAACAACAACAACGACAACAACAACAAACATGAAACTTGAAAAACAAAAAAACAACCATTTAAAAGTTACTTTTTACGGACATTCGTTCTGGAGATTCGAGAGGAATTCTAATTACATGTGAATAATGAGTTGTTCGTGTGCAGTTGACACCTCGACGCATGGCGAAGCTGATAAGCCTGTATTATACAATACCCTTGGTATAACATCATGCGATCAGGTCAGGGATGGTGTAACGGTATTATTGTTAGCGACTGTTTCATGAGATAAAGAATAGCAGATAGGCAACAGCACCACCTCTGTGACCTATTGTGCCTGACCAGGAAGTGGAATAAGACCTCACACAACTCATGCATTGTTCCAGATGATTATTGTTCTATATTTCATTTATCTTCTGGGTAGTTTTTAATTATTAAGTCACAACCAGTTTTCATTTTTGTAAAAAAAAAACGCATCCTTTTACAAACAATAGCTTTTTATAATATTTCATATCTACATTTTGACTAGGTAACATAATCATATTCACAAATTACGAAATCAATAAAAATAATTAAAAACTGTAATTATTTTTATGACAACAAAAAAACAAGCCCAGGGAGACAAGATATTTAAACAAATCAATAGTCTAAACATATATTAACATTCAGATAGAAAAAACCTACCTATTTCAAAAAAGATTTACGTGTGCAGTAAAAACTATCTATAAAATGTAAGAATGTTTCTTATCGTTGCCTATTTCAAAACGGATGTATGAAAGCTATTTACATGTTGTAACAAAACGTTTATTTCCATGTTTATGTTAAACCAATTAAGCGTTATTAAAAAAAACATCAATATGTATAACCACAAACACGTTAAACAGAAATAGGAGCTTTTATTAATATATTAAGTATATAAAAAGCGCAGAGAATAACTAGTCTCGATTATCTGCCAAAGCAGATTCCATTGGACGCAAAAGGCAAATTTGAAGGTGAAAGATATTTGAACGGATCACTGAAATTAATTATTAACTTCATAGGGTAAAAATTCAGAACGTTTTAACACAAATGAGTGCTTTCGATGCAGTCCTGTTTAGTCAATAAATGTACATGCTCCACAAGTTGCCCCTTTATCAACCATCTCTTTGACATGCAACCAGTATTACCATATCAGCCAAAGTATCGTTTATCACAGAAGTCCAGTACTGGCAGTGTAGTCTTTCATTGTGTTAACAAGTCGTTTAATTTGCTATAGAAGGCAGTTTCCGAGCTTTCTGCACCGGGATAACCTACTCTGATTTAATGTAACCAGTGCAAGTCACGTCGTGGCATCAAGTAAGGAGAACGATCAACTAGTTGTTAATGATAAGGGAACAAAAATCCTCATCCATGTGTATGGTAAAGATTAAAAATGACTAGATTAGTGATAATGCATGATAGAAATACGACATATACACCCGAGTAAATGTGTATGGTAATGATTAAAAATGATTATATATTAGTGATAATGCATATGAAAAAAATACGGTACATAAAGCCTTGTACATGTGTATGGTTAAGATTAAAAATGACTAGATTAGTGATAATGCATGATAGAAATACGACATATACACCCGAGTTAATGTGTATGGTAAAGATTAAAAATGATTATATATTAGTGATAATGCATATGAAAGAAATACGGTACATATAGCCTTGTACATGTGTATGGTAAAGATTAAAAATGACTAGATTAGTGATAATGCATGATAGAAATACGACATATACACCCGAGTTAATGTGTATGGTAAAGATTAAAAATGATTATATATTAGTGATAATGCATATGAAAGAAATACGGTACATAAAGCCTTGTACATGTGTATGGTAAAGATTAAAAATGACTAGATTAGTGATAATGCATGATAGAAATACGACATATACACCCGAGTTAATGTGTATGGTAAAGATTAAAAATGATTATATATTAGTGATAATGCATATGAAAGAAATACGGTACATATAGCCTTGTACATGTGTATGGTAAAGATTAAAAATGACTAGATTAGTGATAATGCATGATAGAAATACGACATATACACCCGAGTTAATGTGTATGGTAAAGATTAAAAATGATTATATATTAGTGATAATGCATATGAAAGAAATACGGTACATATAGCCTTGTACATGTGTATGGTAAAGATTAAAAATGACTAGATTAGTGATAATGCATGATAGAAATACGACATATACACCCGAGTTAATGTGTATGGTAAAGATTAAAAATGATTATATTAGTGATAATGCATATGAAAGAAATACGGTACATAAAGCCTTGTACATGTGTATGGTAAAGATTAAAATTGACTAGATTAGTGATAATGCATGATAGAAATACGACATATACACCCGAGTAAATGTGTATGGTAAAGAATAAAAAATTACTATATTAGTGATAATGCATATGAAAGAAATAGGGTACCGACACCTTAGTATATGTTGTGCCATTTTATCAACTGGTAAAATAAAAGTCATGGACGATATGCTCCTTTAAGAGGATAAGTAAACAGGAAACATAATTTGCATGTACATTTATACGTGGTAAAAAATATAATGACCATATTAGAGAAAATGATGTGTATTATAAAACATTTAATAATTGATAACATGTCTATTCTACCTATTGATTCGACTCGGAGCCTCTACGTGTGACAAGAAGACATCCTATATGTTAAGGTTATCAATTATTCAAAAATATGTTATGCATTAAGGATACGGACGATGCATTTCGTAAATCAGTTTCTATATAATTAGTTTTGACTATCCAGCGCAAACATTCCTCCATCAAAATACTCTGCATGTGTTGGACAACATACTGTAAACAGTCAACAAAGGATTTAATAAATGTATGTCGACAGTGAAGAATGATTAAAGCAGTGTCCGAAAATGTTTATTCCTTCATTGTACTTTTCGATTTTTGCATTTCTTTTCGAAGGTGTTTGTTTACAGAAATAAATGCTACACTTGAAATCTTGGCTTCTGATTCCTCAAGAATATGTGTTCCTTATCTTTGGACAAATACAAAAAGCAATATTCTTGAATTAATTTCAGATGTGTGTCACGCGTGTTACCGCGTCCTATTCACACAGCAAGACAATATTGTAGAAAAATAATGTATTCAACCTTATTTTTGCTTAACATAACTGAATTCTTCATCTCTGACTAGACTAACATCTAATCTCTGAAATGAACACATATTACAGAAAAACAGTTTATAAATTAAAATTATAGTTATAAAATATAATAAAAAGGAGCCTTCTTCATTTCCAGATACTGCAGTAATCTTAACTTGTCATATATTATAGACTTGCATGGACTTACATGTACATATATATGCTCTCTGTCTCATGGCATTCATTCACCTGATAAAGGAGTAAGCACATACTCCGAAACGTTGTGTTCCTCATAATAAAGAAGTTGACGTCCATATATTCTCTTCCTTTTGCATGGGCTGTATTGGATATATTTGTTTCAGGGTCTGTATGACAGACTGATCCATGATATAGACATGTGGTTATCAGGTTATGTGGTGGCGTTAAGATTCCTTTTCTGATGACATTTTCAAAATCATTTTATCTATTTTAAGTATATAAAGGGTTTTTTCAAAATGATAAAATGATTATGTTTAGTTTGAAAAAACTACGAAACGTCATTCAACCACATGACTGTTCGCAATCTGTATCATGGGGTTCGTACATTAAGTCAACAATATAATTAACGCAGGCAAGGGTTGTCACATCCAATTATGGGATATCGTATATTATATCTTGAAATGATACTTTGTTGACGATAGTTGGTTATGAGAACAAGTTCAAATTATGGCTTGAAAATCCAAAGCAATTATATCTTTAGATGTTGGGAAAATATTAAAAATCATGTTATCTCAGTTGTCCCTTTTTAAAAGTTTATTGATTTTACTTCACGTTTTAACATGTTCACACTTTCATAGAAAACAGAATATTACCTAGATCAATATAATTAAATACATTATGGATAAAGACGCAATAGATATGTCTTCAGTGCATTTTATAACGTCCCATGAGTTCAAATTTCGTTTTGTATTTGTTGTAGAGATTACATAAACCGCTACTGCCTTCAAAGTATTTATATTTGTATCTCTGTAACAAGAAAGGAACCCGTCGGAATGTATATCACGTCATAATAAACAAACGAAATAAAAATATTCAAATATCGATGCAACAATAAATACATACACCTAAATATATCATTGTATTCATAACAACGGGAATTTATTCTCACAACATATATAAATAACATTTAGAGAAAAAGTTAACTTTATTATCATTTAAGACTCTGACTATATCAAACTAGATAATAAGTAAGTATATTGGTTGAGTCTGCTTGTTTAATTGTTACGCCAGTAATGCTGGTCCAGACTGCACAAGTAATTACTGGTTTCACCGAGTTTTAGTCTGAGAAAATGATGATGTTGCTGGCAAAAAGTGACCTATATATGCTGAGTTGGTCGAACACAGGAAATAGGTACTTTGATGATACACGCCGGCTTGTGTTAATCCAGTACATAGTTTCTACCATGTTGAAACTTGGAGAAATACACACTTCATCTCGACAAGTTTTGCTTCATCCCCCGACAAGCAAAATGATAGACATTTCATTGTTCCCTAACAATAGTGTTATATCTAGTGGATGATGGCTTCAATATGCCGTGAGCGGGATGGCATTATAACGTGTGTGCATATGGTGAAGGCTTTGAGTTCATTTCACTTACTCGCTCCACACATGTGGCTCTGTCCCAGAAACAATATTACCCATCCTTCAAATTTCCTTCACCGAAATCTTTACAATGGGTTTGTTCTATTAAATCACCTATAATATCTTATTTCATACCTTACTCGAGTTAATAGTATTCATAATATATCCAGATGATGATCAATTATACATATACAGAATAGTAAATGTTAATTTAATGAGTTCTTATTTATTTCACTAATGTTTAGAATCACTATATCGCTTAGCAATACAAATGACTCTGAGTGACTGATAATATGTAAAGATTAAGTAAATGCAATTAACTATCAAAATCATCATATGCAGTATTCTGTTTTTTATAAATAATAATTTATGTTCACGAACATGACTGGGTTACAAATAGAATATTGTTGACGAATTTTTTTATATACGTTTTGTTTATCATATTTCACGGCCGAAACATGTTTCATAACTGAATATACGTTACAAAGATGTTGTATTAAATAGGTGACTCTTGTATACTGTCTCTACTATTCACACCAACTACGGTTGTTTATATTGTTTAATTAATTTAATTTCTTTAGAACTCTTATGACTGTAGTCCATTCCTTTGGATGATATTATATTAATGCAATACCGAGACAAGGTATAGGTTATGATTTATTAAAATTGATATTCGAAATTAAATTATTTCACGATTGTAAATTTAGCTTTAATGCAAGTTGGATTAAAATTATAATATAAATCGGTCCGTACTTATTTAGTTATTTTTAATCGCCATATTTCAATTGCTACAACACAGTAGTAACCCGTGTTTTTTCCATGGGTGGCTGTATACTCCCCAGGGAGTAGATAAATATTATCTCACCTGCAGGAACGATAACTTTTTTGTCGTGCTGTTGTTGCTGCTGCGGATGTTGCTGCTGTTGTTGCTGGTGGTGTTGGTGCTGTTGATGATGGTGTTGTTGCTGCTGCTGCTGCTGCTGCTGTTGGTGATGCGTATTGGGGTCTGGAGACACTCGAGCACGTGACAGGTTGTGTGGTTCTTCCAACTTGTTACCCCTGTATCCCGCATACAGACTCGGGGAGGGAGTCTGGTGCACAAGACCTGTGTTGTCATAAGGGGGTAAGTCCTCCCCATCTTGGGGCTGGGGCATCATTGGGTCTATAAGGTGTGGCGACCTCACGGGGTGGTTGATTGCAGAGTAAACCGAGATCTGAGCTTCAGAATACTGTGGTGGGGGGTCAAACGCAGACTTCATCGTCAAAGATGCCGAATCTGTAACGTCACAAACAGCAGACGCATATGACGTCCATGTTTCTCTGTTGGTCAACTCTGGTTCCGTCTTAATTGGCGAGGACCTGTTGTCTAGAGAAGACACACCCATGTGTGCCTGGGTCTCTACTGCCTGATGCAGAGGCAGATGCTGGGGGGTGGGGACTGACACTGGGGGTAGGACTAGATGAGGCGCGTGGGGATCAGCTACACCAAGGGTATCTTGGTACGGAGAGGGTCCAAGCCTGCTTGATTCCGTGCTGTAGTGGTCAGTGTCCCCCTGGACTGTGTCCTGCAATTGGGCAGTCCCTCCTCCGGCCAGTGGGACATCCTGAAAGACACAAACCTAGAGTAATTCAACACAGGAAAAGTAAATACTCGCGGGGGCCGCGCCTGTGTTGATTCCCAATACGAGGCGGGTGCTGAAACTTTGTCTACTTTCTGAACTTAGAGAATAATGGATAGAAATATTGTAAACAAATGTGTGGGTAATGCGTCGAGTCGGGAGCCAACATGTGCTGGAATCGGGAGACTTCGCACTGGTGTGGGGTTGTATCGTCTGTCGAGTTCCCTTTAGGAAGTGCTCGATAACGGCTTGCCATGAGCCAGTGTAATTTCTCATTTCCTACGTATGAGAGTTCCATCGGGAAATAAAGCAAGCGCCACTTCATATTACAACTGTCACAGCGCCAAAGCAACAGTTGGTCGTCTTGTTTTAAGCACCTAGAACCGCAGACTTACCATTTTTGTTTTGAGCAGAATTAAAGTGGTGTGAATGTGGCAAGCCTCGAAGGAGAGCGAACAGTCACTGTAGATGGGTAACAATTAGCCGGTGGTGTGGGGCATGAGCGGCCTACAAGAAGGTCGTAAGCGTGGAGCGAGCGGTCGCGATGGCGGAAGTAAGACTTATCACGACAATACAGGCAAAGGAAATGATCCCGAGTGACTGACAGGAAAACTAGACCAATCGCCACACACGGCCGTGCACCCACGGGGAGGTGGGGGCGAAGCTAACTCAGGACTAGGTGGACGTGCCCGCCACCCGGGGTGATTAAGGTGGTTAGGGGTGGGGGGAGGGGCACAGTGTGTCGGTCGGGTTGAGAGTCTCTGTGATATCATCCGTTACACTTACGCACGTATGCATTGACTTAATAAGAGTGAGTGAGTGAGTGAGTGAGGATCATTATCTGATGACTGGTTTATTACGAATTTTTTTAACATGTCAAAATGCAAAATCACAATTGATATTCCCACTCATGAGCTTCGAATAATAATAACGCTTGGTAAATAGCGATTCAGCAAAACGTTAACAAACTCATCGTAACGCCGTGGCTGTATGAAATCGTCATACACATGTCGTAAATGCTATTGTCTATATATAACAAAAACCTATTTATTGTGCAATGTAACCGACGATTGTAGATCGAACAAATTATGAATACTTGTATTGAACGCTATAATGCCGTGTATAGATATGTAACAGAATGTTTCCGAAATAATGAGAGCGGAAAGATGAAAAATGTATATGAAAACGATTTTGTTAAATAGTGTATGATGGGTCCAAAGAAGCAAACAATGTTTAACCTCTGGAAAGACACACTAAATATATGACGCTCAGGGCATCAATGTCACACGTTAACATCCTGGTATGATTCAAAAAAAATATATATATATATATATATATATTGAGTCTTACTATGTTAACGTGTTATGACACTCAGGGGATCAGTGTTACACGTTAACATCCTGTAAAAATATATATATGACACTCAGGGGATCAGTGTTACACGTTACAACCCTGTAAAAATATATATATGACACTCAGGGTGTCAGTGTTACACGTTACAACCCTGTAAAAATATATATATGACACTCAGGGGATCAGTGTTACACGTTACAACCCTGTAAAAATATATATATGACACTCAGGGTGTCAGTGTTACACGTTACAACCCTGTAAAAATATATATATGACACTCAGGGGATCAGTGTTACACGTTACAACCCTGTAAAAATATATATATGACACTCAGGGTGTCAGTGTTACACGTTACAACCCTGTAAAAATATATATATGACACTCAGGGGATCAGTGTTACACGTTACAACCCTGTAAAAATATATATATGACACTCAGGGTGTCAGTGTTACACGTTACAACCCTGTAAAAATATATATATGACACTCAGGGGATCAGTGTTACACGTTACAACCCTGTAAAAATATATATATGACACTCAGGGTGTCAGTGTTACACGTTACAACCCTGTAAAAATATATATATGACACTCAGGGGATCAGTGTTACACGTTACAACCCTGTAAAAATATATATATGACACTCAGGGTGTCAGTGTTACACGTTACAACCCTGTAAAAATATATATATGACACTCAGGGGATCAGTGTTACACGTTACAATCCTGTAAAAATATATATATGACACTCAGGGTGTCAGTGTTAGACGTTACAATCATGTAAGATACAATGTAATATTTCACATGTTACGCTTCATCTAATATATATATATGCTTCATTTAATTCTTATAACAGATATGCAATATGTAACATCTCTGCCTTCATGTAATGCAAAGTACAAGGGACACCACATCTACCATATATTACGGTCTATACATCATCTAATTCTCGGGGTAGCCTTGTGGTTAAAGCGTTCGCTCGTCACGCCGAAAAACCCTTGTTCGTTTCCGGACATTGGTACAATGTGTGAAACCTATTTCTGCTGTCCCCCGTGATATTGCTGGAATATTGCTAAGCGGCGTAAAACCACACTCACATACTCTAATTCTCGGTACAGGATGTACCACCCTAAAACATACTTATCAATGCTCCATCTAAGACTAAAATCAAATGATACCACATTTTATGATTTCTCTATATTACAAGTCATACTTCGAATGACACATACCAGAAAACATATATAATAATGAAGTGACACTATATATTTAATTAAAAGTCCGGGATAGAGTTGATCTTCCCATGCTTGTGTAAGAGGCGACAATGCTTGACCTTAGAGGCGACTAACGGGATGGGGTGGTCAGACTCGCTGACTTGTTTGATGCATGTCATGATATCCCAATTGCATAGATCGATGTTCATGATATCAACCACTGGACTGTCTGGTCCAGACTTGATTATTTTCTGACCGCCGCCATATAACTGCAATTGGTACTGGATGAAGCATCGGTCGTCATGGTGAAGGCCCTACGTGGGGACCATGTGTGATATTGCTGGAAGATCGCTGAAGGCAGCGTGAAACCACACTCACTCAATATTCACTCACTCGCGTCTTTTCAAGCCTTGTACATATGGCTCTTGGCAGATATAAAGACCTACGTTAACGCTTCCTTAGCTGTGAATAGGAAATGCTTAAATTCAAGTTGTGAACATATATATTGATTTGTCTGAACAATTGTGTGTGTATTTATTTCTTTACTTGAAAAGGGAGAGGGCAATGGATGTGTGTATTGGGATGTGTGTTTTCGAGGTTCATTATCTACCTGTATCCGGTGAATGTGGGTTCGAATCCTGCGTTAATTATAGTTATGATCTATGATCTATTGAACCGGGCCCTCGATCGTTGATTCACAAAAATGAAAAAAACTACAACACATTTATGAGCAGTAATACTCATGGAAACGACGCCTAACTTTAACTAACCGAAAAACAGTCAGGGGTACGGGTGGCCAAGTTGTCTTAGGCGTCGAAATCGCTGTGCAGAGTTGCGTTCCTTGGGCACACCAGAAACCTATGATCGTGGGTTCGAATCCCGGTTTGCCCTGATTATGTTTCTAGGTTTGACAGCACCATACCGTTCGTGGATTTTACCAAAGTGGTAAACATCTCAGACCTTGATCACTTCGGGCTTTCCTCCCACATTAAGCTGACATGCCGGCATATAACTGGAATACTGTTAATGTATATGCTATAAATCAATATCAATCATCCATTCATTCTTAAACAGACAAAACATATATTAAATTATATCTAACTTTATTTCAGTATTCGACGAGAAGACTTGCCAGAGCACTGGAGGATTTCATTGCAACGTCCGAACACTCAAATCAAATCAAAAGGAGAGAACAAAAAGTCCAGTTTGAATATGACATAAACTTGCGTGGGATCTGAACATAACATTACCAAGCGTGGGACTTAAGCACGGAACACAGAGATCTCGAGTGACTCAACAATTCAGATATGAAACTAAGTGATTGTTCATCTCGGCTCCACGGATGGCGATTGGTTGTGTGACTACATGGCTACACACAATAAGGAAACATCTTTCAGCATCCTCCGCATCATTTAGTGTTTCAAGGAAATAAATCAAGTGGAATCAAAACTTATAAACTGCCGGGCAAAAGAAAGTATACATTTGAAATTGGATTTTACCAATGTTACTAGGCTGAAAACAGTTCCCGAAACACGACAGACGTAATGTCCAAAACACATTGTTATAAAACTATTATACCCGTAATACATCACCATGGAATAACCATGTCTTGTTTGTTTCAAACATGGGTGTATACTTTATTTTGCACGGCAGTGTAATACAAGGTTAAAACAAATCTGATATATTACATAAGGCGTGGGTTTCTCATTAATCTCTGTTTTCATGATACTGAGGTGAAATGGGGTTAAACGTCACGTCCAATATTATTGCACTTATATATCGACGTGCATGCACCTGTGTGCGTGTGTGGCTAGTCTAGTCTAGGCTAGTAGACTAGTCCGAACTGATGCTGATTTATAGTACTAGCCCACTGATATACCATGCCGCATATTAACATGCACTCAGACACAGTTTACTGACTCCGAGCCGACCAGTCCTTGTTTTAACGCCTTGATGCCGAGCACCAAACAGGGTAACAACAAGTACCTTCTTTAAACGTCTTTTGGTATGACGCGGCCGGGGATCGAACCCCGGACCTTCCGCTCGCCGGGAGGACGCTTTACCACTAGACCACGGAGGCGGTCGTTTTCATGATGGACATGTATAGGACATTTCCAAATTTGAGGCATGACTGTCAAAATGGTGACTGATCCAATGACCTATTTCAACTTGTACCATATGTGTTCATGTGGGGTTTTTTAGGTTAATAATTGGCTTGCCTTTGCATGTATTTGTGGCATGTGGATATACTCACATTTTAGTGAACATGTGCTATCATCATTATTTGATAGTGATTCTTGAATTCGTGTTTATGATATAGTCGGAATCGAACAATGGACTCAGGGAGATTTCTTGTGGCTATGGAAACGGTTTTGTCGCTTTTATTTACTACACACGTTAATCTTTTTTGAAACAGGTAGGTTTTATTTATTTGACCATTAATATATGATTATTGATTTGTTTAAATATTTCGTCTTATGCTGATATATCGCTTATGCTTATGGATATTGTTGTGGCACTCGTATCTATATAACCCGTATAGGGACATGACTTGGAACAAAGCAATGTCAACACGATATTTCATCACATACAGTAACTTCAGATTTCACCACGTATAGCATATCTCTTTCATGTTTAACCACGTATAGCATATCTCTTTCATGTTTCACCACGTATAGCATATCTCTTTCATGTTTCACCACGTACAGCATATCTCTTTCATGTTTCACTACGTATAGCATATCTCTTTCATGTTTCACCACGTATAGCTGACTCTCTCATGTTTCACCACGTATAGCATATCTCTTTCATGTTTAACCACGTATAGCATATCTCTTTCATGTTTCACCACGTATAGCATGTCTCTTTCATGTTTCACCACGTATAGCATATCTCTTTCATGTTTCGCCACGTATAGCTGACTCTCTCATGTTTCACCACGTATAGCATATCTCTTTCATGTTTCACCACGTATAGCATATCTCTTTCATGTTTCACCACGTACAGCATATCTCTTTCATGTCTCACCACGTATAGCATATCTCTTTCATTTTTCATTACGTATAGAATAGCTCTTTCATGTTTAACCACGTATAGCATATCTCTTTCACGTTTCACCACGTATATCATATATCTTTCATGTTTCACCACGTATAGCATATCTCTTTCAGGTTTCACCACGTATATCATATCTCTTTCACGTTTCACCACGTATATCATATCTCTTTCACGTTTCACCACGTATAGCATATCTCTTTCACGTTTCACCACGTATAGCATATCTCTTTCAGGTTTCACCACATATAATAGTGCTTTCATGACGAAGGACACAGCTCCTGAGTTACTGATACTTGTAATATCAAGCAAGATATCTACTACGCGTTAACCTATAAACTTCTTGTACAAGCTGTCACTACATGCGTTATTGCTGACTCCGTGGTGACGTCACTGGTTCATCTGCGGCCACAGATAACGACAACCGGAAGTAGAGGGTTGTCGTAAAGAGCACCGCCAAGTACTAAATCCGGTACAAACAACAACAGTTAGTATAGATTATTATCACACGGCATCACAGAACAGTCTTGGAGATTACAGGATGGATTACAGAGAAAGTACTTTAACCGGATCAACGTTCTCGGAACACATGGTTGCAGCTTTGATGATGAGGATAAGCTGCTTAATCCATGTTTAGATGTAAATCTGTCTTAGTAGGCTTGATCATCACAGATAGGGGATATTCATTTTCTGAATATGTCTATCTGATGATGAAATATTCACGCATTGTAAGAAAACATTGACATATATCATTTTTGTAGTTTTGAGGAATGGTAAATAAGAAGAAGTACAACACCTTCATCTTCAATACGATAGCAAGAGTAATATGAGGTTTATTTATTTATTTATTTATTTATTTATTTATTTATTTTGTAGGTAGGTAGGTAGGTAGGTAGGTAGGTAGGTAGGTAGGTAGGTAGGTAGGTAGGTAGGTAGGTAGGTAGGTAGGTAGGTAGGTAGGTAGGTAGGTAGGTAGGTAGGTAGGTAGCTAGGTAGGTGGGTGGGTGGGAGGGTGGGTGGGTGGGTAGGTAGGTAGGTAGGCTGTCTTGCAACACGGCTGTCTTGGTCGATGTTGAGAAACCCTTCCTACTGTCATCACGGATGTATTGTCATCCTACACCCCTGGCTACATCTGTTGTACCCCTCACAATTTGATAGGGGCGGTCGGGTAGCCTAGTGGTTAAAGCGTGCGTTCGTCACGTCGAAGACCCTGGTTCGATTCCCGACATGGGTACAATGTGTGAAGCCCATTTCCGTTATATTGCTGGAATATTGCTAAGAGCGCGTAAAACCATACTCACTCACTCACTCACTCAATTTTGTAAGATTCTTCTTTGCAAGCGTCAGTTTCAAACAAGCAAAACATCAATGGCAACATTCCCGTGGGCTTTGGTGCCAAGTTCGGAATAAGCACCCTACATCCGGGGCTCAGGAGGACTGCAACCTTGACCTCGAAGGCCATGTCGTTGATGCTCAACGACGATATTAACTTCAACCGCGGGTGCGACAAACCAGAGTCGCGACTCCATGTTAAAGCTAGGCTTGACCGATGAACACCTGCAGTGACATTGTCTTAGTTAGACGATCATAACTCACATTCCTAGTCCTTAACAAACTATCAGCGTGTTGGTACTGTAGGTGTTCCGCGTGCAACGGAAGAGTCCATTTCCTCTGATGTGACGTGGTACATGCGGAATTCCTGCTCTACGTGTATTCGTCAATATATCACGTCCACTCGAAGCATGCACAGTAGCCGTTCACATTTATCATTTTCCATTTTATTGAACAAAACTCAAACTGTTCTTCCTGTTTGACCCAAAGTCACCGTGTATTCTATAGGTGAATTATTGACTTGCCTTGGCATGTGTTGGTGACGGGTATACACTCATCGTTTCGCGAACACCTGGTGTCATCACTATTTGATAGTGATTCACAAACTAACCCTCATCGTGTAATCGGAATCGTCTGAATCACGTTCATCTGTATCCCCTAATCTGATTAAAGTTGGTTGACAGGCTTCCCCGTGTAAGGATATTTTGAAAACCACCAGAGAAGACGTTCAAGACATCCAATATGAAACCATAAAATCAGCACAGTTATTGATAGATGTTTGATCTATTTTCATCAGCCATTGTGAATCACACAATTCATCCCACAATTGATGCCTTCGATCAAGTACTTAGAACTGAACTGATTGGGTGGCTATTATAAGCGTCGTGTCATTAGAATCGGGCTCAAAACAGAGCAATACAGCGAATGGGTCCAGGGTATTTATCCAAATAGAAACTAGATATAATACCCTGGGTAGTCGAGGATGAACCAGGTGTCCAGGACGCTGGTATTTGCTGCTACAAGCCAGCCCAACACTGCTGCAGTAAGGCACTTCACACTGGCTGCAGCACATAACACACACTACATGTACAATATACAACCTTGTAACACCGCACTCAGCAATATTTCAGCTATATGACGGCGGTCTATAAATAATTGAGTCTGGAAGAGGCAATCCGGTGATTGACATCATGAGCAGCGATCAACGCAATTGGAACATGATTACATGCATCAACCAAGTCAGCGAGCCTGACCACCCGATCCCGTTAGTTGCCTCTTACGACAAGCATAGACGCCTCTTACGACAAGCATAGACGCCTCTTACGACAAGCATAGGCGCCTCTTACGACAAGCATAGACGCCTCTTACGACAGCATAGTCGCCTCTTACGACAAGCATAGTCGCCTCTTACGACAAGCATAGACGCCTCTTACGACAAGCATAGGCGCCTCTTACGACAAGCATAGGCGCCTCTTACGACAAGCATAGACGCCTCTTACGACACTTACGACAAGCATAGTCGCCTCTTACGACAAGCATAGACGCCTCTTACGACAAGCATAGTCGCCTCTTACGACAAGCATAGTCGCCTCTTACGACACTTACGACAAGCATAGACGCCTCGTACGACAAGCATAGACGCCTCTTACGACAAGCATAGACGCCTCTTACGACAGCATAGTCGCCTCTTACGACACTTACGACAAGCATAGTCGCCTCTTACGACAAGCATAGACGCCTCTTACGACAAGCATAGTCGCCTCTTACGACAAGCATAGTCGCCTCTTACGACACTTACGACAAGCATAGACGCCTCGTACGACAAGCATAGACGCCTCTTACGACAAGCATAGACGCCTCTTACGACAGCATAGTCGCCTCTTACGACAAGCATAGTCGCCTCTTACGACAAGCATAGACGCCTCTTACGACACTTACGACAAGCATAGTCGCCTCTTACGACAAGCATAGACGCCTCTTACGACAAGCATAGTCGCCTCTTACGACAAGCATAGTCGCCTCGTACGACAAGCATAGACGACACTTACGACAAGCATAGACGCCTCTTACGACAAGCATAGACGCCTCTTACGACAAGCATAGACGCCTCTTACGAGAAGCATAGTCGCCTCGTACGACAAGCATAGTCGCCTCTTACGACAAGCATAGTCGCCTCTTACGACAAGCATAGTCGCCTCTTACGACAAGCATAGACGCCTCTTACGACAAGCATAGTGGCCTCTTACGACAAGCATAGACGCCTCGTACGACAAGCATAGTCGCCTCTTACGACAAGCATAGACGCCTCTTACGACAAGCATAGACGCCTCGTACGACAAGCATAGTCGCCTCTTACGACAAGCATAGTCGCCTCTTACGACAAGCATAGTTGCCTCTTACGACAAGCATAGACGCCTCGTACGACAAGCATAGTCGCCTCTTAAGACAAACATAGACGCCTCTTACGACACTTACGACAAGCATAGTCGCCTCTTACGACAAGCATAGTCGCCTCTTACGACAAGCATAGACGCCTCTTACGACAGCATAGTCGCCTCTTACGACAAGCATAGGCGCCTCTTAAGACAAACATAGACGCCTCTTACGACACTTACGACAAGCATAGTCGCCTCTTACGACAAGCATAGTCGCCTCTTACGACAAGCATAGTCGCCTCTTACGACAAGCATAGACGCCTCTTACGAGAAGCATAGTCGCCTCGTACGACAAGCATAGTCGCCTCTTACGACAAGCATAGTCGCCTCTTACGACAAGCATAGTCGCCTCTTACGACAAGCATAGACGCCTCTTACGACAAGCATAGTCGCCTCTTACGACAAGCATAGACGCCTCGTACGACAAGCATAGTCGCCTCTTACGACAAGCATAGACGCCTCTTACGACAAGCATAGACGCCTCGTACGACAAGCATAGTCGCCTCTTACGACAAGCATAGTCGCCTCTTACGACAAGCATAGTCGCCTCTTACGACAAGCATAGACGCCTCGTACGACAAGCATAGTCGCCTCTTACGACACTTACGACAAGCATAGACGCCTCGTACGACAAGCATAGACGCCTCTTACGACAAGCATAGACGCCTCTTACGACAAGCATAGGCGCCTCTAGGTCCACACAACCACCCAATCCCCATAAGTGTGTTCTGGCGACATGTTCAATGGAGGATCTAAACTACAATTGAATAAAAACTTTCCGCTCTCCGGGCAGACGCTCAACTACTAGACCAAGGAGACGGTCTACAACCACTAGACCACGGAGACGGTCTACAACCACTAGACCACGGAGACGGTCTACAACCACTGGCCCGCGGAGACGGTCGCATCTACACGGCTTCTTTTATCGGGCCACCTGGATGTTGTTTCTTCTCCATCTTGTCGTAACCACTAGCACTGCCATTCACCTGAATAAACAACGACCACCCTTATCCTAGCAAGTTAGACATATTCTCATTATTCGTTCCATTCATGCCACTGCACGACTCACTTTTGTATAAACCCATTTTCTCTTTTGCTTAGCAATCAAATAAGATCATTTACAAGTGCACCAATTAAAATATACTACTAACCTAAAAATGATTGACAGAGGTCAACGTTACCAAAATTCAAGAAATATTTTTAATTATTAGGCACTACGGGCTATATATGGTAATAACCCACAAGCTATAGCCATCGTCCTCTACCACGAGTTCTACAGGTTTTTTCAAGGTGTGACGCAACGACAGCGTGTGACCGCGCTACGAAAACGCGAGGACTTTTCTCCTTGAATGGTGTATTATGACATTCGTATGGCAATCACTAATTGTCTCATTATGGATCGCATGAATGCGATATATTTCCGAACTTCAATTATAAGTTTACTACAATCGAGGAAGGAAATGGCGAGTTTTAATGAGTTCCAGGTTGGTCTGCGAAGGAAACAATCCCCAACATTGGGTCGGTTCTTGAAGACAGGGGAATGAAACGTGAAGCTCCTTACAGCGTTCGGCGTAATGAAGGAAACGGAGCTTGCAAACAATACGCGCACACCTCTTGGCACGCGACTGTCTCGAGCTGAGCTCGTGCATGGGGTTGATTGTCACTCTCCCCAACCCTCATCTATTGCAGTAGTTTCCTGTGTTTGTCATTTGTGTATGCCGCTGGGCGTTAGTTTATTGAAATCTGACAAAAATTTGAATTCAAAAGTCAATGGAAAAGTATCGCATAGCCGTCATTCACATTACGGTGAATGTCGGTGGGTACGAGGTCGTGTAATACAACCACGTCGCGCCTAGGGCGTGTCGCAACAGCAGAGGTTATTCAACACTTCATATGGGTTTATGTGGGAAGAAAGGAAACTATGCGCTAGTATTTCATAGTCTTGAATCAAGCACTCTTTCAGCCTCCTTGTGACCGCCCAGGCCATTAACAAAGCGTCCACTGTTCTCACGAAACAATGTTCTTATGACAATACAGCGGTATGCACGACGCTGTGAGGAGCCGTGTGCTATTAGCGAGTCCGTCGGCGCCATTGACTAGAACAATTAGATCCGCGAACCACAAACATTTGAATGTGGTTCGTCTTAAACGACTCGGTGAGACGCGAAGACAGACCGATGGTCTTTGGTTCATCGGTTTTGTTCCAATCTGGTTCGTGTTATTTCGTCTTGAGAAAATGTTAAACAAGCGTTACTTTTCAAATGATATCGAGAATTAGAAACAAACATTGAAAATATTTGAAAGAGGATGCTGCAGCTTCCAAGTTAATGCATCTGGATCTCGAAATCCAAAAGGGGGAACATATGTCTCTCGCGAGTCTCATCTCAGTGTCCCCCGGGGAGATTCCAGGACAAAGCAGACCCCCCTTCCCGGGGCAGAGTAGGTCTCAGTAGTTTGTTTGTTTGTTTTTTTGGCCGCACTCGCCAATATTCCATCCATATGACGGCGGTCTGTAAACAATCGAGTCTGGACCAGACGATCGAGTGATTGATATCATGAGCATCGATCTACGCAATTGGGAAACGACGACAGCAGCCTGACACTTTAACTTGGGAGCCTGACCACCCGATCCCGTTAGTCGCCTCTTACGTCAAGCTAGGGTTGCTGAAGTGCTATTCTAACTCGGAACTTCACGGGTCCCCAGTAGTAGCTACCCGTGTTTGGCGTATACGCCGATGAATGCGGATCGGGTGAATATTATGTATGACCGGACTGTCAGTGTCGTCGTGATGTCAACCACTGGGGTGATTACATGAACATTTGACTTGGTTAACGGAGATATGGGTGGAATATAGCTGATGTAAAACAGATTTGAAGGTTGTACGTCATGAGAATCTATCATCATCATCAATTAATATTTATGAAGTGTCATCATCTTTATGAATTAATATCTGTGCAGTGTCACCGTCATCATCATCATCATCATCATCATCATCATCACCATCACTTAATATCTGTGTAGTATAGGTTAGACAAGAAGCGCGTATCAAATCACACGTCCCTTCTGTAGAAACATAAAGTCCCATTGATTTAAGGATCAACTATCAGGCTTGATGTTAGCGAGTATTAATTTGTTAATTCCACACAATCTCTTCCATTGATATTTGAGAAGACCACTTTAATCAGCCTGTGATATAGACATCGCGGGTTCCTGGTTGTTAAAGCGGGTTCGATTCCCCACATGGGTACAATATGTGAAACTCATTTCTGGTGTTCCCCGTCACGATATTGCTGAAATATTGAGAAAATGCTTTTGGGGTCAAACAAGAGGAGACCGAAGACGACTCGCATGTATAATTCAGTTCGAAGACGCTTTCATTTTTTCTTAAAATATATCCAGGATTTTTTGTTGATGGTTTGGCCGTTCTTACTCCTAAGGATGGGTCCCCTCACACGTTTTGCTTGTCATTCATTTAGGCATGGTTCGTGATTCTGTAGCTAAATAAAAGTATTCGGTTCCTGATCCTAAAATAACCACACACAACGAAAAGGAAAAAGGAAACGAATTGCAAAAGGCGGTACGTTAGTTTCAAGAACAAGTGGGGATTTTAGTTTTGGGTCTTGTTGATGTAGCTTTTTAAATTTTCCTTGGTACAGTTAAAATAATAGACAACTAACAGGTTATTTCAAGATCACATAATATAACGTTTAAGATAACATAAAATAATAGACAACTAACAGGTTATTTCAAGATCACATAATATAACGTTTAAGATAACATAAAATAATAGACAACTAACAGGTTATTTCAAGATCACATAATATAACGTTTAAGATAACATAAATGACACAGGACACATAATGTGCAGCAAAAAATGTGAGTGAGTATGGTTTTACACCGCTTTTAGCAATATTCCAGCAATATCACAGCGGGGGGGGGGGGGGGGGGGGGGGCACCAGAAATGGTACCCATGTCGGGAATTGACCGGGGTCGTCGGCGTGACGAGCGAACGCTTTAACCACAAGGATACCCGACCGCCCCTTTTTAAATGTAGCTCTGTCAACTCTTTACCTGTTGTAACCATACCAACCACCCAATACCCGGGTACCTGCCGTCACAATCTAGTGCGGTATGTCCGTCGATATAAACAAGGAATAAGTACACGTAACCTGCATATTCGAAGCGTTCTGTTGACAAATAATTAATCGACACATATTTAGACCTAACTGTAGTTTATGAACACACCACTTGAACAATTACTTAGGTTTTTAACATAGCAGTTTCAGCGGATCCTGGCCACTCTGCCGAGCGATGGGTACCAGGTAGGTTATGTTACGCCCAGTAAATAGTTTACGTCAGATAGACTTTTGCCAACGGGTACAGCGTTGACGCCAACACTACCTCTTCACCAGGTGCAATATATTTTTCAAATCTTTACTAAGGAAGATATTTTACATATGGTTTCTCTTAAAGTGGAAATGTATATACGTGTCGAAATATTAATACATGTACATAAATCTTTTTGCGTGCCTTTTTGCTGATTTTTTTTTAAACACATGCACCAATGTGGAGAACTGAACCCATAACACTGACGCGGCGATCAAACGATTTCACCACTAGACCACCCACAACCCTCCTTAAAGTATGAACAATACCACACGTCATCGCGAGCCAGGGATCAGCTATGAAACAAGTATGAAGACTTAACCGTATTGTTGTAGCAGTTGTTTCTGAGCCAGGAATTCACTGGCCTTTCTAAACGTGCATTTTGTGCACGTAAAACTACATGTCATTATGCAAAATTATAGAGAAATTATATATCCACCATACCATGGTCAAATTCGGAGAAATCACTCGAATCTGTTAATGTCGGAAGTACAATCGTGGCTGGTTGATTCTAGTTCCGGAATCAACAAATTCTCATGATTTCTCCAAAACGAAATCAACCGATTACCGCGCTATGACAGCGCGTGTTCCACACAGCCTCACGTTGAACCGGACACCCGGAATATACGGTGGCCCATTAGGGACATTGAAATGTTTTCGTAATGTCAATTTGTATTTCGATATAACTCCGTGTATTACCTCTTTCCTTTGAAATTCTACACGTAGGTTTTTAATAAACCATTAGATACATACTACAAAACTACAGAAACATCTAACAAGGAACTAAGTATCCATGTTTTCATGTCTCGTGCCAACGTATTGTTAGATTTGTTTGTTTGATGTTTAACGCCGCTCTCAGCAGTAATATGAGGCATTATGAGGGGGATAAAAAAATAAAATAAACGACCGGAACCAGACAATCCAGTGATTGATATGATTAGCATCGACCCACGCAATTGGGATACGATGACATGCATCAGCGAGCCTGACCCCCCGATCCCCTCAGTCGCCTCTTACGACAAGCATGGGTTGCTGATGACCTATTCCAACCGGTATCTTCACGGGTCCCGTATGGTTAGAATAAGTCTCTATTGCTTGTCGTACGAAAACACTAAATTGGATAAGGTGGTCGGGGTGGTAACTTGATTTCGTTTCATTGTACCCCGACGTAGTAGGTTGCCCATAACATCAACCTCTGGTTTGTCTGTACCAGATTATTTAGAGTGGTATAGCTGGGGTATTGCTGACTGTGTCGTTGAAAAAAGTAGATGTGACGCTGAAACATTAAAGGTAAAAAATAAAATACACAACCATCATAGTGAGTGAGTTTGGTTTAACGCCGCTTTTAACAGTTTTCCAGTTATATCACGGCTTGTCAGCTTAATGTTGGAGGAAAGCCCGAAGTGATGCAGGTCTCAGACGTTTACCGCTTCGGTGAAACCCACGAGCACGGATATGGTGCTGACAGAGCTAGAAACATAATCGGGGCGAACGGGGATTCGAACCCACAATCATAGGTTTCTGGCGTGCCCAAGGGACGCGACTCTGCACAGCGAATCGCGGCGCCTTAGACGACTGGGCCTACCGTGCCCCCCACAAACCATCATATACTAGTTAATTCATCAGCCGTTGGGATTCCGTGTTAAAATTATCCCTAGCAACCTGTGCTGGTCGTAAGAGGTGACCAAAATCCATTGGTCAGTCTCGGTGCCTTTGTTGATGGCGGGGGCGATCTGGTAGACTAGTGGTTAAAGCGTTCGCTCGTCACGCCGAAGACCCCGGTTCGATTCCCGACATGGGAACAATGTTTGAAGCCCATTTCTGGTGTCCCCGCCGTGATATTGCTGGAAAATTGCTAAAAGCGGCGTAAAACCATACTCACTCACTGTTGATGGCGTGACACCCATGCGGCGTGGCTCGTTGTTCACAATCACTGGATTGTCTGGCCCAGACGCTATTACTTACAGACCGTTGTCAAACAGCTGATTATTACAGCGTTAAACTATAAACAAACAAAGTTAGTCCGTGTTTCTGACAACACCGTCAACTTTTCAGAAAACGGGTCAATACGCTGTACCCCTTAAGGTAAACCAATATGGAGAATGGAAGGAAAACTCTGCTTTGACCTGACGGGATTGCTTCCTGGCTTAAAGGATATGGGGCGGGGAAATGAGAGAAGTATTTATATATAGGTCTCGCCTACACGTTGTGCATGATGCAGTTGCCACTAAACATTATACCGAGAAATCTGGATGTATTGATATGTAATAGACCGAGGATTGCGGACGCTTTGGTCCAGTTGTGGGTGTGTCCTGTCCAGAGTCTTTTGATAAATCTGCTAGGAATCGTGAGGTGAGGTGAGGCGAGGTTAAATGGGGTTTAACGTCGCGTCAAAGATTATTGCACTTATATAGCGACGTGCTTGACGTATGTGTGTTTGTGTGGCTGCTTGTACTAGTTCGGGCTGATGCCGATTTATAGTGCTAGCTCACTGAGATGCCATGCCGATGTTGAACATGAATACCCCACTCAGACACAGTATACTGACTCCGAGCCGACCAGTCCTTGTTTTAGCCCTTTAATGCCGAGCGCCAGACAGGGAAACAACAAGTGCCATCTTTTAACATCTTTTGGTATGACGCGGCCGGGGATCGAACCCCGGACCTTCCGCTCTCCGGGCGGACGCTCTACCACTAGACCGCGAAGGCGGTCAGGATTCGTGAGGAGGAGTTCACGGTTTTGTCGCTGCTGCACCCCCGATTATCCAGTGTACTATCTTCCGATATTTGGATAAATACCCTGGAGCTGCAAGTACACTTCGTTTCAAGCCCGAGTCAAATGACGCTAAAAATAGCCGTCCAAGAAAATTACGCTCCTGAGCGAAAGAAATTCTGAAAGAGTTGCGTCACTTCAGAAGCGAAGCTTTGATGGCGAAAAGTTCCCTGGTATTTACCGTAACACAATAGAAAACAGTGTATGATCAAGTTTCCTATGGTATATCAGATTGACCCAACTTACAATTATACACAAAACAAAACAAAAACTTGCGGTATTTTTATTTTTAGGAATACAAATACTACTGGTTAAAATAATTTTGTTTGTGTTAGTCACCGAAGACAAAAGGGGAATTTAAGTTATGAGTTTGTAGAACACCACAGTTAAATAAGAACAGTTGCTTTAATCTGTGAGAATATATGCCACTGTACCTAAAGAAGATAAGTGCGGCGCTTTGTCCAGCCCCTTGTTTGATATTTTCAAAAATACAATATCTTTTATAAAATGGTTAACAACCTAGTACCGGATTATCTCTCATCCTTAGTTCCAAATAGAGTGTCGGATGCAAGTGATTGTATTTTGTGAAACTACTCACAGCTGCAAAACATAAAGTGTTAAACAAATAATTATGCCATTATCATATTATCATTTATTACAGATACAGTTAATATTTGGAACGCACTACCTATTGAATACACCAATGCCAGTAGGTTAGGAAACTGTGAAAGTTTTTTTAAAAAGCAATGATAAGAGTGGTATATACTTTGGTGTAAATTATGGATCAAGATTCTGGCAGGTTATACACTCCCACCTCAGGTGTGGCTGCAACGATCTTAACGCCGACAAATTTGCCAGATTTATATCCGACAGCCCGAGATGTTGTTGTGGCTATTACAGGGAAGATGAACATCATTTCTTTCTTACGTGTCCCTTAAACAGAACATTAAGTCAAAGTATGTATTATTTCGTAAAAGGATACGATTTAAATTCAATTTTAAATGGTAATTTAAATTCAACGACTGTTACAAGTCATGAAATTATGAAATCAGTGCACAGAGAGATTTTGTTTTTTTAATGTTGGCTTTGCTATATGATACTGCGATGTTGTTGTGCTGGATGTAAATAATAACGTAGCTGTAGTAACGAAAGAAAATAATTCACTTACAGAATAATAGTTATCTTTAATGTCAATTATATAACGTATGCTATTTCTAACTTTCAAGACATTGTAATTTGTATGTTTACCGTGTTTGGGAGAGGCATTCAGATAAACAAAATTTGCTTGTTTGCCAATGCCCCCACTTTATGGAAATAAATATGTTCATGTCATGAGTTTTAACTAAACCTGTTGCTTTAAACTATTAACCTCTGCTGTTCCACGAGATGTCTACCTGAAACAGCTCCATGATTTGACCAAATTACAGAAACATTTTCGCAGCAGTAATGATGAAACTGTCGACTATAAAATCAACATCCTATCGTTCTGGGTCAGACATATATGTGGTCTAAACAAGTTGGAAGCCCATAAAATATATGTGTGACCCTAGCTAATGCCATAGTTGTCTCAACAGTCTGGAGAATGAATTGAGAAATGACATCCAACTCAAGTCTAGAATGATTTGGCAAGTCTCAACCTGAAATTAAGCATTGTTCTGGGCTCGGTTTGGATTGCATTATATATTTTGTTGACATATTTTTAAACAAGATAACTATAATTCTCGGACTAAATGTTTGTCTACTAGTGTCAGGGTGGATGTAGAAACAAACAAATAAAACGGCGATAACTGGAATTTAATATTTCAAAAGAGACAAAAGACAAAGATGACAAGGGTTTGCGACAACGGTTCCCAACAGGCTGCCAAGCCCCTTTGGTACGTGGTAGGCGGGTCGCAAATATATATACACGTATTTGGTTTTCAGATTCGACATTTAAATAAAACAAACTCTATGTATTTTGTTTTTTATATGTTTTCACTAATTATGCTTAGAATCGCACCCATTTATGACCTAAGAACATGTTCTATAGGTTTTCGTATGTGATTGACATTTCTGCCTTCAACGAGTGCGTGACTGAGTATGGTTTTACGCCGCTTTTAGCAATATTCCAGCAATATCACGGCGGGGGCGCTAGAAATGGGCTTCACACATTGTACCCATGTCGGGAATCGTACCCGGGTGTCTTTGGCGTGACGAGCGAACGACGCTTTAACCACTAGGCTACCCGACCGCCACCCTTTATGGAGTGAATTCTGACATGTGGTTTTGAGATTTGTTTATAACGTAATGTTCGGGATTCAATATCAGGGGCCGGCAAATGAGACTGTAAATGTAGTTATATGGTATTCGGGATTCAAGATAGGAGGGGTTTGGCAGCCTTAGAGAAAGCAGAACCTCGGAAAGAGCGCGTGCATGTTGAGATCACAAGTAATATATGAATGGAAAATTTACTCAAACATATTTCGTTTTGTAGTCGTTTCTTGAAAACATATCACACAGTTAGTTATCGTGTTGTATTACGTTCACCTACATACGGATCACTTATATAAAATGTACAGTGTATACATGTTAACTATAGTTAAAAAAGCGGATGTCCTCATATCCCCTTTACGGCCTCTATTTGACTGATATGAAGTGTCCTAGGATTTTGCATATTCTTAAAATATGTTGACATGAATCGAAAGTTGATGGATAAAGTCATGATGAAATGTGTTTGAGAAGAGTTTCAGAACAACACTCCTTTAAAGGTTGAGAATAGTAGCCCGCACGCACATCAACAGGATCTCATTGTACATGGTGTTGTGAGGATTGTGTATTGCCATGTACTTGATTTGTCACAGGACTCTCCGCGCACCAGCAGTGACTGCGATAACGTGACGACGTGGGTGCTCTCATCAACTCATGGCAGTCGCTTTGAAGAAATATATACTCTACTCTGCATCCTTGTAAACCCACCAATCATAAGTGATGACATGATCGAACACTTTCTCAAACACACACCCCTCCCTCCTCTTCGTGAGACCCCTCTCCCATGTCCTTCTCCCTCCCCCTCCCTCTCCTCCGTGTTTGGGCCTGTTATAGACTGATACACACATCTCCGGAAACAGATGTGCGGTGCAGGTCAAAGGTCACAAGCTCCCAGAGACTTTCATATTCCCGGTGTGATTGAGCATCCCGGTGTATATTTAGAAAACTGTCTTTGTATCGTGTTTGTTTCGAATGTACAGTTCCAGAAACATAATTACGCACATTCGCTTCATAACAATTACTGCATGACCCCAAACAAATAAAGTTAGGGATCATGATTATCTTGGGGATATTTTTGTTGTGAAGACTGACCACACAATTTCATAGAGATATCCCCCCAAATATTAACGAACCCTAGTTATTTTTCCAGTATACGTGATATTACGAGAGACTGGGTATAATGCACACATGGTTATGATACCGTTAAGACCCCGACATCCATATTCAATGATTGTGCACATTAACAAAAGTATTTATGTAATACATTTCCCCTTGAACATAGGTGAGGTGAGGTGAAATTGGGTTTAACGTCGCGTCCAAGATTATTGCACTTATATAGCGACGTGCATGTACGTGTGTGTGTTTGTGTGGCTGCTTGTACTAGTCCGGACTGATGCCGATTTATAGTGCTAGCCCACTGAGATACCATGCCGCAGTTTAACATGAATACCCCACTCGGGCACAGTATACTGACTCCGAGCCGACCAGTCCTTGTTTCAGCCCCTTAATGCCGAGCGCCAGACAGGGTAACAACAAGTACCATCTTTTAACGTCTTTTGGTATGACGCGGCCGGGGATCGAACCCCGGACCTTCCGCTCTCCGGGCGGACGCTCGGAGGCCGTCCCCTTGAACATAAACAGAGGAGCGAAAGATACAATACATATCAGTTGATTTTATCAAATGTTTGATTTCCAATTGAAAATATCTTTTTTAGCTTTATAATACACAAAAAGTAACTGTACTGGCGCTTAGCCAGCACTCAAAGAATACTTTAACATTGTTTTATATATTATATAATTTTAATTATAAGTTTTAAAATAAAATACACTGATAAATGGGGTGGAGTAGTTAGTGCGTGCATAAAATGCGTGGACGATTACTTCACTCTTGTAAATGTAAGTATAGAATCTCTATATCAATGACACGTAATACGTAACACGTCTGCGGAAAGAGTTACGAGAACAATATATAACACGTCTGCGGTGAGAGTCACGAGGACAAGTAACACGTCTGTAGTGAGAGTCACGAGGACAAGTAACACGTCTGTAGTGAGAGTCACGAGGACAAGTAACACGTCTGTAGTGAGAGTCACGAGGACAAGTAACACGTCTGCGGAGAGAGTCATGAGAACAAGTAACACGTCTGCGGTGAGAGTCACGAGAACAAGTAACACATCTGAAGTGAGAGTCAAGAGAACAAGTAACACATCTGAAGTGAGAGTCAAGAGAACAAGTTACACGTCTGCTGGGAGAGTCAAGAGAACAAGTAACACGTCTGCGGGGAGAGTCACGAGAACAAGTTACACATCTGGGCGGAGAGTCAAGAGAACAAGTTACACGTCTGCTGGGAGATTCACGAGAACAAGTTACACGTCTGAAGTGAGATTCACGAGAACAAGTTACACTTCTGCTGGGAGAGTCAAGAGAACAAGTAACACGTCTGCAGGGAGAGTCACGAGAACAAGTTACACATCTTGGCGGAGAGTCAAGAGAACAAGTTACACGTCTGCTGGGAGATTCACGAGAACAAGTAACACGTCTGCAGTGAGAGTCACGAGAACAAGTAACACGTCTGCGAGGAGAGTCACGAGGACAAGTAACACGTCTGCGAGGAGAGTCACGAGGACAAGTAACACGTCTGCAGTGAGAGTCACGAGAACAAGTAAAACGTCTGCGAGGAGAGCCACGAGAACAAGTAACACGTCTGCGGGGAGAGTCAAGAGAACAAGTAACACATCTGGGGTGAGAGTCACGAGACCAGTTACATGTTCGCGAGGGTCGTCATGAGAACAAGTTATACTTTCGCGAGGATCGTCAGGAGAACAAGTTAGACATCTGCTGGGAGAGTCACGAGAACAAGTGAATGGCCTGCGGACGGGGTCGCGAGATTAAGTGTCACACGCCCTGGGGGAGGGGGGCATGTAGACCTGACCCTCAGAGGATAATGTGAACTAGTGAAGGGTCTACGAGAAAGGTCATGAGAACAAGTGACACGCCCCCACGAGTATCATGTGATCAATAGATACATCGCAGGAGATATTCATGACAAGTGACCAATCTCGGTGGCGGGGCATGCATGAAAACAAGTCACCAATCTCGGTGGCGGGGCATTGAACTAGTCACCAATCTCGGTGGCGGGGCATGCATGAAAACAAGTCACCAATCTCGGTGGCGGGGCATTGAACTAGTCACCAATCTCGGTGGCGGGGGGTGGGAACAAGTCACCAATCTCGGTGGCGGAGAAAGAGGACAAGTTACCAATATCGGTGGCGGGGAATGAGAACACGTCACCAATCTCGGTGGCGAGGCATGAAAACATCAGAACAAGTCACCAATTTCGGTGGTGGAGCATTGAACAAGTCACCAATGTCGGTGGCGGGGCATGACAACAAGTGATACATCTGACTCAATCAATCTCTTCCCTAACAAAGCAATTTTCATCTTCTTCACACAACCATTACGGATGGAGAATTTTTTTTACATACAACAGGCACTTGAGATTGTGTCTACAGTTATGATTGGTGGCGCGCTGACACTGCATTTTCTTCTCAAGCAGAGAGGTCGTGTTACAACTGTGTCGCCGTATACTCGCAGTGAATAAAGCCCTTTGTTTCAACCATTCATACTTTCATATTGGAAACACAATCCGGTGTTGCAAGACTTCGCAGAAACTTCAACAAAAAGTTAAAATTAATGCTACCGTAACCCCTATATTTCAAAATAGGGGACACAGATGGCCTCGGTTTCTAAAGCGCCACACTAAGCTGTGCTGGTCTATTAGGTAACAAGAACACTGTGATCGTGGGTTCGAATCACAGATTTGCCCCCATTATTATTCCCGGTTTGTTGGCACTATATCTGTGCTCATGGGTTTCTTCAAAATGGTAAACGTCTCAGACCTGCTTTACTTCGGGCTTGACATGATGCTATCAAATATAGGAAATACTGTTCAAAGCATCGTTAACTCCATTTACTCACTATTGGAATATAAGGTTTTTGTTTTGTGTAGATAAGTAATAATTATCATAATTGTCAGTTGCCCAAAATCTCGATGAGTGAGTGAGGGTATGATTTTGCTTGAACGCCGCTTTCAACAATTTCCGTTAATCATGACGCGTAGGCTAGATGTGGAAGGAAAGCCCGAAGTGGTTCAGGTCCAAGATGTTTTCCATTTTCATGAAACACTTGCTAACAAACCAAAAATTCTAGTCAGGGCGGATGTCGGATTCGAAACCAAGATCATCCGATTCTACCCCAATTAAGGGACGCAACTCTGCACAGCGAACTAGTTAATTTGATGAAGTTATAAAAACAATGGTGCCAACATGGAGATAACTCTCACTGTTGCTCCCTGATGATTTGGGTAGGGTTTGATTTCCAAAATGTATACCCGTGAAGCCCATTTTTGGTGCCCCCCTCCGTGTTATTGCTAATGGCGGCGTAAAACAATACTAACTCATTATCCTCCCCGCATGACAAGGTTGAACAATATATGCGCAGGCTTCACATTACGTTTCGTTGGATTCACTCTACGAATTATAAATTGTAAAAGTAGCAAGTCATGCTTTCCTAGACCGCCAAAGACATTGCACCCGGATATTCAATGAGATGCGGTCGGACGCGGTGAAACTGAGTGAGGTGAAATGAGATTAACTTCATGTTCATATAGCGACGTGCATGCACCTGTCCGTCTGTGTGTGTGTGTGTGTGTGTGTGTGTGTGTGTGTGTGTGTGTGTGTGTGTGTGTGTGTGTTTGTCTGTGTGTGTCTCTCTCTGTGTCTGTCTGTGTGTCTGTCAGTGTCTCTGTGTCTGTCTGTCTGTCTGTGTGTGTGTGTGTGCGTGTGTCTGTGTGTGTCTCTCTCTCTCTCTCTCTCTGTCTGTTTTTGTGTCTCTGTGTCTGTGTGTGTGTCTCTCTCTCTCTGTCTGTGTGTCTGTCTGTGTGTCTGTCAGTGTCTCTGTGTCTGTCTGTCTGTCTGTGTGTGTGTGTGTGTGCGTGTGTCTGTGTGTGTGTCTCTCTCTCTCTCTCTCTGTCTGTTTTTGTGTCTCTGTGTCTGTGTGTGTGTCTCTCTCTCTCTGTCTGTGTGTCTGTCAGTGTCTCTGTGTCTGTCTGTCTGTCTGTGTGTGTGTGTCTCTCTCTGTGTCTGTTTGTGTGTCTCTGTGTCTGTCTGTCTGTCTGTGTGTCTCTGTGTCTGTCTGTGTGTCTCTGTGTCTGTCTGTCTGTGTGTGTGTGTGTCTCTCTGTCTGTCTGTTTGTGTGTCTCTGTCTCTGTGTCTGTGTGTGCGCCCCGGGTTTTCGGCGTGACGAGTGAACGCTTTAACCACTAGGCTACCCGACCGCCCCGGAATCATGATGTAAAAAAGATGCAGCATACAAATATATTTTTTTAAACATACTTCTATGTCTATTAATTACCTTATAAATGTAAGTTATATATACTACTCAAAAGAAGTTAAGGATCACCTGATTCTTTCATATTACAATAGTTAATCTCTCATTCCATGACAGATTAACATTACCAATATGAAAGAATCGGGTGATCCTTAACTTGTTTTGAGTAGTATATATTTGGTGACCATTTTTCCTGTGACTTTCTTTCCGACATTCCTATCCACTACACCATAGAGGTGGTCGTTGAAAATGGGAGATCACTACTTTTGATGAATTGTAGATGTAATCGCAACGGGAATTCTCTTCATGACGTCATTTCTGGTCCTCCCAAGCAGCCATGTATATAGGCTCCTGTGTGTAAATGCACGTGCAAGGGTTGACTGATACGTTCTGAGGCTCACAAGGAAGGAATTGCGTCATAGTGATTCTGTTGTTGTTGTGGATACTGCACGATGTAATAGAGGTATATACACAAATACATGGGTTTTGTAACAAGTCAGCAAGATAAGGGGGTATGTGACTTTTGGAAAATAGACAAACTTGAGGAACGAGGCTTAACTCACCCAAAAGAAACTAGGGAAGGTCGTCCCTTCCTGTGCCACCGTAAAGAGGTGGGCAGCAAGACTGCCATGGCATGGAGAGTATTGGCAGGGAGGGCCTTGGAGACGACCTTTGCCCTGGAAGGCCTGATACGTCATCAGCACCAGAAATGATCCACAGAATCCACAATATGGTGAATAAGCCGCATGTTGTTAGTTCAGTTGGCGTTTTCCAGGAGAGAATACATTCCATTATCACTCAAACTTTGGCAATGAAGAAATTATCAGCTCGTTGGGTTTCAGAGCTTCTATTCTGACGTCTCATAAAAAACGCACCAGCTCTGTTTGAAGCTGATCCAACAAGATTCTTGCAACGATTTGAAAGACGGAACCTAGATTCCAGCCTGTTTATAACATATTTCTGATAAACCATATTTTTTTTAAATTTAAGATCAAAATATTGTATTTGTTTCGCCTGTTTTTAATTCACATAAATCGCAAATGTACGCGACTATTAGTGTTCACAGATATCAAGGTTCATTATCGGTACAGGGCACAGGATAATTGACAATCCCGGCAAGTTTGTTTCAAGTCAATAAAACAAATTTTTGTTTATCGGATAACGATATTTTAGTTATGTATTTCCATCTAGTATTCAATGAACTCCTCTTTATAAACGGTACCGTCAAATTCTTACACAGAACTAATTAAAACTCTGGACACAGGGAAATGATGCACCAGGCCGTATAGAATAGTCCCTTTTTATGAACGCTTGTTTATGCACAACATGCCGTTTTTCCTCTATTGGAGGGCGGCCCAATACACGCCGACCTCTAATTGACGTTGGGTCATGCGCTCTGTCCACCAAATAGAAGCCGGGCCTCTGTTTGACGCGGGCGATGGGGTAGCCTAGTGGTTTCATGTTCGCTCGTCACGCCGAACACCCGGGTTCGATTCCCCACATGGGTACAATGTGTGAAGCCAATTTCTGGCGCCCCCCGCCGTGATATAGCTGGGATATTGCTGAAGACGTAAAGAGGCGTAAAACATTACTCACTCACACTATTTGGCACCGGGTCTCTAACAGGGGCCGGGTTTAACATTTGGTGAAAGTAATTATCCCAATAACATGTATACTGTGATAGGGTGGTGATTCATAATGATCGTTTCCTGCAAATGTACCGTTTGTATGCCTGTAGAATTGGGGATTTGGTATTGAAAGGAGTTGCCACATTGCGAAATTAAGACACCCGGGCATCTTAAAGAGGAAATATGGTACTCTATTGCCTTTATTCCCTGTAGACATTAGAAGACCTAACCAGTGAAGTGTCAATGGTTCACGTGGGCCTATGACATGGTCAATTGCGAGTGGCTGTACTGTATTTACAGGTCATACAGACCCATGATACGGGGTAGAATAGGTCTTCAGCTACCCATGCTTGCCGTGAAAGACGACTATGCTTGTCGTAAGAGGCGACTTACAAGATCGGGTTGGCAGACTCGCTGACTTGGTTGATGCATGTCATTGTATCTCAACTGCGTAGATCGATGCTCATGATGTCAATCGCTCGATTGTCTGGTCCAGACTCGATTATTTAAAGACCGCCGTCATATAGATGGAATATTGATGAGTGTGGCGTTCACCAACAAACAACAAACAAACAAACAGGTCATACAGGTGGAATACTGTTGAGAGCGGCGTAAACAACAAACCAACAAAACAAAACAAAGCATCAGTCACATCAGTCGTACTGACGCCAGAGCGATGTTCACAGCGAAGGCATCCGGCACGACACACACTGCTTCCCTCGCGGACTTCCGAACACAGGAAATATTTGTAACCGCGATCTAGAAAGTATGCAAGTGACAGGGATTTTACGAATGCTTCTATCAATCGTATCAAGAAATAGTATCGGGGTGTCACAGTTCAAGCGTTTCATCTAAGCTCCCAGACACGGATGCTGAGGTGGGGCCATACATGCTATAGGTGCAGTACTATCTGACATAAACAATCCTTACAGCACCATATACTATCAGATCCTGTCAAACGCGCGTTTTGACAACTCGCCCTTCCGTTGTTAAAGGCCCGCTGTGCTGAAGCTTTTCCTAAAAACTAAATTTACTAAATTTTCATTTTTCAAATTGCCTTTAATATGGAAGTCAACGAAATTTAAATGCAACCAATAGCCTCCGACACTTCATGTCACTTTAATAGAGACGGTAAAGGATTCATGTTAAAAACATACCTCCTTTCAGACAGCACAGGACCCGTGGAGATTCGGGTTGGAATTGGTCTTCAGCAACCCATGCTTGTAAGAGGCGACTGACGGGATCGGTGGTCAGGCTCGCTAACTTCGTTGATTCATGGCATCGTATCCCAGTTACGTAGATCGATGCTCATCGGTGTCAATCACTGGCTTGTCTGGTTCAGATTTGGCTATATCCTTTTGGAAAATGTGGTCGGTGCACTTACACTACAAACATGTCAGCACATATTCGGGGAAATGACATGCGTTTGTAAACCACCATTAGTCAATTCAGTGTTATTTTTTTGGGTTTTTTTGTTACCAAATGAGTAAGTTATACATGTTTTAATGCGTAAATGTGATTAATATACTACTCAAAAGATGTCAAAAAACAGCCTATTATTAGATATAGACTATAGTGTATTAGAGTATGTTGTTTGGGAGGTGTATTTGTATTTGTATTTGAGAGAGATGGAGGGAGAGAGAGGGAGGAAAACATGGAGGGAAGGAGGGGGAGAGAAAAAGGAGGGGGACAGAGATGAGGGGATAGTCAGCGAGGGAGAGAGATGGGAGGAGATGGATGGGAGGAAGTGGGTCTGGGGGACAGAGAGAGGCAGAGATGGAGGGATAGAGAGCGAAGGAAAGAGATAGAGAGAGATGGGGATAGAGAGAGAGATGGAGGGATAGAGAGAGAGATGGAGGGATAGAGAGCGAAGGAAAGAGAGAGAGAGAGATGGGGATAGAGAGAGAGATGGGGATAGAGAGAGAGATGGAGGGATAGAGAGCGAAGGAAAGAGAGAGAG
The DNA here is from genome assembly GCF_023055435.1 of Haliotis rufescens. Lineage (NCBI taxonomy): Eukaryota > Metazoa > Mollusca > Gastropoda > Lepetellida > Haliotidae > Haliotis > Haliotis rufescens. The sequence goes on from NW_025963857.1 coordinate 30,222,048, forward strand.
AGAGATGGGGATAGAGAGAGAGATGGGGATAGAGAGAGAGATGGAGGGATAGAGAGCGAAGGAAAGAGATAGAGAGAGATGGGGATAGAGAGAGAGATGGAGGGATAGAGAGAGAGTTGGGGGAGGGAGGGAGAGAGATATGGAGAGAGAGAGATGGAGGGAAAGAAATTTAGGGAGAGAGATGGAGGGATAGAGAGAGAGGAAAAGATGGGGGGAGGAGAGTCTTAAAAAAAAGTTTTGGAACGTAGAGAGAGGGGGGGGGGGGGCGGGGGGGGGGGGGGGGGGGGGTAGAGATTGTCCTAGTGTGTCTGCTTGTACTAGTCCGGAATAATGCCCGTTGTTATAGTGCTGGTCCACTGAGATACCATGCCACAGACATAGTTTACTGACGTCCTTGTCTTATCCCCTGGCTAACAACAAATAGCACATTTTAAAGTCTTGGATATGACGCGGCTAAAAAGAGATACGCATGCATATTGCCTTGAATGTTTTGAAAGCAACAGATGAGAGCGTGTGATATTGACAAGGCACCGCTCGAATACCTCTCGCCCATTGCAAGCAGTGCATTGTTCAGGAAATGGTCACAGATATTCATCATGTTGAAGTGTTTGAAAGTGGAGTTCTCGGTATATACCGTCTTTCCTTTCTGAAGTAGATTTTCCTAGGACAATGAAATGATTGTACCATACAACACATATTGAAACCTTGTTTCCAAACCTTTTTGGAATGGAGATTCTGTTTTTAGATGTTTCTAATGCATTCGGAACACACCCGTAACGTGGATAATATATACTTATGATTTTCGAAATAAACATCTTGTAACTCGGTGGGCGGGGCAGCCTGGCGGGAGAGGGTAACAGTTGAGGCTCCAGTCCGACACACCTACAGTTAATCATCACTATAAGTGTTAACAGAATAATACGACATAAGACCAGTCAGAAAGTAGTTTTGTTTCTCATGACGTAATTACGACATGGCTAGGTAAGGGGCAGGATTCGATATCTAGCTGAGATATGGACATCTTCACGAAAATTGGGTGGTGAGGTAGTCTTGCGTTAAAACTGTTCACTCATAATGCCTAAGAACCAGGTTCGATTCCACACATGGGGAATGAAGTAATTAGGTTCATTTAGAATTCCCCATTCCCTTCACCAAGTAAACGCACATGCCACCACATTATCATCCATTCCCGTGAAGATCCGGGTTACAATAGGTTTTCAACAACCCATGCAATGCTTGTTGTAAGAGGCGACTAACGGGATCGGATAGCCAGGCTTGTTTACTTGGTTGATGCATGTCATCGTATCTCAAAAATACGTGGATCGATGCTCATGATATCAATCACTGGATCGTCTGGTCCAGACTCAACGGACAATGACAGATGAAAACATCAAAGACAGTTGTGATGTTTAATGATTTATTTGGTGTCTTGAAAGTACCATATCTACAGCATATAAAAATAGTGGGTGTCGCTGCCCATCTCCCAGGAATACACAGGCTGATGGGGCAGCATGCACAGTGAGCATGTCACTCGGGACTAAAACCATAAAAACAAGCTGGTCCCAAAATAACAGATTTTCTGGTCACCAAACAACACAGATGCATATAATGAAGGCAGGTGCTGGACAGAAGCCATGTCCAGTTCAACATCAGATTCATCAATAAAAGCCTGGTTTTGTGTTTCCAACTGGGCTAATCTACACAAAAAATATGAACACCAAGAACCTCTAATTAATCGATAGGGACTGCCTTGGCATTTTGTAAAGTGAATTGCATGCGATAAGATTTCAGTTTTTCATATTATTTCAGATTCTATAAACATTATCATTTCAAAATCTCATTTCATTAATGTTTCTGGAGTGATCTGACTGTTGGCATTATCTCTACTGATAATATATGGTACAGAGAGTCAGTGGCTTTGAACAGTGTTCAGTTACATCACAGTGTGTCAGCTTGATGCAAGTCATCGATGTCTACCACTTTAGTGAAACCCACAAGCAGGGGTATGGTCATTATAGGGGGAGGACAGGATTCCATCGTTAGCACACATGTGATGTAAATGAAATAATGTTCACAGCTGTGTCTAACTAATTCTCTCTGTAACTCATTCTACTTTCAAGCAACATACATTAGACCACTTTTTTAACTTGCTTTACAGATTGTTTATAGGAAATACCTGTCGGTAGGTGGGAAAACAAAATAACAACAAAAAACAAAATTCATGAGAAAAAATAAGTTATCTCCTCCACTACAGGTGGATAAAATGTGGGAGGAGAGCCTGCTTTTGATGTAAGCAGTGCAAACCTGACGAATCTAGCAGGAATACTGCTGTGCATCAAAGCATCCTATCAATTTCAGGTTTGACAACAAACTTTATTTTGACTCTGATGTTTAATATATGTCAAGTGGGTCCTTGTTTAGAAAATATTTCTGTTGCAATATCCGTAAAGCAAGTAAAACAAAGTGTGGCCTTTAATACGTGAGAAATAAAGCAAAACTACTTCCAACTGAACCCATCCTCAACTATGCAGTGTACGACAGTTCAATTCCATCATAAATACCCTGGACCATAGCTTCATTTTAGACATGATGTCAATCACTCCTATGCCTAACTTAGGGCAGAATTCTTCTCGCTCATGAGAGAAATTTGCTTTTTAAATCAAGCTTAAAACAAAGCAAATACAGCGAATGGGTCCAGGGTATTTATCCAAATAGAAACTAGATATAATACCCTGGGTAGTCGAGGATGAACCAGGTGTCCAGGACGCTGGTATTTTCTGCTACAAGTACAAGCCAGCCCAACACTGCTGCAGTAAGGCACTTCACACTGGCTGCAGCACATAACACTCACTACATGTACAATATACAACCCTGCTGACACTTGCCTAAGGGGACAACCATTGAATTTTCAGGCATGTGTCCGGCGTCTTTGTTGTACACAAACACTTTTCAAATGATCTTCACACATGCAACTATTTAAACAAACGAAGTTTATTTATTTATTTATTTACATGTATTTATTTATTTATTTATTTATTTATTTATTTATTTACATGTATTTATTTATTTATTTATTTATTTATTTATTTATTTACATGTATTTATTTATTTATTTATTTCATCTAGACAACTCCATGATCTGACTGGCTGTTGCTATTGCTCTTAATATACATAACATAACATAATGCTAATGTAAAACTGACATATTCATGAGTCATTTTCACACCTGAGGAGATGAGGACACATACCCTCACTTGTGAGGGTTTACAATGTTGTTAACACAGGTGGCTATTTCACAAAGCGATGGTCGCGCTCCCACTGTTTAATACAGAAGTAAGATATCCATAATGCTACTACTCCATGAAACAGGACTCTGAATCGGAAATATCAGCTGCCCTCTACAGTCTCAACAAAATAAGACATCTATCACTATTTGCCCATATATTTTTGATATTATTATATTAAAGCACAATATACACACTGAAACCTTTTTAATCCAGACCCAGTTAGACAGGACATCCCTTATTTGGGATTATCTATCACACAATGCAATGTATGACTAAAGGGAGATAACTCTAAACCAAGATCCTATCATGAGGAAAACTGATAAAAAGCAGGATCTTGCCAGATCAGAAGGGTCTGAATTAACAGGGTTTCACAGCATATTTCTCTTCACCATTTTGACCATCCAAAACATACCATTTGAAGCAGTTTGATTTTTCCTTACGGTTATATTTATCAGGTTTCATGAAAGAACTTCAATTCAGGTGAGCCAATACAACGTAAAGTGCCACCACTTCATGGTTGGAAGAAGTATTCCCTGAAGCATCAGTTTGATATTATGCAGTGACAGGTGCCATGTTGACAGAAGTAGAAGTTCTGTCTAAAAAGGCTAAAGGTAACGTGTCATAAGATCTGTGGCCAATGTATTCGGGAAAAAGTAGAGGAATACACATGTATCAAGGTGATTATTATCATGAACAGGATGAATATGTTTGCCCTGGGAACTTATTAAAGTTCTTTTTTTAGTTTAGTTTTTTTTACTTTAGATGGAAATCTCCCATCCCCGGGACTGTCCTTATGCCCATAACACTGTTTCCATTTACTGACATATTTAGGGTACGATATGATTTGGACTACCGGAATCTAACATTCTGATTAAAATATTGAATTTGTATGCCTTTTAACTAACAACTATACCTGTCTTCCCAGAAGTACAATGCCATCTTAGAATAATTAAACCTGCTCACATCCATGTCATAGTTTAATGAAAAACTGCCATCAGCATTAACCGGCATATAGTCTCAGTCTGTATATCTTAACACAGCTTCATTAAACCTAATCCCTACCTCCTATAGGTTTTCACTATCCAGCACCAAGTGCAATACTCGTACAAATCTTGACTTGTCAAAGAACACCAAGAGGTGGTGACCCGTATTCAGTGAGTAAAGTGGGTTTGTGTTAAACAGTATATACCATGTTTTGTCAGTTTGATAATGAAAAAGCAAGTAAACTGAAAAGGATATCCCAATAAACAGATATCAGGAATATGTTTTCTAGCCCACTGGATATGCACCTTCCCGAGACAAGGGCGTTACCTGACTTTTAATGTCCAGTTTCTACCCTTGCCAAACTTGGCTGGAATTTCTGGGCTCGATTGTTGCGCCACCAGTGACTATCACGAGTTATGTCCCTTCCATGGCCCTCCTATTGACCAATCAGATTCCATCTCTCATATCACTTGTATTTGCTTCAAAAGGAATGGTGTTGCCCAGTCAAGACGATCTGATCGGTAATCCAGGTCTGTTTGTAATAAAACTGCTCTTACCCAGTGAAGTGCATCAAATCACTTGAGCACCTTGATTAAAATCATGAAAACATTTGCCGTGGACGGTACACAAGCTTTGCAAATCCTGCAGTCAACCGAAATCTGCACGTTGAAATCCATGTTGTTAACGAAAGGGATGTCTAGTTCGTTTACACGATTTTGATTGGACTAGCTTTTTATAGTTAGTAACTCCCTTGCCTCGGGAAGATGCTGGGATGCAGAATATTCTAATTTCCTACAGCTAGAACACCATTGTTTATAGATGACTTTCTATGTCACAGACTGGCAAAGTCCTGTAGCTACAGCAACAAGCTTCTAAACCACAAACTCATGATTACATGATATAACAGTCTACAACTCATCCTGAGGAATCAACGTGAAGGATTGCACAATGTTGGGCTTAAGAACTGTTTGGTGTACATCTTATCAATCAGCCCACACAAGCCCCGTTCCACAAAGATGACCGTAACTTGATACTTAGCAAAGACTTACGACTAAAGATCGCTTTGTGGAGTGGGCCATAGGTATAATGAAACTTAACAGACCTTGGACAATACGTGAGAAACCCTAGACACATGAAAGATAACAGATCAAAGACCATACATGGTAGATCGTAGATGAAACATGGTAGACCCTAGACAATACATGAAAGATAAAAGACCAAAGACCATACATGGTAGATCGTAGATGAAACATGGTAGACCCTAGACAATACATGAAAGATAACAGATCAAAGACCATACATGGTAGATCGTAGATGAAACATGGTAGACCCCAGACAGTACATGACTGATCACAGACCAGGTTATACATGAATGATTTTATCAACAATAAACACAAGTTCAAAATATTAGCTCACACCTGACAGGCCATAGACTGTATTGTCATATTGCTGGGCCTGGTCTATGAGCTGTCACATATGATCCACAAGCTATCACATATAGTCAATGGGCTATGATATGTCGTCTATGAGCTATGATATGTCGTCTATGAGCTATGATATGTCGTCTATGAGCTATGATATGTCGTCTATGAGCTATGATATATTGTCTATGAGCTATGATATGTTGTCTATGAGCTATGATATGTTGTCTATGAGCTATATGTTCCAAGACAATGTTACTAGGTCTGTCACAATTTCTCAGATAACCAGTTGCGGTTGGTTAGCATTCCAAACTGTTTTAAAAACTGTGCACACCCATATTTGTAATCCTAGTTAATGTTATTGACAGCCTGCAGTATTGTCCAAAAAACTATAACATTCGCAAAAAACATTCATGCAAAACTGCGACATCCCAAGTGTTTCCTCCATCACATGGTAATGAGTTAGACACTTCATGAAGACTACTGGTAGTTGCTACAACAACCATCAAACTTGAAAATGAAAACAAGAGGACAAAGTCATTGAAATCCCTTGCAAAGGTAAATATTTGCTGTTAATACGTCAACTAGTTTATATAAACAAGCACTATCGCCATTTCCAACCAAAGTCAAAGTTGTTGCCACGGAAACTCGAAAAATATGTTTTTGGAAAAAAAAGGCACCAGTTCACAACTAGACCTATCTATGTGCCAAGTTTGGTGAAAAAATATTCTAAGGTTTTCAAGATCTGTTCCGGAAACGACACCTAGGACTGACAGTGTCCATTTTAATACCCACCGTGGAATAAAAATTCTTAGAATTTATTAAAGGTGTACCCATAACTTGATCTGTCCAAACATCATAAATCACATCCCATAGACCATACGTGACAGTTCACTGACCATACGTGACAGTTCACTGACCATACGTGACAGTTCACTGACCAAACGTGACAGTTCATGGACCCTACGTGAAAGTTCATGGACCCTACGTGACAGTTCATAGACCATATGTGACAGTTCATGGGCCATACATGACAGTTCATGGACCATACGTGACAGTTCATGGACCACACGTGGCAGTTCATGGACGTAACAGTTCATGGACCATACCTGACAGTTCACTGACCATACATGACAGTTCATGGACCATACATGACAGTTCATGGACCACACGTGGCAGTTCATGGACGTGACAGTTCATGGACCACACATGACAGTTCATGGACCACACGTGGCAGTTCATGGACGTGACAGTTCATGGACCATACATGACAGTTCATGGACCACACGTGGCAGTTCATGGACCATACATGACAGTTCATGGACCATACATGACAGTTCATGGACCACACGTGGCAGTTTATGGACGTGACAGTTCATGGACCATACGTGACAGTTCACTGACCATACATGACAGTTCATGGACCATACATGACAGTTCATGGACCACACGTGGCAGTTCATGGACGTGACAGTTCATGGACCATACATGACAGTTCATGGACCACACGTGGCAGTTCATGGACGTGACAGTTCATGGACCACACGTGGCAGTTCATGGACGTGACAGTTCATGGACCACACGTGACAGTTCATGGACCATACATGACAGTTCATGGACCACACGTGGCAGTTCATGGACCATACATGACAGTTCATGGACCACACGTGGCAGTTCATGGACCATACATGACAGTTCATGGACCATACATGACAGTTCATGGACCATACATGACAGTTCATGGACCACACATGGCAGTTCATGGACGTGACAGTTCATGGACCATACGTGACAGTTCATGGACCACACGTGGCAGTTCATGGACGTGACAGTTCATGGACCACACGTGGCAGTTCATGGACGTGACAGTTCATGGACCACACGTGGCAGTTCATGGACCACACGTTGCAGTTCATGGACCATACATGACAGTTCATGGACCATACATGAGAGTTCATGGACCACACGTGGCAGTTGGACAGTTCATGGACCATACATGACAGTTCATGGACGTGACAGTTCATGGACCACACGTGACAGTTCATGGACCACACGTGGCAGTTCATGGACCAAACATGACAGTTCATGGACCATACATGACAGTTCATGGACCACACGTGGCAGTTCATGGACCATACATGACAGTTCATGGACCATACCTGACAGTTCATGGACATGACAGTTCATGGACCACACGTGGCAGTTCATGGACCATACATGACAGTTCATGGACCCTTACATGACAGTTCATGGACCACACGTGGCAGTTCATGGACGTGACAGTTCATGGACCATACCTGACAGTTCACTGACCATACATGACAGTTCATGGACCATACATGACAGTTCATGGACCACACGTGGCAGTTCATGGACATGACAGTTCATGGACCATACATGACAGTTCATGAACATAAGTGGCAGTTCATGGACGTGACTGTTTATGGACGTGACAGTTCATGGACCATACGTGACAGTTCACTGACCATACGTGACAGTTCATGGACCATACGTGACAGTTCATGGACCATACATGACAGTTCATGGACCATACGTGACAGTTCATGGACCACACGTGGCAGTTCATGGACGTGACAGTTCATTGACCACACGTGGCAGTTCATGGACGTGACAGTTCATGGACCACACGTGGCAGTTCATGGACCACACGTGGCAGTTCATGGACTTGACAGTTCATGGACCACACGTGGCAGTTCATGGACGTGACAGTTCATTGACCATATGTGACAGTTCACTGACCATACGTGACTGTTCACTGACCATACATGACTGTTCACTGACCATACATGACAGTTCATTGACCATACGTGACAGTTCATTGACCATACGTGACAGTTCAATGACCAAATGTGACAGCTCATGGACAATATATGACAGCTCACTGACAATTTATGATCACTCAGTGATAATATGTGATAGCTCATGGACAATATATGACAGCTCACTGACAATTTATGATCGCTCAGTGATAATATATGATATAGCTCATGTACAATACATGATATATTATCTATCATATATGATGTCTACAAACAGTATATAAAATCCAAGCTCAATGACAGTAGTCCTCAATGACTAGTAACATTTGCACTGGTCATAAAACAAGGAATTTCCAAGGCTGTACATATAATACCGTAGACATGACATAACCAGACATATAACAAATATGGGCCGTCCTTCATCTCAGAAATTAAATGCATCTACTACCAGTGTACCACTATGCTAACCCTCATGTATAACACAGACTCTCACATGGACCACAGGGATATGTAGCATATCACACTCTCAGGACCACACCACCTCCGACAGTGCACATCCCAATCTCATTGACATCAGATGTGTACTCTTGTACGATAACTCTCTGCATCAAGATCTGCGGACAACTGCATAGAAACTTTGAATTCCCAATCTAAGTTCATGATTCATGGGTTCTTCAGCTAATCAGATGTCAGAAATTTCGATCTTAGCAAAAGAAATCCGCCACAGAACACAAATATACCCTTGATAGTACACCCATGGCACTCAGAAATGTCAGAATGCATAAAATATACACAACAAAATAACAGCATGGTTTCATTTTTTACACTTGGAACTGCCTGACTATATTTTTTTTCAAGATATAGAAATCAGATGTGCCAGTCTGAATGCTTAGCTCACTTGTAGAGCAAGACTTGGCTGATTTAAAAGTTCACCTGAAGCGACTTCCAATGCAGGTATCGTCAGATCTCCCTGCAGAAAAGTACAGGAGTAAACATCAGATGTAGATGAGATTGACCAAATCTCTTTATTATTGGCCAATTATGCTTGCTTGAGTGGTGATCCTCTAAACAGTTCAACAATAATTATGTGACCTTAGAGTCAAGGTCAGCTTCTGGCAGACTTGATGACCTTGGCTGGAGGGTGATGGCGATACATGTACACTTGGACGAAGATGGAGATGTCAATGGACACCTGCAGCATCCCGCAGATCCAGAACTGGGCTGGGGATGACCTCAGGATGAAATAGATTGTTTTAAAGATGTCTCCCATTGTCCAGAAACCCACCATCTTCTTGCTGAAAGAAACATACATTGAATAGTCATTACATATGACAGCAAGGTTAGAGAAAAACAAAATGCAGTGATTGGGCTAAAAAAATATTGGGACATTTTCTTCTATTTCATTACCATGATTACCAAATTTGAAAACAATCTTGAGGGCATTTGGACAACAGGCAGTCAATGTCCCTGAATATAAACCATACAAAATACTGAAAATTCAAAACTTTGAGTTAAGTAACACATAATGCTAGAACTACTTTCAATCTGCCTCAAGGACACTTGGATTTAGACAAAGATCAGTCAGAAAAATATTGATATTTTCATGAGTTACACAGCCATATGGTGCAGGCAAAATGTCAAGGGAGATACGATTACATGTTATTTGACAAGGAAAACCAAATGCTCCATTGAATACTTTGTCACAATTGAAAGTCAAATATACTCTTCATGTCTCTATACCTTTCAACAAAAACAAAGCATACTAAAGGCTCAAGTATTTAATGAATGACCTTCACTCTGTCCTTGACCTGTTAATATTACAATTGTAACTCAAATCAGCTGAACACCAGATAATATGAAAGATGACCGAAAGACTATGAAAGTATACACATGCTGATACTTTATGAATGACCTTGACATTGCCCTTGACCAGTTAAACGTACAATTCCAAATTTGATCAGCCGACTACTACATACATCAAGTATAAACATACACATAAGAAATATTTTTTCAACAAAAAGCAAAGGATATATGTTTAGGTACTTTATGAATGACTTTCACAGCGTCCTTGTTTTGTTACAGTTACATTTCACAAGCCACAACCCACCTCATGCCTACAGTTGATTTATTCTGGTAGTTGCGGTAGAACTGTGGTGCTCCCAGCATGGCCTCTGCGAACACCGCCAGGAAGCCAATGGTCTCAATGTAGACGGTGAAGTCCAGCAGGAGGTAGGTGAGCATCCCCACCGCCACGGTGAAGGTGGCCATGAACTCCACATAGCTCAGGAAGTCCGTCCACTTCCAGAAGTAGTCAAGATCAAAATCTGATGACAAAATACAACACGAATTAGACTTAAACGTCCAAAGAACAGTTTTAGAAACCTATTTCCAATACAAAATAAGGTCAGGTCAATATTTGCTTTACAGATTAGCCACCTAAATGGAGCAAATTCTTAGACAAAATAAAGAGGAAAAATGAGTGTTTGACTTTTGGAGAAAAACAACTTATTTTGAAAATCTTTTTGTTTGTACTTTTACTTCAAATTTTTTTGTTAAGGTAACTGATCTCAAGACAACTCTTACGTTACAAAAATAAACATTTTGAACCAAATTTTGGACTAAGACAAAGAAAACCCACAAAAGAAGAAAACAAACTGGTCAGGCCTAATGTGTAGGAGTCCAATGTTAGTAACAACAGAAACATGCAGTCACTAGGAACATATTCTTAATATGTTGCATACGAATATATAATCATGATCATAAATATATTGCATACATCTTCAGTATTTTTGTACAGAAACGACTTACTTTGTGTATGATTTACAACAACACTTATCAAAACAACTGATATATATACATCTGTATTACCACATTCTGAAAATGTGAAGATAAATCTGACAATGATCATCTGAAAGAGAGAGCATTCATCAAGCTCCATGCAGTTATTATGCAGGTCACACTGAACACGATGCAGACGGTACAGGCAGTTCTAGACACATGAGCAGCACGGAGTGTCCGACACATACAACACATACATATATACTGAACAAAAATAGTTAGGGATCATGAATATATTGGGGATATTCATACAAAATTGTCTACTCAAGTCTTCCCTACAAAAAAAATATCCCAAAACATCCATGATCTCTAACGTTTTTTTGTTTAGTATATCTACACTGTAAAATGAATGGGATTGTGTGCTGCAATCTGATTGGTTGAACGTGTTGATAGATAAGACTGGGCTCTTTATTGCGTATGAATTATGTTCATTTTTTTCAGGGTTTCAGATGGCTGTCGGTAGGGCTGGGACGATACACCAACTGTGAGATCCGATACAGATCACAATACCTTACTCATGATCCGACATGTATCACGACACTTGCATGTGCTCTTATCTGTGCATAAGCCATCTTTTTCATAGACAGGATGAATACCTAGCATACTGATGATTTCCAGTTGGCAGAGTCAAGTTTGGCGCAATGGATGAAATTATTTATGTTGTCACTATTAACTTGCATTTCTGATTATGTGGAACAGTTATTCAAGCAAACATTTAAGGTCAGAATCGATATGTTGAAGTTTATGGCAGTATTGCTCCCAGACCCGGTGGGTAGACGAGTGTGCGGAAGCTGTGCCCGATTTCTTAAAAGTACTGATTTAACTTCGAAATTTTACTGCATCCGCCAACTCTGTTTGTTTATTTGACTTACTGACTTTTCCCGTTGACTTGTTACATTTCTTAGCCTTTTGTGTCAAAATCACTGTTTTTTAAAGGGTTGTTTTTCTCAACTGCACATTTTCCAGGCATTTCACAACAAAATCCAAAATGGTTCCAATCAAGTACTATTTACCTTTTAGATTTGAACATAATGCCTTCAGTTTTTCTTATCACTATTTTTACAAAATTCAATGAAGGGGGTTTGAAAAAGAGAAATAATAATTCAACTTCAACCAAAACTCTTTCTCACTCAGTTTATTTTATGAAATTAAAAGTAACTGACCTTATGAATTTTGATACAGGCAACAAGCTGGGATTACCTTAATACACCTGGCAGGTAAATGAAGAACCTCAACACACACTTTATGCCTACCTCTTGTTACTATGGTTACTTGATACTCAAGATTTCAAGGTTATTTCATTCCCTTAATACAAAATAAATATTTAAATTTGTATTTCATCATGCATCAATGTTTATTCTTGACAAAACAAAAGAAGTATTCTTCAATTACTATCCGCCGGAACTCATCGATGGAAGACTGGACAAGTGAGTTGGTTGAACTCCGCTTTGAACAGTATTTCAGTTACATCACGGCGTGTTCGCTTGATGTGGGAGGAAAGTGATGCAGATGTTTCCCAATTGTCAAGGGTCCCCTCTTTCAACTAGCAATGGCTTGCTGGGGACAAAGTCTACCCCAGCTCCTAACAGGGATCTTAGACATTTACCACTTTGATGAAACTTTGTTTCACAATTAGGTGCCTTCCCAGGAATATGTAAGGCAAAAAAAATTAACATTTTCTGTTTGATTTAAAAAGATGAGTTTTGGGTATTTTTGGTGGGAATAAAATATAAACTCATACCTCCTTCATCATTTTGTGTAAAATGTGCCCGAGAAACATTAAAAAAATGTCCTCCAGGCAAAGCAATATTGCTTACAGCTGTCGATGAAACGAGCACGTTTAACAAAATGATGTCTCCCAAGACCTGTTAAGAATCTGCAAGAAACACCCAGACCGCCACATCCAGTGATGTTCTCCACCTTCACTGTCAATATTGGAGTGTGTATCATAGACAGAGTCTGTTGCAACAAGTGTCCTCCGCCCCTGTTAGTTTTCATTCAATAATTAAAAGTTAACAGAATTTTCTTTACTTTCTATTTTTTCAACAACTTACTAAGGATTTTGGCCAGAATGTTTGTAAACCAATAACTACAAATAGAAGGCCAAAATGATTTCTTACAAATCCTTACCTTACATGTTGAACATCCAGGGCCCACTTGCACAAAACGATCTTAGCCCTAAGACTATTGTAAGCCTGTTGAAGTATGGGAGTTAAGATCATCTTAGCGCTAAGATTGCTTTGTGCAAGTTGGCCCAGGACTTTACATGATGAACATCAAAGTCAGAGTTGAGTCAATGTGTAAACTTCCCATATGAGAATTTTGACAATTTATTAGATTTTTGCATTTTTGTAATTTTTTTAATGGCAGTGATATTCCAGCAAAATGGAAGAGGTCTGTAAATAATTGCGTCTGGACTAGACAATCCAGTGATCGACATCATGAGCATCAATCTATGCAACTGGGATCCGATGACATGCATCAACCAAGTCAGCAAGTAAGTCCAGACTCGAGTATTCACAGACTGACATCATAGAGTTGGAACAGTGCTGAGTGCAGCGTTCAACAACAAACAAACAGCATGAGATCTGGACAAGAACTGGGCACAATGACACCAAATCAAGCAGGTTACTCCCACAACCTCAATGTCTGATAAACATGTGTAGTTAGGACCTGACCTGTCCCGTAATTTCCCTGTGACATGACAACATCTGGAGAGCCTGTCATTAACATACTCTAACAGGAGACAGATTTTACATATCCTTGAGTTTAACAAACACATGACACACACAAAATACATGTCCTCTGTTAACCTTCCCAAGGAATGCAGACTTCATGATCCTCCCAGCGTAGCTGCGTTAACCGTATCTCCGTTCTTCTCCCAATAAACATGACACAGACATGCTGTCCAATAGTGTTCTTCTAATACATGCCCGAACCAAATCTGCATCACTCTTATCAGCAAAGTGCAAGCGCCATGATCTAATGACAAATGCAACAGGATTCTTGTCTTCAAACACGAGAACTTACATTCTTTATTGTTAAATAACATATTTACTTATCGAGTTGGAAACCTGACCATAAAGATTTTTTATCCACCATTGCGGTCAGCAATGGCTGCCAAAAATCTGTACCTTCTCGATAATACCAACCCAATATGTGAACATATTGTTGCACAATCTAAAAAATAAGTACTCGTAGGTAAGGGGAAGTGAATCGTGTTTGATTTTGGTGGGATTTCGATTCATGTCCAGTATAGCAGGGTTGTTAGAGCTAGGATGTCGCTAATCACAAATCTATTAGGAAAATACTATGGGACAGCCTGTAGCTCTGTGCGGCGACAAGTCAAAATCAAAATTGTTTTTAGGGAGCAGCACAGACAATAAATGACAGGCCCCTGATGCAAACAAAAGAAGGACAGGGTAACAGGAACAAGGGTGAGATGTTCAGCATCCTCTACATCTCCAGGGCTCGCATGTTGGTAAACCTACACTAACCCCTAGACCTTATCCCGTGGTTCTTGCGATCTCATATTACCCGCCAATCATTTTCATCAGCCAGTCTGATTTAAAAGTCCAACACACCAATCAGATTTATTTCGTCGTCTGTTGTTTAACATGCTTAACGCCACACTCAGCAATATTCCAGCTATATGATGCCGGTCTGTCAATAATCGAGTCTTGACCAGACAATCCAGTGTTTGACATCATGAGCATCAATCCACGCAATTGGGATACGATGACATGTATCAACCAAGTCAGCGAGTCTGACCACCCGATCCCGTTAGTCGCCTCTTACGACAAGCATAGTCGCCCTTTATGGCAAGCTTGGGTTGCTGAAGACCTATTCTACCCAGATCTTCACACCAATCAGAATGCGAGTTACAAACCAGCCTTAATGTTGTGTTGGCGATATCAACAACATGGCAACCAGTCCCATTAATTACAATAGAGTTTGCGAGAAATTCAACATTGAACAACTGATTGACATGCAAAAGAAAGCAATCTAAAATCTTTTGGATGGAAAGTTGTCTTCATGTCCATTAAAACTGTCGGTGGCAAGCCCTCCCTTACCCACATCCTTTTTCCTTATCTCAGTGTTTGATAACCGGGTAGTCAGTAAAATGTTAATGAAACTCAAGGGCGGGTCATTGAGATCGCAAGAGCCACGGGAAGGGATCCCGGGGGTTAGCATTGGTTAGTGCAGGTTTACCAACAAGCAATCCCAGGAGATACTGAGGATGGGTGTCATGATGCAAGCTGTCCTGTGTCATGATGAAAGAGGTTCTGTTGGTTGGTTGGTTGGTTTCTTGTTTAACGCCGCACTCAGCAATATGCCAGCTTTATGAGGCGGTCTGTAAATAATCGAGTCTGGACCAGACAATCCATTGATTAATATCATGAGCATCGATCCACGCTATTGGGATCGATGATATGCATCAACCAAGTCAGCGAGCCTGACCACCCGATCCTGTTAGTCGCCTTTTACGACAAGCATAGTCGCCTTTTACGGCAAGCATGGGTTACTGAAGATCTATTCTACCCCGGATCTTCACGGGTCCAAGAGGTTCTGTCATGTCAATAAAGACAAAAATGGAGGACCTGGATTGGACCAAGCAAACATTGATAAACCAACTGAACAAATGTCTTGATCATGACTAGTACCACGGTCTGTTTATCAGTCACTTGTAGGCAGAAAATGAACACATTTCAACATGTGCCTGAAAATTGGCATATGCAATGAAAAAGTTTTAAGAAAATACTCAAATAATGTCTCTGAAGAATATGTAGATCTACATTGGAGAAATTCACAATCCAAAAGCAGCTAATTTTGCTCAAATTTTGCACATTTCTCTCAAAAACTCAAAATTTATGTTTCAAATATAACATGATAGGGGAGTCATCTCTTGTACATGTAATAAGTTTCTGATACTGTGAACACAATACTGGTCATCACGATCATGTCCCTAGCTCTTGTTGACATGGTGGAAGAGATTAATACTGATATTTCTCTGCAACTGTGACTGTAGAATTATTATTTTAACATTTTGGGGGATAACGGGTATAATTATCAATAACTGTACCTAGTTTGTATACTATTTTGATAAATAACACTTATAGACACATCATGTACACACTATGGTGCTACATGCAAAAATCAGTGATCCATTGACAGGCAGTCACATGACAAGTGACCCCTCTCTCTGGCAGTCAATTGTACCCCTAACAAGGGACATGTCTCGCGAGCATGTTACGTTCTCTACTGAATACTGTGACAATGTTGACAGTGCACAAGTCATGACATAAAGCAATTCATCACATAAGTAATCCTGAAGTGACTGCAGTAATTTGTGATTTACGATTATTTATGATTTTAAAGTGTAATAAGCAACATAACGATATGATTAATTCCAAGTTGTGATTCTTTACAAACATTTGCTGTTGCCCTTGTGCCTAAATAGTTTACTCTAAAATTGACTTACATCAGTCATTGCACAAAGAATGCTGACTGCAAGTGGCCAGGTTCCACAAACCGATCTTAGCCCTAAGACCATCGTCACTCTCACACTGGTCTTAGTGCAAGTGTAACGAGTCTCAGACTAATGCCTTATCATAAATGTCACATGTCAGCCCTAATCAGGCATAAGGAAAACCTATTCATGTAAAAAGTTACTGTAATTTTTACATCAAATTTGTAGTTGTATCATCTTATTTTATCTTATACGTCATAGATGCAGCAGTCAGGAAAATATCACATCAATGATAAACAGACCATGAAGTGTTTTCTTCACTTGGTTTAGCGCAAGATAAAAAGCTGAACACTGAAGGCAAAGAAAGACGGACACACCACAAGTAAGACTGTTCTGTGGGGCTGTAGTGACACGCTTTGTCACGGACGAATCTCAATAGTAATATCATGCTAACATTCATGAAATAAATTAAATTATTTGGGGGAAATCGCTTCTAGAAAAGGCTGAAAAAAAATCATTTTCCCCTCATTTGAAGGGTATAGCCCCCAAATTGTTAACTGGATGACCTGAGAAATGTGTTTAGCCTTTCAGCATGTTCAGAGGTTTGAAAAACAACTTTATTACTAAATTTTAGATTGGGAAAATAGATATGTAAGATATATTTAAATATTCAGTTGACATATTATGAAAATCATTTTTGTCTATCATGGATATAATCAATATCCCTATCAGTATCCCTAGTACATACTGTAACAAACATCCCATCCCCACCCCCTAAATAATAAGTGGTCATTCCCTAAGGACCCCCTCAATCTATCACATTTACTCTGACAAGCACCCTGGACTTCAATCTTTACTTTTGAACAAGTCAAGCAGATCACTACAGCCCCAACGTGACACGAGCAGGTGTCATGACGTCATGCAGTTCATGTGAGATGTCATGCAGGTGTGGGTGGGAGAGTGGGCAGAAGGTGAAGAGAAGAGTCCTACCCAGCAACGTATGTGATGAGCCACCGTGGCCTTCCCAGTGTTTAGAATCTGCATAGACACAAACACAGTCCCAGACAGATGCTGCAGCCAGGCTACCTCAGGTCACATCAGTAGATGCAGTTACCATGGTTACCACATCCCTACATTTGTTCATCACTAAACACCAGTGCCATATTGACTTGGGTCCACAGTACACTTGTCATCACTAATCTCCAGGACCCACTTGCACAAAGCGATCTTAGCGCTAAGACTATCATAAGCCTATGTTAAAGTATAGGAGTTACAATCATCTTAGCGCTAAGATCGCTTTGTGCAAGTGGGCCCTGAACTCTATTGACTTGGATCCATTCCCGTGGTTCTCGCGATCTCAAACTATTCGCCCTTGATTTTCATAACATTTTACCGACCAATCAAACGTTGAGATAAGGAAAAAGGAAATGGGCATGGGAGGACTTGCCATCGCCAGTTTTAATGGACATGAAGACAATCACATCCTTTCCATCAAAAAGACTTTTGAGAGCTTTCTTTTGCATGTCAGTCATTTTCAAAGTTGTTTTTTTTAATGGGTCTACCCGCCATGTTGTTATCACCAACCCAACAATGAGGCTGGTTTGTAAGTCGCTATCCTCTACAAGGCATTGTTTGTCACTACCACCAGTTAGCAAATCAGCATAGCAAATAAAATTTGGAAACAGAAATCAAGGGCGGGTTATTTAAAAACCACAGGAATGGATCCAGGGGTTAGTGTAAATTTACGGAAATGCAAGCCCTGGCGTTATGGAGTTGTTGTTAAAGGCTCTCCATGTTGCCTCCATTGGTATTTACAACAATAGATGTTACATGAGTGAGTGAGTGAGTTGGGTTTAACGCCGCTTTTAACATATTCCAGTTATATCACGGCGTGTCAGCTTAATGTGGGAGGAAAGCCCAAAGTGATGCAGGTCTCAAACGTTTACCACTTTGGTGAAACCCACGAGCACGGGTATGGTGCTGACAAACCTAGAAACATAATCGGGGCGAACCGGGATTCGAACCCACGATCATAGGTTTCTGGAGTGCCCAAGGGACGCAACTCTGCACAGTGAATCGCGGCGCCTTAGACAACTGGGCCACCCGTGCCCCCTTGTTACATGATGAATCACTGACAATGATTAATAGATGAGGAACAGCCTTAAAAAAAAATGTATGACTAGTCCTGAGGACAAGAGAAAACCTTATTTCACTCATTCTCGGTAGCTAGCCATGCCCAAACAAGAAAATATGTTTACTATTACATTTTCTGTCAGCTTTATTGAGTTCCATTTTGTAACCAGTTCAAAATTAAGCCTACTTATCAATCATTGGACTTTTACTTGTCCTCAGCACAATTTTGTAACATACTTTCTTGACTATAGTGGGCACCCAAGCATATTGTACACACCCCTCTAGGAGATGCAGTATGTAGGGGAAAACATTTTTTTTAGTATTATGTGCAGTAAAAAACTATACATTGTAACGTGAAGGTAAACAAAGCGGTGCTAACAAACTTGGTCCAAACAATGTGAATTTTTTTAATGAAACATCACTAGACATGATGCTTTACCATTTTGACATTCATATTTCGCCAAATTGTTCACTTGACCAGTCGTAGATAATCTAGAGTATGTCCCTTGTCTGTGATACAGATGCCAAAAAGGTGAATTCATTTATTTTTTCTATTTGTTTTTCCCTCGTATCTAGTTCAAAAAAGAAAAGCTGATGTCACCCTTTCTTCATAATTCTTATTCTCTCCTCCAACTCCTGACTTTGATTAAAAAAAATCTGTGATCCCACAAATACAAAAATAATAGCCCAGGTTTGCTGCACAACAAGCAAACACATTACCATCAAGCTGAAGCAGGTTGAAACAAAATATGAGAAAGAAAAGATTTGTTTAGCCTAAAACAAGATTTCAACACCTTGTTACTCTTTTGAAAAACTGTTAAACCTTAGATGCCTTCACCTGACAACAACACAATGGATTCAAGTCGAAGAAAAAGTAAGTTTGCTATCTGTCATAATTTCAAAAATACTAATACCCTATTGAGCATATTTCCACTTACAGATGAACCACAATGATATTATTATCATGATTATTATTACCATGATTATGTATTATGTTCATTTTTGAAAGATAGGTATCTCTAATCAGCCAATCAGATAGGAGACATCTAAATTTGAGTGAACAAAGCATTCTAAACAGCATATCTGATGTCATCTTGAAAATGAACCTAAACAGGCTGTTCTGAATGGAGATAATAATGACAGTGCTATTTTGTTTTGCAGCAAATTATACCCTATACTTTCAAAGCACCATGGCATCTACACCCAAATTGGTGTTCTGTCGAGGGAACGCTTGTGTTCTGCTGCTGTTTTCTTCTGTGCACTTCAAATTTCAAAATCAGGGACAGTGGCAATAAACGTGATTAAGCAAAATACCAAGCAGACAATGGATTGTGCAGACACACAGTTCTTTATATTGAGGCCAAAACGTTTTAGAAAGCTTGCATATGACTGGCTCAAAATCTCACACAACCTTCATTTTGGATGACCAAAGTTTGCTCAGGGCTCACCACCAAGCTCCTCACAGCAACAGCCAATTTGCAGAGCTCTCTATACTATCAGTGCCACTAGACTCCTCATTGTGATAGACGACCACAACGATGCATGAGATAAACTCACACCTGCCTGGCCATTATGTTTACAAACAAGTGACGACTGTCTGATGCCAGATACTCTTACCCTTGCTAAATTGTTTTCATTATTTGTCTGTGTGAATTCCTATTTCATTAAACTATCAAGCAAGGGGGAAATGGGTGATTTTCTATTAGTCAGCAATCTTGAGCCTATCTGATTAAACAAACAAATGTAAATTCATCTGGAAAATAGTAAATCAGTTGTAAACATTTCGAAAATTCACTATTTAGTCCAGTCAGTCTAGCCAAATATAGACCCAACCCACCACAAATTGTAACAAAAATGATTTCAACTGATTTACACTAAGAATTTATCCCTTTATTGTTTATCCTATGCTGTTTTTGTATTTCTCAAGATGTATATATCTCTCATTGACAAAGTATGTATTTCTGAAAAGCTTATGAAGAGAGTTTTCATTTGATATCCATCATGACACAATTGAAACAAAAATGAAAAAAAGTCATAAGGGCTTCACAGTGTCCTTCACACACACACACACACACACACACACACACACACACACACACACACACACACACACACACACACACACACACACACACACACACACACACACGACCTTTGGGGTCTTATTTGACCGTGTACCACCACTCCAATTTTGGTAGACTTTCTCTATTTTCTAAAGGGATAAATTCTGAGTGTAAATCAGTTGAAATCATTTCTGTTGCAATTTTTGGTGGGTGCCTTGCTATTTTAACTATACTTATAATGACATTCCCAAAAATATAAATGTCACTACATTTGGGGTGGGAGGAAAAAATTCAAGGTTCTTGTAATGGCTCCTTCGACAATAGTGCAGCGATGATACCCGGAGGGTAACGAAGGAGTCACGCGCTGGGAAGGAGCTTTGGCTCACCAGGTGTGACCTCTGATGGAGGGTTGTCAGATCAAGACACTAAGATCATGAATTAAAAACAAAGGATCTGATCTCAATGAGATTCTTTGAAAACAGTACATTCAAATAAAAGTGAAAAAAAGTAGTGGATAAAAGTAATAGGTACCATTCATGCCACATCATCATTCGCTTTTTAAACACAAAGCAAACTGACAGAATGTTGCCATTATTTGAAACCAGAAATTCCTTTGTTAAAAATTCAGGCACAAGTCTAGCATCAGTTATATGCAAGAGCTAAAGAACTCGACAAGGTGCTCCACTTCTGACAGCACCACACCCAACTTCTGAAGACATTATCCATTAAAGACAGGAATTTACATCCATTAATTTCACTACATTTTCATCAAAATATCAGCATCTTACAATTCCTTCATCGAAGGCCACCCCATCCCGAGTAATGACGTCTCTTGTGATAATGTTATCGGGTTGAACATGTTACCATGGTTACAAGCCAAGCAAAGAAAATAGCATCCTCTCTACTATCCAGTGTATCATTATCATGATCATGTCATATAATCATACTTCCATTGCATTTTGATAAATATCCTGGACCCTTTCGCGACCGCTTCATTTTGAACCCGGTTCGAAAGACACGGTGCTAAATTAGCCACCCAGTGTAATTACCCTGTTAGTTCTTGACTGAAACAAGCAATTTCGTCATTACCTGACACACTTGTCTCAAAATCAAAAACAACTATGAGTGAGAGTTTAACTCCGTTTTTAACAGTATTCCAGTTATATTGCAGCCTGTGAGCTTAATCTGAGAGGAAAGCCCAAAGTGATGCAGGTCGCAGACGTTTACCACTTCGGTGAAACCCACGAGCACGGGTATGGTGCTGACAAACCTAGAAAATTAATTGGGGCGAACTGGGATTCGAACCCACAATCATAGGTTTCTGGCGTGCCCAAGGGACGCAACTCTGCACAGTGAATCGCGGCGCCTTAGACAACTGGGACACCCATGCCCCAAATACAACTGTGAATGTCTGATAGCATAAGATCACTCCCCCATCTTATACTCAGGAAAATATATTTTCCCGCTTAAACATCCTTTAGAAGTCTTTTGATTCAAGTATACATATCAAAACAGAATCAGAAGAGTCCCTTTGACTTTTTTATTATTTCAAGCTCATGATGGAGAAATTCTGCGCTGGGTTACTGGTACACGAGATAGGGATGGTGAAACAAAGATTTGGCAGCAAATTATTTCCAGGGTATTTATCATAATAGAAATACACAACTCAACTTTGCCGAGGTGGTTTTGTATGTCAAGAAATAGCAGAAATGTCCCAATCAAACGTTGAGTAGTGTATATTAAACACCATGTACACTGGATAGCAACATGATCGAGGACAAGAAAACAGAGGCTACACAAGTCCCTGTGAAGGTCACTCACCCATGAAGTACCTGGGTTTGGAGGAGATGATCTCACTCTTATGCTTGATGTTGACACACAGGCGTACCATCAACATCATGGTGCCGGTCATGATGATGCTCTGAGCCAGCAGCGGCAACTCAAAATGCTTGCCGAACCTGTAGAACAAGGCAATAGGATAATGAATTCCCCAGCTGTTGCCATCCCCACTGTACGGGTCACAGATTCGACCAACCAGGAAAGAAAGCCTACTGTTTAATCCAAATGACATGATAAATCTGAACCCCATTGCAGTGTTACATATTCTACCAAAACATCAGCTCTCAGAGACAGTTTGGAGAAAATTATACTGATTTAATTTCCACAAATGAAGAATCTGTACACTTTCAATAAATAATTAATTACCACATTGTCATCCATGTCATGAACAAATACATATGACCAAGTGGTCCAACACATCTTCATTAAGATGCAGCTCTCAGGACCTTGTGGTTACTTAAAGATCTACATTTAAAGTTTGAAGTTTTACAAAAACCTAATTTAAAACATTCTTAAATGTGAACAAAGACGGCCACTTAAAATTTGAAATCATAAGGAAAAACTACATTCATTCTGCTCCCTCAGAGCCAAATATGCATTTGGGAGAATTTAAGAGCTGGCCAAAACAAGGTATAAATTTAAAATATTGCCCAAAGAAATCATATAAAAACTTCACATGTTCCAAATTTCATAGCATTTTGAACAAAAGTGACCGAGTAATGGCTGAGTAATGACTGAGTATTATTAGTGAGTAATGGCTGAGAAATGACTGTGAAATGGATGACAAATGGATGAGAAATGACTCAGTAATGGGTTTTTCAAAATGACAATCTATTTTGGTGACACAGACCAAACAAACATTCTCATTTAGCTTGGTTCGGATCATCGTTATCAGTTCATTCAACACAGCTGTCTTACCAGAACATTATCCTTAGAATGTTGGCAATGAGTAATGTTAAACAAACAAAGAGAGAAAACCCCTCTGCATTCTTGGTCCTTTGTATGTCCATATACTGAGGAATGAACGGCACAACACCGCCAAATATCATGGCTGTGGCAGCAACCCAGCTCACAAGATTCATCAGCGTTATCTCCGGCATCTTTAATGAGTCAAAGTACTCCTCGTAACTCAGAGAAAACACCATTATATGAACGTCTTCACCAGCAACCGCAGCAATTTACATCATGTTGAGGGACAACAGCACCTAGAACATGTAAAACAAGGGATTGTGTATCACAAACAGGAGGATAAAGGAATAGATACATGTTTGTTTGTTTGTTGTGTTACACCAGTCAGCAATATTCCAGCTATATCATGGCAACCTGTATTTAATCCGACAAACAGTAAGACTTCTGCCCGTACACCCCCCACTCAAAATATAGAATCGAGCAGCATTTTTTTTAACGACACCTATTTTCGGACAGCCATATTGAAGTGACTTATTGAGTTATAATCATTGATAATTAGAGGTGTGACATCATCAAAGCTGCCGACTTGACAGTGCGAACGTTAGACTTGTGAACAGTGGGTTCATGTGAAGTATTGTATTCCAGTCAGATCACTCTGTCGTCTTTCAGGATTTTGGTGCTGGTGTTATAATGAAAAGGAAGAGTAAAATAGTATGGACACTCTATTGTGACAAATATCCCTTTTTTGTGAATCGGTTTTAAACTATAAAATATAATTAGTTTTAGTTTTAATGCTGACCTGCAAGAATTATGTTGAGAACTGTGCACCAAAACATGTCTATGAACACACAAGGCCATTTAGAAAGTGGTAAAATGTAACAAACGTTATATTTGGGATAACAAATTCTCATACTTTTTTTAGTTGAGTCCCATCCGGGATTCGAACCCACACTGCCAGAGTGAGACACCTTATCGCCAGCACACAAAGTCAGCAATCTAACCCATATTGGGCGAGATAATTGCTATATTAGGTGGTTTGGAAGAAGGGAGTGGCCATATATAACTTTGGGATTGGGGAAACGGGCAGAAGTCTTTCTTATAAGAGTTCTGATGCCAGTATTATTTCTGACTGACTTCAAATTACACATTACGCTGAATATATTTTGGTTGGACATATTGGATCTCCAGCTTTTCACTTAGGCCTTGCTATTACTGGACACGTCACTTAACACAAGTGTCAAGTTTTCACATTTATCGTACCGCTACCTTTCACCGTGTGGCATACAGTATTGCCACAGGCCAGGTTTCGTTGTTAGGTCACATCGTTGGCATGTGGCCGTTCCAAACCAGGTTACTCAACTTAAAACTTCCAATTTCTAAAGAGGTTAACAAACAGTGACAGTTTGGACACATTGACGTGATGTCCCTATATATATAAATAGTTTTGTCAAATACTTCGGTTTACAATATTACCTTACGATATTTCACATTAAAGGGACGGTACTGTGATTTCACTTCAGATAATATTCGTCAATATTTCTTCATGTTGACACCGGTTTACTTCCCACGACGTACTTCCTGTGTGGTAGAGTGCTCTCCCCTTATGATACATACTATACGGAGTACAACACATGTAATGACTGGCATGTTGTAGTATCTTCTTTGTATGAAATGTGACGCAATTCCAACCTTAAGCCGACACTCCTGTGGGAGGAATCCGGGGTGTAATCTAATAAGCCTCATGTCTATAATTAGAGTTTCTGAGTATGCATGCAATAAACGTTCCAGACATATATCACAGTGACGCCGGGACAACGCATCTGCTAAGCACACCCCGCACGCGCGCTTACCCGTGTATAGAAGTTGTTTAAACTAGTCAGTTGTCTCAGTAGTTCCAGTCTAATTACATAGGTTCCATGGGGTATGTTTTCATATCGAGGATCATCTACTCTCCCCCACCCCCCGAACAGATCTGCCAGATACCACCTACAGTGTACACAAACAAAACTTTGACAACTCGCATAACAGCTATCATTACAATAACACAACAATACTCACGTCCAGGTAATTTCTATCAGTAACTAAACACAGCCGGCCCCAAACATTACGTTGAGCTCTCCTCACACTGCAACAGCCGATATGGATTATGTGTTTGTGGTTGAGTCGATAATCAAGCTGCCATCAAGGTGTTCTCTATGCAACAGCTGGACAAAGACAACGTAAACCGCCCCAGTAATCTGGAATATCTGATCAACGATTTTTCTATAATCAGAAGTTATTGATAAATAAAAAAGGATTGAGTCGGGAATCAACAAAAGACATTTACCTTGATTAAAAAGGGCTGTACAATACGGCTCCACGGAGGCACCCGTAACATCATCACCAAGAGACAGGGTTTATGCGAGTAGAGTAGGTCACGTGACACAACCTCAGCGCTACGACTGTCGTAAGTCTATGGGGATGGGAGTAACGACAACCTTAGCACTAAGATCGCTTTGTACAACTGCACCCTGGGCTGAATGACACTGAGTTAGATTTCTCAGTTCGCTCTTCACGTCACCAATTAGAGGTATTTCGGCTTGTCGGGGATAAAATATCAGTTCGCTGCATGCGTTAATTCGCCGCAGAGAGTTTGTTATATACGTATATTTATATGATAATATACAGAAGATTGTATCCACTCTTTGTCCCCGTTTGTTTGCTCTATCCATGTTCGTTCTATTGGTATTCAACCGTATTCGTTATTGTTTTTCAACGCCTCACTTAAACCAAGTCATTTAAAAATTAGTCGAACCACGAAATCCGTTGCGACGCCTCCAAGGACTGGCATAGGTTGCTGGAGCCCCATGTGTATTCTAACCCATATCCCCAACTGGTGGTTTATTATAAAATGCCGCCTTAGGAAGTTTAAATCAGATCATTTACACAACACTTAGTGGTGTGTTAATGTGTTTGGCACGATCTAGAACACCAAGTAATACAAAAAAATTCTGTATGAATTTTACCACTTTGCCCGTTCCGTTCATCAGGGACCTATATACGACTTACTGGCTCATTACCCAAATAATGTGAGCATCAGCGACCTCTAACATAGACTTTGCCATAGCCCAGTTGGCTCATCTTCCCGAGGCAAGGGCGGTAACAGGTAACTGGACTATTATAACTGTTTGATTGGCATAATAGAAGTTGGCAAATAAGTAAGAAAAACGTACAACTTTATGATAACAACTTCTGGTTTAGTGCATATAGCGACATTTCGATGTAGATTATTACACTGTTATCAAGCTGGAGTGACAACAACCAAGTGGTGGGATGTATATTCATGACACGGGCTTTTATAGTCAGTTATCGCCCTCGCCTCGGGAAGATGAGGGAGCCGGGAGTCTGGTCAAGACTAAAATCAAATCCCTGAATAGACGTATCGTTAGCTATGGTAGCTTTGTGGATTCGATCCCTCACCTGAACATCGATTCCTCAAGACAACCGGGTTAGAATAGATCCCGAGAACTCCTTTGTTGTTCGTACGTGGATGCGATGGATGTGTTTTTTGGGGGTTTTTTTTACATTTTTTATTCCTTTAGAAGGGTTGTACATCAGGTTCAGAGGTTACACAGTGGGTTTAGTCAATTGTAGTGAAAATACGTTACATGGATGTACATTTCATGTGATGTAAATATAGCATGCATAATTGAAACACACACACACACACACACACACACACACACACACACGATATGCCTCAAGAAGAGCATGAAAAGTTGTATCGATAGTCAGATATAACTAAAACAATTTTGATAGTATTGCTATTTGAGGCATAACTGATCTATAGCCTTATTGTACAGGGCATGATTATTATATTAATTTGTGTAGGATTTTTCCCCATTTTCGTTCAAATTGTAATAGGCCATTGTTTTTTGTGGCAATGAATTTTTCAATCATCGCTGACTCTTTTAGTATTTTCTTAAAATTATCAAAAATTGGTTTCTCACCACGATGGATGTGGTTGATTTCACCTGTCTTCATACCGGTATGGCATGATGATCATAATATCAGCAACTAGTTTGCCTCACCCAGACTCGATTATTTACAGGCTGACAATATTTTGCTGTGACATTGCTGAATGCGTAAATAGCATTCACTCAATCATTTGAATATCCATCTTTAACATATTCACAGTGTCCCCCTTATTGGTATTGCTTCTACGATCAGCGTAAAATCCCAATCACGCTTAGATTAAAGTCAAACTATCTGACGCTCTGACTCTTTTGTACTCGGTTTAACTAGTACAATTAGTTTTGGGAGTAACGTACCAAGGGTAGATAACTCTAATCTGGGGACGTTTCGACAACACGCGTTTGGGAAGATTACCGTCAATGCAATTTGACATTTAAGCATAAATCAAGGGAATGAATCAAACAATAACTAAATTGTCACGGCTACTTAAACATGTTCCATCAAGGGACAATGTCTTTCATTTTATACACAGCGACAGTATTTATTCTAGGACTACGTACAGAAGTTTGCGATCCGCATCGAATAGAAAACCTCTAGCAATCACATGTTTAAATGGAGACTTTGATTTAATAAGAAATCTACAAAGTCAAAGGTTCTATGCAACCCAAAAACAGAATGAAAATAAGAAAGAAATTGTGAAAGCCAAAGAGGGTCCTTATTCGGGGTTGACACGCGGAGAAAAAGGTCAGTTGTTGTACCCACCTGCCCACTTAAAACTTGATATTACCTACAAGATTTGGTCTAGCACAGCTGTTAAATCTAAGCGTTGTACTGCTCCACTTTTACTATCTGGCATTTACTGGTTGGTGTGGAATGCCACCTAACGTAACATTCTTGCAGTCTAGAGGGATGCTGAGTCTTCACAATTGATTGACAGAAATTAAAGATGGATTTTCAAATCCTGGCTCACCCAGACTTTATGATCATAGGTCTGTCAGTACCATATCCATATGCACACCCACCTGTTGTGTGTTTCGCTAGTGTGGTAAATGCTTAGAGCTGCATCACTTCAGGCTTCCCTTCAACATCAACCTGACAAATATTATACAGTGTCCTAACTGCCACTGCATTGAGATACTTATCAATCCCTCACTTACTCTCCAGAGCAGTCAGATGTCTTCCACTTGTAAGGCTTTGACAAGAGTATAGTTTACCTTCAATCTAAAGCCTGCAATCCTAGGTTTATATTTGTGTGAAAGTGAAAAATATGTGAAAATATGATGCATTACTTCTTAGGCTTGTTATGAATATTATAAGTAATTGTTTGAAATACATATAGTCTCACTGCTTCAAAGGTGTTACTATGGATTGCTCCACATTTACAGTTCAATATTTAACTCACTCACTCACACACTCACTCCAGTCACTCGATTGTCTGGTCCAGACTTGATTATTTACAGACTGTGCTCATATAGCTGGAATATTGATGAGTCACTCACTCACCCACCCACCCACCCACCCACACACTCACTCACTCACTCACTCACTCACTCACTCACTCACTCACTCACCCACCCACCCACCCACCCACCCACTCACTCACTCACTCACTCACTCACTCACTCACTCACTCACTCACCCACCCACCCACCCACCCACCCACACACCCACCCACTCACTCACTCACTCACTCACTCACTCACCCACCCACCCACCCACCCACTCACTCACTCACTCACTCACTTGAAACCCATCAGAACTGAGGCAGATTACAAACATGCTGCAACATGATGTCATGATAACTGACTTGATGATGACTTTATCTCCTCATTTTCAGTGAAGGAAGCTGGAAAAGATATCTCCTATGGTTTGGTCATTCTGGTTGGCGTCGGTATAACAGGTATACTCAGGTTATGGTCTAAACCCGTTCCATGTATTATTCCATGGATTTCCAGTTCGAAATGCAAGAGACAGAAAAATATGATGAGACATGATTGTATAGGTTACATTCCTTAAAGTGATATATAAAACGAAAAATAAACACTTGTTTTTTTGTTATACTTTGAGTGAAAAAACGTTTCGAAAAGAGGAACTATAATAAAAGGGTTAATAATGTTAATAATCCTTAGAATGACTGGCATTGAGTTTCATGTATCATTTCATGTATTATGTGATTCATATCGCATATTGTTACCATGGCTACAGCCCTATTCTGACAACATATGCTACAAACATTGTTTTTAGGGGCACTGGTGGCTCAGTTGTCTGAAGAGCCACAATTCACTGTGCAGAGTTGCTTCCCTTGGGCGCTCCCATTGCATGTTCTCATTTTGAAGTGATAATGTATCAGAAAACAATAAGTACAATTTATCTTTCCTTCTGCTATGCATGTTCATGAGTTTCTCCCTTCTGAGAGAAAGAAATCCTTGTGGACTGTTCAATATAATAATAAGATTTTTGTAAGATTTTTTGTTTCCATGCCTCAATGCAGGGGGTAGATATTTTTTGTAAAATCTAGCTAGTCCATAAATCATTGATGGTGTATGTAGTATAACTAGGCTTTTGGAGAAAACAACCAGTTCCTCTAGATTTTCGTTTGTCTCATGCTAATGGATTAGTTATATCCCTGAAACATCTTGTTTTCTAGACATTTGTGATAAATATAAATTTGTAAATGATTTTGATTGCACCAGGGATCATTTTCTATGTGGTTGGCCGAGAGCTGTTCTCATCGCAGAGTCCAAGTGGTATATATGGAAATGCTTTAAAGAAATGTATGGAGAATGATCAAGTAAGTGTAGCAGCAGGATTTGTCGTGGTCATACTCTGCTCTGATACTCACCAACTCGACCAATACTAGAGAAGTTTGATCCTGGCCACGACTTTTATGTGGTCGATGTACTTACCTCAAACATTGTTAAAACTAACACTACAAATGTAATGGTTTTGACTTAAATATGCAGCTGACGAAGCCAGTGGATCAGTTGAATGTTAGTTTGATAATAATTAAGTTATGTCAACTTCTTTTCATTGATTTAGAGTTATGTTCTGTTAATATTATCTAAACATGAGAAACACTTGTGAACTATGACAAGTAGTGAGTATCATACACTATTGCTATGATATTTACATTGGTCTAATGGTGTTAAAACTTGTCCAGGGTTCACCACTAGTCCTGTCCCATAAGTCAAGGCTGGAGAACATTTGTTCGGGCGAGTGAAATAGCATCAACTACTTTACAGGATGGCTTGTAGTATAAATGTGACAATTTCTAAAACTAATTTCTTTGGGGAATCTTTTTACTCATTTTCTTTCCCACTATGTGTTGTTGGTTTCTTTAATAAAAAGTAGGGCAGTGGGCTAAAGCATTAACGCTTCACGCCGAATGCATGGGTTTGATTCCCCGCATGGGTACAATGTGTTAAGCCCTCCATTATGTGTCGTATCTTGCTGTGTAAAATAATACTCAATTACTATTATCAGGTATCAAGTTCTACGCTTTTGTACCAGGGTATTTTCACAGTATTTATTGTGTTTCAGTTGATCAGTATGCTGGGTGAGCCAATGAAAGGCTATGGTGAGATGACGAGACGTCGGCGTAGAAGACATGTCAGGTAATGGTAGAAGTCAACCAGAATAATGGATTGTTGTCTCCCTTGGGTGAAGGTCATCCTGAAGATTTATGTCTATTCTTGTGTATGAGGTTTATGTGTAGGTCAACCAGTATTTCTACTTTTGTTTGGTATAGTTTTTGGTAAAAAAAATTAAAAGATTATTATAAGTTACTTTTAGGCACCAACATGAGCAATCTTACCTGAAAGTAACCATATTGAAGAAATAAAATTACATTGAAGTAATACTGGTCACTTATTATAGTATTATGGGGGGTGGGGGTGGGGGGGGGGGTGGTGTGTGTTGGCCTAAGGACTGCATCATATTTTTTACACACACTCCCAACGGCACACCCCAGAACCCATTTCATGTAGCATTTTCTCATGATGATAAATGACAAGTCCCTTAATAATGTTCAAATTGATAAGAAAAAGCCCAAATTATTTGAGAGTTACAGAGTTACAGTGTTGTATTGTGTTGCAGCCATCATGGTAGCTACAGTGTTGTATTGTGTTGTTACCATCATGGTAGTTACAGTGTTGTATTGTGTTGTAGTCATCATGGTAGTTACAGTGTTGTATTGTGTTGTAGCCATCAAGGTAGCTACAGTGTTGTATTGTGTTGTTACCATCATGGTAGTTACAGTGTTGTCTTGTGTTGCAGCCATCATGGTAGTTACAGTGTTTTATTGTGTTGCAGCCATCATGGGAGTTACAGTGTTGTATTGTGTTGTAGTCATCACGGTAGTTACAGTGTTGTATTGTGTTGCAGCCATCATGGTAGTAACAGTGTTGTATTGTGTTGTATTGTGTTGTAGTCATCATGGTAGTTACAGTGTTTTATTGTGTTGTAGCCATCATGGTAGCTACAGTGTTGTATTGTGTTGTTACCATCATGGTAGTTACAGTGTTGTAGCCATCAAGGTAGTTACAGTGTTGTATTGTGTTGTAGTCATCATGGTAGTTACAGTGTTGTATTGTGTTGTAGCCATCAAGGTAGTTACAGTGTTGTATTATGTTGTAGTCATCACAGTAGTTACAGTGTTGTCTTGTGTTGTAGCCATCATGGTAGTTACAGTGTTGTCTTGTGCTGCAGCCATCATGGTAGTTACAGTGTTGTATTATGTTGTAGCCATCATGGTAGTTACAGTGTTGTCTTGTGTTGTAGCCATCAGGGTGGTTACAGTGTTGTATTGTGTTGTAGCCATCATGGTAGCTACAGTGTTGTCTTGTGTTGCAGCCATCATGGTAGTTACAGTGTTGTCTTGTGTTGTAGCCATCATGGTTGTTACAGTGTTGTATTGTGTTGTAGCCATCAGGGTGGTTACAGTGTTGTATTGGCATGTAGCCATCATGGTAGTTACAGTGTTGTCTTGTGTTGTAGCCATCATGGTTGTTACAGTGTTGTCTTGGCATGTAGCCATCATGGTAGTTACAGTGTTGTCTTGTGTTGTAGCCATCATGGTTGTTACAGTGTTGTCTTGTGTTTTAGCCATCATGGTTGTTACAGTGTTGTCTTGTGTTGTAGCCATCAGGGTAGTTACAGTGTTGTATTGTGTTGCAGCCATCAAGAGTTTGAGAGTGGTGGCGTGAAACACATGAGGATGCGCTTCTATGTTGAAGGCCCGCATGGAAAGGCCACCGTCACTGCGGAGATGAAGCAGGTAAACGTTTGCTTATGGTCTTAATTATGTGATCATGCTTTGATTATTTCTCACACAAGACTATATGCTTGTCGTCCATTGACCCAGTTCTGATGGACACTGATTATGATCCTCATACAATTCTGGACCTTGATTTTGATATCCTTACAAACCCGATGGACCCTGATTATGATCCTCATGGTCATACAATCCTGATGTACCCTGATTATGATCCACAATACAATCCTGGACCCTGATTATGATCCTCATACAAACCTGATGGACCCTGATTATGATCCCCATTCAATCCTGATGGACCCTGATTATGATCCACAATACAATCCTGGACCCTGATTATGATGTTCAATACAATCCTGAACCCTGATTATGATGCTCAATACAATCCTGAACCCTGATTATGATGCTCAATACAATCCTGAACCCTGATTATGATCCACAATACAATCCTGGACCCTGATTATGATCCTCATACGATCCTGATTATGATCCCCACTTAATCCTGATGGACCCTGATTATGATCCCCACTTAATCCTGATGGACCCTGATTATGATCCACAATACAATCCTGGACCCTGATTATGATGTTCAATACAATCCTGAACCCTGATTATGATGCTCAATACAATCCTGAACCCTGATTATGATGCTCAATACAATCCTGAACCCTGATTATGATCCACAATACAATCCTGGACCCTGATTATGATCCTCATACGACCCTGATTATGATCCCCACTTAATCCTGATGGACCCTGATTATGATCCCCACTTAATCCTGATGGACCCTGATTATGATGCTCAATACAATCCTGAACCCTGATTATGATGTTCAGTACAATCCTGAACCCTGATTATGATGTTCAATACAATCCTGAACCCTGATTATGATGCTCAATACAATCCTGAACCCTGATTATGATGCTCAATACAATCCCGAACCCTGATTATGATGTTCAATACAATCCTGAACCCTGATTATGATGTTCAATACAATCCTGAACCCTGATTATGATGCTCAATACAATCCTGAACCCTGTTTATGATGTTCAATACAATCCTGAACCCTGATTACGATGTTCAATACAATCCTGAACCCTGATTATGATGTTCAGTACAATCCTGAACCCTGATTATGATGCTCAATACAATTCTGAACCCTGATTATGATGCTCAATACAGTCCTGAACCCTGATTATGATGTTCAATACAATCCTGAACCCTGATTATGATGCTCAATACAGTCCTGAACCCTGATTATGATGCTCAATATAGTCCTGAACCCTGATTATGATGTTCAATACAATCCTGAACCCTGATTATGATGCTCAATACAGTCCTGAACCCTGATTATGATGTTCAATACAATCCTGAACCCTGATTATGATGTTCAATACAATCCTGGACCGTGATTTTGATCTCCTTACAAACCCGATGGACCCTGATTATGATGCTCATATAATCCTGATTCACTAATTATGATCCTCAATACAATCTTGATTATGATCCTCATGCAATCCTGATGGACCCTGATTATGATCCTCATACAATCCTGATTATGATCCTCATACAATCTTGATTATTATCCTCATACAATTGTCATTCTGGTGAGATTTACCAAAGTGATAAAAATCCAAGACCTATGCCATTTTCTGCCTGCAGACCTTAATTATGACATAGCCTATGACCCCAGATTTCATCAAGGCGGTAAACGTCTTCAACTTGCATCCAACACTAAGCTGACATGCCATGAGTCATGTGTGACACAACTTTAATACTCCATGCATTTCATATGATTTAATGGGTACAATGTTTTCATGAGTCAGTGCCCTGGGTCCCCTGTCTGAACACAGTCGTAAGTTTGTATTTATTCTTGAATGTGTCCATTGTTTCAGAACGAAGCAGGGAGATACGAGTACCGCTACGTTGTTGCTGAGTTGCAGGGCTACCCAGCGCGGACTGTGTTAGTTGTGGACAATACGTGATACACACCTGTACATTGTGTGTGACGTGTGTGCTGACGCCTCAGTAGTGACTTGTATAACTGTTAGCATCGCCGGAGGATGTGTTGTTTGATACAGTTTAAGGTGTGTGTATGGACAACTTGTTTCCAACTTTATCACCAGACCATAATGATTGTCAGTTAACTTTAATTTCACGAAACCCTACGGTGATATGAGTAGCTATTGGTAATATACATAAATAAAAAATATGATCCAGAAAATCATGTCATAAGTAAAAACATTGTTCATACTTCAGTCTCAACAAATCAGTTTGTTACATATTAATATCAGATCTTTATTTCAAATACAACACCTCTCCGTGGAGGATCTGACAAAAATTAAGTCACATCAGGTGAACATTCTAACCAGCATTGAGGCTTCTAAATACTCAAAACAAGAGAGCAAGCTTTCAGGATAACATATCTCATTTCTGTGTCTCAATATGAACATAAACAGGCAGCTTTGAATGGAAATAATAAAGGCTGCCTTATTTTATTGCTTTCAGGATAACATATCTCATTTCTGTGTCTCAATATGAACATAAACAGGCAGCTTTGAATGGAAATAATAAAGGCTGCCTTATTTTATTGTTGGTATTCTATACACCTGTGACTTAGGCACCATGGCTTCTACACCTACAATGGGAGGAATATT
Source organism: Haliotis rufescens (assembly GCF_023055435.1). NCBI lineage: Eukaryota > Metazoa > Mollusca > Gastropoda > Lepetellida > Haliotidae > Haliotis > Haliotis rufescens. The sequence continues at coordinate 30,257,656 of NW_025963857.1, forward strand.
TATTGTTCTGTGTGGTTTTCTTTCTAAACAGAAGTAAAGAAATTAAGTTTAATCATTTTAAAACCTTGACATCTAAATAACTCAAGAAAATGGTAACCTTCATTTGGTCTTGGTGGTCAAAGTTCAGTATCTGGGTTCACCTGTCTAGACTTTATATGAAGGTTTTGGCAGACCTTCAGCACATCTGATTTTAATGAGATTTGATCCTTGAGATGTCTAAACACTCGTTTCATGAATTCAAAAACAGTCATAAATTACTGAAAAGCTGAAATAGCAATTTATACTGTTTCATTACCCATTACAATGTTATACTAGCCAGTGAAATTTGCTACAAGGAAAGTGAGAGTGTCAAACACTGTATTTTAAACCAAAACTTTAACAAGAATACAGTATGATGTACTGTATATACCAACTATGCTATGTTGTGTGTCATGTATACTATGCACAGGATATTTATAGTTCCATTGCTATTTTCAATTTACCAAAGGATCATATATTCTAGAAAATATACAATCATGCTTGATGAGGACTTACGGACCTACCAGTCAATATTCTGGGGGAGGCGGGGCTCAAGTTCTGTTAGAGACAGGATAGATTTTGTTTCTATTTCAAAACACTTCTTTTTGTGAGAGATGCCTAACAATTTTTAAAAAATTCTCTGCTCACTTTTTTCAGAGATTTTATTTTTATATTTGGTAAAACCTGTTGATATTTTTTTTTCTGGAACAAATTTGGGATGGCCAAACAAATCCCATGCCCCTCCCTAGAATATCAGATGGTCACACACCTTCAGTGTTTTGATACAAACTAAAGAATAAACTATATGAATGATTTTGATTTTTCAGTGTTGCTTCTTCTCATGCTTCAGAGAGTATTTTCATGAGTATTTTCAAAATGTGTGAGTTTGCTGGTTGTGTGTCATCATGCCAAGCAATGTGGATCATTGCTCATGCAGTCAACGCCTTGTTGTGCCTGCCTTCCATCTCTTGTTGACTGCCTCTGTGGTCTAGTGGTGGTAGAGTGTCAACCCGGAGAGAGCGGAATGGTCCAGGGTTCGATCCCCGGCCACGTCATACCAAAAGACGTTAAAAGATGGTTGTTACCCTGCCTGGTGCTTGGCATTAAGGGTCAAGAACAAGTACTGGACAGTATACTGTGCCTGAGTGGGGTATTCATGTGTAACTGCAGCATGGTATCTCAGTGAACTAGCACTATAAAATCAGCATAAGTGGGGACTAGCACAAACAGCCACACACATACATGCATGCACATCCTGTATTTGTAAGTGCAATTATCTTGTAGGCCATGTTAAACCCCACTTCACCTCACCTCACCTCCATCTCTTATGACGTCATATTTTCTTCAAGTCATTAGGATTTGAGTGTTAGTTTTCAGTCCTCAGGCATTCATTCCGAAAATAGTTCAGTCTCTTTAAAATCAGATCTTAGTTCTCGCTATCACTAAACAAATTAGCGGTAGTGAGAACTAAGATCCGATCTTAATCAGTCAGAAAATATTTTGATATCAATCCTCATACTTTTGTTTTGTGTCCTTCGTTATGTTTGACTACATATCCAGGTGAGCTACAGTGCTTGGTGTTTTACTGATATGGAGATTACATCTACTTCATGAGTTGCTTTATTTATATTTTATCATAAGTAATTAAATACAAGTTCTTTCAAAACGTACCTAACAGTTATCTCAAATAGGCTTTTTACACACAGGTAAGAAATTTCCAATCAGCCTACCTTTGGAATTCACCACCACAAACACGTCACAGTACCCAATGAAGTCATTTGTGAAACATTGTTGCAAGACACGCCAGCGAAACAATGTCCTGACACGCCAGGGTTGCTGGAATCATGGATTATGCATATAGATAGATAGATAGATAGATAGATAGATAGATAGATTCCTAAACGAGCCCCCTATCTATACTGTTGTCATTACAAGTGTATGAAACGTTTTGATATGTCCTTGACTTGAAATAAATCGGTATGTAAAAAAGCCCCGCAGGAATAAGGGTGGCGTATGAATACAACACCCGTAGCTGGTGATTTGATTATATGGACTGTTTTCTCAAGGGTCAATAAAGGCAGGGTATGAAACTCCCCAAAATTTCAGCCAGACCACAGGACTGGCTAGCTGAAATACTTGCCAGCCCTGACCAAAACCTGCCTGCCCACTATAATCATATGTTTCTCAGGATAAGCTAACGGGGTTTCTTTTTGGTTACATTTTATCATTCATCTTTACATGTGAATTAATGCTTATCATCGGGAAATATTTAGAATATTTTCACCTATGAAATATAACCCGACCGTCGGGCAGGGGGATTTGAAAATCTGGCAGCCCGAGTTGAAATCAACAAGTCTCGGACGGTCGGGCAGGCAGGTATTTCGAACACTGATAAAGGGCGCAGCTTTGTACGAGATAGACTATAAGGAACGATAATGTGCCAGTTTAAAATTATGTCCATTATAGTATATAGTACATACAAACATTACCACGCTAGAAACATCCTCATTCAACGGAAAATCCAGCTTCAAACTCGTTGAGTCGTGTCATGGAGCTGACTGGAATCCAAAACACCATCTATTCAGTTTCGGAGCGGGGCACGGGTGGCCCAGTCGTCAAAGGCACCGCAATTCGCTGTCCCTTGGGCACGCCGGAAACCTATGATTGCTGGTTCGAATCCCGATTATTTTTCTAGGTTTGTCAGCACTATACCCGTTCTCGTGGGTTTCACCAAAGTGGTAAACATCCGAGACTTACATCGCTTCAGGCTTTTCTCCCACATAAGCTGACACGCCGTGATATTACTGAAATACTGTTCAAAGCAGCGAATAGAATACTGTGAACACACAATGTCATTTAGAAAGTGGTCAAATGTAACAAATGTTGTATTTGGGATAACTCTTTCTTAGTAAAGAACATATATTTTTGGTTGAGTCCCATCCGGGATTCGAACACACACTGCCACAGAGAGAGGCACCTAATCACCAGCCCTCAAAGTCATCGATCTAACCCACCGAGGCTTCCAAAATATGAAAGTCTGACAACTGACACAACCAACAAAAAAGTACCAGAATCTGTAATTTACTAAGAAAGTGTTATCCCAAATATAACATTTGTTACCACGAGTACTGTTAAAAGCTTCGTTATCCCCAATTCACTCACTCAATTTCGAAAGATTGGCGAGATTGCATCGGTTGACGACTGTCTACTTGGTCCAAAGGATGCTACTCTCATTTGCACCACGAGATGCGGGTGCCGTTTTGCAAAGCGATGTTAGCGCAAGGCCGTAGTTAACTTTTTTACGGAGGGGGGCAAATAAGATTACTCATTTCTTATTCAAGTTAACTTTCACAAGGAAAAATGTTTTCTTTAAAAAATCCAAGCGCCAAGGTGATGGTAACGACTCAAAGACTGGACATATTCATATGTTGTGATGCATGCGTGGTGCGTCTATGTATCTCTTGTGTTTTGTGAAATAATAGTAGTTCCTGTCGAGAGTAGAGAGTACAGCTGCACAGTGCTACCGACGCCGCCATTCGATCGATCAGCTGATGTCAAAAATAGTCCCGTCCTCACGTGATGTCATTACGCAATATGTAATATAAGTGTATTGTCATTAAACGAGTGATCTCTTCACGGCTGAGTAACAGAAGATCCTCAGTGACGTGATCTACGGCAAAGATCGTCCTCAAGAGACGTTGAGTTGCTGAATTCTAAGTTGCTCCCTCTTATCCCAGGCTTAGTACTGATCGAGTTACTCGCTATAAGTGGTACAATTAGGGGCGACGTTTGGGGTAGGTTCTAACACCGTTATGAAGAAAGAGGTTCTAACACTGTACATTATCAAGCATGTGATATCATTTGTTTGATAACTGTTTTAGAGCACGTCGCTCCTAATTGTAAAAAGAACTTGTTCATCCATATTCCATCTTTACTTATTACCCCAACTACAAAATGCCTCTCGGTGTCGTGATTCTAAACATCCAATAAAATTCCAAGGAAGTATACGTGTATGAAAACAGGACAAAACCACCCTAGATGAATTATTATATTTTCATCCAAATTATTAAAAAATGTTTGTCGGGAGGCAATTTATTTTGTTATTTTGTAAACGAACCCACCAAGGCATCTGTGCAGATAAGAAGTGGTCGCGCTACATAACGGTGCCAACCCTCTCCTCCCCTGAATATATTTTACTTATCTGAATTTCATTGTTCATCCCTGAATCCCGAATACTACTAAACACAAATCTCAAAAGCATTGACAAAATGAAATTAAAATCCTGAAAAATATCGAGAAAATTAAATATATTAAGGAAACTTTTACGTAGATCTACACCATTAATTTCTTTTTATATATTTATTTTTTGTACCTATAAATGGGTTCCAGTTTAGAAGAAAATTCGAACGTTTCACTGTATCATTATTTGGGGAGATTATTTTTGTTATCTCATAGATGAAAATGTGCTTTCCTCCCACATCAAGCTGACACGCTGTGATATAAGAAACTGTTCAAAGTGGCTTTAAACAAAAACTCACTCGCCGTTTGAAACTATTGTCGTGTGGTCCAAGGGCAACAACTCTTCAACGCGCACTGTTTACTTCCTGTACGTTGCCAAGGCGATGACTAACAGGAAAACATGGCCGCCGAAAGTTGTGTTTACGTTTCTCACAAAAACTGAATGACGCATTTCGTAAATGAACAAAATATGAATATGATATGAAATGACAGCCATTGATGTATAACTGGGTTAATCAACGTAACGTGTTGGAGTAGTTAGTTAGTGTTTTGCATGAGGCGCCATCTTGTCATCATCTCCGACGTATCGACAGGTCCAACGGGTCGACAGAGTCAATGATCTGTCAATAACACAGTTCTTTCTTCAACACCTCATTTTGGCTATCTTCAGAAATGACCTTGACAGTGGTCATGTTGTCAGTGGATGGAGTTATATGATGTGGTCCATTAACTTGTCTTTGCATTATTAGCTAAGCTTATTTATCTAATTAGACAAATTATCATACACTACAGTTTCATACCGTTCTGCCAGAAATATATTTTACTACTTTGAGTGTTTCTTTGTAAGCATATACATAACCTTCCATTTCTCTGTCGAGAATGAGATTTGATAATTTCCTCAGAAATGCTTTGATATTGTGAACCTGACAGTCTTTCAATGGCAAGTGACATACATGGTCCTTTAGTGCCAATACAGTCGGCCAACTATCCAGATGTGATGACAGTCCCTGACACTAATTACAGTAAAGTGTCATCCGAATCTGTCAACAGAAAGAAAAGGAGAAAAAAACTCTTACGGAAAAGACAGTCACTGGTGTCTTCTAGTTACACAGATGTTTCACATGGAATAGCAAATTCATTTGAAAGTAGTGGAGAAAATGTTGACACTTATACCTCAAAAACGAGATTACCAGGAATCAATCGAGCACCAACGCCTAACAGAATTAATACGTTGTCATCACCGAATCCTCGCCAGCCTGGTCAAGTAGTTTCATCCCAAGCACATGAACGTCGGAAAAAAGTACCATTGCTAGCAGCAATCAAACCTGAAAATGAACGTGCAGAAAAGGAACGCTTCATGAGAGCCAATTTCAACTATAACCCACTGTTTATCTACCGAACGCCAGCTGAACCAGAAGTGCTGAGTAGATTCACCAGTCCATCTGACAAGTATCTGTCTCAGGTAAGAAATATATAGTAGTGCCGGTATGCAGTATTCAATTTGAAGGCGGGTCCTACAATTTAATATAAAACTACGCATTAATGCCTCTTCTGTTTTATTGGTCCTGTTATCAGAGAAATACAACATCATAACATTAGTTATAATTGTACTTACATGAATTCATAAATATTTAATTCCAGTTTTGGAAATATTACTAACGTTTTCTGCAGACTTGGGACCGAAAATCAGACTCAAGGCAGGTCTAGATAAATCCTTGCTACTTGTTCTGATTCTCAGTTACTCTTGAAGAGTTGATGCAAGCAACTGACAAATTATGCTACCGATATTTCATAATATGCGTTGACCATTATATAGTCATAAGCATGACAAGAAAGCAGCTAGAGGTTGATCAAGAATTCTAATGAAACAATTGTATTTTGCTTGCATTTGAAACTTGAACCACTAGCAGTAGGTTGACACAGTTTATTTAGCAAAATAGTGGTTTTCATCCATTAAGAGAACAATAAATCTGGAAATTTGAAATGATATTCAGCAATAGAAACTAACATTTTTAGTCCACTAGTCCTTATAATGATAACATATAGCAAATCCCTTAAAATGGCAAATGTTGGCTAGTCCTTATGAAACCTTAACTGTTGGGCAGTTTGCAAGGACTACAGGACTACTGCCAATTTCTGTCGCTAGTAATGTGCTTATGATCATTGTCATAATATATTATTTAAATGTGAGGCGGGCAGTGGTTTATTTTTAATTTGTTCAAGGCATGCATACATTTATTCTCCACGGATGAAGTTTACTTGAGTATGGATGTTTGGCTGGACTTCTTTGGTAGATTTATAGGGAGCATAGTGATTTTCTTCATATGCAGGCACTTGGGGACGATAAAATGATGGAAGGAAGGGTGTTTGGAAGTTTGGTTGTTATGGATGAAAATCTAATAATAAAGTTATTCTGGCTTTATATAAGTCACTTGATCCTTTTTTGTGACAATTTCAGGCCAAGCTCATCATGGAGATAGCTATACAGCGTTATGGCAGCTATGAACTATTTGAGGAACAGACTGGCGGCCGCATTCTTACAAGGCCACAGATTTTGTGTCTTGTCAAGCGTTTCTTAAGGAAGGAGGACCTTGAGTCCGAGATTTGTCTCAACCTCAGCGAGGACCTCATCTCACGTGGGTCTATGACAAGGTCAAAGGGCAAACCAATGTTGAATGTACGCGTTGTTAACCTGAGAGAGCAGTGGGCGGAAGGACTGCTCAGACATGAGATTGGTAAGACAGGCTCTTTATTCATCCTAATCATGTATGAATTAACACAAATATTGACGTGTAGAAATATGTTGGAAAAACCAATATCTTTCTTTATTTTTTTAATATTATTTTTTATTCAATTTAGTATATGATATTACAGAGTTATACATTGAGTAGCATGTCATGTGGTATACTTATTAGGTGTAAGTTACATACCTATACCGCAGACAGCAAATTTAAGTTGGGTACAGGTGTACAACAATGTTTACAAATGGTGAAGCGGCAGGCTACATTTGCCATGTTTATTAACTAAGTGTGAAGCTAAATCATTACAGCACATGAGTGGAAATTGTCCATGTTAAAAAAAGAAGAAAAAAAAAGGATAGAGACATATATTAACTAGACAATTCATTTGCCAAATTTTTCCATTTTCTGTCAAACTGTCTTATTGTATTGATTTGTGTGCAATTGATTTCTCTAAATGAAATATATCAATTAAAGTCTTCAGAAACTTTTCGAGTGACAATTTGTTTTTCTTAATACTTGATACATGTATATATTTTTTGCATGCCAGTATGATGTGATTTAACAGAATGTTAGAGTTGTACCAAAGTAAAACAGAGCATTTTGTAAATGTAAATTGTTTTGAACATTTTGCATTAGAAAACATTCAACTTTAGCCCCAAACAATATCCTTTGTTGAATCAAATGTACACAATTTACTCAATATAGCGTGGAACATAAAATCGTAAACAAAATTTATCATTCAATGAATTATTACTGGCTGCGGTTGAATCTGATCAGTCTAATCAGGCCACATGCGCTGTAAATAATTTACTTAAAGGGAAAATGTGCCTGCTTTTTATTGTAACCCACGTGTCTCAATCTAAAATACATGCAGTAATCGGCAACGCATGAACATTGTTATGAATCGCATTACAGTTGTAACAAATTAACATGGTTAGAACTTTTAACATCATTATAAAACAGTAAGGAAAATTATTTCTGTTTGAGAACATAAGTCTTGTCTCAGTGCCAATCAGGGTATTTGTTATACTAGAATGGAAATATTATACCCTGGAATATTGAAGATGTTCTATTGTGCAGGAACCCATTATCTGCGTAGTCTGAACAACCGCTACCAGCCCTGGAACAACTTCAAGACAAGACGAGAGCTAGGTCTAAAACCTCTCAACCCTACGGAGGAGGGGCTTGCCTCCCTCCACAGCGTCCTGTTCCGCCCCGACCCGTGTTTGTGGCGTGCTGCACTCCTCTACTACACAGCATACAAGGCATCGGAGATGTCGCTCAAAGATCTGTTCCGAGACCTAGGTCAGTTTGTCCATGACCCTGACGTCAGGTGGGACTACTGTATACGAGCCAAGCGTGGACAGGTAGACACATCACTTCCAGGTAACGATAACGTCTGGCCATAATAATAATGTGCATACTTATAATCTGCTAAATCCACAACCTAAAGCTTGCTCAAAACACTACATTATTATCCCTATCAATGGATCAGTGTGCACTTGATTTTCATTCTCAGCTCCCTGAGGAGTATACAACCCGAGGTGCGTGTGAGGTGCAAGAAGGTTAACAGTCACATTACCATCATTCATTATTATCATTACCAGGTACCCATTTACTGCTGGATGAACACAGGCATATTTCGAACAAAGTTTCTTGCCTAAGGAGACACCACATTTAACATACGCCTTACAGTGTGGCCCCAAAAACACCCAGGAGTCAAGCCACTGAACATCCGAACATCCACCTACTCTCCGTGACCAATGTTTAACATGTAAAACACTCACTCACTCATTGTTGTTGTTATGAGCATTTTGTGTGTGTTTGTTGTTACCTTCTCAACTATGGATCAGATGTAGCATTTTGTTCCATGAAAGGCAGTAAGGTAACACAAACCACAGTAGTTACTAGTATCAGGCCGGGTCATTCCAAAATGCTAATTTCTGGTGTCCTCCGCCGTGATATTGCTGGAATATTGCTAAAAGCGGCGTCAAACCATACTCACTCACTCACTCCAAAATGGTAAAAAATTTAAAAAATTATATTTGATACAGAATAGAAACATAAAAATTTGTGGGCAAAGGTGTAAATTTGCGATACATCAGTGAATTGTGACAACCCTAGTTTATATGCTCCGATCATAACTTAGCGGGGAGGTAGCCTAGTGGTTAAGTGTTTGCCCGTCACACAGATGGCCCGAGTTTGTTTGCCCACATGGGTGCAATGTGTGAAGCCCATTTCTGGTGGACCGCCTCCATGGTCTAGTGGTAGAGTGTCCGCCCAGAGAGCGGAAGGTGCGGGATTAGATCCTAAGCTGTGTCATACTAAAAGATGTTGAAAGACAGTACCAGTACTTGTTACCCTGCCTGAGGCTTGACATTAAGGGGCTAAAACAAGGACTGGTGGGCTGTGAGTCAGTGTACTGTGTCTGAGTGGGGTGTTCATGTTAAACTGCAGTATGGTATCTCAGTGGGCTAGGACTATAACATCGGCATTGGTCCAGACTTGTACAAGCAGCCACACATACACACAAACCCACATATAAGTGCAATAATCTTGTATGTGACATTAATCCCCATTTTACCTCACTTCATTTCTGGTGTCCACAGCCATGATATTGCTGGAATAAGCAGCGTAAAACCCAACTCACACACTCACCAATCAAAACTTGCTGGAAATAAATGCTTAAGGACAAGTTTGAACTAGTAGACAGAAATGCACAGATTGAGCAGCACTGAAAGATCCTGACCACTGACCAGATCCTTGAAGAAGGCATGTTGCTCTTAGTATTGTCTGGCAATATTTCGATTGCCCTGTTTCAGGTGGGTTTTGCAAGGACCAGGTTTACCTGGAAGGCGCTCTACAGATCCTGAAGCGTCGACGCACAATCAACTTTAGCCTTCTACTGAAGCTGGGGAAGATTGCCCATGAGGATATTGACATGCTGGAGGAGTATGCTGACCTTGAGAACACCCGGGTCCCGAGCTTCATGTACAACATGACCATCTACAGACAACACGTGGACCGCATCGCCCAGTGTAATGGCCTCACAGACCAGGTGCTGGCTGATGTTGACTGATGTGGAACTCACGTGGGAGAATCATATGCAGCAAAACCCCAGTGAGGCTTGTAACAAAAAAGTCCCAATTTCTCATGATATGTTAGTGACCCTTTACATTTGTTTTCCAACTCAAATTTCATTTTTGCACTGTATTCCGACTTTTTGTAACATGCCATTCCTTTCATGGAGTGTCATATTTTTAGGGCACCAAGCCATGGTCACCATGGCCTCAGACCATCTCTTCAAACTTCAAGATGCAGTGGGCATGGTCAGAAGATTGGTTAAATGGTACATAAGAATAATAATTCATAAATTTGAAACCTACTCAAGAAATACAATGGAATCCTCACTCCCTATTAAGTGCCCATTCAGTTTTGAAAAAGTCATAAGAAGCAAGTATATTTTGTAACTGGCCAAACTTCACCAACAGGTGGGGACACTTAGAGTTATACTAGTCCACAGCTCATTTGGACTTGTGTTTAATTAGCTTAAATTCTTTGAGGAAAGGCGAATTAGTCCTTCCAGATTTCAAACTAGTATAGACTAGTAGAGATGACTATGTTGAAGACTTTTCCTTGTTGAAGATACCTGAGCCATCCCAACAGAATCCAGCTCGATAGTCAATAATAATTGAACAACAGATATGTTGCTCTATTTTCAATGGTCCACTGGACTTTGTATTAACATGGCTCCACTGCATAAGAACAGTCATTGAGATTCAGTATTTCTTTCTATAGAATTGTGTCATGTATGTACATATTTTGCTCATTGCATACTGTGCCAGACAATCGTTTAGTATTGATTAGTTTCATCTTCCTGAGGCAAGGGAGTTAAGTGACTATAACTGTCCAGTTTCCACCCTTGCTGGAATTATAGAGTTACATCTTGGCTGGACTGACAAGTCTGTGCATCGTCCAATAAAAATCGTGTAACAAAATCGCGTACAGTTCGTAAACTGCTGATTTTGGTTGATTGCAGGATTTGCAAACCATGTGTACTGCCAACACAGCATCAACAGATATTTTCTATATCTTTTCATGCTTTTAATCAAGGTACTCACGGGATTTGATGCACTTCGTGAAGTAAGAACGTTTTTATCAGATCAGACCTCCTTGACTGTGCGCTGCCATTTTGTTTGAACCAAATGTGCATGATATGAGAGGTGGAATCTGATTGGTCAACAGAAGGTACATAGAAGGTACATAACTCACTGATGGTGCTAAGATCGAGCCCAGAAATTCCAGCCTAGTTCGACAAGGGTGGAAACTGGACTTTTACAGTCAGTTAACACCCTTGCCTCAGAGAGATGGATTAGTTTAACACTGATACAGGCTAGTTAGTTGGAAGAATCACTTAAAATGAAATAATATAAGTATTCGTGTTGGTCACTAGATGTTCAGATATTTTGCTGGATGTGATCTTCAGGTGATACATTGAATCTCATACGGTAGTTATTATTTTACAGATACCAAGGCCAGTGTCCACATATGGGAAGATTACAATATCTGTTGATAATAATGTCTGTTGGAATACATTGGTTTATGCCTTAAAAAACATCTGTGATTAAAGTTAATTCGAAATGGAAACATTGCAAAAATCAACCTGAAATTTGACAAATCGATTTGTTTATCAAATGTCCATCAAATGGAAATAGTCTTTTTCAAAAGAATATAACATTGTTTCAACTTTTAACAGCATTCACATAGACTCAAAATGTCTTTGAGATTTTGTGTGATTATTCTTACTGTTTCACACTGGATATAGAAATTTTTACACAATCTAAAAATCATCATTTCACAATTCTTAACTTGATAAGGTGATACATGTTGCTAACACAATAACACGATTACTTTGTTTCTGTCAAAACCTTGAATTTTAAGGAACGTATGAAAATCCCCCAAAGTGCCAGTTCTACACACTCTTCATTCTTCTGAGGAAATGTATCATGACGCCTTTATAATGTATCATGTTTACGCAGAGGCAAAATCCTTACAGTGTAGCTTCCGGTGAAATCTCTTCTTGCATATCTCCAGGGCTAGCAATTTGGTAAACCTACACTAATTCTTGGATCCATTCCAGTGGTTCTCGCAATCTCGAATTACCTGCCCTTGTTTTTTATGACCATTTTACCGACCACTTGAAGGTCGAGATAACAAAAAGGGAAATGGGTAAGGGAGGTGGACATGATGACATGCTTTCCATCAAAATGATTTTTGAGGGGTTTCTTGTATCTTTTACGTCTCAGCCTGTTTTTGAATGTTGAATTTCTCACAGATTCTATCAAAGGGACTGGCCGCCATGTTGTTGGTAAGGCCAACCCAACATTAAGGCTGGTTTGTAACCCACATTCTGACTGGTCCATTAACCGAGAAGCGTAGCAAATGAAAATCAAGGGTCGTGTTATTTGAGATCGTGAGAACCACAGGAATGGTTGTAGTAGGTTTACCAACATGTGAGCCCTGGAGATATTGAGGATTGTAAAGCCTTGGCTGGGAATGGAGTCTAAATTTGGTCAGTTGTCCATGTAAGTTAATTTCCCCCTGAATTTGAACACCTTCGTACCTGCAATGCGGGTGGTGATTTGCCACACAGACACATCGCCGCAGTGCATGAACTGTCTTGCTGTGCAACATATCGTAGTTCAGGGTGTTGAAGTTTGAACACCTGGCAAGGTGGCAAAGCAAGGAATCCAAGTGCGTATTGTCTTTACGTCAGCATCAAAAGGTGCTTTGAACATGTTCATATGACATGAACATATGAACACTGTCTACCTCTGTTCACAGAAGTTCCCTTGAGCATGTGTACAGTTAACATCATAACGTGCACCCTCCCTTTAATCATTGCTCCGTATTGATTTGGAGCAGTTATTACATAGATTATGGTTCTATAATGTATAGTAGAACGTGTTTGAATTGTTTCTAGGTGTTATGTCATTGTGGACACCTATGACACCTATTGACAATTATTGAACAATTCTAGCTATTTCTAAATCTCCTTTTTCAGCACAATAAATAGCCAAGAAAACAATCAAATTGGTAATACATGTATACCGTATCCAACATATTAAGCGCTGTACTTAAAATAAGTAATTTTTATATAAGTGCCCCCTACGAAGACCAAAAACTAAAAAAAACAGTCCATTTTTCTTGTGTATTTTACAGATAATTTAAAGAAAACCGCAGCGTGAAATTGGTATATTATTGCCTAGCAACTGTTAAAGAAGAACTGTTAGTTTCCCCATTGTTTGTTCAGTACCATTCAGTCCACAAATTTAAGCTGCTGTTTATGGTTTTAATAACCTCCTCTTTTGTCAATTTTCTAAGCTTATTACAGTGAGTACTGTAAGTTTTATTAGGTTCTAGTTATAAAGTACTCTTTCCTTATTGCATTTTCTCATTACTACAGTTTGAAAACAGTTCACAATATCTGCCCAAGCATACAATACTCACACCAGAACAAGCTCCTATGGTGTAACGACACTATGAGATTATATACCAGTAGCTCAAATGAGCCCAAAAGCCTGGGTTACACAGATGTGTCAATAACACAAACAGATTTGCTTTCCTGTCGTCGCATAGTGGGTAAAGTGTATTAATCTTCCCAATATACATGCTTTTTGTAGCTGTTATTGAGCATCTTGAGAGCCAGTGTTATGTTAAAATCTTGAGACAAGTGAGACACGATTCCGTTTGCTGAATAGAGACTGATCATTTATTCAAGGAGAGTGTCATGAAAATATGACAGAGTGAAAGGGGGTCGTCAATATTTATCACAATTATATCGGAGGGAGGGGCATGAAAAATGTCACAGTTGTATTTTTTTTCAAATAATATTCTACACAGCTGTGTTTTTTGGGGTGGAAAAGTGTGCACTATACTCAAGAAAATATGGTATGTAAAATGTTACATTGGGGGGGGGTGGGGGTGGGGGGGGGAGGAGGGAGATGTTACAAAAAATGGGGAGTCATCAAAATATGATAGTCCAAAGACCAATTCCGCTCCAGACCCCTTTATTATAAATGACAGTCCCTCACGAAAGAGGTGTATAGGAAAGTGTGCAAAAAAGCAAATTATAATATTTTATCCTTTTGAAATCCTTGAAATCATCTGTTAACGTGTGTTCTTGTGGTTCATCAACATGGGATGATTACGTAACCATTGTCCCATTGAACTATTGCATGGTGAAGTATGTTATTGTAGAGTTTGTTCAATTGTATGCAAGCTAATCCTGCCATAAATATATTATGAATGTAACTTATATACAGTATACACAATATACAGTCTCATTTAAATCAGATCTATTACTCGAATTTAATACCTCTCTGAATGAAGATCAGACAAACCCTCAATGTCCGACCACAGTTAGTCATGTCAGGTGAACCCTCTAATCAGCCAATCAGTGTGGAGGCTTCTAAATTCTCTGTACAAGCAGAAGCATTCAGAGCAGCATGTCTGATTTCTGATTCTCCAAAACAAACATAAACAGGCAGTTCGGAATGGAAAATATTAAAGGCTACACTATTATACTGTTGTGGATATGTTATACACTCTGCAAATTCTGAGTGCTTTGGCATCTACACCCAATATGGCATACTTTAGACGGAATTCTTTTGTGTTTTGGGTTGGGTTTCTTTTATTAGGGCATTTTTTTCTGAATTGAGGCCACAAGGACATGAAGCCATGTCAAGCAGACACAAGCTACATCATTTAGGCTGGTGGTCAAAGTCTTTACATCTTCATGCAGAGAAGAACCAAATCAGAGTAAACCAACATTTATTTTTAATGAGATTGCCATAATGTTTAAACATGTAAGGGTGGTTTGTGTAAGTGAACAACACAACAATAATTAATACAGTGATAAACCTAAATAATCCGATGTTCTGCCAACCTGTCCTTTGTAGTCTTTGTGTACTCGTAAGTCATACATAATTCCAATTGTTTCATTTGAGCAAAAACAGTTCTATGATGGAGTATTTACCTTGAAAAAAAATTCAAATTTTATTTGACATGAAAAATGCCAGGAAAATTGTTAGAAATACCACAATGTACAACACTCAGGAGACTAAACAAGATGCAGGATTCTAACATACATGTAGTCCAATAAAACATGCTTTCACGGAGCTGATTGTGTCACTTTTGACCTCCTTTTCTAGATGTTTAACTTTATAAGAACTTATTCATCACTTTTGCTATTATTTCTTTTTTGATCTTATCAATAGACAATGCTGACAATCAAATGTCTAGGAATTTCATATTACCATTGTTTCATGCAGACCAATTTATTGCCAGGAAAAGATGTTGGAAACTTTGCTACAAATTTACCTTATATGCAGTATATCTATTATATACATATCCATGGATTCTTAGTATATTTTACTCACAGATAACTACTGCATCTTGTAACTTGCCCATACATAAATTTTCTATTATTGTGTTGTATTTGACAATGTTTCTATTTATTGTTTTTATACATTTGTATATCATAAATTTGTTTTTCCATACATATTGTCTTGTGTCTGTTTCTGTCAAAAAAAGAGAAGAGGTTTAGTGGATCAATCATTTGCGTTGGGAGCAAGGTTGGGCATTTGATCCCGAGCTGCGACATACCAAAACACGCTAAAATGTGGTACTTGTTATTACCCTGCCTCACGCTCGGCATTAAACAAGGGATAAAACAAGGACAGGTCTGCTTGGAGTCATTATACTGTGCCTAAGTTGGTGTTCATGTTAAAACTGTGGTATGGTATCTTAGTGGGCTATCACTTTAAAACCGGCATAGTCCGGACTAGTGATGCTGAGTTTCACCAGTATACCATCGTTGGCAAACTTTGAATGTAACCAGCCCAATTACAAGACTGACCAGCGTTTCCTTGCTGCCTGTCCTATTCCTATAGTACATAAACTTGTTTGTTTCTTATTATTTTCTCATACAGAATAGTTGACTTGACTTGGTGTCATGTTGATGGGGGGGCGGTTGGGTAGCCTAGTGGTTAATGCATTCGCTCGTCACGCCGAAGACCCGGGTTCGATTCCCGACATGGGTACAATGTGTGAAGCCCATTTCTGGTGTCCCCCCCCCCCCCCCGTGATATTGCTGGAATATTGCTAAAAACAGCATAAAACCATACTCTCTCTCCCTCTCTCATACCTTTATGAGTGAGTCTATGGACGCTATTCTGTCAAATGACACAAAATGGTGTATATGTAGTATAGAGATACTATCATATCGTGGCTTCTGTATCGAGATATGTATCGTTTTATGTGACACCTGTATCGTGACATCACTAGTCCAGACCATAGGAACTCGACGATAGCATGTATAACATAATATTTTCGTATCGAAAAATAATCGCACCCCTCTATATTCATAGATTCTCTTTGTATATAGAGGGGTGTGACTTTTTTTTCTATACAAATATATTATGTTATACATGCTATCATTGAGTTCCTGTGGTCCAGACTAATACAAGCAGCCTGCACATGCAAACGCACATGCACATATATGCACGCACATAGCTATATAGGTGAAATAATCTTGAACGCGACATTTAACACTGTATCACCTCCGGTCTGAAAAACAAATGAGGGGTTGGCTCAGTGTTAACAATATGGTGAGTTTAAAAAAATGGGGTATAGATCACCTAGACCAAATGTAGCTCACCATACTAGGGACAATGGGGCCTGTGTGGGGATTCTGGGTTAGAGGATTGGTTCCAGCACTGTATGCTTGTTGTACAAGGTGACCTTATGAATCAGGTGTCAGACTCCTTGACTTGTCTGCATGTCATTGTATCATGAAGAGGTGAGACATTACTCATAATATTAATCACTGGTTTGTCTGCTTCAGACTCAATTATTACACAGTCATATAGCTGGATTATTGCTGAGTGACGTTATACAACAAACAAAACATCACAATCAGCGAGCTGTTCAAAAGTTCCATGTTGGCTAAAAGACTCAATTTCTTTACGTTTGAGGGTGGGTGGTTAACAGGTTTCCCTGACAAAATCAACTTTACTTGAAATAAACGGTTCAAGTCAATAAATTACAGCGTTATTTACCATATTTTTACCCTGTGAATGAACAGCATCTTTCATGAAGGTAAAGTACAAGTGAAAAGCAGCTGACTTGCCAGCCTGAAAAGATCTGTCTCACCACATGCATCTTCCCGAGGCAGGAGTGTCCACTAGCCTGTTGTCCACTAGCCTGTTGTAGAGTACTGTTGATAGATATTGATATAGGCTCATGGACACTCGTACCTCGGGAAGATGCACCACATGGAACTTCATGAATTATTGCAGAGAAGGATTGTTTCACCAAAGATCTTTGAGGAATTCTTACAATTACTATGTTTAAGGTGTGGGTATTTGTCTCAAAACTGAAGGAATTGACTTTTGTATCCAACATTGACCTTTTCAAAAGCTTCCAATGTTCGCTCCCTTTAAAGACTTACAACAGGAGGATCAAGTTCACTGTCCCTCTGCCATCCGACAGATACCGACAATGATACAGGATCACGTGGACACTGTCATGACATAAGAATACATTGACAGTATGGTCACTTAAGACACTCACCTATGAGCAGAGAATATATACTGTTCAGGGAATGACACATATGTTCCAAGTGATTTAATTTTGTCAGATCCAAGTCTGGGTGTTATGTGATGAACAATAGATAATGCCATCTTCAAGTATTTTCAACAATGAGTTCATATGTCATGTTGCTACAGGCTCTTCACTAACGGAAGAACAATTGCCACAAAATAACCAATCACCATGAGGAAAACACCATAGTGAGTGAGTGAGTTGGGTTTAACGCCGCTTTTAACATTATTCCAGTTATATCACGGCGTGTCAGCTTAATGTGGGAGGAAAGCCCAAAGTGATGCAGGTCTCAGACGTTTAATACTTCGGTGAAACCCACGAGCACTGGTATGGTGCTGACAAACCTAGAAACATAATTGGGGCGAACCGGGATTCGAACCCACAATCATAGGTTTCTGGCGTGCCCAAGGGACGCAACTCTGCACAGCGAATCGCAGCGCCTTAGACGACTGGGCCACCCGTGCAGTGCAGTGAGAATTCCTTGAGGGGTGGGGTCTGAGGGAATCAGGAGGGTCACCCAAAATTATACAGCGTCTAGCGGAGAGGGGAGGGCCATATGAAATAATACACATATATGGGGAGGGTCATGTAAAGGGCATTTCATAACAAAATATAAAGTGCTTTTCATTTTTAGAGAGGGTCATATCAAAAATGGACATGGACAGGGTCATCATAAAATATGAGAAGCATTAGGGGAGGGTCATTATTTTTAGTACATTAGTGCATCAACATCACTCTGGATTGCCTGATCCAGAATGATAATATACATGCTGCATGTTATTGATGACTGCAGCGTTAAACAATATTCTTTCACTTACAAATGTCTAAGACTAAGTTGCAATTCGCTGTGAAGAGTTGTATCCCTTAGGCATACCAGAAGTCAGTGGGCATGGGTTCAGGCCTTTTACGACCTGACTTGCCTTTTATCTACTTGCCAAGTGTGGATGGGATACCTATCTGAAAACACAAATTCCTGCCAGCAGAATGTCTGGTTTTGATTGTAAACTTAAAACTGTGAGTTTGAACATACTTTGTTGATTATACATTGATCTTGAGTGGTCATTTACGGATTTCTGGGTTGACCTTTGTGTTTGAACAGCGGCAACATACCCATGTCTCTGTTTTCAATTTGGAATTGTCTCTAACACTTATCAAAATAACCTTGTTTTCTCATGACCACTTTCATGAAATCCATGCGGTAAGTACTGACAAAGGATCAGAAACAAAGTAAATCGGAGACTAGAACCCAGATTAGCGGATCCTGGCACAGAAAAGAGACATAACTCTGCACAGAAAATAGCAGCACCTTCAATCATGCCTCCATCAATGCAAGGAAATTCTCCTTTCTAAGAGTAAGAAAGTAAAACACAAAAAAGAAACATGATTCAGAGGTGAAGATTTAATTTCAATAACAAATGACAATTTCATAAATAGATTCAAATAAAACTTCAATGTAACTCTACAGGACTTTCACCAAATTCTAAGAGATGATAAGTGTACAAAGAATGATGAATAGTAAGTAATAGTTAAGAGTAACTTGACATTAACATTTTGTTCGGATACAGGACACCAGGTTCAGGAAGCAGAATAAATATCCTGGAATAACATCCAGATAATGACAGCCATGTCCATGTAGAGTGACCGACCCCTCCCCCCACCCCACCCTCACAGCAATGCATGCTGGTCTTCCCTCACAGATGGGCCCTAACTCTGGATGACAATCATCAAGTAATCTTGGTCTGAAACGATAAATAACATTCCTCAATATTTTGAAAAGACGACAAAAATTGAAATCAGCAGGGATTGGCTGTGACAAGTTGACTCCAAGCAAAATAAACAAGGTCAATTTGATTCAAACGGCACCTTGTCTCTTCTACATGACCCGTGAAGATTAGGGGTAGAATAGGTCTTCAGCAACCCATGCTTGCCGTTAAAGGTGACTAACGGGATCGGGTGGTCAGGCTCGCTGACTTGATTTATACATGTCATCGATCCCAATTACGTGGATTGATGCTCATGATATCAGTCACTGGATTGTCTGGTCCAGACTCGATTATTTACAGACCACCGTCATATAGCTGGAATATTGCTGAGTGCGGTGTTAAACAACAAACCAACTCTTCTACATGATCTCTCTCACATTTGATCATCCATTTTAACTGAAGTGAAAAGAACAAACCTTTTCACTCACATCAAACTTTTGTACTTCATATTGTGATAGAAACAAGAAGCTAGTTGCTTGCCAAATGAACATCTGTGATAATAGTCATAACATTTCTCAACATTAAATTTGACATTTCAAGTGTGTCAAAATGGGCGCTGATGATTTATATGCCTAGTCCTTTCAAAGAAACCAAACTTCAAAGTATCAAGAGTTTTCCTCACCTGGTGCACACATAATCTCATGTTTTTTCGTCCTGAGCCTGAAGAAGCACAACTCATTCTGTGGATCAATATCTCGGATACAACTCTTGGCTTTGGCTGCTAAGGAATGAATCAGACCGGCATACTGGACAGTGGTAGAGTTGTCCAGTGTTGTCCTGATTGGGATGCCTATAACAAACATGGGAATGAGTGAGGTTGACGTCGCCATGAGTGAGTGAGTGAGTGAGTATGGTTTTACGCCGCTTTTAGCAATATTCCAGCAATATCACGGCGGGGGACACCAGAAATGGGCTTCACACGTTGTACCCATGTCGGGAATCGAACCCGGGTCTTCGGCGTGATGAGCCAACGCTTTAACCACTAGGCTACCCGCCCGCCCAAACGTCGCCATGAACAGTATTATGGTTTTATCATGCTGTTTCAGCTAGAGAGGAAGTCCTGAAGAGATGTGAAACACACCTGTGTGTGCTGATGTTGACAAACCTAGAAACATAATGAGGGAGATTATTGGATTTGAACCCAAAATCACAGGTTTCTGACCTAAGGGACACAACTCTACATAGCAAAGTGCGGCACCTTGGATGAACAGGAACTCAAATTCATTAAAATTATGATGAAAATGCTACATCTCATCCAAACAAGAAGATACCATTGTGACCAGAAACTTGGGTATCACAAATTGTGATGAAAAACATATTTCAAAATTTGAGTCACCTTTACATACCAATCTTATCAAAATCAGATCTTAGTTCACACTATCGCTAAACAAAGATCTGAGGACATACGACTGATTCCGTCAAAGTTATCATCTATCTCTCACTTCCATGAAATAAACATTTGAACAGAGGAAGCGTTGTACAGTACGTGGGACGCACTGCCATACAATCGCAACAATATATTAGACATTCGGGAATATTCGTTTGTTCAGTTCTCAAAATTTTAATCAAGAACTGTGAAAACATATTTTTCTAGCGTAGTTTGAAATGGAATGTCCTCAGTTATGGGATGTCCTCAGATCTTTGTTTTGCAGCAGCGAGAACTTAGATCTGATTTGAATGAGATTGCTTTCCATACCTAAATCAATATTAGCCACATTGAACTTGTCATTTAATACATTTTTGAAAACTTGATAGAATTTGAGTCGCCTTAAACACTGAAATCATAACACTGAAAACCTACAGTTTAGAATATTTTCTGAAGATTTAATAGAATTGGTACAATTAATGAAGCACGCTAGACATATTCACTAAGATGTGATACATAGAGTCTTGATGTATCACTGTGTCATGGTGTATAGAACTAGATGATCATTTCCGCTTAGAGAAATCAGTATTACCTTCAGAGTTGACTACAATGATTCCCATGACTCCTCTGTGTGCCTGGATCCTCTTGAAAGTCTCTTCTACGTCAGACTGAAAAAAGAACAAACAGCTTTTACACTTCAGCTATTGCTTCATACAATTCTTATTGCAATAAACTGCAACATATGTACAGTTATCATGATAATGTATTGATAATGCTGAATTATTAAATATGTTTGAATTTAAGGATCCTGGGATGCATGTTGTTTCCTGCTGTAATGTCTGATAGGGGTGACTAGTGGTCTGGAAATCACTATTGCGATAACTATTGATATTGTAAGCAACTATTGCGATAAATATCGATAGTTTTCTGTGTATCAATTTAGATGGATTTTAGAGTTGAATTAAACCTTGGAACTGAAGCTTCCTTTGAATGTGATAACCATAACAACAAATAATAAGTTAAGTTTGAGATATGACTGATTTTTTTCTTTATGCTTATAATTTAAGAAAATGAAACTTCCACATTATCATGTGTAAATTACTACCACTCATGATCAAAAGAAAAACAAATTTGAACACCATTGCATGTATTTTATTGATATGGTATGATAACAATCAAAACTATCAATATTATATTCCTAACTGAAATCGATACTATTGATCGGAAACTGATTTAACAATCGATTTATTGACTTTAAGTCCTTACCAACAGCAATATAGCAATATTTCGTTATATCATGACACCCCTAATATCTGAATCTAGGGACCTTTTAAAAATTACAACATTACAGTCTTGACTTCATACTTAATTTCAAACACTGATCATGCTGATACTAATTAAATATAAATGTCATAATAATAATCTGATTGACAATTTTTGTCTCATTTTGTTTATGTTGAAGCTAACATAATGAATTCTTTTTTATAAAGATTTGTAAGGTAGTGTTCAAACTTAAGGGGGTCCTTGAGTTTTGCTCCTGTTTTATTTGAATCTAGGGACCCCCTACATTTATAAGCTTTGATTCTTGTGTTATGACCCTGACGACTAGTGTTGTTATGCATATTGCTTCAAATTAAACTTATACAGATTCACGGTTATCACAGGGGAAAGGGTCATATTGCACATCTACAATGAACAGACCAACATGACAACAAAATATGGGAATGCTTATCTGTGTACATTTTACTCAGGGATTTATCTAGGATTCTAAACGATCATAAGTTCCCTGGGTGGGCAAGTTTGGGAGGAAATCGTTATTTGGCTCAAATTGGTCAGTGACATTGAAGTCGATCCAACAAAGCCAAAACTTATAACCATTTAACATGAACTGGGAAGTTTGTAATGCCAATCTGGGAATTGTTACTGACACTTGTTGCAGACATGTGGTCAGTTATCGGCCTATGAGTGGGTCTAGATAAATCCATGTTTACAAAAACTGAAGTGGAAACAACAATCCATGAACATGAATCCAATTCCACATTTGCTCCCAGTATAATAAGTCCCTTGACTACTGCTCTCAGATATTTGGGAATGTGCAATTATTATGAAAACAAGCATTATAGCTCTTGTGAAATTAACTGGTTTATATAGGAGGTGAAGGGTTAAATATAGTAAACAGCTGTACAGACTGGATCAGTGTATGGGATCAGCGAAGAAAGGACATGTTCAATAAAGTTTAAAGGTTGCCCAAGTTAACTTGGGCGTCTCAGAAATGCTTGTTTCCAAAAGTGCTTGGAAGTAGGAACATTATTTTAAGGTAACACTTTTGGCTGGAATATCAATTGGAAATGATGGAACAAACTCGACATTGGATTTATTGAAAATGAGGTGGGAGTTGCTGAAGAAATCTTGCCCTGGTCAAGGGTAGCCCAAAACTCTGGAGGAGTGATGAAACTCTAAATCATTATTGAATATGGATAGTATTAAGCTTTGTTGAGCATTCTGTTATCAGATATCTACTGAATAGGTTTTTTTGGGGGGGATACATCATCACAAGTATAACTATGTGTATGACTGATGCACAAACCTAACAAATACAAGTGTCTATTGCCTCTAGTCCTTGACAACTGTGACAACACACCCCACACCACATTCGCCCTGATCAAAATCATGTACACAAGAATGAACAAGTTCATTGAGAGAACATACAAGGCTTGCTAAGAATGAAACATGTACTTAAACATCATCTAGGAATTACTTAAAAACATGCTGTTATGTACTCCACATGTGCAGGTGCTTGCACTATGAAGAGAAGAGAAACATCAGAAATTCGTCTATACATTGTGTGACTCATATAGGAATATGACCTGCTTAAAACATCGATCAAACAAATAAGAACGTTTCAGTCATCAGTAGTTCATGAAAATACTCATTTTCTCTGCATATTTACTTGAAAATACTCACCATGATTGCAGATCAGGGTGTCGTTGCTAGGGTATGTCACTCTACCTGTGTTGACAAGAAACTGCCTGCGTTTACTTCGACACTTCCGGTTCACAAGCAATCGGCAAATGTCGCGCTTATCACGGATACAGCCGAGGTTATGCCTTCTGTCACGTGACTTGGTTGGGGTTGCTAGGTTTTGTTATCCGTGTTTCCATATCAACACCGGTGAAGGATAAATGGCTTACTGTTAAATTAATCTTTACTAATTTGTTCTTTTCAAATACAATACACATCGAAGATAGCAAATAGTCTGTTCTTTTGAGTGAGAAAACTTGTGTATGAAATGTTAGGCATACACAAAAATATGTACTTGGGTACTTAGGTGATCCATTAAATTTGAATTTGTCACAAATTGTACAAAAAGGTAAAGTTAATTCGAATGCCACCTTTGCACTGGGAAACATTTTATGTGTGTGTGTGTGGGGGGGGGGGGGGGGGGGGGGGGTAGAATGGGGTTCTTTACATTTTGACAGGACATCTATTATGACAAGCGAACAATTATTCTTTGTAAAACCAGAGGCAAATATATATTTTTCCAATAATTTCTGGAATTTGTTTTTTCAAACCAACACCTTCCACTTTCCCCCTTCCCCAGAATATCAAGTTCTCTGCTCCGGAGATAATCTTTGCATTTAGCTACTTCTCAAATCCCTCATTATCCAAACTAATGATACATTCGTTCAAAGTTACAGCATTGTCATATTATGTGTGAATACCTGTGCGTCATCGAGTAAATATACGCAAGATGTAGTTGTCCATTTAAGAAAATTAGATTCGATAATAGTGAGACTTTTAATACCCCACATCTGATTAATATAACTTCTTTGAGATCTTACTAATATGTTATCGAAAGGTCGATTTCTTAAGTTAAGAGTAAAGAAAAGCCGGATTAGACCGAGGAGAGAAGGGCGCGTGTGTAGTAAGTCTGTATGTCGGGGTCGGTCATGTCAAACAACAGTATGCACGGAGAGTGACATCAGTGTCTCCAGCTGACTGACTACTTGAGAGATTGCGATGGATTGATCAGAATTCCAGTTATATCACGGCGTGTCAGATACATTTGGGAGGAAAGCCCGAAGTAATGCAGATAACAGACGTTAACCACTTTGGTGAAACCCACTAGCACTGTTATGGTGTTGAAAAAACCGGATTCGAACTCACGATCTCGGTACCAAAGATGGCGGCGCCTTATTCTCTCATACGACGGGGTGACGACTACATACACACCAGTGAGGTTGTACTCGACTACATACAGACCAGGGAGGTTGTACTCGACTACATACAGACCAGGGAGGTTGTACTCGACTACACACAGGCCAGGGAGGTTGTACTCGACTACATACAGGCCAGGGAGGTTGTACTCGACTACATACAGACCAGGGAGGTTGTACTCGACTACATACAGGCCAGGGAGGTTGTACTCGACTACATACAGGCCAGGGACGTTGTACTCGACTACATACAGACCAGGGAGGTTGTACTCGACTACATACAGACCAGGGAGGTTGTACTCGACTACATACAGACAAGGGAGGTTGTACTCGACTGCATACAGGCCAGGGAGGTTGTACTCGACTACATACAGGCCAGGGAGGTTGTACTCGACTACATACAGGCCAGGGAGATTGTACTCGACTACATACAGGCCAGGGAGGTTGTACTCGACTACATACAGGCCAGGGAGATTGTACTCGACTACATACAGGCCAGGGAGGTTGTACTCGACTACATACGGACCAGGGAGGTTGTACTTGACTACATACATACCAGGGAGGTTGTACTCGACTACATACAGACCAGGGAGGTTGTACTCGACTACATACAGAACAGGGAGATTGTACTCGACTACATACAGGCCAGGGAGGTTGTACTCGACTACATACAGGCCAGGGAGGTTGTACTCGACTACACACAGGCCAGGGAGGTTGTACTCGACTACATACAGGCCAGGGAGGTTGTACTCGACTACATACGAGTGAGTGAGTATGGTTTTACGCCGCTTTTAGCAATATTCCAGCAATATCACGGCGGGGGACACCAGATATGGGCTTCACACATTGTATCCATGTGGGGAATCGAACCCGTGCCTTCAGCGTGACGAGCGAACGCTTTAACCACAAGACTACCCAACCGCCCCTCGACTACATACAGGCCAGGGGGGGTTGTACTCGACTACATACAGGCCAGGGAGATTGTACTCGACTACATACAGGCCAGGGAGATTGTACTTGACTACATACGGACCAGGGAGGTTGTACTCGACTACATACAGACCAGGGAGGTTGTACTCGACTACATACGGACCAGGGAGGTTGTACTCGACTACATACGGACCAGGGAGGTTGTACTCGACTACATACAGACCAGGGAGGTTGTACTCGACAACATACGGACCAGGGAGGTTGTACTCGACTACGTGGAGGCAAGGGAGGTTGTACTCGACTACGTGGAGACCAGGGAGGTTGTACTCGACTACATGGAGACCAGAGGGGTTGTACTCGACTACGTGGAGACCAGGGAGGTTGTACTCGACTACGTGGAGACCAGAGGGGTTGTACTCGACTACGTGGAGACCAGAGGGGTTGTACTCGACTACATACATATCAGGGTGTTCCTGCTCAACTACATTCAGGCCCAGCCAGACCCATACCTGATTTGGAGCATTCATGCATTATATGGTTGACTCGTACACAAATCTAAATGATCCTGTACTTTTATTTTCAATTCACACTTCACTCACTAAGTTGAGTGGGTTAATCCCAGTCACAATTAACCCTTTCAGTGTCCCAAAGAAGCAGCTTTTCCGGACATCCCGGGCGCTACAACATCTACAGGGTTAAATATCATGTCCGGGTCATTGCTACAGATAAATATATATTAACAGAAGCGAATAATGTTTAAAATCATATATATCTTAATTGTGTAAGATTTAATACGTTGTTTTGGGTACGAGTCATCTCGTTGATTATGTACGAGGGGCAATGGGTTATCCAACATTTGTGTAGGCACGGATCTCCATGTTCCCCATTCCAAGTATATACAGATCAAGGAGGTTGTCCTCAATCATATTAAAGTATAAATCTTGACAAAAATTAGCCTAAACATCTGCTTTATATTCTATATTTAGACCTACACAGTGTTATCTTTCATTATAAACATTATGCAACCTATAAAATTAAAAGTTTGTTTTGATTGTAAGAGTACTAAATATTGATTTAAGATCCAAGAGAGATAACTTTACCTATCACTTCACTTTAACTAATCTTAACTGAAAGAAGCGTCAGTAAAATCCAACACTGCACTGCCTATCAATATTTCAACATTTACACAGAACATGTAACAGTGCAACCGTTATTTGTCCATTTCATTTCCACCAGGACTTCATCATGTCTGAGTGGGTGTTGTTTCACTCCAAAGGTCACAATATTACATCATTATCACATCATCTTGTACATAACCAAACATACTATAGGTTGATAGCATGAACAACAATCCATCCGGTCAGCAAAACAGGAATCACAAGATAGCTTCTTCGATCAACAATCTCATTCAATCATAATGAAAAAAAGAAATAATATGACAGAAGAGTACATATGTTAGATAGATTTTATTTCTCAACATGTAACAACAAATAGTAGTGTATACAGCACATACATAACAGCAGCAGAAGATAAGCAGCATCCTCCATCAGCATGAAACCTTGTGAACATATGGTACATATTAGGATTATACATTTGCACACTGTCTCATGATATATTTGTGGCCTGTACCAACACTGACATCACATGAAAACATTTCAAACCATCTTCTAAAACAAGGCATCACAGAATGGAATAAAAGCACAACAAAAGCATAAAAAGCATTGAATAAACAAAAGGGGAGGGGATATAAAATGTGAACGGAAAATATTGTTTGTTCTTTTTCTTGTCCTTTAAATAAAAACATGAAAATTCATATAGTTTAACAGCTGCCTTGGTTGCAAGTTTGGTTTTGTCCCCATACTGAACAATCCCAACTCTTCAAGTATTGATAAGACCAAAATAGGTCCTCAGCTCTACAAAACAACAGTGAAATCATATGAAAGGTTTGGCAAGTTACCATATGTCATATAGAAAACAACACACATTCATAAACCCATTGCACATTTCTAACACAGGTAAACTGAAACTAGCGATAGAAATCGCCACTGGTCCTATAGTCCTTTCCAAACTGCCCAATATTTAAGGTATTATTACAACCAGTAATACATTGCCATTTTTAAAGGGTTTTGCTATATGTCATCTTCAAAAAGTCTAGTGGGCTAAAAATATTAGTTTCCATCGCTGGCAACCATCCATAAGAAGATACCATAGTGACAAAATCATTGAAATTCAAATAATAACAAAATATTTAAATCATGCTCGCTTCCAAAATTAAACAGCCAACACAAACATACGTACATGAACATTTCATAGTAGGTAATGACCGATAACAAAATACTAATATATGTTTAAATTTGCGTCACAATAAGTGTAAAAATCTTTTACTACATCTCTAACAACATCTTTATATGTGTAAAAATGCTCCCTGCAACACAAATAAAATATTTAATATTTAATATCAGTAAGAAACTTTATTGCATAAATAGAATTTAATAATTTGAAAATATGCACAAACATATTCTCTGCTGGATATTTTTCTGAAATGAAAATATCTAGAAACAGCCTGGTGGATTTGGAAACTCTTAATAAGAACAGTCCACAAGTTGTAGGTAACAGACATACAGATTGAGCCCTACGGGTTTGCTCCACATTCAGTAAGACTCATCCAAATCATGATGTTAACATAGGGAATGGGCTTCACACATTGTACCCTTGTAGAGAAACAAACCCAGTCTTAGGTGAGACGAGTAACCTTACCTACTAGGCTACCCACTGTAATGTAACATGTCTCAACACTAGTACTTGCGTTGCTATACAAGTGCAATAATCTTAAACGTGGCGTTAAACCCCATTTCACCTGACCCACCTCAACATGATTACATTAACATTGGTGCTATTATAACTTGTTTTCTCACAAGTGCACACATGAAGACGAAAACAATTACTTAATTTAACACCAAAATATTTATTTTCTGTGATGGAGAAAATAAAGATTCAACATTGGGATGTCCATGGCTTTAACTTTTGGATGGATAAATTCAGCAGTCTTGGGACCATATCAGATGAATAAGTTCAAAGAATCATTCAAACTAACACCCAAAGAGCTTTTTCATTAATGGACAAAATAATGGTGGACAGACAGGTTTCAATCTTTTAACAGTCAGATGAATACATTCAGCAGTCTTCATTGTAGCATATCAGATGTTTAAGTTCAAAGAATTATTCAAACCAACATCCAAATATATATATATATATTTTTTATGGTCCAAATTAAGATGCAACAGAAGATCAAAGTCTTATTTTAATGTACAAAGTAAATATCCAACAGAAGGTTATGCTAGACGTGTTCCTTTGATTTAACTGTCAGACGGAGAAATTCAGCAGTCTTCATGGAACCATAGTCAGTGAATGAATTTTAATGGAAATTGCATACCATTAATGCATACCAGGAGATGGATAAATTAAGCATAATGTCCCTACACTGTATTATTCAGACTCAAAGTACATGTAGTTCTACTGGACGGATATACAGTTTTGATGATACAGCAGTAGACCATTGAAATATATGGACAGATAACATCAGGATTTATCTAGGATACCAAACTTGCCAGGAAAGTTAGTAAAACAGCATTATTTTGTTCAAAACTGGAATTTTTGAAAGTTTCCTTCTCCTAAATTCAGAGGTAATTTAACATTGCATTCAATGCAATAATTTAGTACTAAAGATTAAAGCTTCTTCCCTTTTATTGGTCTAGTTACCAGTGAAGTACAAGTCACCTCAAAGACATAATACTGATTACCATTAATGATTTGGGAATATTCTATTTCATTTGGGAATTTTTACTGACATTTGCTACAGACATGAGTGGTGCACCTCTCCCACTGAGCAGGTCTAGATAAATCCTGTAACACACAGATCAGGTGAGACTCTCTGTGACCTAATCACAGCCTCCTTTGGCACAGACCTCATTGAGGACCTTGTGAGCCTCGGATACTCCTTTCGAGGCTGCGTGATGAATCAATGTGTGGGCTTCTCTGTAAAAGAGACAAATAACATAGAAATAAATGAGTTAACGAGAGAGAGAGAGAGAGAGAGAGAGAGAGAGAGAGAAAGAGAGAGGGAGATTTATGTTTATTATAGTGTCCCATGTTATCTACACTTCATACTAAAACACGTACACAAACAATAAAATATAACATCCGACCACTTATGGCCTACGTGACACTAGACATAAGATCATATGTATAGCGTCATGATCCGGATAAGATAAATTAAGACATATACCAACACAACGTTTAAATAGATTAAGTTACGAGCACACACACTCTCTCACGCCAAATTACTTATACAGTCATGCACACACAATCATACACAAACACGTAGACACACTAATGAATGAACACACACACACACACACACACACACACACACACACACACACACACACACACACACACACACACACACACACACACACACACACACACACACACACACACACACACACACACACACACACACACACACACTGATGACCTCCCACCCCACACAGAAGTGCATTTATCCTCACTGACACTCAACATAAACATTACAAGTATAATATTAATCACAAGCAGAAATACTACTATTAGCAAGCATAATGACATACATGTAGAAAAGCGCACGCGGACTATATATATTAGGTTCACTTACCACTTTCTACAGGAATCTAAACAAGTGAGTGAAAGTGGTTTAAAACCCAAGTCAGCAATATTACAGCTATATCACAGGGAGTGGAGTTGTAAATAAACAAACCCAGGCCACACAGACCACAGGTTGATAGCATGAGCCACACACTGAACAAGGTAACACAGGTAACCACACATTAATGATATGTTGATTATATTTTGAATGGTCCAGCAAACATTCTTCTGCTGAAATGCCTATGTTCACTAATTTTGTACATAACTGCTTTAGAAATATGTCAAGGGTACAGTCGTGCCTCGTTTATACGGACACTTGCGTCATTTCACAATTCGTCCGTAAAAACGAATTTCCGTATAACTGAAACCAGCTTCATACTGGAAGACTTACTTCCCTTCAATTATGCAACTCATGACAGATGACTTGTCATGTCACACAACCAAAGATATAATGCATCTTCCATCTTCTGGTGTTTTGCTACACGGGATCGTCATAAGTCATTTGAATTTTCCGGGAGATTTAGCCACTTCTGTTTGTCTTATAAAATGTCACCAATTGTCAATTTTCCTATGGTATGTCTAAATTCAGTGCCATAATGCTTACTGATAGTTTTCAAACTTGCTGACGGGTGTTTTTCCTTAAACAGACAAATTTCCCTTTTTTCGCGTGCTGTAACTGCGTGTCGCTTACGTTTCGCTGGTTGAAGTCACAACCTCTGACCTCTGACCTCCACAGATGCCATATTTATCGAATGTACATGTACAATAAACAAGCTCGTCTCAAACGTAACTCAGTGTCACTTGGTTAATTGACTTCTCACGAATCAAAGGATTACCACCAGCGGAAGTGTATTGTCCGGGTAAGTGAGACAATTTTGTGTGCATTTCAGTGTTTTGTGTATGAAAATGACCATCCGGTTCCGGAAACTGAATTTCCGTATATATGCGGGTAAATTTATATAGTAATTATTTCGTTTTGAATAAAAATCGTCCAGGAACCAAGGTTTCCGGATATCTGAAGTCCGTATAAGCGGGGCATGACTGTATTGCTATATGTTATCATAATTAGGACAAGAGGACAAAAAACGTTAGTTTCTACTGCTGCATAAGAATGTAACCATCTTCTGACCCTGTTTTGATGTCAGTCTTGAGACCCCGGAGGTACCCGATGGCTAGGTTGTAGGAGGCATGGGGATGACCTTGATCGGCAGCCTTCCTGAAATAGAAAATATGCAGAATCAGCAAATATTGTTGAACACAACAGAGGAACTACTGAAAACAACCAGCATCTCAGTAGGACCAGCTGGCATCGACACTCCCCAAATCTTGCAGGTGAATCACAACATGTATAAGCATGGGCCATCAACCTGTCCTACAGGACACTCAATTCAAGTAACAGCAGGCCTTCTGCTATTTCTGCCAGCCACGGGCCAAAGGACCAGCAGTTATGTTTACCCCTGGTACTTCATGTGGGAAATTGAACTCTTCATGACGAGAGAATGCTTTAACCACAAGGCTATAACACTACCCCACTAGACTCATGGTCAAACGATCTATGAAGGCAACTTTGCCTGTCATAAAAGGCGACTAATGGGATGGGGTGGTCAGGCTCGCTGACTTGGTTGATGCATGTCATAATAAAGACTCATTGTATCCCAATTGCATAGATCGATGCACATGATGTCAATCCCTGGATTGTCTGGTCCAGACTTGATTATTCACAGACTGTCGTCATATGGCAGGAATATTGCTGAGTGCGACAAACAACAAACAAACAAAACAGATATGAACGTTGCGTGTTCAATCCTTGGGAATGAAAAAAACCATTTGCTATTTGATTCTACATTTCATGACATGTTACAATCTGAACGAAAGTTGTACATGTAAAAGCTGGTGAGTGAATAAATGAATGTTGCCTTGGACAGCATTTCCAAATACAGTGGCCGGCAACAAGCCACGACACCACAACAATTGGCAATGTTCGATATTAAGAGTGGTCCTTGTGTCCATGAAAGTTTTCTGTAATGGTATTTGCATGTACCTTTGGAACACTTACTAAAATAATTCACACTTTACTTCGTCATTTGGGTTATGACAAGGGCCCCCTGGCTTTCATGTTTAATTTAGATCACCTATCAAAATTATTCTGAAGCTGCTTGCATTTTAATAGACTGTCATACAGACCCTGAAACAAATTTTTCCAATACAGCTGTTGCAAGTCTAAAATAGTTGGCAAGTTTAGATTACTGCAGTTTCGGAAAATGTTTTGTTTCTCTGTAAAATATTGTCATTTCAGAGACTAGATGTCAGTCTAGCGGTTTACCTGAACCACTCCATGGCCTTGCCAGCATGTCGGTCTATCCCCTTGCCATGCAGGTACCGCTGCCCCACCTGGTGCTGTGCAGTTGCATAGCCCATATGTGCATAGGCATGCGCAATGTGGAAATGCAGGTGGTCAAAGTAGAAGTAGGCATAGATGACCAGTGACACTGTGAACACAATCAGTAGTACCTGAAACATAGCATGGGTAGGCTAAAGTACCTGAAACATAGCATGCGTAGGCTAAAGTACCTGAAACATAGCATGGGTAGGCTAAAGTACCTGAAACAAAGCATGGGTAGGCTAAAGTACCTGAAACATAGCATGGGTAGGCTAAAGTACCTGAAACAAAGCATGGGTAGGTTAAAGTACCTGAAACATAGCATGGGTAGGCTAAAGTACCTGAAACATAGCATGGGTAGGTTAAAGTACCTGAAACATAGCATGGGTAGGCTACAGTACCTGAAACATAGCATGGGTAGGCTAAAGTACCTGAAACATAGCACCATTGAGTTTAAGAACCTGAAGCAAAGCATGGGTAGACTGAACTACCTGAAACATAGCACCGGTAGGCTTAAGTACCTGAAACTTAGCATGGATTGGCTAAAATACCTGAAACATAGCATGGGTAGGAAACATAGCACCCGTATGCTTAAGTACCTGAAATGGGTAGACAGTCCACTAACCAACAGCATTAAATAATATTGAAAAATCTTCTCACCAATAAAGAGCATGTATGCAGGTTTGTTTCCTTGTGATTTCGAAAGAAAGTGAGTTTGGTTTAACATAAGGCTGCTTTTAACATTATTCCAGTTATATAGCGGCATGTCAGCTTAATGTGAGAGGAAAGTCTGAAGTGATGCAGGTCTTAAGACGTTTACCACTTCGGTGAAACCCACAAGCACGGGTATGGTGCTGACAAACCTAGAAACATAATCGGGGCGAATCGGGATTCGAACCCACAATCATAGGTTTCTGGCGCGTCCAAGGGTCGCAACTCTGCACAGCGATTGCGTCGTCTTAGACTCTTAGATTTGGAAAGAAAAATATTTGAGATGGCATGGATTTATTCATAACAGTAGATAGTACTTAGTCCATGAAAAGCCAGTGTTTGATGAGGTTCAACTCTGAATGTACGACAATACATAGACTATTCCACAAAATAGCTCTCATAACAAGTTTAAGCAACTTCTAGCAGGCAGGGGTTTGTAATAAGCATACTTTCAATCACAATCATGTTGTATCCTATCTGTATTTTCTTTGCTTATTTGTTGTTGTTTTATTGAAAGGGAGCAAGGGTAAAGCAAATCACTGTGCAGAAACCTATGATTGTAGGTTCGAATCCCGGTTCCCCAAATTATGTTTCTATGTTTGTCAGCACAATACCCATGCTTGTGGGTTTCGCCATGAGACCTGCCTCACTTTGGGCTTTCCTCCATCATAACGCAGACACCCCATGATATGACTGGAATACTGAAGACTAGTTAAACCCAACTCACTCACTTACTACAAACTGTACTGTATGTATGATCTGTGAAATAAGGTAAAATATTGGCCCTACTTGACACCAAAACAACCCAATTCACTTCAAAAGGCTTAGAATTGCTGATCCTGAGAAAGAACTAAGACTGTGTACACTGAATAAATGTATGTTTCATTACCATGAAAGCCATGATTATGGCAGGAATTCTGCATACTTCAATCAGTTTAAATGAAGAGCAGTTTGAAACAATTAAATATGAATCCAGAGACGTGGTCTCAATCACAACATGACTATCAAATTAAACGTATTTGAAAGATGATCAAAATCAATGACAGAATATTAAATATTGATGATTAAATCTCCATAATTAATGTCTCCACACATTTCATTAAAGGGGCACTGATCTAACGCAATTCCCCGGGACTGGTTGTTGCCTTTGTTATTGTTTTTCCCCAGTGAATACCCGGATGTATAGCAGAAATCTAGACTAGTTTGCGACCTCTGCTGCGCCATTCGTAAGCGCATTAGTCACTTTTATGGGTAGTAATAAGGGCGTATGGTCACATTGATCAACAAAATGAAATACAGTTTTCGAGATAATAAGGAAATGTAGGTATCTTTGTGAGTAGCATCGGTAATGGTGACGAAGTTTTGATAAGTCACTTGCTTGGTAATTTTGCGATTTTCGTTTACACTATTTTGACTTGCAACACAAAGTACATATTTCACCTGAGCATTGATTTTTTATAGTGTGTATTTTTTTTGCTGTCAAATGTGTAACAAATTTATTAAACGTCTAAATATTCATTTATTTTACAAAGTAACTGAAAAACATTTCCATCTGTATTATTATGATAACGAATTCCAAACATTTTGATGTTTAATGTCATCACCAAGAGACTGAAAATGTTACGTTGAGAAAAGTACATTTCTATGTTGTTTGGCTTCTAATCCTACATAATAATCTGTTGTGATGTTTGTAGGCCTTTTTGATCGTCTTAATCAATCTGGACAGATTTTTTAGTCAAAATGACTGAAATATTTACACATTTTATAAATTGCCTGAGAGAATCACATTTTACAAATTGACGGTAATATATACACGCTTACAAAGGAAAAGACCTGTGAAAACAACGTCTATCGCGCATTGAAGAATTTCCCAACCAAGACGTAGGGAAAACGTATCGGTTCAAATGAAGGAAAACAAAATGCAAATATCATAAATACAACCTACCAAATTTATGTGTATAAATTTTAGGCAGCGTCCTTGTTCGAGGAATGTATCCGTGAATATCCACACAAAGGAACAATATCCCAGACGTCTGCAGATGTACAAAGAAACTTAATCGATGTCACGTGTCTCAGTAACAATCAAATATTTTAAAAGATATATGTCGTTTCGGGATATTATAACCCGTGTTCGTTTCTCAACTGATCACTTGGATTATTTCAGGTGTTTTACATAGGTGTCAAGTCTCAATGGTCGGCTGAGAAAGCCCACGTGACAACTATTTTCATAGCGTCCACGGTTCCTAAAAATGCCGTTGAGTTAGATAACAATGAGCAATCAATCACATTATCGGTTAATCCTTTGAACAAAGTATGTTGTTTTTACATCGGCACTTCGCGCCATGATATGAGTGTATTCCCTTTGTTTTAGTAAAACTAGACATGTAAACACTCACTCTTGACATATCCACTGTGCAAGATAACGGTCATTAATCAATCAACCTATTTTCTGTTAATCCTTTGATGACTAGGAACGATCCGTTGATTTACAAAAAAAAAGTAAATCAACTGATCATTCATCTCTTGCTGGGCTGCTACGTGCATATTCCATAACACACATTTCACCTCACTTCAAACCTGGATTTAGATTGAATAATTACCCCAGACACAATAAATGCCAAATGGGAACCTTTTGTCAGGTAATATAAGTGGTGCTACCACTAATTGTACCTGTAATAAATTCATTAATTGAGCATCAAGTGAATGACGACAAATACACAAGTGTGGGGTTATACGAGAAAACGTGGATGACAACAAGGGAGTAGTAATCGTATTATCGACGCAAGCCGAAATCCGAAAATGCTTTCACTGCATGGATACTGTTTTTAGTATTAAACTATAACCATCTGGGGTATTTCCAAATGACGACATGCGATGAGCTCCCTTGTTCTTTTTGTCTGTTTGTTTAGGCTGAAGAAATGAATTAACATGCGCCCTTTGTCGAAATCTTTATAGATCACAGTTAACCAATCAGTGTTCAAAAATGCATAAACAAATATTGCCTCCAGCCTCCAAGTTTATTTAGCTGTCCTTGCAGACGGTACCCCAGTCTCTGGTCACGCTCAGTTGCGTTGCGTATCATCCGGGTACTCACGGGGGGGAAACAATAACAAAGGCAACAACCAGTCCTTTAGATCAGTGCCCCTTTAAGCTTGATGTCATTTCTGCTATCAACCCGAAGACGCAGTTTATCGAACCAGTCTGTTGTGTGTGTCCACTACCGATCCGCATCACTTCCCGTGGATAACAACAAAGGTTAATCAATCATTGATGGCGCCCATTAACTGGTTTCAACCGCAATTTGAAATAATCTTATCTGTCTGCAGACGCCGACATACAAATGTAAATAATACAATACTAAAATATACTTGTCTTGCCCCAACAAATTAAGCTACGTCTTACTCTTTTTCTGGCAAGATCTGAATAAAGACTGAGCTCGATTATTGACTGTTCTGAAATACATCACATGGCACCAACGTCCCAGGACCCCTGACCAACTTCACCGTGAACTGACTCACCTCCAAGACTCGTACATATGTAGGATCGGCCTTCTTCTTCCGAGCAAGATAAACCTTGCCCCCGTAAGGCAAATCTGAATTCCATTCTGGGTCTTGTTCTGGCTGATAGCGCTGTCGAAGTTCGGCTCCACCGATGCCCGCAGAGCTTGCGGTCGCCATCTTGAGTTCATGTGTTCACCTCTGTACGTGGCCGGCTGCTGGAGCTTGGTTGTTGCCATGACTACCACGGGCACCTTGCGACGTCAACAATCAGCATCCAACAACTATTAGTGGTGTACACGTGGTTAATGATATCGATTAAATGACATCATGTTGTTTGGGATCGTGTTTCTATACCCCACTAATTCTAAGTCAAGGTCCCTATTCAAGCCGCATCTGTTATTTGCATAGTTTTGCCATTTACCAACAAAAGCCAACATAAAATGAGCAGTGATATCTTTCTCACAACATACTGAGGCTGACAACCCCACCCCCCTTACAGTACGCGGGATTCGGGGGTCTCTTTAGAGGGTATTCGGGACTCATCAGTGTGGTACGTGACACGCAAATATAATCGTAATTGGTATGCAGATTCAACATTTTAAAAAATCTTTAATATATTTTATATTTTTGGATATTTTTTACTAATTTAACTTTAAATCGCACCTTTTTTATGAACTAGGACTGAGTACGGTTTTATGCCGCTTTTATCACTATTCCAGCAATATCACGGCGGGGGACACCAGAAATGGGCTTCACACATTGTACCCAAGTCGGGAACCGAACCCTGGTCAAGTCGTCTAAGGCGCCGCCATTCACTGTGCAGAGTTGCGTCTCTTCGGCACGCCAGAAACCTATGATTGTGGGTTCGAATCCCGGTTCGCCCCGATTATGTTTCTAGGTTTGTCAGCACCATACCCGTGCTCGTGGGTTTCACCGAAGTGGTAAACGTCTAAGACCTGCATCACTTCGGGCTTTCCTCCCACATTAAGCTGACACGACGTGATATAACTGGAATACTGTTAAAAGCGGCGTTAAATCCAACTCACTCACTCACTCACCTGTAAACCTTCTAATGTTTTGTCTACTTTAGAACGGGGGTTGGACTCTGGATAAGGGCGGATAAAACCATATACTGCATGTAGTAGATCTCCATCTGAAATGTGCCCGGGGAATGCGTGAATGGCTGCAATGGCTGGGAAATGGAAATATACATGAAATACTATTATTGGTCTGCAATGATCAGGATTTGTTTAATCATCTTTATGTTTAATTAGGATAGTTAGGTTATATAAAAACAAGTCATCAGAAGATGGTACATCCGCTGGTCCCATATGTCATATTTATTGTCAGAGCGCCAAAACACTTGCCATACTTATTTTATTTTATTTAATCTTAATTGTTTTATATTTCAGGTTGTCGGTTTCGTAAACCAGGGGAAATGTATTCCATGCTTGGGTATTATGTGCACCCCACCTTTTCACAACTGGAATATTGTTCAAAGCAGAGTTAAACCCAAATCACTCACTCACTCATTTCAGAATCCTGGATCCGCCTCTAATGCTGGTCATGGATTTGCCCGTTCATAACGCCTTCATTTTCCTGTGTGTTATCTTCATATTGTTTATGTGCATGTTAAGCTCCCATCATTGTATAATCCAAAGGTTATCATTTTTGAAGATAGTCTTGTCTCAGTTGTAAAGTTGTGTTTGTTTGTTGTTTACCGCCATGTTCACTCAACAATATTCCAGCTGTATGACGGCGGCCTGTGAATAGTCGTATAAGCCTATGTTAAAGCACGGGAATTACGATCAGCTTAGCACTAAAATCGCTTTGTGGCACGGGGCCCAGACAATCCTGTGATTGTTACACTCTTCCCCGAGAACTAACGTCTTATTTTATCTTTATTTGGTGATTGTTATTATTAGCACCGCCCCATGCCGTCGAGATAGGATGACGCGGATGACCAGCCGATCCACTCAGTCGGCTCGTACGACAAGACAAGGGTAAGGGGGCCTCGAATTCTCTTACCATGAAGCACCAGGGTGGTGGGAAATGTTCTTTTATGGCTAGGAAGTCAAACAGTGTAGAATTGATTTTTTTCATGAATATTTAAACTATTCGATGAAGATATATAAGGACAGCACAACCCCTCATCCGTGCCATCCACGTTGCTATCCGGTTTCCTTTTCCTACACTGGGGGTAAAGAAAGTTAGCGGATTTACACTATAAAATTTCAGTGAGTGAGTGGGTTGGGTTTAACGCCGCTTTTAACAGTATTCCAGTTATCTCAGAGCGTATCTGCTTATTGTGGGAGGAAAGCCCGAAGTGGTGCAGGTCTCAGGTGTTTACCACTTCGGTGAAACCCACGAGCACGGGTATGGTGCTGACAAGCCTAGAAACATAATCGGGATTCGAACCCACAATCATAGGTTTCTGCCGTGCCCAAGGGACGCAACTCTTCACAACGAATCGCGGCGCTTTAGACGACTGGGCCACCCGTGCCCCTGCATGATTTCAGTCTACTCCCGGGCTGATCAAGGAGGGAGGTGTTAACTGCCCCCAAGGGTATTACGTACACCCCCCGAACCCCACCCCACCCCACAGCACACCCACACATCCACACATCCACACCCCGACCCATTTATGTAAGCTCCCTGTTAATGGTCTGATGTATCCTAACAAACAAAACAATGTAGATTTTACAGTGTTGTATACTCGGAAACCGACACTAATGCACAAGTACGTAACGTGGTAGTTTTCATCCTAGATTATCCAGTGTATCATATCGCTGTTCTATTATGCTATATGTTAATAATTGAATGGATAATCGAGGAAGGATATGTTTCTGACAGTGTGCCGTACGTCATATTGAGAAACAGATTTATTAAGCGGGCACTTGTCTCAAGAAATATAATGAATTCAATAAAGGCTTATACACATCTATGGTTTGGGGGAAAGACACTATAGAGAATACCCTGCAATTATTTACGTTCAAATGTGTGTGAATTTTTAAAACTAATAATTCTTAATAAATTAAATTTAACTCCGAAGAATTTCCACGGACAAATTCCCACACTATTTTCTTAATTTCTTTATATATGTCATAATTCTGTCATTATGTAATTCCCTACGAATGGGTCCTTTGGGCGGAATCAAACTTATGAATAAAATACTTTATTAAATAAGTATTAATTTTTTTATTTCATTGACATTTGAACACGAGTTGTGACTCAATATGTGTAAATTCGATCGACAATGAATGTTCCATCATTTATTTTTAGTGGTTACACCGAGTGAATATATGCCTGGTGGTTATCTCCCTTTACCGGCATAGATGACGCTGAAGTGAAATACGCCGCGGAAACGTACATGCTCCAAATGTGAATGTTTGATAATTTGGGTCACTACCCAAACTAATTTTTGTTAATCTGTTACATCCATAGAAGCAAGATGGTAAGACTTTCATTAATCTGTTCTTCAATGTTATATGTTTGTGCCTATTTATTATTTCTAGGATGTATATCACGATAACTTGACTATTTTGTTTGTAAAGAGACATGGGATCTTTGTGATTTCATCGAACCCGCGACCCATTGTTTACATCTCGAAACATCAAAATATTTCATTTTCTGTGTTCCATGTTGTTTTGATTCATTTTCTAACAAGAAACTATATTGTTTGCGATTCCTAAAAATGAAAGTTAGTGTCGTTCTCGTTTAGATTGAGCTTGATGTTGTTACATGTTTATTTATTTACTTGTGTATCCTATTTTCGTGATGTAGCACTTAAGTTCTCACTTATGCAGACCTCACTTTTATTATCAAATGTGTGTAGTACAATTAAAACATTTAATCAGTGTTTACAATTATTTTTGTAAGTTGACAAGTGTTTATTGATAATGTGCTCTATATATTTCTTGACGGTTCATTTTGATCTATCATTGATATTTCGTGTGGTTTTTTAAATCAAAATGTTACGTTTCATGAACGTTTCAGGGATGTTTGACTCGTTTGCTTCAAACATTTTTCATGAATATCATATTGATTGGTTGCAATAGACTCATTACCAGTTCTTAAAAAACGTCTTGTACATGCTAGTATAAGCATATATTCAAAATTTAGGTGGACACAACATGCAATGTCAGTCCTCTTCTTTTGATGACCTTATACAGAAAGAAAGGAACACATAATATTGCTTTGTGGATACATACATACATGTGTGTGTTTGTGTGTGTGTATATATATATATATATATGTGTGTGTGTGTGTGTGTGTGTGTGTGTGTGTGTGTTTGCGCATCATTTAGAAGTTTAGTTCAAAAGCTTACCATGCTCAAGTGGCAACAGTTGGTAAAAGTTTTGAAACATTATGTCTGCATGTTATGTTAACTTGTTTCATTCAATTTTGAACAACTTGCCTATTTCAGGTTGCGAAAAGCAGCAAAATGCTTCAGCACATAAACTACCGTATGAGGTGCACCCTCCAAGATGGGCGCATCTTCATCGGTACGTTTAAGGCCTTCGACAAGCACATGAACCTGATTCTGGGAGATTGTGATGAGTTCCGAAAGGTGAAGCCAAAGAGTCAGAAGGCTGGAGAAAGGGAGGAGAAGAGAGTTCTGGGACTGGTACTTCTCCGAGGAGAACACCTTGTGTCCATGACAGTAGAAGGACCTCCACCAGCAGAGGTAAGAAATCTGGTTATGGTCATGTTCAGTGTGTCTGATTACTCTCTCTATACCTTGTGCCATAAGCCACTTGAGAGAACTTGGCTCAGCCAGGCAAACACCTCCCAATTTGAAAAACAAAATCACCTGCGAAACAGCTCGAAGGCAAATAAAACATTTTTTCAGAAATCTTGTTGGTATTGCTAGCATATTATTTCAAAATACATGATTTAAATTATGGCAAGGTTTTGGCACAAATGTATTTAAATGGCTGTTGATCATGTTGATGCAGACATGTGTCCAAATGACAATATTCAAACAGTTGAAATGTGCAATGGTCATGGATTATTTGCTGCTCTTGTTGGTGATTTTGTTTTCCCAATTGGGAGATGATTGTCTGGTTGGGCTGAATTCCCCCAAATATGGAGCCTACTGAAGTGCTGATGTATGACCTCTCATTACTGGAATCATAATAGCAAAGGCAGCAGTTGAACCTAACATGTTTAGTCAAATAGTCCTTATAATGATAGTATATAGCAAAACCCTTAAAATGGCGAATTTCAACTAGTCCTTGTAATACCTTAACTACTGGGCAGATTGGCAAAGAATACAGAACTAGTGTCAATTTCCAATATCATTATTTGATCATCTGGATTTTCATCCTCCTCCATCTCACTGCTTTTTTATATGAAAATATCTGATGAACGTCCAATATCACATCTATTCCTGTACCTTCAAAATGGCTTTTCTGAGAATAAAATTGTCATTAGTTTGAAATAGTGGGCTCTCGTCTTAATTAAATCTAAGCGTCAAAACTTAAAGACATGCCATTCTGTTCGTTCAGATATTGTAGCACCAAACCTTAATGTCTAGATCACACCTTAATTTCTGTATGCAGTAAGACCTTTACACAGAAAATGCTGTTAGTATCAGCTGTTTCTGTCAACATTTTTGTTTGAGAAAGTCACTTGTTACATCAAGCTTGTATATTTGATTGCTACAGGAAGGCATTGCTCGAGTGCCCCTGGCTGGTGCAGGTGGTCCTGGTATGGGACGTGCCGCA
This sequence comes from Haliotis rufescens, assembly GCF_023055435.1. NCBI lineage: Eukaryota > Metazoa > Mollusca > Gastropoda > Lepetellida > Haliotidae > Haliotis > Haliotis rufescens. The sequence continues at coordinate 30,300,598 of NW_025963857.1, forward strand.
GGGCGTGGCGTGATGGGACCCAGTGGATCTGGAAGTGGTCCTGGTCTACAGGGCCCAGTGAGGGGTGTCGGTGGTCCCTCTCAACAAATGATGACACCGGGTGGTCGTGGAGCATCCTACTCAGCAGGACCTAGACCAGCTGGTCCCCGAGGACCCCCTCAAGGTACGACATTGTAATAGGGCTTAATTATGACCTAGATATACTGGTTGTTCGAGCATTGTCTGTTGATCTGATGGAGCTGCATGGATTTTGCAACCTAATAAATCCATCACACGAGAAGTGAAGATCGGATAGATATACTGACACAATAAAAGCTCATAGTCGATTTAAGACAAGGAAACAATTTTAGCAGTAAGCCTGTACTTGAGAATGCGTGTATGACAAAATAACATTGTGTTTGATTATCTCATGCCGGGGAACACATAACAACTTCATTTGATTTTTAGGGTTTTTTGCCAAATATTACAGAAAAAATAAACCAGTATTTTCAGTATATACATGAACCTGGTCAATTAGCTGTTTTAATATGTGACATGTTATTGTGATTTGAGACCTGATTGACCAGCAACATGGTCAGCTGACAGTTAAGGCGCCGCAATTGGCTGTACAGAGTTGTCCCTTGGGCACACCTATACCTATGATCGTATGTTTGAATCCAGGTTCGCCTCAATTATGTTTCTTATTTTATCAACACCCTACCCATGATTCTGGGTTTCACGAAAGTGGTAACCATCCAAGACCTGCAACACTTCAGGTTTTCCTCCCACATTAAGCTGACATGCCATGGTATAACTGGAATAGTGTTCAAAGCGTTAACCCCAACTCTCACTCACTCCACTAATGTGTGATCATTGTGAGGCACAGAAGCTAGACTTATGCTACACTTTTCCTTGGATAGAGACCAAATAGGTTTTTCTTTACATCATGAACTTTACACAAGTGAATAATTGTACGCAAGTTGAGAGCTAATGTGCCCTGGGCCCAGGAAACGTTTTCAGAATGTTTGTGGGGTGTTTGTAGTTGATCCATGAAGTTTATTTGAGAATTTGATCCTGCAGGCCCGATGATGGGAGGTCCCCCAATGAGAGGTCCCCCTGGCATGGGAGGACGAGGACCCCCAGGACCCGGTATGCGAGGACCCCCTCCTATGATGAGAGGTAAGAACAAGTTTAATCATCTTCAGAAATTATCCTTAAATTTTGTGTTTGACTAAGAAATGTTTTTATTAGGTTGACTACAACTTTCCATAAATCACCAGTGATTTTGTTTTGCAATTTAATGATTGTTGAAAATGTTACTACAAATATTAACAATTCTTGTGTTTTACTATTTTGCATGCTGTGTATTCTATGGGAATATGAATATACACATATCTCTTGTTGATATCTACTTAGAGTGTATTTGTTAACGATTTGTTCAAGTCTCAGATTTGTCTACCTGCTGGTCTGAACAAAGGTCCATTTAGGGATGACAATTTTCCGTTAATTTTGTTGTCATGGGTCACTTTTGTCATACCTGCCATTGCAATGTTTGCATAAACCCGTGGATATCTTTTTATTTTGATTAAAATCAAGAGAAATGATCCATGGTCGCTGTCCATTAATGATCATGTTTGTTGTTTAACGACACACTCAGCAATATTCCAGCCATATGATGGCTGTCTGTAAATAATCAAGCCTGGACCAGACAACCCAGTGATTGATATCATGAGCATCAATCTACGTACCTGGGATATGATGACGTGCATCAACCAAGTCAGTGAGTCTGACCACCCAATGCTGTTGGTTGCCTCTTATGGCAAGCATGGGTTACTGAAGACCTATTCTAACCAGGATCCTAACAGGTCTAAAGATCAAGGATGCTATTGCATGCAGCTCCCAATGCAAATGTTGGTGCACAAATAGTAAAGGACCTCCAGTTGAATATTTTCAGTACAGCCCTGCAGGTTGCATCTGGATAACCATACACTAAACTTACTTGTATTTGATATTTTAGTTCTTTTTTTTCAAGACTTTAACATGCAAATTACTCATTGTGGGCCACACGCACCTCAACACCCCATGCTGTTGTGTAGCAGTGTGTGATCTTACTTGGTGCCAGAATAAAACATTATCACTTTCCATGTGTGGTCTGTACTGCTCATGGCATTCAACATGTGACAAGGGAGAGAACTCCGACTGGTCTGTTTGGACTAACAAGTTCTGAGTCTTGTCATAGGCATTTTTTGCTATAGGCATCTTTTGCTATTATACAGGTTATAGTCATTTTCTTCATTTCTGTTGTTTTGTCATGTTTTATCAGGTCTATGCTCTCTAGTTAAATAAACCTTGAAGGGGTTCATTTCCATAGGAGGAATCATACTGCTCTGATGGAGTGTCGTTGCTCATGTTTTAGTCACTGGTTTGCTTGGTCCAGACTCGGAATATTTATTGGCCATTGTGACATAGTTGGAATATTATTGACGGTTGTGGTAAACAGTATCTACTTGACAAATACCTTGAAAGTGAAGAACGTTGGAACACGCTTTAAGAACCAAATGCTTCACCAAGTAATCTTGAGGATTCTCAGTTACATCTAATTATTGAGCTAATGGTGATACAGCATTCACAAAGTTTGATGATACCCCCCGTCTCGACCTGCATAAGTGCTGAAGAAACAGTAAGGCTTGATTATTTAACAATTCCATATTACCTAGACTGCAATATTAAAGACAAGCCGCATGTACTTATCCAAATGATATGTTGTCTGTGTGATACTCCCAGCATGCCTCAGTTGCACACTTAGAGGTATGAATGTGCTTGTTGGGCAGTTTACATAGTATGCATTTTAGAGTTTGTTTGTTTATTTGTTGTTTAACCCCGCACTCAGCTATATGATGGCAGTCTGTAAATAATTAAGCCTGGACGAGGCAATCCAGTGATTGACATCAGGAGCATCGATCCACGCAATTGGGATACGATGACATCCATCAACCAAGTCAGCGAGCCTGACCACCCGGTACCGTTAATTGCCTCTTCTTACGACAAGCATAGTCGCCTTTTACGACAAGTATGGGTTGCTGAAGACCTATTCTAGCCTGAATCTTCACGGGTCTTGTGCCTTTTAGAAATAGTCCAGGGTGCCATTGTATGAAACAGCTAAGCGCTACGACTGTCAGAAGTCTGTTAAGGTATGGGATCTACGATCACCTCAGCACTAAGATTGCTTTGTACAACAACACCCTGGATATTAGTGCTTCAGGAACGAGAGATGTTCTTAGAAAATTAAAAATAAGCGAAGCCTATCACTACAGTTATATCAGATTTGAACCCTTTAGCATGTTTAGTGACATATTGAGACAGTAATATGCACCTCAACACCCCATGCTGTTGTGTAGCAGTGTGTGATCTTACTTGGTGCCAGAATAAAACATTATCACTTTCCATGTGTGGTCTGTACTGCTCATGGCATTCAACATGTGACAAGATGGAGATGTTGGTTGGTCGTGAAGAAGTTTCTTTTCATGATGGCTATGTGATGGACTTTCTCAGCACCAGCGAAAACAATTGCACAGCAGTCTCTAAACTGCAGAAAGCAAGAACATCTGTTAATTAAGACACAAAAACTGTTCTTTTGGAGCCAGAATGAATGCTGGGGCTAGTTTTGTTTTCTGTTTATGCCGATGTCAGCAAAAATCCCTTCACATCATGAAGGGCATGTAAATCATCAAGTCTGAGCCAGGCAAACCAATCACTTTATTACAATGAGATGCAATCAACCAAGACTCTTAAATCTAAGCACCTGATCCATTGAGTCGCCTGTTACGACAAGCGATGGAGTGTTGGATCTGTTCTAACCTAGGTCACATGGGTACAGTGTGTCCCAATTCTGGTGTCACTCAGTAGTGTAGGTCGTACAGAGGCTCTGATCTTGTAATACTCATATTACTGTATCTACATGTCATGAGCAGTTCTGTTGCCATGGTTACCAGACCGATCAGATCCGGGGTAGAAAAGGTCTTCAGCAACCCGTGCTTGCCGTAAAAGGCCATTATACTTGTCGTTAGAGGCGACTAAAAGGATCGGGTTGTCAGGCTTGCTGACTTGGTTGATGCATGGCATCTTATCCCAATTGCATGGATCAATGCTCATGATGTCAATCAGTGTGTTGTCATGTCCAGACTCGATTATTTACAGACTGCCGTCATATTTCTGGAATAATGCTAAATGCAGTGTTAGAAATTGGCACTAGTCCTGTAGTCCTTACCAATCTGCCCAATAGTAAAGGTATCCTAAGGACTAGTAGAAATTGGCCCATTTTAAGGGTTTTTGCTATATGTTATCCTTATAAGGACTAGTGGACAAAAACTGTTAGTTTCTAACCCTGCTAAATACAGTGTTAAACAACAAACAAACAAACAAAGCAGTGACCGAAACCTATGCTCGGCCTGACCTGTTTAGCCCTGATCTCTTCAAACTCTTCGGCGTAAAACGCAACGAAACTTTGGCATCTGTTTTCCAACATCAAATTGATCCCAGACAGGATATATGGTTATAACACTCCATGCCCCTTGCCTCCTCTGAGACAAAACTATAACTTTATTTCGTCTTGAAAGTCCGCGGACGTAACCCTTGTTCAACAAAAAAACCAGGACATACACACCCGTTGCTAGTGCCAACCATCTGTGTGGTGTCATCACCTCCACGGAGACTTGCTGGCGGTTTCCGCTTGTGTGGCTTCATCTAATGTGACGGAGTTGTGTGTAAGAATACCTATAAGACTCTGGCATCCTAATGTGATTATCGCCTGTCTGTCTGTTTGTCGTAATTATATATACTCAGAAACTAAGGCAATAATCTGAAATGTATATGACTGCTGTCATTTAGCTGGAATTTTGCTGAGTGCGGCATTAAACAACAAACAAACCAGACACAAAGACGATAATGTTTGAGATATTATGAGCGCTTTTGGTAGTCCGTTTTGCTTACATTTGATTTCATTAAACATTCAATTTGCATAAAGTCATGCTGAAACTAAAAAAAATTTGGAGTCACAATCGGGACATTAAACTTTGTAATAGTATTGGGGGCGACATAATTGGACTGTGATTGCAAGTGCAAAGAAACAAAGTTCGGTTCAAAAACATCAAAGTTAAACCAGAGTCTACTTGTTTCATCTTTAGAACACTGTTATTACATGGGGCTAATTTCAAAAGGCACTTTTTGATTGAATTAATTTGTAATCAACCTCTTTGTAGTTAGTGAGTTAAAATTTAACATCACATCGGCATTATTTCAGCCATTTTGGGACACATGTAAAGATATTTGCATGGTGTTCTTGTTAATGACAAAAATTAAGTAAAATTTTATCACCATATTAAGGTCATTAATTTTTGCAATATTAGAAATTTGTGTTTTAATATGAAGTCGTATAAATCTTTTTCTTTTATCATTTGATATATACTGCTCAGAAGAATTTAAGGACAACCAAATTTGTACATACATGTATTACCATTGTAAATCTGTCATGGCATGACAGAATAACTGTAGTTATATGAAAGAAATGGGTGGTCCTTAACTTCTTTTGAGTAGTATATTACCCATGGAAGGACTGTTTTATGGTGCTTATTTTCCACAACTGTTTATGAAAAAGGTTCATCTGAATGTCATCATATCCCAATTGCGTGGATCAATGCTCATGATGTCAATCCAGAGTCCAGACTTGATTATTTACTGACCGCGTCATATAAGTGGAATATTGCTGAGTGCCGCGTTAAACAACAAACAAACAAAAGGTTGTGTAAGATTCTGTTTGCTTGGGACTTATTACTGGTAATAAGCAATGATATATTGATTTATTTACGTATTGCAAGGCAATTCATGCCCTGAAAGCTGTACATTACAATAGTTAGCTTTGATATGGTGCTGAACCTTTAATAGTACGAATCAATGTGATGAAATGAAAAAATAAGTTTTAAGCATTGATTATTTTATTTGTTTTCACCGTAAAAATATCGGGTTAGAATATGTCTTCAGCAACCCATGTTTGTCGTCAAAGGCGACTCTGCTTCCCGTAAGAGGCGACTAACAGGATTGGGTGATCAGGCTCGCTGAGTTGGTTGATGTGTGTCATCGATCCCAATTGTGTAGATCAATGCTCATGATGTCAGTCACTGTATTGTCTGGTCCAGGCTCGATTACTTGCAGGCCGCCGTCATATAGCTTGAATATTGCTGAGTGTGGCTTAATACAACAAATAAACAAACAAATCTATTTGTTTTTTCATCCCAATACACCATGCAGTCCCAATACCCTTGAGTCTTGACCCTGCAAGCTCCAAACCAGTCCCTAGGCATGATTTTGGAGATCTTGGCATTAATAGATGAACTTGTAATCGCAAAACTTACTTGACCAAACAGCATTTTACTAGACTTTGTCTAGAGACGAGTGGCTAAAGTCACACACAGTCCTTGTAGCAACAGGTAGGAACCAATCAGACGTTCAGGGGCATGGGAGGCCTAGTCGTCTAAGGCGCCTTGATTTGCTGTGCAGAGTTGCATCCCTGGGGCACACCAGAAACCTATGATTGTGGGTATGAATCCCGGTTCGCCCCGATTATGTTTCTAGGTTTGTCCCCTATACCCATGCTCGTGGGTTTCACCAAAGTGGTAAACGTCTGAGACCTGCATCACTTCGGGCTTTCCTCCCACATTAAGCTGACACGCTGTGATATAACTGGAATCCTGTTAAAAACGGCATTAAACACAACTCACTCACTCACTCACTCACTCACTCACACACTCACACACTCACACACTCACACTCACTCACTCACTCACTCACTCAGACTTTCTCACCCACCTAAAACTCCAGTTGCTATTTGTAGAGTGGTACTATATGGTACGTTTGTCCATGTGGGGAGTCTGGGTAAGGATTGGTCGTACGAGGTAACTTAATGGATGGGCAGCCAGGCTCTCAGCCTTGGTTGATTGCATGTCACTGTACCCAGACAGAGTGGGACATTGCTCATATCAATCTCTAGATTGCCTGTTCCAGAATCAATCATGTATAATTAAGGCGTTTAATATGCAGCCGGAATATTGTCGAGTGCGACAATAAATGGCTACTGATCAGAGTATCCTGACGTAGTAGAATATCGGATATGATATAAAGTCAAATGGTTGATTGGTATCAGTTTGTAGACATTCTTCTGTGCAAGCAATTATTGGAATTATTGAAATGTTGTGTATCCATACAGACAAAATCTGATCAGGTGATATCAAGTTAAAAATCACATTTAAATAATAACTTTAGATGCAGACATGAACCTTTTATGGTGTCAGTACTTGTGTCAGATTTAACAAGATCAGCCATAACATGGTAATCACAGGGATTTATCCAGGATTCTAAACCCCTGGCAGGCAAATTGGGGCACTAATAATTATTTTTTGGGGAAAAATGAAGTTCTTATTTTCTCAAATTCAGTTTGAGATTGCATTCAATGCAATAATATGAAACTAAATATCCAAACCTCTTCGGTGTTATTGGTGCTGTTATCAGTGAAATATTGTGCCAAATATCGGCCTCTGAGCAGGTCTAGATACAGAGTCCTGATACAAACTGTTTCCAATACATGGATAGGTAAAATATTGGTTTTGCTTGTCATGTAAGATTGTATTTCTTTCTGGGAAAAACTTATTACAATTGACATTTTATTCTTCATCGTACAGATAGCTTTAGGCCAATGGAGTTGTAATTCCATTGAAATTGTTTTTGTCCTATATTTGTAAGCCATTTAGCTGAAATTGTGAGATGAAAAGTTAATGTAATCGTGTCCCCCCATTACACCATCATTCCATAATAACATCTGCAGTAATTGATTTCCCCGAGTAACTCAGGTGCACAAGATTCCCAACTTCCTCCATATATGGCCAAAGAAAATTTGAGAAGTGTTTTTCTGATGTTTCATTTTGATACATAGCTGGCAGCATTTGTCTGTAACACAAAATAAGTTTTGAAATTTCGCTTCAAGTTTCTAGTTTGCTTAGCCTGGGGGAAGTAGAATTCTTGATTGAACCGGTTTGGGTAATGCAATCTTCAGTTCATGTGGAAACCAGATGCCTATCTTCTGATCTTTTGAAATTTTTTAGCTGTGATCTCTGTGCCTGGGGAAATAATCAGTGCTTCTTGAGAGCCCCGGGGCCTCTATGATTATGCTTTCATCAAATACGTATTGATTTTGACATTTTGGCTGGCCGCAGGCGGACTGCGAGCCAGTAATAACTCAGTTGTTCTTCCCCATTACTCAGTCACATGAAACTTAGCACTCGCCCCATGGCAAGAAAGTACATTAAGCGTGTGTCCTTGGGCAACGGCAGGTGTTTTGTCCGGATGCTGGTTGGGGAAAGGGGGTTGAGCTGATCGCGGGATTATTAGGTTGCAGGGCAGGCTTTGCCATCTAATTGTGGATGCGAGGCGGATTAGTCGGCTCCAATTTTGTACTTACATGGATAAAAAGGAACATGGAGGATGGGGGAAGGATTATCATCTGTCCTTTTCAAATTTTATCCTGAAGTTTTGTTCAAATTATGATTTCTGTATCTGATGCTGAAATGTTTCCTCAGGTGTGGTCATTTTGGGCAGAAGTACCTTGGTAAGATGGCCACCCACTTGCCAAATGGTCAATGTATCTAGGACAAAACTGAAATAGCTTTCAAAAACATCTTAAAGCAAACAGCCTTTGGCAGAGTGTATTTGTCGCGTCAATCAAAGTTGTTTAAGATCATCCTATTATGTGTGTGATCATAATTAGATTATTGGATATTAATGAGATCACCTCATTCATATTAAATTTGCCGCTCATTCAGGATTGGGCTATTGTGGTCTTCGAGGGCTGAGAAGAAGTTCTGCTTCACATTAAAAGTTCATGATTGCTTGAAATTGTGCTATGACCAGCACCACATTGAGCTTCCTTCCCATATCTCAGCATTATGATATAAATGAAATACTGCTAAGTGCTAAAACTCCAAAACTGTAGACATTGAAATTTGGTTTGTAAACTGTCAATCAGATTTCAGTCGATTGCAGGATTTGCAAAGCATGTGCACCGCCAACTCGGTACCAACAGATATTTTCCAAATCTTTTCATGTTTTTAATCAAATTGTTCCCTTGATTTAATGCACTTTGCGATGTAAGATCCCTTTTATCACAATATAGATCTTGATTATTGATCAGATTGTCTTGACTTGGCGCTGCCATTTTGAAGCAAATGCAAGTGATATGAGGGGTTGAATCTGACTGGTCCATAGGAGAGGTATAGAAGGGACAGAACTCATAATAGCCACCAGTGGCACTATGATCGAGCCCAGGAATTCCAGCCTGGTTCGGCAAGGGTGGAAACTTGACTTTTAAAGTCAGTTAACTCTTGCCTCGGGAAGATGCTTGGCTGGGAATTGTTCTGTATAGTCCCTGCCATCTAACAGCCTGTAACCGCGCACTGCCAGGGGCTAGTGTATTGTGCCTAGTATGTCCAGTATGTATTGATAAAATTAGTGTTAACAAATAGGTTTAAAATAGGTTGACATGATCAGGGACTATTTCTGTCTGTGCTCCTGACATGGAAGAGTGGGTCATTGTTGTTGTAGATGAAAGCGAGTGAATATTGTATACTATAAGTCACCATACTTGCCAACTGGACCATTGTCTGAAACTTTAGGCTTTAGGAACAATGAACCTGTGATCTAGTGCTTCAACTGTTGGAGTTCCTTCTCAAAGGCTTGGTGTGGAGACTTTGATACCAGACTCCTTTCACAAAGAATCTAGAATAGATCCAGATAGATCAGGTCCTCCCTCCCAAAACTTTATCAGGCGACTCAATGGATCAGGTGGTCAGGCTTGCTGACTTGGGTAGTACTGGTTATTGGACTTAAATGGACCAGGTGGTCAGGCTTGCTGACTTGGGTAGTACTGGTTATTGGACTTAAATGGATCAGATGGTCAGGCTTGATGACTTGGGTAGTACTGGTTATTGGACTTAAATGGATCAGGTGGTCAGGCTTGATGACTTGGGTAGTACTGGTTATTGGACTTAAATGGATCAGGTGGTCAGGCTTGCTGACTTGGGTAGTACTGGTTATTGGACTTAAATGGATCAGGTGGTCAGGCTTGCTGACTTGGGTAGTACTGGTTATTGGACTTAAATGGATCAGGTGGTCATGCAGTACTGGTTATTGGACTTAAATGGACCAGGTGGTCAGGCTTGCTGACTTGGGTAGTACTGGTTATTGGACTTAAATGGATCAGGTGGTCAGGCTTGCTGACTTGGGTAGGACTGGTTAATGGACTTAAATGGATCAGGTGGTCAGGCTTGCTGACTTGGGTAGTACTGGTTATTGGACTTAAATGGACCAGGTGGTCAGGCTTGCTGACTTGGGTAGTACTGGTTATTGGACTTAAATGGATCAGGTGGTCAGGCTTGCTGACTTGGGTAGTACTGGTTATTGGACTTAAATGGATCAGGTGGTCAGGCAGTACTGGTTATTGGACTTAAATGGATCAGGTGGTCAGGCAGTACTGGTTCTTGGACTTAAATGGACCAGGTGGTCAGGCTTGCTGACTTGGGTAGTACTGGTTATTGGACTTAAATGGATCAGGTGGTCAGGCTTGCTGACTTGGGTAGTACTGGTCATTGGACTTAAATGGATCAGGTGGTCAGGCTTGCTGACCTGGGTAGTACTGGTTATTGGACTTAAATGGATCAGGTGGTCAGGCTTGCTGACTTGGGTAGTACTGGTTATTGCCCTGCATGGTCAGGCTTCTCAGGTAGATCAATAAATTAAGAATCAATTGTAGCTGCTATTTTTATTTCCATACAAAAAAAATGCCTCTTGGTAACCAAACATGCTACGATCGAGTGTTCCAGCAAGTCAATGCTTCAATGCTGTTTCCTCGGTTTAAATTGACGTGCATAAGTTGCTTTGAATACCTGCAATATTGCTGATGTGGCATTAAGCAGTATTTGCCTACTCATAAGTCGTTCATCTGACCAACATAATAAATAACATTCAATGAAACTATCCAGGACAACAAGGATCAGTGTGGTGTGTAGTGAAGCACAACACAAGTTGTAGTTACCAATGCCTGTGGCAGAATTACACGTCTATCCCCAGCTAATCACTGCACCCACTCATAAGTGGTTTAACGCTTGCAATTTGCATATTAGTTATGTTATGAAATTTCCACTTTCAGCCAATTGGTAAATTATAGACCCATAGTCCTTACAAGTTAAAATAGAATCTCAAAATATCACGCTGATATATTAGTGATGACTGCTAATACTTTTAAAATGACAACACGCAATTTTGGCGATGAGGAATATTACTCACCACTCTTACAGTAATTGCAATATGCAATTACTGTAAAAAAATATCCACTTTGCTTGCGATAAAAATCAAGTTTTTATCACATGGTTACAATCCGGGTAAGAATCGACTGTCACCATGGCAGTGAACATGGCCAATAGCGCTTACAGCATCTGCGCATTATTTTCAAAATGAGGTTGGATAGTAGGCTGATTGTTTTTGTAAATTTCTGTAACTGAGAGATAGATCAACATGAAAGGGATGACATTAGTTTCAATTTTGTTGTGAAGAAAAAGCTATAGTCAGATTGTTTGTGAAATATGGCCCCCTTTTCTGAGCAATATTGGTCTCCTGGCTCTGAATTCCGAAAACAAGGCTCTTGTTCCCTGGAACTGGTTCCTTGATCCAAAAATCTTATCTACCAACCCCAAGCTCAGTGACAATATATTTGCAGATAGTATGTGTAACTACTTTTATCTATTGCAGGAATGCCACCAGGTATGCGACCTCCTCGCCAATGAGATCATCAATCAACCCAGTGAGATCATGTTCAGTGCGGTACAGACTGTCAGTGTGTGCATGGACACAGTGTGTGACTGAGAGGTGTTGTGTTCAAGAATGTGGAGTCCACACATCTCAACATGAAGGTCAAGACATTTTAATCATGTCATTTTAACTACCACGAATCAGAATATGAGGGTAATTGCTCCAGCATACAGTATTTCCAATGTTGCTGAATATGGCAGAAGCCCTTACGACACTCCGATCATACTCTGCATCTTCATCCTTGACACTCCAAGAGGAACCTTCATCCTTCATGGTATGGTATTGGTGGATCTCCACCTACAGGCAGGACTAGGGGTCCTCATGCCAACAATCATCGTCTTCTTGAGTTGTAAATCATTTTGCCTTTTGTCATAAATAAACAGATGTAAAATTCGTTTATTCTTGTGTTCGTTCATGTCCAAAGGAGAACATTTTTCATCAGAGGCAGAACCTGGATTTATGAAAAAGGTGGGGAGGGGTGCGCAGGCTAAGTTCCAGGCTAATTTGCATAATGCCTACAGCCTGTTTTTGCCATGTCAATTTGGACTTAGTTTTATTTTTGAATGTTGAAAGTGCCTACAAATTACCTCCTGTAAAGTACATTTTGTATTGAGCACTGAGATAAAACTAGCAAATCCAGACTAGTACTTTTCCAGTTGTTTTGTTATTTCGTATTTACATCTACGTAATGCTTTGTGTCGATTATTAAATCCAGCAAAACAGTTTGCTGGAATATTGCTGGGTGCGGCGTTAAACAACAAACAAACAAACATAAAAAAAACTCTTCAACTTAAAGCGTAACGAAACTTTGGCATCTGTTTTCCAACATCAAATTGATCCCAGACAAGATATATGGTTACATCACTCCATGCCCCTTGCCTCCCCTGAGACGAGACTATAACTTTATTTGGTCTTAAAAGTCCGCGGACGTAACCCTTGTTCAACAAAAAAACCAGGACATACACACCCGTTGCTAGTGCCAACCATCTGTGTGGTGTCATCACCTTCACGGAGACTTGCTGGCGGTTTCCGCTTGTGTGGCTTCATCTAATGTGACGGAGTTGCGTGTAAGAATACCTATAAGACTCTGGCATCCTAATGTGATTATCGCCTGTCTGTCTGTTTGTTGTAATTGTATATACTCAGAAGCTAATGCAATAATCTGAAATGTATGTCAGATTAGTCAAGAATATATCCGTACTTTTGGTTTTTCAACCAATTACTCGCCACGTATATTCATGAAACGAATGATGGGGACATTGCTAACTTTGGCTTTTCTAAAAATATAAAGGTATTTTTATTTTTATTATGGCATTGGGTCAATACGCGATATTCAAAATCGTGAGGGAAGAGGTGTGTGAGGTTTGTCTATTTTTCTATTAACATATATCATCTTATTTATTTATTTATTAGTTTTTATTTTAGGGGAGCCGTGCCAATTTACACTTGTCCATAGGATACACAAAGTAGGTGAGGTGAAATGGGGTTTAACGTCGCGTCCAAGATTATTGCACTTATATAGCGACGTGCATGCACGTGCGCGTGTGTGTGTGTGTGGCTGCTTGTACTAGCCCGGACTGATGCCGATTTATTGTGCTAGCTCACTGAGATACCATGCCGCAGTTTAACATGAATACCCCACTCAGACACAGTATACTGACTCCGAGCCGACCAGTCCTTGTTGCCGAGCGCCAGACAGGGTAACAACAAGTACCATCTTTTAACGTCTTTTGGCATGACGCGGTCGGGGATCGAAGCCCGGACCTTCCGCTATCCGGGCGGACGCTCTACCATTAGACCACGGAGGCGTTCGTACACAAAGTAAGCGATCTAGACCACCAGTTTTCGGACTTTTTTGTTGTAGCAGCCTCGGTGGCTGCACCAGTACCAGGATCTGTACTTTACTAAGAAAGAATTATCCCGATTTTAACATTTGTTACATATATATATGTTAACATACAAGAGCAAATTGTGTGAGTGATTTGGATTTAACAGTATTCCAGTTATATTACGGCGCGTCAGCTAAATGTGGGAGGAAAGCCCGAAGTGATGAAGGCCATTGACGTTTATGTCTTTGGTGAAACCATCGAACACGGGTATGGTGCTGACACATTTAGAAACATAATCGAATCGAACCTGGATTCGAACCATAGGTTTCTGGCATGCGCATGCTCTGCACAGCGAATTGTAGCACTTTAGACAACTGGGCTACCCGTACCCCCAGTGCAAAATGAATGCAAATAAAGAATCTGTGTTTTGTAGTCACTAATTGTAGTGTTGTAGTGTTGTGTGACATGTTTACACATAGCAAACAGGGTCACGTTTAAAACAAATTAATTATTGCTTCAAAAAGAGAGATGCCGAAAAAATGGGGTGTTTCTGATAGTCCGTAAACAATGTGATTTAAAGAAAAGTGGATATACTACAAGCTATACGGTAACAAGTGGGAGACCGCATATGGAGACATGGACTTTGTTCACATCAAACTGCTGTGTGGACATGTGTGATAGAAGTGATTGTGTGCTCATGTAACATCGCGACCACTCGTGTCGTTCCGGGACATACCGAAAGGCAACTCGTGATCATTTTATCAACTTGGTCCCGTCTTTGAGCCAATGGTCACAGCGAAAACATAGCCAACCTGTTATACCACATCCGTCTTTTCTTTGAAAGCTTTGCTGAATATAACGAAGCTGACATTTAAAACCACTTATTATTAAGTATGGAGAAACACTTGTGACTGTCACTAAATATACATTTAGGCACAAATTTTACTAATAAACAAAATATCAAGGAGGGATTATTTGACCACCTACGAGGGGTGTCTGAAACTACGAAGGATGCAGCCATTAACAGTTTGCATGTATTAAGTATAATACTTTCATGCTTTGGACAAATACACAACTAGGCAGCATATTCTCCTGGCATTAAAGATATTATGTGTTCTCTGTTGATAAAAATTGGAAAATGTGGCTACGACGCTGTCATCAAGTATCTTCAACTGCCACCACTAAGGGAAATGTTGAAAAAATACATATGATTTTGGTCGATCTCACCACACATAGCCAATACACCATGACTTGAGAACATTGTGAGGAATGACCTGGGCATGACATGGACGCCGTTATATAGCTCGAGTGTTGCTTATTGCGGCGTTTAAGAACAAGGTCGGATAAGGGCACTATTGTTCCTCAGGATCTGTAACATTTAAGAATTGAGGAAACCTTTAGAAAATGAAAGTTATCAGATGTGTTCATATGAATGAGAACTAAACGTTGTTAATTTCAACAGCTGTATGTTTGGACTTATGACAAGGTAAGGATAAAATATAACATATAAAACAGTGATAAAAAAGCTGATTTTAGAGGTTTTCGTGAAACGTTTTTTTTGTAATATGTGTACAGACGCACGTCTTTGACTAACCTGAGATATACATAAGAACATTACATTACATTGGGTCACGGACTTGCTCATACTTTATTATTCTAAATATTTCCCTTTATAGCTCACTTGAAAGTCCAGTTTCCGCCATTGCCGAACTACGCTGAAACACCGTCGCTCGATCGTAGCGCCACCAGTGGCTATTACGAGTTATGTCCCTTCTATGTTCCTCCTACTGACCAATCAGATTCCGCCTCTCACATCACTTGCATTTGCTTCAAACAAAAAGACGGCGCCCAGTCAAGACGACCTGGTCGATAATCAAGATCTATGTTGTAATAAAACGGGTTTTACCTCGCGAAGTGCATCAAACCCATTTGAGCACCTTGATTAAAACATGAAATTATTTGGAAAAAATATATCGACGCCCAGTTGACAGTACACATGTTTTGCAAATCCTGCAGTCAACCGAAATCTGCAGGTTGAAATCCACGTTGTTCGTTGTGCGATATTGATTGGACTAGGCAAAATATAGTCCAGACAAAATGTAACTCCGGCAGTCAGTCAACTCCCTTGCCCCGGGGAGCTGGGTGATCTTCTTCTTGTCTTGTTTGTCCGGCGTGCGTCGTAAGCATCGAATCCAATTTTCAATATAACTCATTATAGCCTTTTTTACAACTCGTTTTGGCCTTTACAATGAAATGTATCTGGTTACTTGTGGGATCCAACACATACGCAGGGTTTTGGGTGAGGTTTTTTGGTGTGTTATTTAAATTTTGTTATTGCTCGATAATTCTCTCAAACTGGACCGCCACCGTGGTCTAGTGGTAGAGCGTCCGTCCGGAAACCCTGGTTCGATCCCCGGACGCGTCATACCAAAAGACGTTAAAATATGGTACTGTCTAGCGCTCGGCATTAAGGGGCTAAAACAGTATACAGTGTCTGAGCGGGGTATTCATGTTTAACTGCAGCTTGGTATGTCAGTGAGCTGGCACTATATGACGGCAGCAGTCCGGACTAGTACAAGCAGCCACACACACCCAATTTCACCTCACCTAACCTCTCCAACTGCATATTTCCCTCTGTTGACTTCATCTAGCCAGATCAAGGAAATGAACCTTGGCATGTATGTTTCTTCTTATGTTTACGTCATGTTTCATACATTTTAGTGTTAATCCTCAGCTGTTATGCAGAACATAGTGGAATGTCAGTATTGACATCAACCTTTGTTCATTGGCTATCTTTTACCTTTTAAACGGCTTACTAATATCCACGTGAGCTACAGTACTGTGGCCCTTTTCACTTATTTTAGCCATATTTCTGTATTTGGCCATGTTAAAAGTCCAAAACTTGCAGGTGTAAGAAAGCAAAAGGATAGTTGTCATCCATTTCATCATATCTGATGACTTACATACCAATATTTCAAAGTTTCCGCTTTAAACTTGTTTGTTAGTCAAACAGTTAGGAACAGTTTTACTTTCTCTTGACAGACCCATCCCCAACCCCCACCCTGGTATGTTTTAGTCAAATTAGGGTGGGTCGAATGTAGATTATGGTTGGATTTAAAAGATTAACTTTACAATTTGACATTTCCAGTGGACCCTTATCCTACGCTCGTCCTTCGCTTTTCTCGCACTTGGACACCGTGATCACCACACACTCCATGACAACTCGGTCACACACAGAAACGGAAACGGAAAGCGGGAAAAGAAAATTATGGGGAAAACATGGTTGAAAATGGCTATAAATTTTTACAGATCGAGTTGGAGGCTAAGTGATCTGAATATGGCTTCATATTCAATTTAAAATTCAGCGTGAAAAACTCCGACGAATAATGTACGAATGTGGTGAGTGCTTTATTTCAGTTTTCTCACGCCGTGTCAGCTTAATGTGGGAGGAAAGTGATACTGGCTGTCCCTTAACAAGCTCCTTGTCTTTGCTACGCATACCGAGCGTGCGTAACAAGGGCATGGAACCAGTCTGTAGCTGCCCCTAACTAACGTGATCACGTGACACAGTGAATTAATTCAAGCTGTTTGTGTATACATACAATCAATGTAAGATATCTCCTAGTGAAAAAATTCAGCGTGAAAAATTGAATAAAAATCGTGATATTTCCTAAACTCCGACGAATAATGTACGAATGTGGTGAGTGCTTTATTTCAGTTTTCTCACGCCGTGTCAGCTTAATGTGGGAGGAAAGTGATGCAGGTCAGATGTATTGTATATGGATGTAATCACCTTATGGATCGATGGAGTAGTGGGCGTGTCTGCTCAGTGTGAAGCCGTAGGTATAAAATTGAAAACAAAAGCAGGAAGATTTGTAAAGACATTTAATCAGTCAATGGATTTCATAAGATCGTAACATTGTACATGACTAAAACAGACCACACATTATGAATCTAGAGACGGAATTATCAACTCTCGGAGATCATACATCGTGATCTGTTCCCTGTACCAGCACATCCCCTAGATTAATGAGTGTATCATATCTCCAGTCTGTTAAGGTAAGTACACAATTTAATGGCGATATCATACACTGGGTAATCGAGGGTGGTACACACAATATGTACAACCTTCCTGCGCTAAACACCGAAAATATATAGTTGTAAATGCAAAAAGTATCTGATAACTAACTAACTTTCATATTATGCTCGAGATATTGATGAGTGAGTAGATTTTTCCGCCGCTTTTGACAATATTCCAGAAATATTACAGGGGAGGTCATGTTTGATGTTTAATGCAGTACTCCGCAATATTTCAGATATATGAGGCCAGCATGTCAATAATCGAGTCTGAACTAGATAAACCAGTGACTGATATTATGAGCATCGATCCACGCCGATAGGGTATGATGAAATGCTATCAATCAAGTCACACGCCTGGAAACCAGATCCATTACGTCACCTCGTTCGACAATCATAGGTTGCAGTGATGTACCCGTATGGTGAATCGAAATCGAACTCTGGTCTCAACGCGGAGAAAGAACTCTTCAACCACTTGGCTAGCCCAACGTCCCTTGCGATGTTGCCGCGTGAGACAGGTAGTCTGAAGGGGTGCACGGGTGGCCCAGTCGTCTGAGGTGTTGCAATTCGCTGTGCAGAGTTGCGTCCCTTATACGTATCAAACACCAATGATCACCGGTTCTTGTGTCAGCGCCATACCCGTGGGTTTCGTCAAAGTGGTAAACGTCTTAAAATCTGTACAACTTAGGATGTTCCATCCACACCAAGCTGACAGGCCGTGATATAACTGAAATACTACTGAAAGCGGCGTTAAATAACATTCACTCACCCACTCTGATGGACGTTAAAATTCCAACCCTATTTTACCCAGGAGAACCTGTATGCCTAATAGGTACCATGCATCGATATTCTTACTTTTGACTGGCTTGCTCTGGCATATTTCTATATGCTTGTACTTGATACTAGACTTAAATAAGTACTTTTAAATCTGCTTCTTTCGTGTACAAGTACATTAACGTGTATGGTTTGAGGGGTGGCCGAATATACACATATACGTTCTTAAGCGTACTCATATTGAATATTAATTAATATTAGTTTGATAAGTAGTCGTCCTGTTCCTCACTGAATGCGAAAGACGCAAAATGGTACACATCCCCCCGCACTTACAAGATTTCAATATAACAGGCACCCGAATAAATAGACATAATTACACAAGTAGCATAAATATATATACATAGGCTTCCTACCAAGAACAGTTCAACAAACAGCAGTTAATGATGATTTTAGGTGTGAATAAATGCAATTATTGTCAAGTCTCAGAATCACAAATACCACTATAAGTGCGCGGACGACATTGATACTGGCTGTCCCTTAACAAGCTCCTTGTCTTTGCTACGCATACCGAGCGTGCGTAACAAGGGCATGGAACCAGTCTGTAGCTGCCCCTAACTAACGTGATCACGTGACACAGTGAATTAATTCAAGCTGTTTGTGTATACATATAATCAATGTAAGATATCTCCTAGTGTTACCACTCAACATCGTTACTCAAAGGTATAAATACCGCTAATCACATGGTTGAAACATTTAGCACTGTCATAGGTACAGTTGAAAGGTAAGCATGTTGCTCAGTGAACGCCAACAAGTCAGGTCCATTGAAATATCATATCACAGAACTATATACTTGCACGTCATTTACACAAAGCTGACCGCGTGGTCCATACATTAAGTTTCGTAGTTTACTGCAAAGACACTCAGCTCGCGTCAATCACATACGACGCCTCGGTCAGCACTGGGAGAGTCCATATTGGAAGTAGTTCCAGTCACACGACACAACACAACGTGACCGTGGTCCTGGTGTCTATATTTATTGTGTTTTGCTGATGACTCGTTCAAAAATTAAAATGTATACTTTTTTGTTTGTCAAGCATACCGCCGTTTTTCAATCCGGCGTCATGCCATACGAACTTTGCGCGGAAGGATCTGGCGGTACACGGAGTGCAGTGAAATCATGTTGTGTCACTTCTCCAGTGCTGCCGGAGGAATTAGGGAACGGAATAAGCCGAGTGTACCCGAATGTCTCCTGACCCTGACATAATCCAATGAGGTTACAGCCGCAGATGCGTATCTGATCTAGGAGTGACTCCGCATGATTTCCATCATGGTGGCGCGGTTGTGAAACATTGCAATCAGATGCCAATTGTTCGTTGGCATCAGACGACGCAGACAGCTAACGTCGATAACGACACTGTTCGTTGTTCAATGTGCTAAATTTGATGTCCACCTTCACGGAAGCGGATGGAAATCTTGTAGCTTTATTTGGTAACCGGTAGCCCTCATCCACAGGATTAATGTGGAATTTCTTGTTATAATGCAACTGGTCATTTAATAGTTCTGCCCCTCTCCATAACATGGTGTCTCAATGTAGAGACTTGCAGTTCCTGCAGAACAGGTACTCGCTGAATTGCTGACCTTCCACGCCGCCCCCTGTCGAGGCTATTACTTGGAAATTGTGGTTTAAAAGCCTCTGTATAACCTGAATAGAATTGAGCTTACAAAATCCATTGAGGGGAAAACGAATCACAAAATGGTTCTCCATATTCCAACCAGAATTCCGTGTATCCATAAGCGCTGACGTAAGTTCCGGGAAGACCTCTTCCAAAAGCGCCCTCTCGGCACTTAACGAGATTCTCTCCCCTAGGTCAGGGCTGATACTCACTGCAATGCAGTCACAGAACTCCGACGAACTGGGCTCCGACTTGATCTCTCGGACTGTTTGCATGATTGTCTGGTCCGTCGTCTGTGCGGGCTGTGTCACTGGACGTTGTTTGCTGCGTCGCATGGCTTCGATATCCCGAACCATGCCTTGGAGCTCGAAGAATCGGGATTCTTCAAGAAGTTGCTCCCACTCTGCGAAATCTTCTGGAAGACAACAACGTTGACATCGCATGTAGTTGAGGATGTAGCGGAACATTTTGCCGTCACGGTCGATGAAGTAGTGCTGCTTCAGGCTGTCCAGTACGATGGGGATGCTTCCGTTGAACATCTTCGCTAGTCGAGAGTCGGGAAACCTGGGAACATCAGAAACACAACATACTGTGAGAAATATGAAAATTTTGACCTTTGTTTTTTCCAATTCCAATCGGGTTATGGCTGGAAAAAGAATACGGGTTGTCGGAACTGTAACTGTTAAATTTATAGAACCACTGGACCTATCGAACCATCCGTTAAGTCTAAGAATCTAACATTATCTTCATCTCCATGTTTGAGCATCCTAAACGACATCGGGTTTCCGGAAAAAAACGAAGTCGATTTTTCGTTGTTTTCGAATTCGTGTTTTGGGAAAATTCAACTTTATTACGAACAACTTTTGCATTTTTTCCCGAAGTAAAACTAAAACACAGCTGATGAAGTGGTCAATGTCGACAGTCGTCCAATACAACTGGCCCCTTGAAAATACCTCACATAATTTCATGGTAAAAAAAAAATCTATGATGGCCAGCAGGCTTGTTTGAGTATCGAGTTATGGGCGTCTCTGACCGCGGCCTATCGACCCTTCCAGACGCGCTAATGCCTCCCGGAAGCCTTGCACGTTCTTGCCTTATGTAGGCAGTAAAATATATCTTCTGTCATCGTCATCGATCCCGCCTCGGCGACGGAGGTGGTCGGAAAAGGGGACATATGTTTTCTGTGTATCTCAGGTAATGGCTAGGATAGCCCAGGGGGTGGGGAGTTGTGTGTGGGCCTGGGGGGGGGGGGGGGCGGGGGGGGGGGGCGGGGGAGGGGGAGAGAGAAGAGGAGAGAGTGGGGGAGAATGGTGTAGAGTGCATGATTGTTAAAGGCGGGTTCGTCGATGCTTAAAGGGCAGGCCCAGCCTTTCAAATAACGTTCGTCAAATTCTACTTCTTTGGTTATTTAGTTAATCTTTTAAGTGAATTGGGTTTAACGCCGCTTTGAACAGTAGTTGCAACACGGCGTGTTAGCTTATGAAGGTCCTGGACGTTTACCAATTTTGTTAAACCCACGAGCACGGGTATGGTGCAGACAAAACTAGAAACATTATCAGGGCGAATCAGGAACTCGAACCAACGATCGTGCCTAAATTGGACGCACAGGGAATTGCGGCGTCTTAGACGACTAGGCCATCAGTGAAAGCTGACGACAGACTGGATGAAATATTATGTGAAAGAAGTTAGAACCATACAGCACGGGATTGCGTACTTGAAGGGACAAATGATAGTGACCACGGAATGGCGTCAAGTTGTTATTTCGGTCATCGATCCATTTAAAAGTAGTCACATAAAAGACCGTGGACGATACCCAGAATACCTGTCGCCTTTGGTGTTCGCGATCCCAGTTCTACTCCCGAATCAGCACTGGTGTCCCGCCAGAACAGAAATAACACCAAACAACCAGATATTCCTCTGTTTACGTTGGCAAATGAAGCCGTGGTTAGTACATTTGACGGAGTTTTTTCTCCTATTGTAGGTCTCAATTAGGACATTACCGCCCGAGGGGTCATGACACAATAGATATTCAATGTGGTACGCCTCAGCTGGCTTGTACCCGCGGGCACACATATGCCCCTTCAGAGAACTAATTACTACCAACACCTTCCAAATACAACATAATGCCCCGGGCATAATCTATACAAATACAAGTAAATACACGAAATGCAATTTCAAGAAATATCTCTGTCAGCTGTTGTATCCACAAAATGAATAAACATTTTACTCAGGCGAGATTTACTTTCTGTATGTACAGTGTTATTTATGGTTTAACGTGCAGTAGCTTAAGTCGGAGCGATTCTAGAGGCTGGACCTCGTCTGCTTACAAAGACAGCCCCTGTCAGCCAGGATTCATCTGATGTCAAGGCATCAACAAACAATAAACAATACTAATTCCATTCCATTCAACAATTAAGTGAATGCTCATGGCACTACATAAGTATCACCTGTCAATGGATCGGTGCACACTCGACTTTCATTATCAGCTCCCTGGGGAGAATACACTGAGGCGAATGAGAACTTCTGCAAGACAGTAAGGGGGCTCGGAAAGCTCTTGACTGTGCAGAGTTGTGCCCCTTAGCCATGCTCAGATTTGTTTTCAGGGTTCAAGGTGAGGGAATAAGGTGAAGTGGGGTGTAACGTCACGTTGGAGATCGTTGCACTTACAGAAAGACGTGCTTTCGTGCGTACGTGCGTACGTCTTCTGGTATGACGCGGCCGGGGATCGAACCAATGACCTTCCGCTTTTCCATGAGTTGGTAAGGATACACGCCGCGTTTAGCAATATCACGGCGGGGGAAACCAGAAATGGGCTTCACACATTGTACCCATGTGGGGAATCGAACCCGGTTCTACAGCGTGACGAGAGAACGCTTTAACACTAGGCTACCCCACCGTCCCCTAAATAAAAATGGCAACAAAAACGCCTACGACCAACATACGATTGGCTTCCTATAACAACAACCCGACACGCCGTGATATAACTGAACACCCACTCACTCACAAGAACACCTCCCCAACGCGTAATTCAGCCAATGACCTTCACCTTCGTTCAATGACACGTTCAATGAAGATTAATACAACAACCAACCCAACTGATATCGCAATCGCCCCTCTGATACACAGTCGAGGAAGAAAACATTAACCTGACATGTGAAAAGACTACCAAACACATTCACATGAGACGTAATAGGATCTAAACCACACAGACACCACGTCAACGTCAATTACTGTTGGTACAACCATTATCTTCGTAACCAAACCGTGAAGATCGACTAAATATATTTGGCACAAATCGTATATGAGCGTCGTAGCTCTTGAACAAGATGGCTGGCCTCACCAGCTTATAATGTGTATACTGAAAGCGGATTAACAACCTCAGGGCATTTGTACCTCCATTTGTGAATTCGCCCGGAGGCCATTGTAAATACCGGCTAGAAGCTTGTATTTCATCCGGACTGGGCTCATTATAATTGTTCCTTTGCTTCGTCTTAAAAAAGCGAGGGCCCGAAGAATACTGTTCGGTGGGGGACCGTCTAGCAAGAGGTATATTTGCCCTCGGGCATATCCAGACTTCATTACAATTCTGTCTGTTTTTTGTGCATGAAATCATCTTTGTGCAAAACCATTCTTATTTAATTATCCACGTTCCCGGGCCATGTCTGGAGGGCTTGGATCAAAGGCTGTAGCGATCTCGCCATGACAACAGAACAATATGTGTAACTCTACCGCATCGGCAACGGGTATTTTCTAGCTTATGCTGTATATTAAATCGGTTATGACTGCTTTTAGGAAAATAACACGCAAAGCCCTCGCAAATTGCCTGCTGCCAGAACGCCTAGCAGATTTGTGTGAATTGATGTGTCCGCGCCCGATTCCCCCCGGCTTTTCCGTGTTCAGCGCGAGCAACCATAGCAACGACTTCTTTTGCTTCTCATACACAAACAACATTAAACATGTAGCATTATCTTATAGACAGAAATCACTCTTTAAGTTTGACAGCCTTGCCTCTATCGACAACATTCACTATCCTGGATTTGATATAAAAAAAAACGTATTAGCCCGAGGCTTCCCCCCGCATCTCCTTGTCCAAGGACAACGAGAGAGAGTCAATAGAATTCAATATCGTCCTGCTTAAAATACAACATGTCACAACCAGAGGAGCACACTCGCCGATGCTTTCCAGCTTCTCTTCCAGTTCTGTTTGCAATTGAGAAGAAGGGGAGTAGACGGTACCCCTTGTTGACCCTCATTGCCGTGCCAAAACACCCTGAGGGGTAATATTTGGGCGACTTCCCCTCTATGGCTAGCGCAACTTTCTGCGAGGCATGAAGTAAAAGGATAGGGGTAGGAGCAAAGAAGCTGTAATTATTTGTCGAGGATTGCCCACGGCTACATCCTCAGCCCTGTCGACTACCAGGGATGAAATTGCACTCTCAAATCAACGCAAGTGCAACAACTACAATATACCGCTCAGATCAGTCGTTTGCGCGTTTCAACTGCTGTTTGCAGGATTACATTTTAACTCTTTAATCAATCCAAATGAAAACCCCTCCAATCAGTAATCGCCAGAAAACGACATCGTTTGATCTCTGGAAGCTTCACTGATGAAACGTGCTGAGTACCACGATTGAATTGGCAAGTTTTTCAACATATTTCTGTCACATACTTGCAGTTACGCTAAGACCAGGTAGTTCTGACAATTAAGAAGCACCAACATTTGTCTCTCGGAGAATCATCCACTTCAGCAGACGACTTGACCAGATTCGGACACCGAGCCCCGAGGCGCTCCGGAGCAGGCACGATCTTCCGTCAGACTCTCTATAAATCACCAACGATCAATGACTTCAGTTTTTAGTTTGCCCTCTGTCTAAAAACAGTGTGAGAAAGTGGCCACCACAGAAAGCAAGTGGCGGCAAAAACTCGGTATTGATCGTCTGCTCGCCGCGGACTCAGATGGTCTGACGACGGCAACAAATGACAATTGGTTCTACTTAGGGCAAGAGAGTCACTTAGCTGACAAAGACCTGCGAGGGCACACCCTAGGGTCGGGGATCGGGAAGGGGGAGAGGGGAGGAGGCAGGTGGGGGACAACAGAATTTAATGTCCCTCGGGCTGCTAGACGCGCCTGGAATGGGTACATGGAGAGAAATTGTATACAGCCTGTTCCTGGTGTAACTCGTTAGTACCAAGCTTTGTCGTCACATCGGTCGAATGGTCACATTCTTTGGTATTGCTTTATTTTATAACTTTCGGCAATCTCCAATAGTTATCAGTAGTACGTACTGATTGTTCATTCACCCACATGGCAGAATTACTTGTTGTCCATTCTTCTACACACATACCCACCTACCAGTGTTTCACCCACATACCAGCATACCATGCTCCCACCTACATACCAGCTTACCATTCTCCCACCTCACACTAGGTTAACATTCTCCCTCCTACCGACCAGCTTACCATTCTCCCATCTCACACCAGCTTACCATTTTCCCACCTACCGACCAGCTTATCATTCTCACACCACACACCAGCTTACCATTCTCCCACCTACACACCAGTTTACCACTCTCCCATCTACACACCAGCTTACAAGCCTTCCTTCTACACACCAGCTTACCAGCCTTCCTTCTACACACCAGCTTATCATTCTCCAACCTACCGACCAGCTTATCATTCTCCCACCTATACACCAGCTTACCATTCTCGAACCTCACATCAGCTTACCATTCTCCCACCTACCGACCAGCTTATCATTCTCATACCACACACCCGCTTACCTTTCTCCCACCTACACACCAATTTACCACTCTCCCACCTACACACCAGCTTATCATTCTCCAACCTACCGACCAGCTTATCATTCTCCCACCTATACACCAGCTTACCATTCTCCCACCTCACATCAGCTTACCATTCTCCCACCTACACATCGGCTTACAGTTCTCCCACCTACACACCAGCTTACCATTCTCCCACCTACACACCAGTTTACCACTCTCCCATCTACACACCAGCTTACCATTCTCCCACCTTACATCAGCTTACCATTCTCCCACCTACACACCAGCTTATCATTCTCCCACCTACACACCAGCTTACCATCCTCCCACCTACACACCAGTTTACCACTCTCCAATCTACACACCAGCTTACCATTCTCCCACCTACACACCAGCTTGTCATTCTCCCACCTTACATCAGCTTACCATTCTCCCACCTACACACCAGCTTATCATTCTCCCACCTACACACCAGCTTACCATTCTCCCACCTACACACCAGTTTACCACTCTCCCACCTACACACCAGCTTACCATGCTCCCACCTCACATCAGCTTACCATTCTACACATACACACCAGCTTACCATTCTCCCACCCACACACCAGCTTATCATTCTCCCACCTACACACCAGCTTACCATGCTCCCACCTCACATCAGCTTACCGTTCTCCCACCTACACACCAGCTTATCATTCTCCCACCTACACATCAGCTTACCATTCTCCCAACTACACATCAGCTTATCATTCTCCCACCTACACATCAGCTTATCATTCTCCCAACTACACACCAGCTTATCATTCTCCCACCTACACATCAGCTTACCATTCTCCCACCTACACACCAGCTTACCATTCTCCCACCTACACATCAGCTTACTTTGCTCCCACCTCACATCAGCTGATCACTCTCCCACCTACACACCAGTTAACCACTCTCCCACCTACACACCAGCTTACTATGCTCCCACCTCACATCAGCTTATCATTCTCCCACCTACACATCAGCTTATCATTCTCCCAACTACACACCAGCTTATCATTCTCCCACCTTACATCAGCTTACCATTCTCCCACCTCACATCAGCTGATCACTCTCCCACCTACACACCAGTTTACCACTCTCCCACCTACACACCAGCTTACTATGCTCCCGCCTCACATCAGCTTACCATTCTCCCACCTACACACCAGCTTACCATTCTCCCACCTACACATCAGCTTACTTTGCTCCCACCTCACATCAGCTGATCACTCTCCCACCTACACACCAGCTTACTATGCTCCCGCCTCACATCAGCTTACCATTCTCCCACCTACACACATCTTACCATTCTCCAACCTACACACCAGCTTATCATTCTCCCACCTACACACCAGCTTACCATTCTCCCACCTACACACCAGCTTACCATTCTCCCTACTCACATCAGCTTACCATTCTCCCACCTACACACCAGTTTACCACTCTCCCACCTACACACCAGCTTACCATGCTCCCACCTCACATCAGCTTACCATTCTACAAATACACACTAGCTTACCATTCTACACATACGCACCAGCTTACCATTCTCCCACCTAAACACCAGCTTATCATTCTCCCACAAACACACCAGCTTACCCTTCTCCCACCTTCACACCAGCTTACCATGCTCCCACCTACACACCAGCTTACCATTCTCCCACCTCACATCAGCTTACCATTCTCCCACCACACATCAGCTTACCATGCTCCCATCTACACAACAGCTTACCATTCTCCCACCTACACACCAGCTTATCATTCTCCCACCTACCGACCAGCTTATCATTCTCCCACCACACATCAGCTTACCATGCTCCCTCCTATACACCAGCTTACCATTCTCCCACCTACATACCAGCATACCATTCACCCACACACCAGCCTATCATTCACACATCCATATGCTTGCTTTTAACCCTTCTGATTTGTCAAAAAGGCCAATGGAAGAATCCCGTGGTCGAATAAACATTCAACGTTGCACGCGAAACACGACGCGCTCCCAGAAAGGAACGAGACAAGTTTCTTTACTGGTCACATATAATCCCAACGAAGCCCTATTTCAGATACAGGTTTTTATCTCCTATTTCAAATGACCTACTTTCTGAGAGTAGAGAACCAGGGCCTCCCGAATGGCGAGGCCCCAGAATAGACTCTGATGGCACAATCTCCATTGTCCCTCCACTAAATATGGCCACGCATCTGCGTCACTGTCAATATACGGACAAAGTACCCCGAAACTGTACACCATGCCTTCCCCTTGACGGATAAGCAGACGATATCCGTATAATTATCACTTATTTCTGTCCTGGCCGATGTACATATTAGTAAGCTGTGTTTATCTACGTCCTCTGCTTCTGTCAACGACACATGCGGTTTCAAAATATCCACCAATTCAATGATTGTTCACGCGGTTTAAAATACCCCAGGCTGATAACGGTGAAGTTCCTGCCCAGCCCCTGGCGATACCCAACTCGAAGCACGGGCCATCTAAAAATACAAACTTGATTGAAACCTTTGGAACCGTTCCAGTACTTGTTCATGAGGTTAAAAAGTCGCTTTGATGACATTCTCTGAAGGATGGTATGGCTCAGTGCTACTAATAGTGTTCTGTTCATGAAATGAGTGAGTGGATATTGTTTAACGGCTGTCAGCAATTGTTAACACAGTAATCAAAAATTGGCCAGACAAACTTGTGGCTGATATTATAATAAAGCCACGTCAATTGACGTTGTGGTTCGATGACACAAAGTCACCAAGCCTGACCACCTCACATAACTGAGTGTGTGTGTGTGTGTGTGTGTGTGTGTGTGTGTGTGTGTGTGTGTGTGTGTGTGTGTGTGTGTGTGTGTGTGTGTGTGTGTGTGTGTGTGTGTGTGTGTGTGTACTAGTCCGGAGCGACAGGCAGGGTAACAACAAGTACCATCTTTTAACGTCTTTTGTTATGACGCGAACCCGGGCGGATGCTCTACCACTAGCCCATGTAGGCGGTCTATGGGAGGTACGATCATCTTAGCGCTAAGATCACTTTGTGTCAGTGGACACAGGTGTGGAAAGCGGTCACATAAGATACTGCGCCCCGCTCCCACCTATCGTGTCGCAATTCATTGAAAAACATCAGTACAATCAGGAATTATACGCTGATAGGTCTGAGTATGAGGTTGACTTTGCAACCGCTACTTGAACCCATTCGATACGTGCTATGTGTCTTCACTGTGCGATGTTTTCCGCGGTACTATTTTTTGTCATGCCCAAGAATCCATGACGTGGACATATTTCTTAAATTTAAGGGGGCACGGGTGGCCAAGTCGTCTAATTCGTTATGCAGAGTTGCGTCCCTTGGGTCAGCCAGAAACCCGTGACCGTTGGTTTTAATCCCAGATTCCTCACGACTGTGTTCCTTAGTTTGTCAGCACCATACCTGTGCTCGTGGGTTTCCCTGAAGTGGTAAACATCTGAGACATGCATTACTTCGGGCTTTCCTCCTACACCAAGCCTGCACGCCGTGATATAACTAAAATACTGTTCAAAGCGGTTAAACCAAACTAACTATTGGATTAAAAAGCCCCCATCCATTGTCTTTCTGCCTTGTGACACTCACCTCGTGAGAGTTTCGAGAGAGGACGTATATATGACACCACCCACGTCAATATGGACCGGGGCTGTATATCTTGTAGGGGTCGCTGGACAGGGAACACCGGAAATCTTGTTAAAGTGGCCATTGGGGGTGGTGACAGAGGAGGGTCTTGATGTGACTGGGGACGACATGTCGTGGTGTTCGTCACGCGCCGTGACGTCAGTTCCGGTTGAAGGATCAGTTAACTGCAATAAATATCAATAGCATATAAAAATCGGATTTAGGTTGAAAAGTTACTTAAGAAATATGTCATGGTTTTTTTTTCATTAATGGCCACTAAGTTGAAGAATAAATATGACACTGCATGTAAGATTATTCCTTTGTGATACCACAAAAGTAGCAATCGGTAGCCAGTTTATGAACGGTTAGGGTGTAGGGTTTATGGTCGATTGATTTTCGAGATGTTGAGTTTGATTTAAGTACAATTAAGAGTTGAACTGCTGACGTATGCAGACAGTGAATCCATTGGGACGAATTTAGGACACATGGTACTAAGGTCTTCCAGCCTATCAGTGTGACTCGATGACTATTTTTAATTATGTACAATGAGTGATGAGGCTGTGGTCTATCCTCACAGAGTATCTGGCTTCTGTCTGTTATTATCAGTGAACCAGATGGATACGAGTATGTGTACATGGACAAGGTTGGCTCCGGGATGACGTGACGGAAGATGACAAATGCTGGCCTCCAGGCTGTAGCTGCTGAATCATCGGAGGCAGACTGGAATAGGTGATGTACCTGCATACCGCGGCCTCTTGGTGCCTCATCCCCTTGACAGTCAACTATAGGCGGGGTAATGCATGGTTTAAGTGTGTGTGTGTGTGTGTGTGTGTGGGGGGGGGGGGGGGGGGGGGGGGGGGGTGAATATAGATGGGGAACTGTCTGGTATAGGCGGGGTACTGTCTGGTATCGGCGGGGTGCTGCCTGGTATAGGCGGGGTACTGTCTGGTACAGGCGGGATACTGCCTGG
The DNA here is from genome assembly GCF_023055435.1 of Haliotis rufescens. NCBI lineage: Eukaryota > Metazoa > Mollusca > Gastropoda > Lepetellida > Haliotidae > Haliotis > Haliotis rufescens. Next base: position 30,331,254 of record NW_025963857.1, read on the forward strand.
TATAGGTGGGGTGCTGTCTGGTATAGGCGTGGTACTGTCTGGTATGGGCGGGGTACTGCCTGGTATGGGCGGGGTGCTGTCTGGTATAGGCGGGATACTGCCTGGTATAGGCGGGGTACTGTCTGGTATAGGCGGGGTACTGCCTGGCATAGGTGGGGTGCTGTCTGGTATAGGCGGGGTACTGGGGTACTGCCTGGTATAGGCGGGGTACTGCCTGGCATAGGTGGGGTGCTGTCTGGTATAGGCGGGGTGCTGCCTGGTATAGGCGGAGTACTGTCTGGTACAGGCGGGATACTGCCTGGTATGGGTGGGGTGCTGTCTGGTATAGGCGGGGTGCTGTCTGGTATAGGCGGGATACTGCCTGGCATAGGCGGGGTACTGTCTGGTATAGGCGGGGTACTGCCTCGCATAGGTGGGGTGCTGTCTGGTATAGGCGGGGTGCTGCCTGGTATAGGCGGAGTACTGTCTGGTACAGGCGGGATACTGCCTGGTATAGGTGGGGTGCTGTCTGGTATAGGCGGGGTACTGGGGTACTTCCTGGTATAGGCGGGGTACTGCCTGGTATAGGAGGGGTGCTGCCTGGTATAGGCGGGGTACTGTCTAGTACAGGCGGGATACTGCCTGGTATTGGTGGGGTGCCGTCTAGTATAGGCGGGGTACTGCCTGGTATAGGCGGGGTACTGCCTGGTATCGGCGGGGTACTGTCTGGTATAGGCGGGGTACTGGGGTACTGTGTGGTATAGGCGTGGTACTGCCTGGTATAGGTGGGGTGCACCCTGGTATAGGCGGAGTGCTGCCTGGTATAGGCGTGGTACTGCCTGGTATAGGTGGGGGTACTGTGTGGTATAGGTGGGGTGCTGCCTGGTATAGGTAGGGATACTGTGTGGTATAGGCGTGGTAATGCCTGATATAGGTGGGGTGCTGCCTGGTATAGGCGGAGTGCTGCCTGGTATAGGCGTGGTACTGCCTGGTATAGGTGGGGGTACTGTGTGGTATAGGCGGAGTGCTGCCTGGTATAGGCGGGGTAATACCTGGTATAGGTGGGGTACTGTCTGGTATAGGCGGGGTACTGGGGTACTGCATGGTAAAGGCAGGATACTGCCTGGTATAGGCGGGGTACTGTCTGATATAGGAGTGGGACTGCCTGGTATAGGTGGGGTGCTGCCTGGTATAGGCGGAGTGCTGCCTGGTATAAGCGGGGGTACTGCCTGGTATAGGTGGGGGTACTGTGTGGTATAGGTGGGGTGCTGCCTGGTATAGGTAGGGATACTGTGTGGTATAGGCGTGGTAATGCCTGCTATAGGTGGGGTGCTGCCTGGTTTAGGCGGAGTGCTGCCTGGTATAGGCGTGGTACTGCCTGGTATAGGTGGGGGTACTGTGTGGTATAGGCGGAGTGCTGCCTGGTATAGGCGGGGTAATACCTGGTATAGATGGGGTACTGTCTGGTATAGATGGGTACTGGGGTACTGCATGGTATAGGCAGGATACTGCCTGGTATAGGCGGGGTACTGTCTGATATAGGAGTGGGACTGCCTGGTATAGGTGGGTTGCTGCCTGGTATAGGCGGAGTGCGGCCTGGTATAAGCGGGGGTACTGCCTGGTATAGGTGGGGGTACTGTGTGGTATATGTGGGGTGATGTCTGGTATAGGCGGGGTACTTGGGTACTGCCTGGTATAGGCGGGGTGCTGTCTGGTATAGGCGGGATACTGCCTGATATAGGCGGGGTACTGGGGTATAGGTGGGGTACTTCCTGGTATAGGCGGGGTATATCAATCCTGGTATAGAATGGTAACATGAGGACTGATATAGATATTAATAACAGTTATCCCATATATATTTGATATACATGGTTATAACAGTTAACCCATATATACGAGTATATCAAGGCTGAGTATATCAAACACAGCGATACAGCACGAATCGTCGTGTGGCCATTGGTTGCTAGAGGAGACAGTGCCACAGTGACCTCACACCCACCCGTCGACAGTAGCGACAGGTGACCCACACCATCACGTGCGTCACTGTTACCGATGTCCGTCTATGTCTCCACTCACCTGTGACCAGGCCGACGTTGTTCAACATAAATGTTTACATATATGATCATCGTGCCAATGAAGCGGTACAATGCAAAAATATTTCCCCATTGGGGAAATACAAGCAAGTTATGTAGAATCAAAATTTCATACAAACACGACAATATCGAATCGATTTGTTATATTTCAAAGTTCATCCAATCATATAGACAAACGTGTCAGTATACATGTACTACGAATATGCTAAGTGGGTTCTGCTTGCTGAAAGTGTTACCTAACGCTATATGTCTACACCGAAAATGCAACATTCAGCGGGCATCAGAGTATCGTTCTAACAACGTTTAACTTGTTTGATGTCATTAATAGCCAGGTGACCAAGAAAGGCTGGTGGGGCGGTTTATTCCGCCTCGAGTGGTTAAGGTGCCCCGATAGTTCACTCACAAAGAGAGTGATTACTTCAATGTCCACTGAAATAGTTTGAGCATACAGTGTCATTTTCTGACGAAAGTCGCTGAGTCCTTTTTCTGTTCTATATTTCCACCATCCCACTTCGACAAACACCATATGATATCAAATTATTCAAGTAAAGGTTCAACCAAAATAAACTCAAAGTCACGTGTATTACATCAACAGACACTTTCGCCTTAGTTTATTGAACACCGTGCTCCACAGGAGCAACACTGCCCTGAGACTATAAATGTATTACAGATGAATATTCATTACATGCGAGATAGCTTAATATACGTCGTTTAAGAAGTGGTAGCGACTCAGAGCTCGGGTAATGTTTAGTATGAAAACATTGATTGTTTAGCATGAAAACAATCATCTATCTGCGCTGCCTTGTCTAGACCAAGCTTGGTTGAGAATATTATGACGTAATCCTCGAAATGGTGTAGCGTGAAGCTGTATTCCGTATTAATGGGTATTTATTTACCTACGCGGTTACCTGTGAAGAAGCTAATACCGGCCACGTCCATTCACTACATACGGAAAATTAAGTGAATTTCCAGCGGGTATATATACTTATATACTAGCATGACTTCTTGTAAATGTGCGAATACAGATCGCATTCATTCACACGCAGCAATATCGGCAAATCAACGACAATATACTATCGGAACAAATAGCCTCAAAACAACTGTGAAGTGACTGACTTTCAACCACCTATCAAACATAAACTGTTGTTAAAACAACCTATTGGCCAGAACGTCCATCACCAGACCGTATTCACATATGTAATGTTTAAAGTAACAAATGAACTTACCTTTGAAATAGGCCACGATAATCCAGAAATACGTATATAAAACCAGCGGCGATTGAGAGCGAGATACACGGTCTGCTAGCGACCAGAGTGGGCTGCTAAATGCGCTGAGACTGACGGGGAAACAGTTCTCACTCCCGGGTCTTAGCCTCGGGGCATATCCGTATTTCGCGCGAGCCTCATGAGGCAGCACCATAGCGACGCCTGGCGCGGACTTACTGCAACCGAGGCTCACACAAGTGGATGTGTGGTAGAGGAGGGGGAGGGAGGGTAGTAGACGAAGTCGTCATATTATGCCGTAACGCCGTCGACCTCAGGGGTAAAATGCTTCTTTGAAATGTTAGCTCCGCTGTGAGGAGCCAGCGGAGCGATACCAACCCGCGTGAAATGAGTTAGGGATGCAATATCGACAGTGGTGGTGTTGCGAGCTTTAAGCCCATTGATTTCTTCTGTGTAAGATATCGTTCCTACAATAGCAAGTAATTACACGTCTCTTTTAATGCAACGCCCCACTTACCCCGCAATAACCCCTCACCTACCTGTCGCCAGCGTCTAATTGATACTCCCCTGGATTAATGCTCTCAGACAGGTAACAATTAAGGATGATTTGCATATGAAATTGCAGGTGTGCAAATTCTGATTCAAAATGAGATCTCGAGTGTGTTGTGATTATATATCTGTGGTATCTAAGAACCTTAAATACTTATCGAATACGGCTTTGTAATCAAGTATAAAACTGTTTCAACATATTTCTTTTGTTAACCAGGTTTTCTTAACTCCGTTTGCAAATTTATTCTGTGAGGGTTTATGTACAACTATTCTTCATTATCTCATTGCATGTTCTATAAAAGTCTATAAAATATTAAAATAAGATGTCTACGAAATCAATTAAACAGATGAAATAGTTTTAAATATATCACATACACAAAACCGAAATAAGAAAAAGAAATCAGGCGTCATAACATCAAGCCAATGACATCTTATACAACGGCACCCTGACAAACCGGATCCCGTTATTGCGGAATATATTTCACCTGAGATAAATAATGGACATTAAGACTTTCACGTCTCTAGCTAGCAGAAACTTGTTATGTAACTTAGGTTACAGGGTATGCCTAATTGCCATTCTTTCCTGTATTAATACATATTTATCGATATTTAAATTGAATGCACAATTTAGTATATATCGAGAAAATTGGGAAATCTATTATTTTCAAACGATACCCATGTTCGTGTGTTTATACCCATCTTATTTAGAAACGCGATTATCAAATTGCAACACAACTCACGGTACATCGCAGTATCGTTAGTATCGAGGATACTTGATCACAATGTTCATCTTCTGTAATAACTACGGTAAGGTATATATATGTACAATGTTAGGTATACAACAGGGCACCGGTTACAGCAGGAATAGCATCTGTGTTTAATCAGTATAGACCGATACATTTCAACATATTGTTCAATTCTCTGATCAGGTCTTTTGAATACCCAGGTCCTTTCTGCGCCATTTCGGAGAATGCTGCAATTACTTGAGTTGGGTGGGAAGGAGCCTGGAGCAATGGAGAAAATGTGGACAAATTAGAGGGCAGCGATGCTAGAATTATGTCGACTAGAACTGTTAAATTCTGATGCTACTCCAGGCACTATCAATTATTATCTAATCCAGGGAACAAAGCGTTTGTGAGACCCATTGGTGGTCATAATGGTAGCCCGGGCCCCGGGCTGGCTCCCAGGGAGGTCGCGCATCACTGCCCGGCTAGACTTGGGGGGTGGGGACGGGCCCTAATGTACCCCCGGGGTAGGACTAGAACAATGGAGGCTCGTGCGGCAGATCAAGACGACTTATTTAATAAGTGTTTTATCAGTCTTTTGAAGTGTAGACCATTAGAGTTTGGGCATGGATGGACTGAATGGTTTGCTGGTCGAGAGGTGTGGAGATTAGGATATTTAGTGGTCAACCCTTGTGCCTCACCGTGGAGACATGTCTGGTCACACCCACTGCTGTGACCCCCGGGTGTTACCTGGGCCCTCGCGAGAGCCTTCGCTGACGCTGTGGTGCTACTGGTTGAAGGCGAATAGGATTTAGTTCTGACCATTTTTCTTTGTTTCGGGAACCAACTTAAAAAGTCTCTAAGTGGACTTGGCAATGTAGTGAATAGAGGTTGTGTTTTACTGCTGAACAGTTGATATATGTGGCAGTGTAGTGACTGTGTCATACCGTGGAAGAGTTGATATATGTGACACCAGAACAGTCGATATACGTGACAACAGAACAGTTGATCTATGTGACAACAGAATAGTTCATATATGTGACCTTAGAATAGTTGATATACGTGACAACAGAACAGTTCATATATGTGGCAGTGTAGTGACTGTGTCATATCGTGGAAGAGTTTATATATGTGACACCAGAACAGTCGATATATGTGACCTTAGAACAGTTGATATATGTGACCTTAGAACAGTTGATATACGTGACAGCAGAACAGTTGATATATGTGACAACAGAATAGTTCATATATGTGACCTTAGAATAGTTCATATACGTGACAACAGAACAGTTCATATACGTGACAACAGAACAGTTGATATACGTGACAGTAGAACAGTTGATATATGTGGCAATGTAGTGACTGTGTCATACCGTGAAAGAGTTGATATATGTGACAAAAGAATAGTTCATATATGTGACAACAGAACAGTTGATATACGTGACAACAGAACAGTTCATATACGTGACAACAGAACAGTTGATATACGTGACAACAGAATAGTTCATATATGTGACAACAGAACAGTTGATATACGTGACAGTAGAACAGTTGATATTTGTGACCTCAGAACAGTTGATATATGTGACCACAGAACAGTTGATAAGTGCGACAGCAGAACAGTTGATATATGTGACAACAGAAAGTTGATATATGTGACAGCAGGAGAGTTGATATATGTGACAACAGAACAGTACGTGGCAGCAGAACAGTTTATATATGTGACAACAGAACAGTTGATATATGTGACAACAGAACCGTACGTGACAACAGAACAGTTTATGTATGTGACAACAGAAGAGTTGATATATGTGACAAAAGAACAGTTGATCTATGTGACAATAGAACAGTTGATCTATGTGACAACAGAAAGTTGATATATGTGACAGCAGTCCAGTTGATATATGTGACAACAGAACAGTATGTGACAGCAGAATAGTTTTTATATATGACAACAGAACAGTTTATATATAAGACAACAGAACAGTTGATATACGTGACAGCAGAACAGTTGGTATTTGTGACAAAAGAACAGTTGATATATGTGACCACAGAACAGTTGATAAGTGCGACAGCAGAACATGTGACAACAGAACAGTACGTGACAACAGAACAGTTGATATATGTGACAACAGAACCGTACGTGACAACAGAACAGTTGATATACGTGACAGCAGAAAAGTTGATATACGTGACAACAGAACAGTTGATATATGTGACCACAGAACAGTTATTATACGTACAGCAGAACAGTTGATATACGTGACAGCAGAACAGTATGTGACAGCAGAACAGTTGATATACGTGACAACAGAACAGTTGATATATGTGACAACAGAACAGTTGATATATGTGACAACAGAACAGTTGATATATGTGACAACAGAACATGTGACGAAAGAACAGTTGATTTATGTGACAACAGAACAGTATGTGACAGCAGAACAGTTGATTTATGTGACCACAGAACAGTTGATAAGTGCGACAGCAGAACATGTGACAACAGAACAGTGAGGGACAGCAGAACAGTTGATATACGTGACAGCAGAACAGTTGATATACGTGACAACAGAACAGTTGATAGATGTGACCACAGAACAGTTGATATACGTGACAACAGAACAGTTGATATACGTGACAGCAGAACAGTTGATATATGTGACAAAAGAACAGTTGATATATGTGACAACAGAACAGTATGTGACAGCAGAATAGTTGATATATGTGAGAACAGAACAGTTGATCTATGTGACAACAGAACAGTTGATATATGTGACAACAGAACAGTTGATCTATGTGACAACAGAACAGTTGATATATGTGACAAAAGAACAGTTGATATATGTGACCACAGAACAGTTGATATATTTGACAGCAGAACGGTTGATATGTGTGACATATTTTCGTGTGAAGGTATTTTCATTCAGATTCCGTTATACTAATTATAAGACGAAAGCCCTAAATAATGCAGGTCTAAAACGTTTATAATTTTGGTGACACCGAGGAGCACCGGTATTGTGCCGACAAGGAACCCTACACACCCTACAAACATTAGACTCTGAGACGGCGAACTGAGACGTCTCTCACCACTTGGCTAACCCACCATCCTCATCAACTTTTGGCAAGACTTTACCCGCCCGGGTATCCCACCGCCCAATATTTATATAGCATAAGACATTATTTCATATTTGCAGGATAGCGATCTATAATCTCACGAACCACTTAACTCATATTGATGGAAATATGTATTAGAAATGGGAGAAATCACGAAAACCTGAGAACGCGAGACTTTGACCAAATCTCGCGTATAGCGAGAACACCAACAACAGTTTTCCTTGCAGAGCTCTGCGAAAAGATTGAGTGTGGATTATTCTAACCAATCAGGCCCGGTCGAGAGTGTACAGCTCGCGGGCATTGAGCACCTGCCGCACGGACTAAATCCACGAGATGGACCACGTGACCGGCTTCGTTTAATACGTAATTGTAGTTCCGATGACACAGTAGTCTTCAGTGCTGTAGGACATACGCGATTTTAATTTGTCTTACATTTCTCTAAACTTTAATCGCTGTGTGTGTCGTATGGACTTTTCTGTTAAAGGTTTTAACCAAAGTCCTTAATGACAGAAGGACAGAAATCATCACCTTGGCCCTTGGCGATAATTCCGTCTTAATATAATTTTGAACATCGCCAGAGACTAAAACAAATACTGTTCGATATTTTATGACAACCCGTCAAATACGTAATGATTCAAGGAGTCACATTATATACATCTAGTTGTATAAGATCATCATTATTCATCTCCAAAAAGGACATTCGCGCATATGTTGATTTGATGCTGGAGGCAGAAGTACCCGATTAACAGGAGTACCAAATTAATATATGAGGCGAAACGGGTCCTTACAAGTTAGTTTAAAGTTCCACCGCTTCCTGTTCCCGACAAGAAAATCGCGTTCAAAAATCGCAGGATGTAGCTTTAGTAGGGAGAGACACTAAAACGATTTTGTAGTCGTACTAGTTTATGTACGGGATTTATTTGTTAAAATCTGTACCAAGTTATGCAAGAAAAAACTCAATTATTCTCTGGACATGCTTGGTGTTCTGAAAAGTTCTATGTTTTGAGTTACACAAGCCTCTTCCTTTCAGACAAGTGTTTTTGTATGTCTTGAGGCACTGACTGAAAAGGTCCTGTTTCAAACAAAAAGTCCAAAACAATTCACCCTGCCCCTCACCCTACCCCTACCCAATCTGTCACTGCGTCTACTGTCAAGTAAAGGTTCTAAGAAGGATGTCCTGACGTGATATTTGACATGTGAATGTTCTACATTGAGTGTCCTCACGTAATTTTTGATATGTGAATGTTCTACATTGGGTGTCCTCACGTGATATTTGACACGTGAAGCTTCGATATTGGGTGTCTTCACGTGATATTTGGCATGTAAATGTTCTTTATTGGGTGTCCTCACATGATATTTGGCATGTGAAGGTTCTACATTGGGTGTCCTCACGTGATATTTGACATGTAAAAGTTCTACATTGGGTGTCCTCGCGTGATATTTGACACGTGAAGCTTCGATATTGGGTGTCTTCGCGTGATATTTGGCATGTGAAGGTTCTTTATTGGGTGTCCTCACATGCTATTTGGCATGTGAAGGTTCTACATTGGGTGTCCTCACGTGATATTTGGCATATGAAGGTTCTACATTGGGTGTCCTCACGTGATATTTGGCACGTAAAGGTTCTACGTTGACATGACATGTGAAGGTGTCTTCACCACACCAAACCTCGTGTCTTGAAAATGCACTAAATGTTCTTATTTTATTACCATCGGCCATTTAACAAAAGGACGATATCTTTTTGCCAAAGAAATTCAAGAATATTAATCTCGACGCCGTTTGCCACAAGACATGAGAACTGACGGAGGAGAAAAAAAACCTGACATTATCACCCGAGTCCCAAGACACCTGCGACAGCAAGACGTGATAAAAACATATGAAACGCGCAGAGTTCCTCAGCGTCTGTCACACCAGTGGGAATATTCTTCAGAAAAATATCAGCATTGTGATTTCCAAGTGTCTGAACATGTACAGGTTTACTATTCTAGGGCATATTGTGCTAGCAACGAAATGACAGCAGTTCCGCAACCCACCCAGTGATGCCTGGAGTCGACACAATGGCGGAGCAAACAGACACTCGTGCAGATGGAGCACCGGAAGTGAGGCAGACGGGCCGCGGTAAGGCTGGAGCTAAGGGTGTTCTACCAGTGACAAGACAAGAATGCCTCGGCCTATCATTACCTCATACAATACAAATGACTTTTTTCGTGTACTTGCGTATTTTTTCTTTAAGTCGTCTCCAACAGACCCTAGACAGGACGTAATTTTGTATGTTTGGTCACAGGTTCCGCTTTCCAACAAAATGAAATTTGTCTTTGAATATTATTTGTGAAGGGGAATTTTACTTCGATGTATCGATCCCAACTGAATCACTGTGCCAGAGTACTTTCAGCAGTTCGAACTCAAGAATGTTAAATTTGTATGAACTGATCAAGTTTGTTCAGTCACCGATTGCAGCCACTGCCTTTCATTCTTTACAGAATATGTGTCACTTCTGAGAAAAAAATGTAGGTTAGATCAATTTTTTTTAAAAAGACTACTTATACCTACAAGGCTTGCCCATGCATATTTTAGTGAAAGGATCACGCACCTCTAGTGGCTGCTAATTGAGAAATGTTGAATAAAACCATCCTTGCACCTTCCGACGGCATTACACAGAATTCAGCCCTAGCAATTTCTGCCGCCGATAATGGCGCTTGATAACAGAACGCGGGCACAGATCCGAGAGCTCAATTTTCACACCCGGCGGGCGAATAGGAAATAAGATTCTTCTATCACCCGAGGCAGGCCTCGCTGTCGAAAGCGCCTCCCTTTGGCGGTAATAAGACCTGCCCTTCAATCTATCGCGATGACACCCTCCGGCAAATCTAGATGAAAGAGCGGACTGGCGAGAGAGAAGAGATGTAAGCGAGTGGTTTATGTACCTATATGTGTGCTGGAACACATGAAAGCGGGCGGAGCGAGGGGGGAGGGAAACCCAACGGCAAATTATTACACATAACTACTCAGGATTAAATTACAGAGGAGATTTGTGAGGTTTTTTCCTGGCATTGCACCTACGGCATGGTTTTCCATTTCTGAAAAGCGCGTTTTTCACTTATTTTTCAGCTTTCGATCTGGGCAGCATATCAGAGGCCTAATGAGCGAGTTCTTGAGATTGTATGAAGATTTAAAAATATTGCCAGCACTTTGAGGAAAGACGTGAGTTTTGAAACATCGAACTGCACCAACAGAAAACGAACCACCTAAGACAAAGGCTTCAAAGACGGGACACTGGTTCTCAACGGTTCATCCTACCCGATGTAGGACAACACTCGTGGGCGTATTTCTCAACAAACTCTCAACCATCACTGTATCAATTTAGCAGCTTGAATCATTGTAGAAAGACCTGTTTTTCTGTTGAATGCGAGTCAATAACGATATAGTACTATGTCACAACCCCACACTCAGGATCACACAGAAATATGTCTAAGACATCGATAACGACTAAACTGGTTACACGACTGAGTGAGTGCGTTTGGTTTAACGCCTCCTTGTATTTAAGTTACATCGCGGTGTGTCAGCTTGATGTGAGCGATGCCCGACCTGAAGCAGGTCTTAGACGTTTTCCACTTTGGTGAAATCACCAGCATGTTTATGGTCCTGATGAACCTGAAAACATAATCAGGGCACTGATCATAGGTTTCTGGAACGCCTAAGGGAGGCAACCCCTTTAATCCCATACAATACGTCTCTGTGTGGAGATTTAAGCACATCCCCATTAGAGGTCGCTTCAGGTGAACTTTCTCATCAGCCAATCAGTGTCGAGGCTTTAAAAGTTTCAGTAAGAGGGAGCGACGTATTCAAACGAACATATCTGATTCCTGACTCTCCAAAACCAACTCAAACCACTTCCGAGAGTTTGTTTGTTTATTTATTTGTTGTTTAACGCCGCACCCAGCAATATTCCAGCTATGTGACGGCGGTCTGTAAGTAATCGAATCTGGACCAGACAATCCAGAGATTGACATCATAAGCATCGATACGATGACATGCATCAACCAAGTCAGCGAGCCTGGCCACCTCTTACGACAAGCACAGACGCCTCTAACATCAAGCATGGGTTGCTGAAGACCTAATCTCCCCAACCTTCACGGGTCCCTCCGAGAGTAAAAGGTTATGTACATGTGTTTAAGTCATAATGTTGTGTGCATGTTATGGTATCTCAACCCCAAAGAGGGTAACATCGACGGAATATTTGAATTCAGTGCGAGTTTTAGTTTGTACAAATCGTAATTTCCAAATCTAGTTGGTAAATGATGAAGCTAAATCATTTTAGAAAGCTGACAGCTGATTGGCTCAAGATCCAACAGAACTTTCGTTTGGATTGGGCGGTCCAAGTTCGTTCAGGGTTCACCTGACGCGACCTTATATGGACCTTAACGCAGAGAGGTATCGTATCGAAGTAAAAGATCTGATGTTATTGAGACTGCTCTGCGCAGCGAACTGCAGAGGCTTAAACGATTGGACCACCGGTCCCCCAGCTGGCACTAACTGTAGTTAACGTGGGACAACAAGCCGCAACATAAGAGAGTGAGTGTGTGAGTTTGGTTTTACGCCGCTTTTAGCAATATTCCAGCAATATCACGGCGGGGATGGGCTTCACACATTGTACCCATGTCGGGAATCGAACCCGGGTTTTCGGCGTGACGAGGGAACACTTTAACCACAAGGCTACCCAAACTGTTAGTATTAGCTGTTGACAACAGACGTCAGCTGAACATGATTACACCAAAGGCGTCCAAACTGATAGCATCAACTGTTGACAACAGACGTCAGCTGAACATGACTGCACCAAAGGCGTCCAAACTGATAGCATCTACTGTTGACAACAGACGTCAGCTGGACATGACTGCACCAAAGGCATCCAAACTGATAGCATCAACTGTTGACAACAGACGTCAGCTGAACATGATTGCACCAAAGGCGTCCAAACTGATAACATCAACTGTTGACAACAGACGTCAGCTGAACATGATTGCACCAAAGGCGTCCAAACTGATAGCATCATCTGTTGACAACAGACGTCAGCTGAACATGATTGCACCAAAGGCGTCCAAACTGATAGCATCATCTGTTGACAACAGACGTCAGCTGAACATGATTGCACCAAAGGCGTCCAAACTGATAGCATCAACTGTTGACAACAGACGTCAGCTGAACATGATTGCACCAAAGGCGTCCAAACTGACAACATCAACTGTTGACAACAGACGTCAGCTGAACATGATTGCACCATAGGCGTCCAAACTGATAGCATCAACTGTTGACAACGACGTCGGCTGAACATGACTGCACCAAAGGCGTCCAAACTGATAGCATCAACTGTTGACAATAGCCGTCAGCTGAATATGATTACACCAAAGGCGTCCAAACTGAAAACTTCAACTGTGAATATAAGTCATGGCAGACGACAAATGTTTTATAGCTCATAAACTTTCGACACAGGGGGAGATCACTCTGACACTATGTATCCATATTGTTTTGTATGTACATCGAGTGTTCGTTTGTTTTTTGTTTAACACCACGAACAGCAATATTTCAGCTATATTACGGCGGTCTGTAAATAGTTAAGTCTGGACCAGACAATCCAGTGATTGACATCATGAGCATCAATCTACACAATTGGATACGATGAGAAGCATCAACCAAGTCAGCGAGCCCGACCACCCGATCCCGTTAGTCGCCTCTTACGACAAGCATAGTCGCCTTTTACGGGAAGCATGGGTTGCTGAAGACCGATTCTATCCTGGATCTTCACGGCCGCTCATAGGAACATTCAAGTCCAAGGAGACCAGAAATGATCTTTATCTGTTGGGAATTGACCCTGGGTTTTCGGCGTGCCGAGCCAACGCTTTAATCACTAGGCTACCCAATCGCATCCTTTATATACATTAGTACGAAAGGGCCCCCAGAAATCCAGATCAAAAAGTCACTCGGTATTCATGAATGTGTACATTTTAAAGTCGTTTTCTTAATCACATAAAGCAATGCTAGGTTGTTTCCACAAGCGCATACGCAACTGAATTACATTGATGGTTCCAACATGATTGTGTGTAGCCCGGATGTGAGGAGTCATTGACAATTTGTGTAATGTTTGGCTTTGTTTGTTTGTTTGTTTAACGCCGCACTCAGCAGTATTCCAGCTATATGACGATGGTCGGTGAATAATCGAGTCTGGACCAGGTAATCCAGTGATCGATATTGTGAGCAACGAGCTACGGTGTCGGGGTATGTAGACACGCTATCAACCACCCTACAGAGCCTGACCGCCGAATCCATGTAATCTCCGCCCAGCACAGGTTGCTAGAATCCCCACGGGGGGCTGTTTGACCCCGAACCGTAGGGGTGACAAGCGAATCGCCGCCGAGACAGATGTTCGCAATAAATAGAGGCTCGAAAGAAATAGTGATGAAGAACAAAGATTGCTGAACCTTCTTAAAAAATATTTTGGATTAAACATGTTGTTTAATTCCGACTTTATTGAAGCTATCCAAACCCCGAACACCGCTTGAAGGGGCTGACTCACGAAGTCATCCCGGGGCAGAATACAAATATAGGAATCACTCTGCACATATCGAACTTCACAAGCGTGTTTAAACCATCCTCAAATACACCGGGAACTCCAGTAATGATATTATTCCGATTACAGCGTTTCCTTGGTAATTTAGACTATCCTGAACGTGTTTTCAATATTTTCCAACGCATGTATATTACACATGCCCGGGGGTGATAACATGAGCCACCAGCCCTAGTTTAGGCGGGACCCATGGCTTCAAGTTGACCTTTACCACCCCCGAGGCAAACCCCGGGGGCAAATTACTTCCTTTACAAACGTAGCCTGGGGGCCGTGTTTGTACGATCCTGGGTACTCGCTCGCGGCGCATCCGAGTCTAGTTTTGCCCCAGGTGACATTCTTCTGTCTGCGTGGAGGGTTCATGCTGTGGCTTGGGGGTGCCGGAGGTGTGCCCCGGGGGTAAACAGGTGTTTTTCTCCTATTTCTCATTTTCATTGTTCACAGCGACCTTCAATGTGTACTTGAACATATCAGTTGTGATGTAAACGGAGTAATTGCCTTTAAGTGTGTGTTAGGATAATAGGTTCCATGTTAAGAGGCGACTGTTGTGTAGACTACTTATGTTTACAAACAACCTATTGTTATCTATGATTGCAATCACAAGCAATTAGGTACGACAGGTAATCAACTGTTTATGGTTGTCACACGTTTATGCTAATCTATAAAAGGACGGGATGTGACAAGCGCTCTTGTTTTGGTCCGTGAGAGTATCCACATCGTACACTAAGGAACGTGTTGAGTACTTGATATGGAAGTTTTCATATGACTGCGGACTTAAGGTGTTATTTGGAATCTCTGGGAGATTTTTACCAACAACGGGGTTTGGAAAGCGTGCATTATTGTAAGGTTTAATACTGTACTATTTGTTTTTTGTGCATGAACTTCGTCATATTTAGATTTTCTACAAAATATCTAAGTTATTACAAATTACAGTCGTGCTTATGTATTTAATACTGTTGCTATCCTATAACTTACCAGTTTTGAACAGTTCTCAAATATCTAGAAATTTTAGAGGCACAGATGGCCCAGTCGTCCAAGGCGCCGCAATTCGCTGTGTAGACTTGCGTTCATTGGGCACGCCAGAAACCTATTATTATGGGTTCGAATCCCGGTTCGCCCCTATTGTGTTTCTATGTTTGTTAGCTCCATACTTTTGCTCGTGGGTTTTGCCAGTGTGGAAAAGGTTTGAGACCTGCCTCACTTCGGGCTTTCCTCCAACATTAAGCTGACACGCCGTGATATAACTGGAATAGTGCTAAAAGCGGTGTTAAACCCAACTCACGCACTCACTTATCATTATCATTTTCATGTACATAAAGGGCAGAACCAAATTGTCTAGCCATCTGTCATCGTGGCTAGTGCAGGTGTCCGTCCCGAGTCTATTCCCCTTTCCACAGATGGTCGTATCGAACTGCACGCTGGATACCAGTAGGCTAAAAAACCAGTCAACCGATCGTTTTGTTTTGAAACATGTAAAATGAAAGTATATTCCTCATGTTTTGTGGTAATGTTAACTTTCTTACACATACTTGGGTACATGTTGGAAGCCATAGATCTGTAGTCTGATATGGGTGAGTGAGTGAGTTTGGTTTTACGCCGCTTTTAGCAATATTCCAGCGATATCACGGCGGGGGACCCCAGAAATGGGCTTCGCATATTGTACCCATGTCGGGATTCGAACCCGGGTCTTCGGCGTGACGAACGAACATTTTAACCACTAGGCTACCCGACCGTCCTAGTCTGATATGGACTATTGCTAAATTGGCGATAGAGATGCCAATTAACCGCTTCGTTACACAGGCTGACACTGAGGTGCAACAGGAGGTGCGTGAGAAGGAACCGTTTAACTGAAGTGGTAAACGTCGAAGCCCGTCATCACTTCCTGCTTTTCACTCCAACTTCAAGCTGACACGCCGTGATATTACGGAAATAATTGTTTAAAGCGGTGTTTGTTTTCATGATCATCTCCCGTGCCTTCATCAGTTTGTTTTCATGATCATCTCCCGTGCCTTCATCAGTTTGTTTTCATGACCATCCCTGTGCCTTCATCAGTTTGTTTTCATGACCATCCCCGTGCCTTCATCAGTTTGTTTTCATGATCATCTCCCGTGCCTTCATCAGTTTGTTTTCATGATCATCTCCTGTGCCTTCATCAGTTTGTTTTCATGATCATCTCCTGTGCCTTCATCAGTTTGTTTTCATGACCATCCCCGTGCCTTCATCAGTTTGTTTTCATGACCATCCCCGTGCCTTCATCAGTTTGTTTTCATGATCATCTCCCGTGCCTTCATCAGTTTGTTTTCATGACCATCTCCTGTGCCTTCATCAGTTTGTTTTCATGATCATCTCCCGTGCCTTCATCAGTTTGTTTTCATGATCATCTCCCGTGCCTTCATCAGTTTGTTTTCATGACCATCCCTGTGCCTTCATCAGTTTGTTTTCATGATCATCTCCCGTGCCTTCATCAGTTTGTTTTCATGACCATCTCCTGTGCCTTCATCAGTTTGTTTTCATGACCATCCCCGTGCCTTCATCAGTTTGTTTTCATGACCATCCCCGTGCCTTCATCAGTTTGTTTTCATGACCATCCCCGTGCCTTCATCAGTTTGTTTTCATGATCATCTCCCGTGCCTTCATCAGTTTGTTTTCATGACCATCTCCTGTGCCTTCATCAGTTTGTTTTCATGATCATCTCCCGTGCCTTCATCAGTTTGTTTTCATGATCATCTCCCGTGCCTTCATCAGTTTGTTTTCATGACCATCCCTGTGCCTTCATCAGTTTGTTTTCATGATCATCTCCCGTGCCTTCATCAGTTTGTTTTCATGATCATCTCCTGTGCCTTCATCAGTTTGTTTTCATGACCATCTCCTGTGCCTTCATCAGTTTGTTTTCATGATCATCTCCCGTGCCTTCATCAGTTTGTTTTCATGATCATCTCCCGTGCCTTCATCAGTTTGTTTTCATGACCATCCCTGTGCCTTCATCAGTTTGTTTTCATGATCATCTCCCGTGCCTTCATCAGTTTGTTTTCATGACCATCTCCTGTGCCTTCATCAGTTTGTTTTCATGATCATCTCCCGTGCCTTCATCAGTTTGTTTTCATGATCATCTCCCGTGCCTTCATCAGTTTGTTTTCATGACCATCCCCGTGCCTTCATCAGTTTGTTTTCATGACCATCCCTGTGCCTTCATCAGTTTGTTTTCATGACCATCCCCGTGCCTTCATCAGTTTGTTTTCATGATCATCTCCCGTGCCTTCATCAGTTTGTTTTCATGACCATCTCCTGTGCCTTCATCAGTTTGTTTTCATGACCATCCCTGTGCCTTCATCAGTTTGTTTTCATGACCATCCCCGTGCCTTCATCAGTTTGTTTTCATGATCATCTCCCGTGCCTTCATCAGTTTGTTTTCATGATCATCTCCCGTGCCTTCATCAGTTTGTTTTCATGACCATCCCTGTGCCTTCATCAGTTTGTTTTCATGACCATCCCTGTGCCTTCATCAGTTTGTTTTCATGACCATCCCCGTGCCTTCATCAGTTTGTTTTCATGATCATCTCCCGTGCCTTCATCAGTTTGTTTTCATGACCATCCCCGTGCCTTCATCAGTTTGTTTTCATGATCATCTCCTGTGCCTTCATCAGTTTGTTTTCATGACCATCCCTGTGCCTTCATCAGTTTGTTTTCATGATCATCCCTGTGCCTTCATCAGTTTGTTTTCATGATCATCTCCCGTGCCTTCATCAGTTTGTTTTCATGACCATCCCCGTGCCTTCATCAGTTTGTTTTCATGATCATCTCCTGTGCCTTCATCAGTTTGTTTTCATGATCATCTCCCGTGCCTTCATCAGTTTGTTTTCATGACCATCCCCGTGCCTTCATCAGTTTGTTTTCATGACCATCCCTGTGCCTTCATCAGTTTGTTTTCATGACCATCCCTGTGCCTTCATCAGTTTGTTTTCATGATCATCTCCTGTGCCTTCATCAGTTTGTTTTCATGATCATCTCCCGTGCCTTCATCAGTTTGTTTTCATGATCATCTCCCGTGCCTTCATCAGTTTGTTTTCATGACCATCCCTGTGCCTTCATCAGTTTGTTTTCATGATCATCTCCCGTGCCTTCATCAGTTTGTTTTCATGATCATCTCCCGTGCCTTCATCAGTTTGTTTTCATGACCATCCCTGTGCCTTCATCAGTTTGTTTTCATGATCATCTCCTGTGCCTTCATCAGTTTGTTTTCATGACCATCTCCCGTGCCTTCATCAGTTTGTTTTCATGATCATCTCCCGTGCCTTCATCAGTTTGTTTTCATGATCATCTCCCGCGCCTTCATCAGTTTGTTTTCATGATCATCTCCCGTGCCTTCATCAGTTTGTTTTCATGATCATCTCCCGTGCCTTCATCAGTTTGTTTTCATGATCATCTCCCGTGCCTTCATCAGTTTGTTTTCATGATCATCTCCCGTGCCTTCATCAGTTTGTTTTCATGATCATCTCCTGTGCCTTCATCAGTTTGTTTTCATGATCATCTCCCGTGCCTTCATCAGTTTGTTTTCATGATCATCTCCTGTGCCTTCATCAGTTTGTTTTCATGATCATCTCCCGTGCCTTCATCAGTTTGTTTTCATGATCATCTCCCGTGCCTTCATCAGTTTGTTTTCATGACCATCCCTGTGCCTTCATCAGTTTGTTTTCATGATCATCTCCCGTGCCTTCATCAGTTTGTTTTCATGATCATCTCCCGTGCCTTCATCGGTTCCCATGAAAATCTCCGGGTTTCGTGTTTACTTATTATTTCTTTATGAGGTCTCATGTCTACTTCTTGTGTCTTAATCGGGTTTCATGTCTATTTCTTGTCTTAATCGGGTTTTATATTTACTTCTTGTATCTTCATTCGGTCATCTTCCCAATGCAAGAGAGTTAACCTAAAAGTCCAGTTTCCACCCTTGACGAACTAGGCTGGAATTCCTGGGTTCGATCGTAGCGCCACCAGTGGTTATTACGAGCAACGTCCCTTCTAAGCCTCTCCTATGGACCAATCCGATTCAAACACTTGCATTTGTTTCAAACAAAATGGCGGCGCCCGGTCAAGACGACCTGATTGATAATCAAGATCTATATTGGGATAAAACGGATCTTACATCGCGAAGTGCATCAAATCAAGTGAACACCTTGATTAAAAACATGAAAAGATTTGGAAAATATCTGTTGACTACGAGTTGGCGGTGCACATGTTTTGCAAATCCTGCAATCGACCGAAATCTGCACGACAGTTAACGAACCGGATTTCGATTTCGTTGCGCGATTTTGATTGGACTAAGCATAGACTCGTTAGTCCAGCCAAAATGTAAATCCATAATACCAGCCTAGTTCGGCAAGGGTGGAAACTGGACTTTTATAGTCAATTAACTCTCTTGCCTCGGGAAGATGTCACTGGGTTTCATGTCTACGTCTTGCGTCGTCATCAGGTTTCATGTTTACTAAATGCGTCGGCATAATGATTCATATGTACTTCTTGTGTCTTCGGGATTCCTGTCTACTTCTTGTGTCTTTGTCAGATTTTTATGACTACTTCTTGCGGAATCGTCTTGCGGGCCTACTTCTTGCGTCTTCATTGAGTTTCAGGGGCGGTCGGGTAGCCTAGTGGTTAAAGCGTTCGCTCGTCACGCCAAAGACCCGGGTTCGAATCCCGACATGGGTACAATGTGTGAAGCCCATTTCTGGTGTCCCCCGTCGTGATATTGCTGGAATATTGCTAAAAGCGGCGTAAAACCATACTCACTCACTCACTCATTGAGTTTCAAGGCGACGTCTTGTCTTCATTTGGTCTATGGCAAGAAACGTTGGGTTTATTACACGAAAACTCGTTGGAAATAGGGGGCACGGGTGTTCCTGTCCTCCACGGCTCTGCAATTCGCTATTATCGTGTGTTCGCCCCGATAACGTTTCTTGGTTTGGCAGCACCATACTCGTGCGCGTGGGTTTCACCAAAGTGCTAAACGTCCGAGACGCGTCGGGCTTGCCTTCCCACCTCATGCTTTCCTTCCACATTAAGCTGACACGCCGTGATATAACTGAAATACTGTTCAAAGAGGCCTTAAACCCAACTCACTCACTCCTTCGTTTGGGAATAGCCATATCATCATCCACATGTATAATTCTGTGTATGTCTTCCTTAATTTCAATCAAAGACTTGTTTATCATACTGAAAAACGGGCCTGGAGGGCGGGTGTTTTTAATATACCTTTATAGAACGCATAAAGACGTCGGACTGCAAATCATATTTTCAAAATGTTACGTTCGACAAGGAGTTTAGGTCTTGCGGTGATAAGAAAAGTTTGGGCCTAAAGAAACAGCTGCGCTACGCATGCATCTCCTACACACGTCCAGGCTATTCAGATTCTCACACAAGCCGGGGGCCATGTTGTTGTCGAAGAACGTCTGTGATGATGACGAAACGATGTGTTGATCTGCACATTCCACACAACATAACAGGATGTCAAAGAATGTCATGAATCAACCGAAACACAGGTACAGGTATGTGTTTCACTTGTGAAGAAAAACTCCCGTCGATCATATTTTCTCAGGATTATTTTCCGTTTGTGAAACTGTTTCAGTTATTCGTTTTGATATGGTTTTTATGCTAAATTTAAATTATTAAATGTATGTACAGCACAATCTTAAATATAATCATAATATTAGTTGTTGTTTTTTTAATAATGCGATCCCGCAAATTTTGAAAAAATGTGTCCCAGGTATTTCCCAAAACTAATAAATCCTTCAAAGGACAGACTGGATGTTCTGAAATATATGTGTTATGAGTCCAAACATAGTATTGGCTTTTTCACAGAAAACATGTGTTTTTAGCGTTGGCTAAAGAAATATCCTGTCTAAAGCAACAGTCCGTTACCGCCCGCCCTCGTGTATATTAAATGATATGTCTATTCTTCAGCGCACGTCCTATGCTGGACACAACTGGACTGAGGTTGGACACCTGTCACCACCATGTTGCTTCCATCAATATTTCCTCATCTTTAGGTCTTACGAGTCTTTAGGCTGGGTTGTGTGTTAATGGAAATCTGACCGGTGGTCCGTCTCCCCAACCCCAGGCTTCTTCCGCGATGGGGGTGACAGCCCTCCGCTCGCATTTCAGCTGCGATAATCCCCACGAAGGTGATATTTCACGCATGGACACCATTTCCCGAGCTGTCATGATGGCCCACTGTCTATGAATTAGCTACATTGACAAATTAATTTTATAGCCTAGAGGCAAATGCTCGTTATTCTTCGTGTATATGCTACGGCAGGTTTTCGTTCAAACAAAAGTCACCTATTTTTATTCTATCATCATACTGTTGAGGACAGAGGATGCAGACAATCAGTACACTCACCTCACCGCAGTTCCATCGTTCATCTTGGTCATCCATGCAAAGGTTATCTACATTTATGTATAAGCCCACGGCTATGTAGGGGTTGCCGAGAAATAATTTCCTGAAAAGTATTTTGGCATGATTTGTTCAAACGTTTGTTGTGATCTTAATGTATCAGTATGTACTAAACCACCGGGTTAAAAGAAAGTATACACTTGAAAATTACACTTGACCTTTAAAAAAATACAATTGGTTGGTTGGTTTGTTGTTTAACGCCGCACTCAGCATTATTCCGGCTATATGACGGCCGTCTGTAAATAATCGAGTCTGGCCCAGACAATCCAGTGATCAATATCATGAGCATCGATCCACGCAATTGGGATCGATGACATGTACCAACCAAGTCGGCGAGCCTGACCACTCGATCCCGTTAGTCGCCTCTTACGGCAAGCATGGGTTGCTGAAGACCTATTCTACCCCGGATCTTCACGGGTCTAATATGACTAGGTCGCCTAGCCGCCTGTTGTGAGGTACTCATTGATATGATGCATGTAATATCGCCTATGATACCTACATATCAAATAGAATCGAATAACGATTTTTTTGTTTGTTTCATTTTTAGCCACCATCACAGAAACATGGATGTTTGTATATTTTCTTTTGCCCGGCAGTTTACTGTCCAGTCCAAGGACTTTAACTGACCTATACACGCTTCATTCAAGGTGGACCCGTGAAGACCCGGGATGGAATAGGTCTTCAGCAACCCATTCTTCCCGTAAAAGGCGACTATGCTTGTCGTAAGAGGCGACTAAAGGGATCGGGTGGTCAGGCTCGCTGACTTGGTTGATGCATGTCATCGATCCCAATTGCGTGGATCGATGCTCGTGATATTGATCACTGGATTGTCTGGTCCAGACTTGATTATTTACAGACCGCCGTCATATAGCTGGAATATTGCTGAGTGCGGCGTTAAACAACAAACCAACCAAACAAACTAATTTACAGAAAATAAAGACAGGACAATGTAGAAAAGCATGACAATACGTTATAAATATACTTATTTATTTTGTTTTTCAAATATAATTCATTTCCGAAGCGTAGCTATGGTGTCGAAAGGGCCCAGGGTATTAATCGTAATACGATATAATGCACTAGATAATCGAGGATAGATTGCAGGTAGTTCGCGTGTGGTCAGTAAGGGGTCTTTGACATAGTGAAGGTGTCGACGACCTTGTCGGATTTGCTGAGGATGTACTCGAACTGGATCTGCCACCTCGACGGCCGCATGAGCAAGTACCCCGTGTCGAACGTCGGCTCGTCGAATGCCCGCCACTTCACGAAGGGCATGAACGTTGGGTCATTCAGCTCGGGATTCCCTGCAACAGGAAGGCTCGGTGTTGATGGAATGCTATGTCCAATATCATTCAAATCATTTTTTACTCCCATTTGATACCTCTCTGCGTTAAGATCTGAAAAACCTGCCTGAGCAAACCCATTGACCGCCCATTCTAAATGAGTGAGTGAGTGAGTATGATTTAACGCCGCTTTAAGCAATATTCCAGCAATATCACGGCGGGGGACACCAGAAATGGGCTTCACACATTGTAATCGAACCCGGGTCTTCGGCGTGACGAGCGAACGCTTTAACCACTAGGCTACCCGACCGCCCCCCTTCAAAATGAAGGATGTAGGGGTTCTCGAGACAATAAGATATGCGCCTTCTTAAACGATTCATTTCTTAACATCTCGATTCGGAATACCGATCTTAACAAAAGTAAAATAGACACAGAACACACATTTTCCATCGATAGTACTCCCTTTTGTGTGAAAATGGCATGACGCTCAGAAACGACAGCGTGTATGAAATATGAGCAAGACTTGTAGTATAATAGCGCGGCCTTTATGATTCACAAATGCAACTACCCGTTTATATTCGTTTTCAAGAAACAGAAATCAGTTCTGCTGCTCTGAATTGGCGGAATGCCTCACTTTATAAATATCGACGCTGACTGGCTGAAAGTTCGTCTGACACAACCTTCTTTGGCGAGAGGTATCGTGTCGGAGTAAAAGATCTCATGTAATGAGATTGTGTTATGTTACGCGATTCTCCAGCAAAATCATGGCGGTGGACACACATACATTGTACCGTTGTGGTTATTCAACAGACCTATCATAACACAGCCATACATGGTGTAACGGCACATTATGTCTTTTTTTTATAACTTTCAAACGTCGGGGTTCGGTGAATCATTGGCCAATGGCGTGCCTGCACCGGCCCCGATCACACTTCGGAGACCACCACCGTCACACACTCGGAGAATATTTTTATGTTAAAAATGATTGTGGTATAAATTTAAATGAAGAATCGTTCAAATTTCGACCACTCTGTTTTTCTTTAGACCCCACCTTGCCAACTATAGCAAAGTAGCATGGTTTGGCGACTCCTAATACGTTTAAGCTCTTGTGAAACAAGCAAGCACGGGGATAGTGGCGACAGGCGAAGGATGATAATCGGGGCGAATATATAGGAGTTGATCCAACGATAGTCGGACCCTGACACGTTATCCGGGTGTACACGAAGTACACGAATGCTGGCACGCTTAAAATGCGCAAATCGACACACATCCTCGATTATGCAGTGTAGTCTATCTCCAATCGCCACCATAACTTCGTTCATAGCTAAATTCGAATGTCATGATGCTAATAAAAGCGAGCTACAGATATTTTGTTAGAGACAGGACATGGAGATAGTGACGTCACTTCCGAAACGAAGCTAGTTATCGTAACAGAATGGGAATGTAATACCCTGGATAATCGAGGATGCTCTGTGCAGTGGAATACGCAAGAAAGGAACGTACCCGCAGCGCCGTTCACGATGTAGACGGGGGACAGGGAGTTGGTGTAGTCTGTCTGGGATATCAGCTTCTTGTAGACGGGGTAGGAGCGCTCGTACTGGTGGTTGTGGCCACTCATGTAGATGTCCACGTTCTGGTAGTAGAGGAGGTCCTCGAGGTTGTCACGGAAACGCGGAGCCTCTACGTCGCACCTGGAGGAATGAGTGAATTAAGTAGAATAGTTAAGGGGGATATAGCCTGAGACCGGTACACCTACCATGGGGCCAAATTTATACCCCAATACTACAACTACAGGAGGGGGGGATTTTTTCTCTCTTCTATTAAAATGATTATGCTATTCTACGATCGACATGACATTAAACTAAGACGAATGCCCACAAATAGGGGTACTCCCAATTAAACATTTGAGGTACATAGGATATATAAAAATGCCAAGAGCATCCCTACCAAGAGAAGCATACACTGAAATTCGTTCGGGCACTTTATCTGATCGAGCAGCAAAACAGAAGTACCACATTTCACAAGCTAGATATATGCGAATTCGTGGAAGCCAAGAGGAGCAAGAAACGAAACAAGAAGAAGTATACGATTGTCTCGAAAAAAGATACCCTTTTCTATTCCTATCCGATAGAGAGAAACACATATCGGAGTATTTACTAGAGCGCCATTTTCTGCAAAAAATAGCAAAAATATAGCAAAATATAGGATTTGCTTGCTTTTCCTATATTTTGCTATATTTTTGCTACAAGCATTTGCTTGCTTTTCCGAGGGTATAGGATTCTTGTTGTGTGGAATTCCTATGTATAGAATTCCTATTTGTAGGCAAATATTGTAGAATATGTATACGATGCCACGAAAGAAACATCTATCCGAAGAAGAGGTGGAAGAAATTCGTGCTCTACGTGGAAACATCTGTGTGGAGGATGCGGAAAAAAGATATGGTATTGGAGCGGGGAGGTTGTATAGAATATGGAACAACCCCATAGAAAGCACGACACAGGTGGAACCATACAACCCTATAGAGCGTGTGTCTCGCGAAGATATATTGGGAGATATATATATAGAGTATTGTTGGATATACGAAACAATATTGCGAAAGAGAAAGAAGATGTAGAAGAAGAATTGGAGTCCTTGGAAAAGAATTTAGAGAAAGCGCGATGGTTTGACAAATACAAAAATATAGCGGGATATATTCTCCTTCCAACTGTTGTACTATGGAAACTACGGAAGTAAAGGAAGCTCCCATTGTTCCACCGCGGGACCCTCCTACAAAACCGGATGCTTTTCGAATGCTATAGATTTTCCATTTGGATATTTGCTATTTAGTATTGAATAGAAGAAAATATGTATATAGAATACAAGAAAGGCAATCCTCCACGTTTTCCTTTCGAGGAATTTTCTTTACTAGACAGAGAGAAACTACGAGATCAAGCCTCCAAAAGACCAGTAGACCATCCAGCATGGGGATTGCCTAATAGTCGGGCCGGCCGGGCCAGCGGGTAACACTAAAAATGGATTGCAGAATAATAAAACTAAACGTACATATCTCGGCAGATTTCAAATGTCCACAAACGTATAGTTTTTTTCTCATTTAATTAAGTTTGAATCAAAATGCATCTTTAACAATGTAATAAATTGATAATTATGACTACATACCGTGAGTCCTCGTAGAAAAGTCAGTTCGACCTAATTAACCTTTACTAATTCATGTTAAACGAACAAAGGATGTTTTCTGGAAGTGGATATTCTTCGAATGTCACAGGGCTCACACGACACGTGTTAATAACTGTCCTAGCACTTTAAAAGTTACTGAACATTCCTTACACCTAAGGACTAGTATTATATCTACCTATATATCACTTTCGTGTCTCATATTGCAGTAGTTAAAGAAAACACGGTGCTCAAAGGGAAGCCCTTTTCCCTCTACATTCTCAAGTTCTTTATAAGAAGTGATTGGTCTGTGCTCGGTTTGACTTGGCCCGGGCTGTCAAAATCAACTTTAAACTCACAGATGTATCAAATGTGTTTACATCTATGGACTAGTAATATATCTACCTACATATCACTTTATGTCACAGAGCACCGCATTTAAAGGAAACAGGTCCGTTAAAGTCAAGCACTGTTACTGTATTTTCTCACGAAAATCTGTCACATGTGTTTGCCCCGACTGGGCCCGGGCTGTCAAAATCAACTTAAACCTCATATATGTATCATGCCATAGATTCAGATCCATAGATTAGTATTATATCTACCCATATACCACGTCATAGTGTCTCATATATCTAAAGAAAACAAGGTGCTCAAAATGAAGCCCTTTTCCATTCCACATTCTCAACATCCTCAAAATAGTCTCTCAGAAGTGTTTGGCTTGTGTTGGGTCCGACTTGGCCCGGGCTGTCAAAATCAACTTTAAACACACAGATGTATCATCAAATGTGTTTACATCTATTGATTGGTATTATATCTACCTATATACTACTTTATAATGTCATAGCACGTGGCATTGAAAGAAAACTGATCCGTTAAAGTCAAACACTTTTACTGTATTTTCTTACGAAAATCTCTGTCAGAAGTGTTGTGTCCGACTTTGCTCGGGCTGTCAAAATCAACTTTAACACACACAGATATATCATCAAATGTGTTTACCTCTTTAGATTAGCATTATATCTACCTATATACTACTTTATAATGTCACAGTACATCGCATTTAAAGAAAACTAGTCCGTAAAAGTCAAGCACTTTTACTGTATTTTCTTACGAAAATCTCTGTCAGAAGTGTTGTGTCCGACTTTGCTCGGGCTGTCAAAATCAACTTTAACACACACAGATGTATCATCAAATGTGTTTACCTCTTTAGATTAGCATTATATCTACCTATATACTACTTCATAATGTCACTGTACATCGCATTTAAAGAAAACTAGTCCGTAAAAGTCAAACACTTTTACTGTATTTTCTTACGAAAATCTCTGTCAGAAGTGTTGTGTCCGACTTTGCTCGGGCTGTCAAAATCAACTTTAACACACACAGATGTATCATCAAATGTGTTTACATCTATTGATTGGTATTATATCTACCTATATACTACTTTATAATGTCATAGCACGTGGCATTGAAAGAAAACTGATCCGTTAAAGTCAAACACTTTTACTGTATTTTCTTACGAAAATCTCTGTCAGAAGTGTTGTGTCCGACTTTGCTCGGGCTGTCAAAATCAACTTTAACACACACAGATGTATCATCAAATGTGTTTACCTCTTTAGATTAGCATTATATTTACCTATATACTACTTTATAATGTCACAGTACATCGCATTTAAAGAAAACTAGTCCGTAAAAGTCAAACACTTTTACTGTATTTTCTTACGAAAATCTCTGTAAGAAGTGTTGGGTCCGACTTGGCCCGGGCTGTCAAAATCAACCTTTATACCTACCTACCTACATATACCTCTTTATAGTGTCTCAGATCGCGGTATTTAAAGAAAACAAGGTGCTCAAAGTGAAGCACTTTTCCTTCTACATTCTCAACATAGTCTCTATAAGAAGTGTTCTTCCGACTGGGCCTGGGCTGTCAAAATCAACTTAAACATCAACTGTGGTTACATCTATAAAATAGTATTATATCTACCTAAAAACCACGTTATAGTGTCTCAGATTGCGATATTTAAAGGATAACAAGGAGTTCAAAGTGAATCATCTGTGTGTTTATCGGTTTAATTGTACGGTATACATTGTAGACAGACAGACAATAATTTATTAGTGTCTCACTTCTGTACATACATAAAACAGCTTTGTACAAATAAACATTGATAGAATGTACAGAACCATTCAATAGAATTATGAGAGATTATTAACAGAATATCCCACTGATAAGTATATGATAAATTGTTGAATTAACATAAGATAAGGTTGAGAATTAATTGTGTTTTTTCAATACTTCTTAGACTGGTGAGACTAGAGTTCGATGATGACCAGCCTGCACATATTGTAACATTTTTTTACCCTGTTCCCATTTGATGGAAAGTGTGTCGTCTGCTAGACAAAGACGCATCAAAACTCTTTTTGTGATAAGTACCATTTGTGTGTTAATTTGGATAAGACCATTGGGTATTTTCTATCTAAACATGAGAAATGAAAGTACGATGGACAACCGCTTGTTTGGGTACCTTCATATAAATACTTAAAATTAACGTTTACTAAATCTCTATGATGGTCCAAACATGTAAAATATACACCCTTGCAAGCTATGAAGATTCTATATGGTGTTTTTTTAATGTTTGTCAATATTTATACCATTACCATTCATGTACGTTTCAAAATATTTGACACAAAGATAAGTCCAATATTACTTTATGGGGCAGAAATATAGGATGTAAATCGTGAATTATGTGAAGACAGTGAAACTGTACATTTGTTGGAATTCAATTGATCACAGCGCTAAAATCATAGTGTAAACTTGTCTCTGAGGTGAAAGTGGGCGGAGATTCCTTTAAACGACACCAGAGGTTACCCATTTCCCGTTACGTGACACCCTCCTTAGTCAGGAGGAGCTCTACATGTCGCACGAAGACCTGAAGCTGTACGTGAAGGTCCAACTGAAGCCCCTGAAGTGGGTGTCTCTTAATGGCTGTCCTTGTCAGTTTCCCACCTCTCTATAGCGCGACAAAACACAATAATCTCAGTCGTATCGCTGTAAACAGACGATAGTGATACAGTAGTGGCGACGGAACACCACCCTAACTTACTCTGGGTAATTTACCTCCACCAATAGAGCCGCCTCCGTGGACTTGTGGTAGAGCGTCCGCCCGGAGAGCGGAAGGTCCGGGGTTCGAACCCCGGCCGCGTTACCCTGTCTTGCGCTCGGCATTTAGGGGCTAAAACAAGGACTGGTCGGCTCGGAGTCAGTATACTGTGTCTGAGTGGGGTATTCATGTTAAGCTGCGGCATGGTATCTCAGTAAGCTAGCACTATAAATCGGCATCTGTCCGGACTAGTACAATCAGCCACGCAAACACGTGCATGCACGTCGCTATATAAGTGCAATAATCTTGGACGCGACATTAAACCCAATTTCACCTCACCTCACTTCACCTCCACCAATAGACGGCTTTTGGTGCCGTTGCACAAAAACAACCTAAGCTACAACTGCCGTAAGTCTATGTTAATGTATGGGGGTATTAACGATCACCGGAGTGCTTATGTCGGTTTGTACAACGGCATCCTGGTAGAACGTTCGAAGACCATCTTACAATACTCTGGGTACAACGTACCTCTGTATACAGACTATGTTAAGGTATGGGGCTTACGATCATCTTAGTGCTAAGATCGCTTTATTCAACTGCACACTGGTAGACAGTAGAACGGTCGAAGACCATCTTACATGGTACAACGTACCTCTGTATACAGGCTATGTTAAGGTATGGGGCTTACGATCACCTTAGTGCTAAGATCGCTTTATTCAACTGCACACTGGTAGACCGTAGAACGATCGAAGACCATCTTACATGGTACAACGTACCTCTGTATACAGGCTATGTTAAGGTATGGGGCTTACGATCATCTTAGTGCTAAGACCGCTTTATTCAACTGCACACTGGTAGACCGTAGAACGGTCGAAGACCATCTTACATGGTACAATTTACCTCTCGAAACAGACTATGTTAAGGTATTGGGCTTACGATCATCTTAGTGCTAAGATCGCTTTGTTCAACTGCACCCTGGTAGACAGTAGAACGATCGAAGACCATCTAACATGGTACAACTTACCTCTCGAAACAGACGATACTGGTACAGTAGAGTGGGCGGTGGCCAAACACCATCACCCAAGGCACATTGTCTCTGTTCTGATTGGCCTTCTTCAGATCCTGCTCCATCCACAGATACTGCGTGGAGTTGGGGCTGAAGTCGTGCTCGGTGGAGTAGGCAACGAAGTGGACGCCCATGTAATCGAAGGAGTACCAAAAGGGGGACGCCGACCCGCTCTCTTCAGATGGCATCTTCAACCAGTTCAAATAGGCCGCAAACTCAAACTGACGCTCGTGGTTGCCAGGAGCAACCATGTAGGGAACACGTGACACAATTGGTTGAAGCCGGTTCATGTACTCAACCCACACCTCGCTGTTGTTGTGGTTCTTGCCGCCGAACTTGTCAGCGTAGCTGATGTCACCGGCGTGAACGAGAAGTTGAACCTCCCCACTGTTGACATGCTTTGTAATGGACGCCATTGTGTCCTCGCCCTTCGTCACGCCCATGTCGGCCACCATTGCTATAGCCGGTGCAGCGCTTGCTATCTCAACCACGGAATTGGTATGGAGCGACTCCATATTTGCTTGTGTGGCGTTCCTAGTATTTGGTGACTGCAAAGTAAAATTTAAGATGCTGCTCCAGCCGAACTGGGGATCTCCGCATCTGTAATAGTAAATCCCCGTAGGAGACGGAACTGACGTCAGCTTCAAGATGGCGGTGTTCAGTACCCAGAGAAACATGCCGTCAGGGTAGGAATAGGCTTCACCGGTCGCGTTAACGTCAAGGGAGGTAACTGATGAACCATACATACATCCGGGTGTGTAGTCAGCGTCGCTGGACCACGTGGTCGGGTTCAGCCAGGTGACACGCATGGCTGTTGTGCCTTTCAGAGAGAGATGTACGGCTTGTACACTCGGGGAGGGATTTACTGGGAACTGTAGTTCGTAGTTCCGGTTGATTTCTTCTCTAGAGTGAAGCTGTTCCGCGATGCATCCGCCACCGATTTCATATGAGGGCAGGACATGTGACAACAGCGTCACAAACAGCAACAGCAACGCTGCCATCGTAGGCGTTCAGAGCTGTGGGGAAATGGCAATTCTTTAAACATGGTAAACATCATGTATGGTTTTGTTTGTTTTTGTTTTGGCAGCAATATTCCAGCCAGTTGATGCCCGCCTGTAAATAATCGAGTATGGACTAGACAAGCCTGTGATCGACATTATGAGCAACGTTCCTCACCTTCAGGTACGCTGACATGCAAGAAAATAAGCCACCAAGCCTGAACACCTGATCGATTAAGTCGCCTCTTACACGCATGGGTTGCTTGGGACCTCTTCCAACCAAGGAATCAAGAACTTATTCTAACCGAGGTACCAAGCACCTATTCTATCCAAGGTATCAAAGACCTAATCTAACCGTGATACCAAGGACCCATTCTAACCGAAATATCAAGGACCTACCCGAGATATCAAGGACCTATTCTATCCAAGGTATCAAAGACCTAATCCAACCGAGATGCCAAGGACCCATTCTAACCGAGATATCAAGGACCTATTCTATCTAAGGTATCAGAACTAATCCAAACGAGATACCAAGGACCCATTCTAACCGAGATATCAAGGATCTACCCGAGATACCAAGGACCTATTCTATCTAAGGTATCAGAACTAATCCAACCGAGATACCAAGGACCCATTCCAACCGAGATATCAAGGACCTACCCGAGATACCAAGGCCCTAATCCAACCGAGATACCAAGGACCTATTCTATCTAAGGTATCAGAACTAATCCAACCGAGATACCAAGGACCCATTCCAACCGAGATATCAAGGACCTACCCGAGATACCAAGGCCCTAATCCAACCCAGACACTAAGGACTCATTCTAGCCAAGGTTTAAAGGACCTATTCCAACCGAGCCTGAACAACTGATCCATTAAATCGCCTCTTACAAGCATGTGTTGCTTGGGACCTATTCCAACCAAGGAATCAAGAACCTATTCTAACCGAGGTACCAAGGACCTATTCTATTCAAGGTTTCAAAGACCTAATCCAACCGAGATACCAAGGACCCATTCCAACTGAGATATCAAGGACCTACCCGAGATACCAAGGCCCTATTCTATCCAAGGTTTAAAGGACCAAATTCAACCGAGGTTCCAAGGGCCTATTCTATCCAAGGTGCCAAGGACCTATTTCAACCGAGGTACCAAGGATCTATTCTAACCGAGGTACCAATGACCTATTCTAACCAAGATATCAAGGATCTATTCTAACTGAACTACCAAGAACCTATTCAATCGAGCTACCAATGACCTAATCTAACCGGGGTACCAGAACATATTCTAACCTATGTATCAAGGACCTATTATGACCTAGGAATCAAGGACCTATTCTAACTGAGGTAACAAGGATATATTCTAACTGAGCTACCAAGGGCCTATTTGAAACTTGGTGCCAAGGACCTATTTTAACGGAGGTACCAAGGGCCTATTCTAATCGAGGTATCAAGGGCCTATTCTAACCGAGGTTACAAGGACCTATTCTAACCGAGGTATCAAGGATATATTCTAACCGACCAACCAAGGGCCTATTCGAACAGGGTACCAAGGACCTATTCTAACCGAGCTACCAATGGCCTATTCTAACCGAGGTATCAAGGATATATTCTAACCGAACTACCAAGGGCCTATTCAAACTTGGTGCCAAGGACCTATTCTAACCGAGGTACCAAGGGCCTATTCTACCCGAGGTATCAAGGGGCTATTCTAACCGAGGTTACAAGGACCTATTCTAACCGAACTACCAAAGGCTACCAAGGGCCTATTCGAACGGGGTACCAAGGACCAATTCTAACCAAGCTGCCAAGGACCTATTCTAACCGAGGTATCAAGGATATATTCTAACCGAACTACAAAGGGCCTATTATAAGAGGGTGCCAAGGACCTATTCTAACCGAGCTACCAAGGGCCTATTCTAACCGAGGTATCAAGGATATATTCTAACCAAACTACAAAGGCCCTTTTCTAACGGGGTGCAAAGGACCTATTCTAACCAAGGTACCCAGGGCCCATTCTAACCGTGCTACCCAGTGGCTATTCTAACCGAGGTTACAAGGACCTATTCTAACCGAACTACCAAGGGCCTATTCGAACGGGGTACCAAGGAACAATTCTAACCGAGGTACCAAGGGCCTATTCTCACCGAGGTATCAAGGATATATTCTAACCGAACTACAAACGGCCTATTCTAACGGGGTGCCAAGGACCTATTCTTACCGAACTACCAAGGACCAAATCTAACCAAGCTACCAAGGGCCTATTCTAACCAAGGTATCAAGGGCCTATTCTAACCAAGGTATCAAGGGCCTATTCTAACTGAGGTACCAAGGGACTATTCTAACCAAGGTACCAAGGGCCTATTCTAACCGAGGTATCAAGGATATATTCAAACCAAACTACCAAGGGCCTATTCGAACGGGGTACCAAGGAACAATTCTAACCGAGCTACCAAGGGCCTATTCTAACCGAGGTATCAAGGATATATTCTAACCGATCTACAAAGGGCCTATTATAACGGGGTGCCAAGGACCTACTCTAACCGAGGTATCAAGGGCCTATTCTAACCGAGGTACCAAGGACCTATTCTAACCGAGGTACCAAGGGCCTATTCTACCCGAGGTATCAAGGACCTATTCTAACCGAGGTATCAAGGATATATTCTAACCGAACAACCAAGGGCCTATTCGAACAGGGTACCAAGGACCTTCTAACCGAGCTACCAAGGGCCTATTCTAACCGAGGTATCAAGGACCTATTCTAACCGAGGTATCAAGGATATATTCTAACTGAACTACAAAGGGCCTATTATAACGGGGTGCCAAGGACATATTCTAACCGAGGTATCAAGGGCCTATTCTAACCGAGGTACCAAGGACTTATTCTAACCGAGGTACCAAGGGCCTATTCTACCCGAGGTATCAAGGACCTATTCTAACCGAGGTATCAAGGATATATTCTAACCGAACAACCAAGGGCCTATTCGAACAGGGTACCAAGGACCTTCTAACCGAGCTACCAAGGGCCTATTCTAACCGAGGTATCAAGGACCTATTCTAACCGAGGTATCAAGGATATATTCTAACCGAACAACCAAGGGCCTATTCGAACAGGGTACCAAGGACCTTCTAACCGAACTACAAAGGGCCTATTCAAACGGGGTGCCAAGGACCTATTCTAACCGAGCTACCAAGGGCCTATACTAACCGAGGTATCAAGGATATATTCCAACCGAACTACAAAGGGCCTATTCTAACTGGGTGCCAAGGACCTATTCTAACCGAACTACCAAGGGCTTATTCGAACGGGGTACCAAGGACCAATTCTAACCGAGCTACAAAGGGCCTATTCTAACCGAGGTACCAAGGGCCTATTCTACCCGAGGTATCATGGGGCTATTCTAACCTTGGTTACAAGGACCTATTCTAACCGAAATACCAAGGGCCTATTCGAACGGGGTACCAAGGACCAATTCTAACCGAGGTACCAATGGCCTATTCTAACCGAGGTATCAAGGATATATTCTAACCGAACTACAAAGGGCCTATAATAACGGGGTGTCAAGGACCTATTCTAACCGAGGTATCAAGGGCCTATTCTAACCGAGGTACCAAGGGGCTATTCTAACCGAGGTATCAAGGGGCTATTCTAACCGAGGTATCAGGGATCTATTCTAACCGAGGTTACAAGGACCTATTCTAACCGAACTACCAAGGGCCTATTCGAACGGGGTACCAAGGACCCATTCTAACCGAGATACCAAGGACCTATTCTAACCGGGGTACCAGAACATATTCTAACCTATGTATCAAGGACCTATTATAACAGAGGTATCAAGGATATATTCTAACCGAACTACAAAGGGCCTATTATAACGGGGTGCCAAGGACCTATTCTAACCGAGGTATCAAGGGCCTATTCTAACCGAGGTACCAAGGACCTATTCTAACCGAGGTACCAAGGGCCTATTCTACCCGAGGTATCAAGGACCTATTCTAACCGAGGTATCAAGGGCCTATTCTAACCGAGGTACCAAGGGGCTATTCTAACCGAGGTATCAAGGGGCTATTCTAACCGAGGTATCAGGGATCTATTCTAACCGAGGTTACA
Organism: Haliotis rufescens; assembly: GCF_023055435.1. Taxonomy (NCBI): domain Eukaryota; kingdom Metazoa; phylum Mollusca; class Gastropoda; order Lepetellida; family Haliotidae; genus Haliotis; species Haliotis rufescens. Next base: position 30,366,690 of record NW_025963857.1, read on the forward strand.
AGGACCTATTCTAACCGAACTACCAAGGGCCTATTCGAACGGGGTACCAAGGACCCATTCTAACCGAGGTACCAAGGACCTATTCTAACCGGGGTACCAGAACATATTCTAACCTATGTATCAAGGACCTATTATAACAGAGGTATCAAGGATATATTCTAACCGAACTACAAAGGGCCTATTATAACGGGGTGCCAAGGACCTATTCTAACCGAGGTATCAAGGGCCTATTCTAACCGAGGTACCAAGGACCTATTCTAACCGAGGTACCAAGGGCCTATTCTACCCGAGGTATCAAGGACCTATTCTAACCGAGGTATCAAGGATATATTCTAACCGAACAACCAAGGGCCTATTCGAACAGGGTACCAAGGACCTTCTAACCGAGCTACCAAGGGCCTATTCTAACCGAGGTATCAAGGACCTATTCTAACCGAGGTAGCAAGGATAGATTCTAACTGAACTACAAAGGGCCTATTATAACGGGGTGCTAAGGACCTATTCTAACCGAGGTATCAAGGGCCTATTCTAACCGAGGTACCAAGGGCCTATTCTAACCGAGGTATCAAGGACCTATTCTAACCGAGGTATCAAGGATATATTCTAACCGAACAACCAAGGGCCTATTCGAACAGGGTACCAAGGACCTTCTAACCGAGCTACCAAGGGCCTATTCTAACCGAGGTATCATGGACCTATTCTAACCGAGGTATTAAGGATATATTCTAACCGAACAACCAAGGGCCTATTCGAACAGGGTACCAAGGACCTTCTAACCGAACTACCAAGGGCCTATTCAAACGGGGTGCCAAGGACCTATTCTAACCGAGCTACCAAGGGCCTATACTAACCGAGGTATCAAGGATATATTCTAACCGAACTACAAAGGGCCTATTCTAACGGGGTGCCAAGGACCTATTCTAACCGAACTACCAAGGGTCTATTCGAACGGGGTACCAAGGACCAATTCTAACCGAGCTACAAAGGGCCTATTCTAACCGAGGTACCTAGGGCCTATTCTACCCGAGGTATCATGGGGCTATTCTAACCGAGGTTACAAGGACCTATTCTAACCGAAATACCAAGGGCCTATTGGAACGGGGTACCAAGGACCAATTCTAACCGAGGTACCAATGGCCTATTCTAACCGAGGTATCAAGGACCTATTCTAACCGAGGTATCAAGGATATATTCTAACCGAACAACCAAGGGCCTATTCGAACAGGGTACCAAGGACCTTCTAACCGAGCTACCAAGGGCCTATTCTAACCGAGGTATCAAGGACCTATTCTAACCGAGGTAGCAAGGATAGATTCTAACTGAACTACAAAGGGCCTATTATAACGGGGTGCTAAGGACCTATTCTAACCGAGGTATCAAGGGCCTATTCTAACCGAGGTACCAAGGACCTATTCTAACCGAGGTACCAAGGGCCTATTCTACCCGAGGTATCAAGGACCTATTCAAACCGAGGTATCAAGGGCCTATTCTAACCGAACTACCAAGGGCCTATTCGAACGGGGTACCAAGGAACAATTCTAACCGAGCTACCAAGGGCCTATTCTAACCGAGGTATCAAGGATATATTCTAACCGAACTACAAAGGGCCTATTATAACGGGGTGCCAAGGACCTATTCTAACCGAGGTATCAAGGGCCTATTCTAACCGAGGTACCAAGGACCTATTCTAACCGAGGTACCAAGGGCCTATTCTACCCGAGGTATCAAGGACCTATTCTAACCGAGGTATCAAGGATATATTCTAACCGAACAACCAAGGGCCTATTCGAACAGGGTACCAAGGACCTTCTAACCGAGCTACCAAGGGCCTATTCTGACCGAGGTATCAAGGACCTATTCTAACCGAGGTAGCAAGGATAGATTCTAACTGAACTACAAAGGGCCTATTATAACGGGGTGCTAAGGACCTATTCTAACCGAGGTATCAAGGGCCTATTCTAACCGAGGTACCAAGGACCTATTCTAACCGAGGTACCAAGGGCCTATTCTACCCGAGGTATCAAGGACCTATTCTAACCAAGGTTACCAGGACCTATTCTAACTGAACTACCAAGGGCCTATTCGAACTGGGTACCAAGGACCCATTCTTACCGAGGTACCAAGGACCTATTCTAACCGGGGTACCAGAACATATTCTAACCTATGTATCAAGGACCTATTATAACAGAGGTATCGAGGACCTATTCTAACCGAGCTACCATGGACCTATTCGAACGGGGTACCAAGGACCTATTCCAACCGAGGTATCAAGGACCTATTCCAACGGAGGACCTATTCTAAGTTCTAATCGTGTTACCAAGGATCTAACTACACCCCACACATCACAGAACTAACACTGTTAACTGCATTAACACATTCAGCTGAACAATCATTCTGACGTTTGAGCTTGAAGATCACACATAAACACATCTCAAAGGTCGGGTCTATCGATCTGCTGAATACCGGTGAAAATTTACTTTAACGCCGCTTGGAACACTATTTCAGTGATCTCCCCGGGTTGTTTTTTATATGCAACGAGACACGCCGTCGGAGTCCGCTGACACACAATCAACAAAGTCACCGATCCTGACCACCGATACAGTACGTTGCCTCCTACGAGCAAGGACCCGTTCCACAAAGCGATCTCAGCGCCACGATTATCGTAAGTCTATGTTAAAGTAAAGAGTTGCGATCGCCTTAGCGCTAAGGTCGCTTTGTGGAACGGGGCCCTGTACAGGTTGCTGGAGACATACTCCCAACTGGGGAACTAAGTGAATCAAGATATTGCACGGCATGGCTACATGACAATTTCAAATTGACCAGTTTATGTTCTCACTAAACTTACCAGCAATGTCGAGTGTACGGAGTTTCAACAACAGGATGCAGTTGTATGTGTGTAAGCGTCCTCACAATACAACGCACTTCCGATTTCTTGTATTAAGTGTCGGTTTGAATCACTCGAGTGAATTATAAATACACAGCCTTTATACTTACATTAATATATACAGTCCTAGATGTGGAGCTGAATGTTGTGTTACACTGTTAGTGGGTTATCGAGTGATGTACGTGGCTGCTGGTGATAGCAGGATAACGGTATTGTCACATGATGATAGTGTGACGTTTTAAAGCATTCAACAGTCCGGATAGTTCTGCAAACATATCAATAAAGTGTGAAAAAGACCAGTCATTTATCAAGAATAAACAGATTTTCCAACAATCCCTTCCCTTTCCCATAACCAACACATACACACGTATGTCCAGATTCAACAGTCCAGATAGTCGTGCAAACATATCAATAAAGTGTGAAAAGGACCAGTCATTTATCAAGAATAAACAGATTTTCCAACAATCCCTTCCCTTTCCCATACCAACACATACACAGGTACTTTTTAGCGGGTTAACACTAGTTCCTCATAACAATTACTTGTCGTAAGATACGACTGTAATGGATCAGGTGGCCAGGCTCGTTGACATGTTTTGTGTAAACTTTGTCATCTGTGGTAAATATTGATTAAATTGTACCGTCAGTGACCTTCCTGACAGAGGTGTACTCATTCGTGACCGACTCGTCCAATTCCGGGACGGCGTCACCGTTTCTGATATTCGTATAATGACTTATTGCCTAGTTCAACTATGATCAATGGAGGAATGAGTGAGTGAGTTGTTTTTAACGCCGCTTTTAACAGTATTCCAGTCATATCACGGCGTATCAACGTTATGAGGGAGGAAAGCCCAAAGTGATGCAGGACTTAGACGTTTACCACTTCGGTGAAACCCACGAGCACGAGTATGGTGCTGACAAACTAAGAAACATAACCGGTGCGAACCGGGATTCGAACCCACAATCATAGGTTTCTGGCTTGCCCAAGGGACACAACTCTGCACGGCGAATTGCGGCGCCTTAGACGACTGGGCCACCTGCCCCCAATGTCGGAATGAAGTCCACGTCACTGCTGATAGGGATCTGTACCATACTGACATTAACAGTTGGCAACCGATCTCGAGGAGTATACTCGGACCCCATGGTACCGCGGCATTCATCGTATCGCGGCATTTGTGATTTCCGGTAGTTCACGCGGGACACGCCTCTTAGCGGCTGTCTATTAATGCTAATCAGTAACCAGGAAGTGCTCACTTCGTAAACAATTTCAATTTCCTCGGAATGTTCCGTCTGCTGTAAGTAAGGAGTTATTAATGCGTTGATAAATATTTCTGGCATCTGTTGTAATATTGCCTTACCCCCATCTATCAATGGCCAACGATATAACCCGCAGTTCCCCAAGTAAACTTTCTCTATCGACCTGAACTAGATCATCTGCATATTCATGGCGACTAATGAGGTAACGGAAGTTACGTAGTCCGCACATTTTTTCCCGCTCTGCGCCCAGAATCTATTGGAAGATAATAAGGGCTATAATTCCAAACTTAGAAATACGTTCTTCACTAGTAACCAAAAGATAAATACATACTTAGGGCAAAATAGGAGTGCTTTTTATATATTTATTGTTGACTTTTAACGTTTTTCCATTTTGTGACAAATTATTGTCATCCAATCTTAAAATATCATTTCTGATATTTTGATGTTGACTTATAAAAAATATTTTTCTCTTACTTTTCGGTAAATATGCATTGAATACCTATTGCTGATAACACATTTCGAATTTTACTTGTGCTGTCTTTGCACTTGTCTGGACAAATCACTGATATCTGGCATGATCATACTAAGTGGTTGGTAGAATTATGTCCTCTTTTTGTCAAATTCGGACCTCCATACACAACTTTTCTCTGTACCGCGATACGATGGAGTTCTCTCCCTTGTCAAACTGAGCGCGAGGCCCGGCTTTTACTCGGAGCTACTGATGTAAATAATGAACTTTTATCAGTAAAATATGCATAGTTTGATAACATGAATGATATCTGATACAGAGAACACGAATAATCATAACGGTTAGTGAGTGCATTTTGTTCCGCTCAGCGTACATGACAAGTACCGCGATACCCCGAGGTTGCAGGCTATTTGGTGTGATGTGATGTATGTGAGCCTATCTACCCCGAGCCGAACCGGGATCGGCTGACAACGAACTTATCTCACTGACATTCATTCATACAGACCCGGAACAGATATATGTCCGAAGTTTTTAACAAGCAAAACGCTTTGATTCAGCCATTTTGACAGCTAGCAGACGACGCAAACCGAAGTACTTCCCACAATGCAATCGCATTAACATCGGTTCATTTCAGCTCAACTATACTTATGCGAGATAAGCAAGTTACACAAGGTGTTCCGATTGTTTTCTCAGCTGGGTATATGAGCGGGCAACATGGAAAATAAGTGCCTGCACCGTAACCAAGCAGAAGTTATTATATTAATGTAAGGCGATATAAAGGTTTTTATATAGTTTATAACAATCTGTACCTCCACTGAGAAGCTTTTATATTAATCAACTGAAGTACGTCTTTACAAACATGGTAATAACGTATTTTTATCTGGTCAGTTTTCAGAAACATCTACCCCCAATACAATAATATGTCATACCTGACACAATGTTTTTTTATATAGTTCCCGATCCTGGGATTTGAATTCACATACAGCACGAATTCGTAAGTGATTGGTACTCCCTACCAATTTGGCCATTGGTGCTTTGTGCACAGGAGGAAATATTTGGAAATCATACTTGGAATATATTAGAATTATTATTTGGAATATGTAATTTTATAAGCTTTTTTATACTTAGTAAATTGATCATAAACTGAAATGTGCAATCGCGCCTGAACGGTTTTATGAAAATACTTATTGTCCTGTTATTGATGAAAGAAACCGCTGGGTGCCCGTTGTTATCGGGAGAAAGATGTAATGCACGTGCAAAATGGACTACGCGCCGGTCCACATCTGTGTATGGGGGACAAAGCAGCCAATATTTTATTTTGCTCGATATTTGACATATTTTCTCAATGTATTCTGACATTTCTTTTATCCTTATCGATATCTAATACCCCGTTCACATGCACAACGTGTTACACGTGTAAACTATACATACGTGTGTATATGTACATTTACTGTGTGTTCACTAAAATAACTAAGTTGTGTAAATAGGGAAGGTATATGGTGTAAGGCACACATTCATCAGTCTGAATACACATTGCCTTTTAAAACGTGGAAAACTGTAACAAATGTCATCTTGGGGATAACACTTTCCTTGCTCAAAATCTAGAACCATTTTGGTTGAGTAGCATCCAGGATTCGAACCCAGTCTCAGATTGAGACACCAAATCGCAACAGCGCTCAAGGCAGCGATTTACCCACTCTGCCACCGAGGCTTCCTTAAAGTGGAAGCCCGACAACTTGTTTTCTAGAGCACGTACTTTGTGTACCCCTCTGACGAGTGTAAATTGGCACGGCTCCCATGGCCAAAAACTATGAGAGAAAGTATTATCCCAAATATAACATTTGTTACATTTAACTACTTTCTAAAGGCATTGTGTGTTCATAGCTTTCGGCCCCGGGAGCTGTGCCAATTTACACGTATCAGAGGGGTTTCATCAGAGACCATATAATAGATTATATGGTCTCTGGTTTCATACATAGATCTATGCATGGAGAGTGACAAAACACACTCCACAAGAATGTTGACAAGGGGGTGACTTCACATCAAGCTTGACGCATCAGTGACATGAGTGATGTCCGATGCAATTCCCTATTTTGACTTGTGTCATGTGTTCCCGTCTTTTTAAGTGAACCATTTACTTGCCCTTGCATGTGTTTGTGACAGGTGCCACCGCGGTGGGGCAGGGTACGCTTACCTATTCGCGAACACCTGGTATCGAATAGAGATTTATAAACGCATGCTCATGACACAGTCGGAATCGTACGGTCGATTTTTGGCAGAGATTTCGTATGAATATGGAGGTGGCTATGTCGTTTTTATTTTCATTCATAGGTCTGTTCACAACTCTCGCCATTAAAAGGTTATTTCCAATCAGGGTGTTTGAGAAGAGTGTTACCTTACTATGTTTGTGTAATCTGAACACAAATGTTTGACTCCTTGAAACCCAAAGAAAACACTGTCCGCCCATCTCTGAATGTCCCATAAATGTTTGTATTGCTGTATACAGAACAGCGTCAACTTCAGAATACAGAACCACTGTCAATTTGTTTGTTAGCAAATCAACAGATATATGTTGACATAAACGTTCACGTGAACATATACATGTACATAGGCAAACAGTGCACTTGTGTAAATTTACATTTGCACTTCCTCCACACATGGCGCAAATTTAGTCTTGGGTAAATACACACACGAGTAAACGTGTTCACATGACACGTATACTCACGTATGTATATTTACACACGTATGCAAATATACACACATGTGTATAGAGGTGCATGTGTACGCGGTATAAGTTGGATAACACACTCCTCCGCGGTTATGGTCGGGATTGTAGTTGGTTGGTTTGTTGTTTAACGCCGCACTCAGCAATATTCCACCTATATGACGGCGGTCTGTAAATAATCGAGTCTGGACCAGACAATCCAGTGATTAATATCATGAGCATCGATCCACGCAATTGGGATAGATGACATGCATCAACCAAGTCAACGAGCCTGACCGGCGAGCGAGCCTGACCACCCGATCCCGTTAGTCGCCTTTTACGACAAGCAAAGTCACCTTTTACGGCAAGCATGGGTTGCTGAAGACCTATTCTACCCCAGAATCTTCATGGGTCGTCAGGATTGTAAGACGCGAGGAAAGAAAGCTGAAAGAAACTTTGCCTTCGCTTACTTGCCCTCATCTTTGTCTGGTCTTAGGATCCCAAGCATAACCCGGAGTCCACATCTTATACATATTTCCCTACTATTTTGCAAGTCACAATTTGAAATTAACTGCACGCTTATTTCCATTTACGTATTAGGCGATTACCGTTTTTACTAATTAGGCAATTACGGTTAAAGACATTTTCAAAATATCACCCTAATCTCTTCATTCATGTATTTGTTTCCTTCTTAATGGGGGTCACACCAAGAAAGTTAAACAAGTTCATTAACACAGACAAAATAGTCAATGGCGTCTAACCCGTTCCTAACATAACAACAAAGACAATCGACCTAAACAAGCTTATTTACATAAAGAAAGAGTCAAACCAGTTCACTCACATAAAACACTGTCAATCCAGTCGAAATCCGAAATCTCAAAAAAGGGCCAAAATTAGAGTGGGTGAGTGAGTGAGAGTGGGTGGAGTGAGTGCGAAAGACATCCCGCCGCCCATAAAGTACATGCAGCGTCTCTACGGTGTTGCATATGTTAGTTATGAAGTCTGACAACAGAAATGTCGATTTAATTATTGATTTCGGATAACCACATTCACAACGCTTACCACAGGCTTGAGGATGCGGAGTATGGACGACAGATACCTTGAAGACGCTGGTGCTGAAACAGGCTGCAGATCATAGATGTAAAGTGTACATGTTTATACTGATCCCCAGTCCCTGCTACGGGATTAGGAAACCCTCACCACAAGATTCCTATCACGAGTTCTGCCTGTGTGAATCAGATAACATGAAACAATCACATGGCACTACATCGGGGAAAGTCGTGTTCGGGGAGATAGGATGACTGTATGAATCGACAGGTTATATTTTATGGCTGCTTCGTTTGGTAATTGGTGGCACAACCCCGTAACAAGGGTACATGTTTCGGATAAAATATATCACTGCAATGACTATAGCAACACATCCGATCGGCATGTAACGATATGTTAAGTGTACTGGGCGACGGCGTGAGAGATCAAAACTAAGACCATATCCACTTGGCCTACGTGCAACGTGCACCTGCAAACAATGTCTTTCTGGTTAGGTACTGAAATGCCAAAATTCTTTGTAAGTTGATTATACAGTCAAAGAACCCTATGTTAATCATTGTGAACATTGTTGTGAAGTAGATATCAAGATGATATCAAGGCCTCTACATGTGATATCAAGATAACACTGAACCTACTGTGAAGTTTTTTTCTTTACTGACATTATGCCTTATAATTCCCGTTGAAGATTTCCTGCATCGGGGGGGGGGGGCTTTTCTCGAACTTTACAAAACTCGATCTGTCCTATTTGCTGTTTTTAATTAACCAGGTATCGATGCTGGTTGTTGGGTTCCACAGACTAGATTTTGCAGTTTCCACCTTTCGTAGTTGTGTGTGCTTTGCGATATGTTTTTGAAAGGGCAATAAAACATAACTATTTTCTTCCTCATTTTTAATACGAAGATCGTGTATTTTATGTTCAGCGTTATTTGCAATGTACTTCCTATAGTTACCACTGCCTGATGTCCACTTCGCGTATGCCTTAGCGTTGTATTTTGCACCGCGGGTACAACTGAGATTTTGTGTCTATACAATAGGGGCAATCAGTTATTGCTATGGTAATTTCCATCATGATACTAGTCAACATGGGAAAGTTGTGTTTGAATAACTTAATTTATCCAAATCCATGTTTTTGGGTATATATTTGCAAATTTCGTAACACCAGGAACCTGAAGTTATGCTTAAATCAAACGCCCCTCTCTCTCTATAAATAAACACCATGCATAGGATCCTGTGGAACTGTAAAACAATGAAATTGTATGCCTTCTTTTAACCACCAAACGCCAAACTCTACATATAAATATACACCATAGGAAACTGAAGAACTGATTAAAACACAGGAAGTGTATGCCGGTTAAAATATCAACCACTCCTCTCTAAATATATGTATTAATATTGAGAGTCTGGGGCGTTTGGCAGTATAAATGACATACAATTTCATTGTGGGTGTGGAATAACACTTTGTCCGTATATGTATTAATTTTGAGAGTCTGGGGCGTTTGGCAGTATAAATGACATACAATTTCATTGTGGGTGTGGAATAACACTTTGCCCGTATATGTATTAATATTGAGAGTCTGGGGCGTTTGGCAGTATAAATGACATACAATTTCATTGTGGGTGTGGAATAACACTTTGTCCGTATATGTATTAATTTTGAGAGTCTGGGGCGTTTGGCAGTATAAATGACATACAATTTCATTGTGGGTGTGGAATAACACTTTGCCCGTATATGTATTAATATTGAGAGTTTGGGGCGTTTGGCAGTATAAATGACATACAATTTCATTGTGGGTGTGGAATAACACTTTGCCTGTCTGTTGTAAGGGCTTCACCATATTTATCGATCAAGGCCATAGATATACAGTACGTACTGAAATATAGACTAAATATAGTCACCAGGCTGTGGAAATCCAAGTATTTCTTTCAGAAAAGTCATTACGACACCTCTTCATGTGATTTTGCGCGCACATGAGAAAAGTGCGACAAAGGGAGGTAACTCTAATTTACATGTCACTCTTCATTGGAGGAGAAAAAGTGAACATTTCATGTGGTCGTGTCTTTTTGAGCAAAATCATTGAGAGTATTATTTTGTCTTTCATCTATACACCGAGGCCCAAATATGGCCACTACGCCAGTAAAACGCAATGTTAATAAACCGGTAGCAAACGGAACAGACACCGTATCGATTGTATCGAAAGCTTTTACACAGGATGCCGAGTGGACGGACAAGGTTTGTGAAACTTGAAATTCGTGCTGTTTGGCTTGGTCATGCCGCAATTCACGACACATTAAAACTAGTACAGGGAAAGTTCCTATTTGCTTCTTTACTTGTCCGAATAATGATACCCGATAAGCAACCTGTTGCAACAATTAAGTTGTTACTGGCCTAATCGTGTTAAACATTACCGGTTTTATCACTAGCTGTTCAGCACATTTTCGCATGCGCAGGCCGTGGAGATGCAGTGTGTAGGCCATCATGTTAAACTTTGAGTGAGGTGCATTTATTTTGCCCTTTGGTTGATTTCGTAGCAGTTTAAATCAGGGAGTGGGATAGCCAAGTGGTTAAAGCATTCACTCGTCACCCGGGGTCGATTCTCCTCATGGGTACAATGTGCGAAACCCATCTCTGGTGCCCTGGTATTGCTGGAATATTGACGAACCATACTCACTCTCTCACCAACGTTTAGAATGTGATAGTAACTACTATGCATTTAATGCATATTATATTATATATCTTGAGTACTGTAGCCTGTTATTCATGATATTACAGGTCTGTAATTGAATAATAAGCATGACATTCTGAAAACACAATATTCATTTTGCTATTGGACATTGTAGAAGCAGATATCCTTTTGGAACTTTACGAGTTTAGTAGCAAAGGTCGATTTCTGTCGTATGTAACCACTGTGTCAGTATGTGCTTACAACATGTACAGTAACATGATGATGCTTGCTTCTTTCAGGGCGAGTTTCTAGACGTGGTCTACTGGTTGCGACAGATCCTCGGTGTTGTAATCGGACTGATCTGGGGCCTGATTCCTCTCAAGGGTCTAGTCGGTCTTGGACTGTAAGTCTTCTTATACAGTTGTACCCTGGCTCAGCATTACCCTTTACATGCATTAAGATGTTAAGGTGTTGTTTAGAAAGTCTGCCCTCTTCATTTTAAATGAGATTGACAGTAGTTAGTACCCATTCGAACTTGTGAATCCCCAGGTTTGTTTCATAAATCATGCAAATTGTTCTTCTCTGTTGACAGCTTTTTCATCATCAATGTGGCCATCGTCTACATCTACTACAACAGCTTCCAGAAGGTGGATGAAGAGGAGTATGGAGGAGCGTCAGAGATTTTAAAAGAAGGATTAATGACATCATTTTCTTCATTTTTGGTAAATATTTATTTGCTCATGGCTTTGAAATATTGTTTGTTTGATGTTTAATGCTGAACTCAATCATATTACAGGTATATGACATTGGTCTCTTAGTTAAAGAGTTTTGCACAGAAAAGATACTGATTAATATAACAAACAATGATCCACGCCATCAAGGTACAATGACATGCAATCAACCAATCACTGAGTCTGACCACTGAATCTATTGTCGCCCTGTATGATCATCATAGGTTGCTGGGGACCAATTCTAACCCCTCAGGGGATGGTTGGGTGGCCTAGTGGTTAAAGCGTTAGCTCGTCACGCCGAAGACCCAGGTTCGATTCCCGACATGGGTACAATGTGTGAAGCCCATTTCTGGTGTCCCTCGCCGTGATATTGCTTGAATATTGCTAAAAGCGGCATAAAACCATACGCACTCACTCCACCCTGGAATCCCCTGGGACAGAAATGTGATGGCAAGTGGATACTGACCTGTGAGGTAACCAGAGTTGGTTGCCTGTCTGATACATGTAATCAAGTGGCATCCTAATTCGTTGTGCAGAGTTGGATCCCTTGCCATGCAAGGATCTGCTGGTCATGGGTACAAATTCTCTGTGATTATATTTTTCAGCTACGAGGTTAACATCTATAACCTGTGTCACTTTGGGTTTACCTTCAATATTAATTGACATTGTGTGATGTGAGTCATTGAGATCCAGGGTAGAATAGGTCTTCAGCAACCCATGCTTGCCGTAAAAGGCAACTATACCTGTCGTAAGAGACGACTAACAGGATCAGGTGGTCAGGCTCGCTGACTTGGTTGATGCATTTTATCGTATCCCTATTGCGTGGGTCGATGCTTATGATGTCAATCACTGGATTGTCTGGTCCAGACTCGATTATTTACAGACCACTGTCATATAGCTGTAATATTGCTGAGTGCGGTGTTAATCAACAAACAAACAAATATAAGTCATTGATCAATATCTACAGTCAAGTCTCATTAACCCGACACTAGTCAATCCGACAATCGGGTTTATCTGACACAAATGATGGGAACCGATTAAATCAGTGCTATTAAGACTATTTGCTATTAATCCAACAGCCTCACACTCCGACTCCGACGCACATAATTTGCAACGAATTGCTGAAATCACTCTTTAATCAGTCTCGTTAATCCGTCACAGTGATCCGCGTACTCTGTGGTCATCTGCCCGCGAGTACACAGCCCCGTGTTTTGATGCGAGACAAGTCGGCGAGTATCTGTATATTTCAATGGCTGCAGAAATAAACTTGCTTAACAATAAACAGTTACTGCTTAACAATAAACAAAACAGGATTAATCACATGCCTAGATTACCTCAATCTCATTAAAATCGAATACAAGTTCTCGCTCCCGAAAGACCTTTCGCAAACTTTGACCGACCAATGAAATTACTAACAGGAAGTCGACATTAGCCACTAAGAAAGCAGCTTTCTTAAGTATTGCTGCACTAGTTTCAAATTGGGGACTTCCATTCCAGACTATGCCTTAAAAAGTATTTTGAATCAGTCATTCAGTCCATAACAGTAGTTTTGTGTTAAACTTTAGAGGTTGCATGATTAGAAGTCATATTCCGCTAATAATGTAACACAAGAATATGAATATTTCATTTTTTAATTTTTTATTACAACATGTTTGAATCGCGGTTAAAGAAAGGGACTTCTGATCATCGTAAGATCACCTCATGGTACTACTTAGTTTCCCTGTTTGGGTTTGTCTAGCAATGTGATCTGTAGCAATGAATCAAGGTGTCATCATTTCCAACTTTCAGTATTTCTATGCTGTGTGTTGCAGGTATCATGGATCATCCTGTATTCGTCCCTCCACACGGACTCCTAGCACCCACCAAACCCGGCTTCATACCATCCTACAACACAGCCAGGCCACATCTACCACACCACACTGATGCTTCTCATTTCATCATACAAGGTGTAAATTTACTGTGGAATATAAACAGAATCTGTACATTTGGAAAACTGTCAGCTCGTTAACGTTTATACTGACACGGTTGGATGTACACAAAGATAGATTTAGAAGTACATTCACAAGGGTTGAAGGTTGTATGATTGATTGAAATATTAATAGTAAGTTTTGTACAAGGGTACTACAGTTAGTGAGGGAGTGGTACCCTTGCTCCTGTCTCTCCTCAGTTAGTGTTGACATTTGCAGGAAGCAGAGGATGTTGGCTGTGAATATTTATTTGCAGAGTTGTGCAATATCAGGTGTACCATAACTTAAGCCTTGTGTCAGCATCCCTCTTCGTAACCAGACCAAAATATGACCATTTTACAAAAAAAAGAGAGATTTTGAAAAATAAAAGACTGCATTTGTCATGCATTGGGATATGACATGGAGCCATCATTCTGATTACAGTTTCCTTAATTTCATGGAACACAGAATCCCTTTTTACTTTCTGATAGCAAAATGGAATTGTTTTGGTTTTTTAATCAGAACTTTGGATTTCTGTGGTGACAATAATGAAGTACTCCAGTGCATATCGTGTGATGGCACCGGTGTATCGTTTCAGCCCTAAATCTGTTCCTATGATTTGGCTCTAGTTACAGTAGCAAATGATCTACAAAAGGTTGATTTCCTCCTGATCTGAGGACACAGTATAGAAACCAGCATATAATACAGGCAGGGGCTGTTTTATGGATGCTTTCTAAGGGACATCATCGAACACCTGGGGTTCACTTACTCTGTCTTCAGGTGGCAGAGTAGCTTTGTGGTTGAAGCAATCACTCATCACCCTGAAGGCCCATGTACAATTCCCGCCATGGGTACAGTGTGTGAAGCCCACTGCTGGTGTCCCTGTCTTTGCTGGAATATTGCTGGAAGTGGTGTAAAACAATGCTTGCTCTTATTCCCTTCACACCCACCTGGCATATAAGGCTATACGCTGTAACCTTTGGAAAATAGTCTCACCTGTCTTAGACAATCACAATGAATTTAATTGTAAACTTTTGAAACAATCAGAACTCTCCTTTTATAATGTGTCATGGATGTCAAAATAACTTAAATCTAAAATCTACTATCTCTAGCAATCCAAACATGAAACTTATAACTGTTGTTCTCCACTTTTTACAGGGTCACTTCTGAATAGCTAGTAGCAGGAAAGAACAAAACACTGCCTTTCAAAGGTTGTGCATTGTAATTTGAATATATCTGCACTAACAAAAAAAAACGAGTTGACCGTCATATAAACTGTGGCGCTATTGATTGGCCTGTGGAAGAGTTCCTTCTCCTTCCCGATCATTGTCATGGAGTGCTGTGAAAAGTTTGATTGGTTGACTCCTTAAATAAAGAAATACAATCCACATGGCCTGTGGAAGAGTTCCTTCCCTTTGCCATTCAATTTCAAGGCTTGCTATGAAAAGGTTGATTGGTTTACTGTTTGCCAAAGACATGGTTGTATTTAATATGTAACTAACTTGTCTCATCCCTGGGGTGGGTGTGAAGTGTATAGTGAACAGCAGAGTTTGGAGAATGAACACATTCTAACACACATGTAGTAGCCTAGATTGGTGCCAGAAAGACTTACTTTTGACTTATGACCTGGTTACTTATACTGGATATCTAACAGGAGGCCTGCACAGTGTTCAGCTTACAGGATGTTTTATCATTATCAGTTTTCCAGTATGATTTTATGTTCCAGCAAGACTATAAATTGTCCTTTCTGAATGTTGATGATCAGCCTGTTGGAGCTGTGCATGTCATGGGATCCATCTGTAAAGATGATACTGATGAAATTACAACTTATTTTGGGGTGGTAACTAAAACGTACATTAGTCTGTGCAGAGTTGCATCCCTTAGATGTGCCAGGGTCCTATGATCATTTTTTCAAAGTCCAGATTCACCCTGATTATGATGCTTGGTTGGTTAGCACCATGCCTATAGGTTTCGCCAAAATGTTCAATTGCTAAGAACTGCATCACTTCCTCCTCTGTCAAACTGACACTCCTTGATATAACTAGGAAACTGTTCGAAGCAGAGACATGCCTGTCTCACTCACTTACTCACTAGTGTATGTGTGGATGGGCGTCCCAGTGGTGTAAGTAATCGCAACTCTTTGTGCAGAGTTGCCTCCCTTTACTGGCAGGATCTGCAGATGATCCTGATAATGATCTGGTATGTCTGCACCATAACCATATATTTGGTTTCACCCAGGTGTTGGTGCCCAGAACCTGCCTCGCTGTGTTTTCTCCACTAATCAGTCGCGGTGCAGCGAAATAACGGAAATACTGTTAGCAGCTGTGTCAAACTTCAGATCTCCCTCCCTGTTCCTCTCAAATCCATTCAAGATACTTGTATATGTTTACTCGATATTCAACATTTCCTTGATGTGGCTGATGGTAAAGTCTCGGAAACAAACATGCATAATTCTTGCAGTAAAGAAAAGTGAAAGTAGGATGTTCAAATGCAAAGATACCAGTCAACATTTCTAGATGAAAAACACATGCATTTGGCACAGGATTATTAAACCCTTTGTTCAACTCAATAATAGGGCTGAACTGAAACCCGTTTCTTTTCTATATGTCTTTTTTGGCACTGAATACTACAAGTACTGGTATATACAGTCAAACGCTGTTGTGTCAAACTTGAAGCGACCTAAGTAAATACTTTGAGAAGTAAACACAACCGAAAATAATGAATAAAGAAGGAATATGTCAGGCTTTTAGTTCGAGACAACCATAAGTGCGACACACAACAGTGTTTGACTATACTTTAATGATCAATATCAGTTATTATCCTATCTTTGGTAAGATTCATAGTTTCATGTTTTGCCAGTGAGCGTCACCTCAATTTTGCTTAGGTTTAAAGGTAAAGCTTGTGCACTATTGAACAATGTTTCCAAACATAGTTGCTTTTAAGTAGTTTTTGTGAATTTTTGTGAAAGTATAATAAGTCATCTCACAACTACACTCAAACATGCACTTTAAAAGTTAATTTTTGCATTTATTTATTTTGATTTTGATAACCCCTGTCCCTACTTCTTGTTGTGATGACCAAGACAAGTCTGTAAAACATTATAAATTGGTCTTGGTTAAGTCAGTTGTGATGACTCCATACACTGTTCTGTCTGTCATGTTGTGCTCTGTGTAACTTGCTGTCTATATCTTGACCACACCATGTCTGTTTTTCTTGTTAAATCTGTGCCATTACTGACCAGTGGTCATCAATGGTCATTTCAGAATGGTCAACTTTATCCATCATCCCAAAGTTAACGTAAAATTATATTTGTTCTGCTGTGTTTGCCTTTTAATTTAGAGGAAGTCATCAAGCTAACATACAAGTCACTGCTTAATCCCAAGACAAGGTTTACATCATCCTTTTGTTTAGCATCGCAATGGCTTCCAGCCTTTAGGTTGTTGTCTCGCATGTTCTGCAACATTATATACTACTCTAAAAAGTTAAAGGACCATCCGATTCTTTTGCATTACTGTAGTTAAGCTGTTATGTCATGACATAAACTATGCCATGACAGATTAACTATAGAAGTGACTGTTTTTTACTTCTTTTGAGTCTTATATAACACTAGTGTTGTATGGAAAAAGGGAATTCCATAGTGAAATATTGGGTCACATGTTACTTTAGGTAATGCAGCCTAAGGGTATCGCTTGATGGCTTCCTTTAAACCAGTCAACTGTGGTTCCACAGTATTGGAAAGCAATACAATGTTTTTTGTATCCGCCTCTACACTCAATATCTTAGAATGTAAAATAGATCAATTTGTTTCCAGTGGTATGTGGTGTTTTGGAGGAAAATTATTGTTAATTTCTTGTTGTCAGACCTTATGAAACTGCCTTAAGCAGCCAGATGCATCATCTTCCGACTGATATTGTTCCAGTTGCGTATCATCACATAAATATATTCATGTGTATATGTATTTTAATAAACCCAGATTATCATATTAAATCCTGTATTTTTGTGGTTGAAGGGAGACAACTCCTTCGTGCGTTAGCGTTACTTCACCTTCAGTGAATAGTTGCATCTATACATGCTGTAGGTACGAAAATAAATGAATTAGATTTTATTTATTAGAACATGGAATATTTCTTGGTTCTTGGGTTCTTGGAATATGAGAATTGTAATACTAGTACCTTAGAAAAGAAAATGTTGGGTTTCATTTAATGAACCATCATGTCATTTAACTAATATCACAGTGGATGCCGCCTCCATGATGTATCTTCCCGAGGCAAGAGAATTAACTGACTATTAAAGTCCAGTTTCCACCCTTGCCGAACTAGGCTGGTATTATGGAGTTACATTGTGGCTGGACTTAAGAGTCTATGCATAAGTCCAATCAAAATCGCGCACCGAAATCGAAATCCGGTTCGTAAACTGTCGTGCAGATTTCGATCGATTGCAGGATTTGCAAAGCATGTGAACCGCCAACTCGTTGCGAAGAAATATTTTCCAAATCTTTTCATGATTTTAATCAAGGTGCTCACGTGATTTGATGCATTTCGCGATGTAAGACCCGTTTTATCACAATATAGATCTTGATTATCGACCAGATCGTCCTGATTTGGCGCCTCCATTTTGTGTGAAGCAAACGCAAGTGATACGAGAGGTGGAATCTGATTGGTCCATAGGAGAGGCTTAGAAGGGACATAACTGGTAATAGCCAGTGGTGGCGCTACGATCTAGCCCAGTAATTCCAGCCTAGTTCGGCAAGGATGGAAACTGGACTTTTATAGTCAGTTAATTCTCTTGCCTCGGGAAGATGCCATGATGTAGAGGATACAACGTCTACCTGGAGACCGGAAGGTCGGTGATTCGATCCCGGCCGTATCATACCAAAAGATGTTAAAGATTATTAATGGTATTATGACATTAGGGTGTAAAACAAGGACTGGTCGGGTCGTAGTCCGTATAAAGTATCTGAATGGGGTATCCGTGTCGAACTGCGGCGTGATATCTCAGTGGACCAGCAATATAAAACAGGCAGGCACAAGACACGCATATACACGTCGCTAAATGAGTGCAATAATTTTAAACACGTTAAACCCAATTTCACCTCACCTCTCACACTGGACTCACCACTGGCAATGCAAATTATTCAGCTTCAGGGACGGTGGCCTTGTGGTTAAAGCGTTGTGTCACCGAACATATGGCTTTCGATAAGAGTAGCTTGAAACCTGACTATTCAGCTTTAAATCTGTTTGAAAACAGACAAGATTTGTGTTATATTTCAATCCTGTCCAACCACGCCAGATCTCAATATCTGCAAAAGGGTAAATAATTCTGTATAATGAAGAGTAGCCTTCGCCTCCATGGAGTACTTGTGAATTATCGAATTTGGGACAATCAAATACCAGTATAAGAGTGTAAACGATCTACGGGCCGAATCTGTTCTTACTGGACGGATATGGTACGTGGCTGATATAAAATGTCACGCATTTCAAGTAATCGAAACCATTTCTTAGACCCTGGCATTTTACTTTCATAGGAGGAATGTACTAATGGCTTGGTGCATGCCCACGTTCAGTCTAAATGTGGATGCTGTTATAGTGCCTTGTGTCAACTTAACATCGTCGCTGTGTTATTAGGGAACATTCTACATGCTAGATGATATCTACTACTCAAAAGCAGTTAAAGAACACCCGATTCCTGTATATTACTATAGTTAATCTGTCATGCCATGGCAGATTAACTATAGTAATATAAAAGAATCCTTTTGATAATTACGTTCTCGCCGCCCAAAGAAACTCGAACACCTTACATGTCGGTTAATATATGAGGACTTACTCATATTCAAGAGATATTAGATTGTTTCGATGCACAAACGAACATACTGGTATGTTGGGTGAACCGATGCTCATGAACGCATCGACCCGTGAAGATTCCGGGGTAGAATAGGTCTTCAGATACCCATGTTTGTCGTAAAAGGTGACTATGCTTGTGGTAAAAGGCGACTAACGGGATCGGGTGGTCAGGCCCGCTGACTTGGTTGATGCATGTCATCGATCCCAATTGCGTGGATCGATGCTAATGATATTAATCACTGGATTGTCTGGTCCAGACTCGATTATTTACAGACCGCCGTCATATAGCTGTAATATTGCTGAATGCGATCATGTACGCAGGTCTTCATATAAACAGAATCTGTACATTTGGAAAACTGTCAGCTCGTTAACGTTTATACTGACAAGGTTGGATGTACACAAAGATAATTTAGAAGTACATTCACAAGGGTTGAAGGTTGTATGATTGATTGAAATATTGATAGTAAGTTTTGTACAAGGGTACTACAGTTCGTGAGGGAGTGGTACCCTTGCTCCTGTCTCTCCTCAGTTAGTGTTGACATTTGCAGGAAGCAGAGGATGTTGGCTGTGAATATTTATTTGCAGAGTTGTGCAATATCAGGTGTACCATAACTTAAGCCTTGTGTCAGCATCCCTCTTCGTAACCAGACCAAAATATGACCATTTTACAAAAAAAAGAGAGATTTTGAAAAATAAAAGACTGCATTTGTCATGCATTGGGATATGACATGGAGCCATCATTCTGATTACAGTTTCCTTAATTTCATGGAACACAGAATCCCTTTTTACTTTCTGATAGCAAAATGGAATTGTTTTGGTTTTTTAATCAGAACTTTGGATTTCTGTGGTGACAATAATGAAGTACTCCAGTGCATATCGTGTGATGGCACCGGTGTATCGTTTCAGCCCTAAATCTGTTCCTATGATTTGGCTCTAGTTACAGTAGCAAATGATCTACAAAAGGTTGATTTCCTCCTGATCTGAAGACACAGTATAGAAACCAGCATATAATACAGGCAGGGGCTGTTTTATGGATGCTTTCTAAGGGACATCATCGAACACCTGGGGTTCACTTACTCTGTCTTCAGGTGGCAGAGTAGCTTTGTGGTTGAAGCAATCACTCATCACCCTGAAGGCCCATGTACAATTCCCGCCATGGGTACAGTGTGTGAAGCCCACTGCTGGTGTCCCTGTCTTTGCTGGAATATTGCTGGAAGTGGTGTAAAACAATGCTTGCTCTTATTCCCTTCACACCCACCTGGCATATAAGGCTATACCCTGTAACCTTTGGAAAATAGTCTCACCTGTCTTAGACAATCACAATGAATTTAATTGTAAACTTTTGAAACAATCAGAACTCTCCTTTTATAATGTGTCATGGATGTCAAAATAACTTAAATCTAACATCTACTATCTCTAGCAATCCAAACATGAAACTTATAACTGTTGTTCTCCACTTTTCACAGGGTCACTTCTGAATAGCTAGTAGCAGGAAAGAACAAAACACTGCCTTTCAAAGGTTGTGCATTGTAATTTGAATATATCTGCACTAACAAAAAAAAACGTGTTGACCGTCATATAAACTGTGGCGCTATTGATTGGCCTGTGGAAGAGTTCCTTCTCCTTCCCGATCATTGTCATGGAGTGCTGTGAAAAGTTTGATTGGTTGACTCCTTAAATAAAGAAATACAATCCACATGGCCTGTGGAAGAGTTCCTTCCCTTTGCCATTCAATTTCAAGGCTTGCTATGAAAAGGTTGATTGGTTTACTGTTTGCCAAAGACATGGTTTAATTTAAGATGTAACTAACTTGTCTCATCCCTGGGGTGGGTGTGAAGTGTATAGTGAACAGCAGAGTTTGGAGAATGAACACATTCTAACACACATGTAGTAGCCTAGATTGGTGCCAGAAAGACTTACTTTTGACTTATGACCTGGTTACTTATACTGGATATCTAACAGGAGGCCTGCACAGTGTTCAGCTTACAGGATGTTTTATCATTATCAGTTTTCCAGTATGATTTTATGTTCCAGCAAGACTATAAATTGTCCTTTCTGAATGTTGATGATCAGCCTGCTGGAGCTGTGCATGTCATGGGATCCATCTGTAAAGATGATACTGATTACAACTTATTTTGGGGTGGTAACTAAAACATACATTAGTCTGTGCAGAGTTGCATCCCTTAGATGTGCCAGGGACCTATGATCATTTTTTCAAAGTCCAGATTCACCCTGATTATGATCCTTGGTTGGTTAGCACCATGTCTATAGGTTTCGCCAAAATGTTCAATTGCTAAGAACTGCATCACTTCCTCCTCTGTCAAACTGACACTCCTTGATATAACTAGAAAACTGTTCGAAGCAGAGACATGCCTGTCTCACTCACTTACTCACTAGTGTATGTGTGGATGGGCGTCCCAGTGGTGTAAGTAATCGCAACTCTTTGTGCAGAGTTGCCTCCCTTTACTGGCAGGATCTGCAGATGATCCTGATAATGATCTGGTATGTCTGCACCATAACCATATATTTGGTTTCACCCAGGTGTTGGTGCCCAGAACCTGCCTCGCTGTGTTTTCTCCACTAATCAGTCGCGGTGCAGCGAAATAACGGAAATACTGTTAGCAGCTGTGTCAAACTTCAGATCTCCCTCCCTGTTCCTCTCAAATCCATTCAAGATACTTGTATATGTTTACTCGATATTCAACATTTCCTTGATGTGGCTGATGGTAAAGTCTCGGAAACAAACATGCATAATTCTTGCAGTAAAGAAAAGTGAAAGTAGGATGAACAAATGCAAAGATACCAGTCAACATTTCTAGATGAAAAACACATGCATTTGGCACAGGATTATTAAACCCTTTGTCCAACTCAATAATAGGGCTGAACTGAAACCCGTTTCTTTTCTATATGTCTTTTTTGGCACCGAATACTACAAGTACTGGTATATACAGTCAAACGCTGTTGTGTCAAACTTGAAGCGACCTAAGTAAATACTTTGAGAAGTAAACACAACCGAAAATAATGAATAAAGAAGGAATATGTCAGGCTTTTAGTTCGAGACAACCATAAGTGCGACACACAACAGTGTTTGACTATACTTTAATGATCAATATCAGTTATTATCCTAACTTCGGTAAGACTCATAGTTTCATGTTTTGCCAGTGAGCGTCACCTCAATTTTGCTTAGGTTTAAAGGTAAAGCTTGTGCACTATTGAACAATGTTTCCAAAAATAGTTGCTTTTAAGTAGTTTTTGTGAATTTTTGTGAAAGTATAATAAGTCATCTCACAACTACACTCAAACATGCACTTTAAAAGTTAATTTTTGCATTTATTTATTTTGATTTTGATAACCCCTGTCCCTACTTCATGTTGTGATGACCAAGACAAGTCTGTAAAACATTATAAATTGGTCTTGGTTAAGTCAGTTGTGATGACTCCATACACTGTTCTGTCTGTCATGTTGTGCTCTGTGTAACTTGCTGTCTATATCTTGACCACACCATGTCTGTTTTTCTTGTTAAATCTGTGCCATTACTGACCAGTGGTCATCAATGGTCATTTCAGAATGGTCAACTTTATCCATCATCCCAAGGTTAACGTAAAATTATATTTGTTCTTCTGTGTTTGCCTTTTAATTTAGAGGAAGTCATCAAGCAAACATACAAGTCACTGCTTAATCCCAAGACAAGGATAACATCATCCTTTTGTTTAGCATCGCAATGGCTTCCAGCCTTTAGGTTGTTGTCTCGCATGTTCTGCAACATTATATACTACTCTAAAAAGTTAAAGGACCATCCGATTCTTTTACATTACTGTAGTTAAGCTGTTATGTCATGACATTAACTATGCCATGACAGATTAACTATAGAAGTGACTGTTTTTTACTTCTTTTGAGTCTTATATAACACTAGTGTTGTATGGAAAAAAGGGTCACATGTTACTTTAGGTAATGCAGCCTAAGGGTATCGCTTGATGGCTTCCTTTAAACCAGTCAACTGTGGTTCCACAGTATTGGAAAGCAATACAATGTTTTTTGTATCCGCCTCTACACTCAATATCTTAGAACGTAAAATAGATCAATTTGTTTCCAGTGGTAT
Organism: Haliotis rufescens; assembly: GCF_023055435.1. Lineage (NCBI taxonomy): Eukaryota > Metazoa > Mollusca > Gastropoda > Lepetellida > Haliotidae > Haliotis > Haliotis rufescens. Next base: position 30,390,327 of record NW_025963857.1, read on the forward strand.
GTGGTGTTTTGGAGGAAAATTATTGTTTATTTCTTGTTGTCAGACCTTATTAAACTGCCTTAAGCAGCCAGATGCATCATCTTCCGACTGATATTGTTCCAGTTGCGTATCATCACATAAATATATTCATGTGTATATGTATTTTAATAAACCCAGATTATCATATTAAATCCTGTATTTTTGTGGTTGAACGGAGACAACTCCTTCGTGCGTTAGCGTTACTTCACCTTCAGTGAATAGTTGCATCTATACATGCTGTAGGTACGAAAATAAATGAATTAGATTTTATTTATTAGAACATGGAATATTTCTTGGTTCTTGGGTTCTTGGAATATGAGAATTGTAATACTAGTACCTTAGAAAAGAAAATGTTGGGTTTCATTTAATGAACCATCATGTCATTTAACTAATATCACAGTGGAGGCCGCCTCCATGATGTATCTTCCCGAGGCAAGAGAATTAACTGACTATTAAAGTCCAGTTTCCACCCTTGCCGAACTAGGCTGGTATTATGGAGTTACATTGTGGCTGGACTTAAGAGTCTATGCATAAGTCCAATCAAAATCGCGCACCGAAATCGAAATCCGGTTCGTAAACTGTCGTGCAGATTTCGATCGATTGCAGGATTTGCAAAGCATGTGAACCGCCAACTCGTTGCGAAGAAATATTTTCCAAATCTTTTCATGATTTTAATCAAGGTGCTCACGTGATTTGATGCATTTCGCGATGTAAGACCCGTTTTATCACAATATAGATCTTGATTATCGACCAGATCGTTCTGATTTGGCGCCACCATTTTGTGTGAAGCAAACGCAAGTGATACGAGAGGTGGAATCTGATTGGTCCATAGGAGAGGCTTAGAAGGGACATAACTGGTAATAGCCAGTGGTGGCGCTACGATCTAGCCCAGTAATTCCAGCCTAGTTCGGCAAGGATGGAAACTGGACTTTTATAGTCAGTTAATTCTCTTGCCTCGGGAAGATGCCATGATGTAGAGGATACAACGTCTACCTGGAGACCGGAAGGTCGGTGATTCGATCCCGGTCGTATCATACCAAAAGATGTTAAAGATTATTAATGGTATTATGACATTAGGGTGTAAAACAAGGACTGGTCGGGTCGTAGTCCGTATAAAGTATCTGAATGGGGTATCCGTGTCGAACTGCGGCGTGATATCTCAGTGGACCAGCAATATAAAACAGGCACAAGACATGCATATACAAGTCGCTAAATGAGTGCAATAATTTTAAACACGTTAAACCCAATTTCACCTCACCTCTCACACTGGACATTTTTTTATGAAGAAAACCACTGGCAATGCAAATTATTCAGCTTCAGGGACGGTGGCCTTGTGGTTAAAGCGTTGTGTCTCCGAACATATGGCTTTCGATAAGAGTAGCTTGAAACCTGACTATTCAGCTTTAAATCTGTTTGAAAACAGACAAGATTTGTGTTATATTTCAGTCCTGTCCAACCACGCCAGATCTCAATATCTGCAAAAGGGTAAATAATTCTGTATAATGAAGAGTAGCCTTCGCCTCCATGGAGTACTTGTGAATTATCGAATTTGGGACAATCAAATACCAGTATAAGAGTGTAAACGATCTACGGGCCGAATCTGTTCTTACTGGACGGATATGGTACGTGGCTGATATAAAATGTCACGCATTTCAAGTAATCGAAACCATTTCTTAGACCCTGGCATTTTACTTTCATAGGAGGAATGTACTAATGGCTTGGTGCATGCCCACGTTCAGTCTAAATGTGGATGCTGTTATAGTGCCTTGTGTCAACTTAACATCGTCGCTGTGTTATTAGGGAACATTCTACATGCTAGATGATATCTACTACTCAAAAGCAGTTAAAGAACACCCGATTCCTGTATATTACTATAGTTAATCTGTCATGCCATGGCAGATTAACTATAGTAATATAAAAGAATCCTTTTGATAATTACGTTCTCGCCGCCCAAAGAAACTCGAACACCTTACATGTCGGTTAATATATGAGGACTTACTCATATTCAAGAGATATTAGATTGTTTCGATGCACAAACGAACATACTGGTATGTTGGGTGAACCGATGCTCATGAACGCATCGACCCGTGAAGATTCCGGGGTAGAATAGGTCTTCAGCTACCCATGTTTGTCGTAAAAGGTGACTATGCTTGTGGTAAAAGGCGACTAACGGGATCGGGTGGTCAGGCCCGCTGACTTGGTTGATGCATGTCATCGATCCCAATTGCGTGGATCGATGCTCATGATATTAATCACTGGATTGTCTGGTCCAGACTCGATTATTTACAGACCGCCGTCATATAGCTGGAATAATGCTGAATGCGGCGTTAAACAACAAACCAAACAACCAATCATGTACGCATCACATGTAGATCCATGACTCGAGATGCACCATTTGTTTCGTGCAGGATTAGCGTGTAAAGTTTGGAAATCACTTGCAGCATACTGTGATAAGAATAGAGACACGTCGTGGTAACGCTTGACTGATTGTCAGTTTTGTCATTAATTCGCACACATTATAAACATCTCTTTTCAACGTAAATGCGTCTCTAGACCCGTGAAGATCCGGGGTAGAATAGGTCTTCAGCAACCCATGCTTGTCGTAAAAGGCGAATGTGCTTGTCTTTAGAGGCGACTAACGGGTTCTGGTGGTCAATCTCGCTGACGTGGTTGATGCTTGTCATCGTATCCCAACTGCGTGGACCAAGACTCGATTATTACATACCGCCGTCATATAGCTGGAATATTGCTGAGTGCGGCGTTAAACAACAAACGCGTTTCGCGTTTCTTGTGGCGGTGAGTATACATAATAAAAATTCAGTTAGGGACAAAATGGTATTTGAATGCCTTAAACAAGTTACTCGAACTGCCACCTGCCCCGAGCTCAGTCCCCATGTGGAACTATTTTATCAAACATTTGTTGAGAGCAGTCAGTCGCTTCATTCTCAACAATGGACACCTCCCTGGCGATACTGGAGGAATGGTTGGATCGCGCTGTCAGACTGTGTGACTTGGTAGATTTCGTGTCTTCGTTTCCAACGACGTCGGACGTTGCTCGTTATATCGATCACTGGTTTGTCTGGTCTAGACTCGATTATTTACAGGCCACCGTCATATAGATGGCATATTGCTGAGTGCGGATCTAAACGATAGGACCGATACATGTCAGATGACCTGCATTTCATATAAGCTATTTTAATGCTGTTAGCAAGTACAATGGTTATCGTTCTCCTGGTCTAGCTGCCCGCCTTCATGGTCTAGTGGATAGAGCGTCTGTCCCGAGAGCGGATGGTCCGTGGTTCGAGCCCGGCCGCGTCATATATATACCAAAAGACGTTAAAAGATGGTACTGCACCTAACCCTACCCGATCTAGTTCACCAGTCACGCATGTCTAGTGCGTGTAGAACTCTTAGCAGCGCTAGCACCCACGTGTTAAAGAATCTGATAAAGTACAATTATCCATTCTGCCCATTTTAGCCGAGACAATCTATAATCGCTAAAAAATCTCTATAAGTAATCCATACGTATAGTAGGCATGTTCCAATAATATGCTTTGTATTTTTATTAACATTTCTGTTAGATACAGCGAAACCAAAATATAGTTGATAATGTTAGTCACTTCCTATTCACGTAACTGACCGTCACGAACTCTAGATTACGTACAACAGTCCAGCTGACATGACTAGAGTTACGTACGAGACTGTAAGATGCTATGGAGGCCCGGGCGGCCATCATTTTAAGTAGATAATGTCAGTTTGGTGTTAATATAATTGATAGTGGTCAGCGCATATGAATTATTACAGTTAATACACTAGACTAAATTCAGATTGCGGCTTTAACATTAGGTAACTGATACATTCCTTAGGTTTGAGTCTCTATGTTACATATACCGAGTCCAGTGATAGATACTTCTCTCTGCCAGGAATGAAGAATCAAAGATACTTAGATGTTTACGGTCCCTTGAAGATCCGGGTTAGAATTGGTTTTCTTCAATCCATGCGTGACGTAAGAGGCGACTAACGGGATCGGGTGGTCAGGCTCGCTGACTTGGTTGATGCATGTCACCGTATCGAGATTGTCTATTGATCGATGCTTATGATGTCAATTACTGTCTGGTCCAGACTTGATAATTTACATATTACTGGAATATTGTTGAGTGCGGCGTTAAACAACAAACATATCAAAACAAAACAGCTGAGTTATCCGCCCTACCAAGTTAATTCCCCCACTTTGTCGGCCATTGTGACGTTGGCAAACGGGACCACGCCCAAACAAGCGAAGTGTCCCGGAAGCCGAGCTACGTTACGTCTATACAAACAAGCATAGTAATTGTTTCCTAGAAAAGTTTTGTCAAGAATATATGAATTATTTTATGTATGGACTTTTTTTAACAAAAGCGTCTGCGTGGGTTTATGCCTGTATTTACAGAGATGTACCGAGTGTAGTCGTATGTTAGACGTCAAGGAGTGAGTGAGTATGGTTTTACGCCGCTTTTAGCAATATTCCCGTAGTACCACGGCGGGGGACACCAGAAATTGCCTTCACACTTTGTACCCAAGTGGGGAATCGAACCAGGGTTTTCGGTGTGACGAGCGAACGCACGAACTACTGAGTTATCCCGCCTACCAAGAAGTCAAAGATATTTTGTTTCAGCAATACCAAGTCTTCAACTGGGTTGCTGCTACTGTAACTCTCCCCTACACTTGCACAGCCTCTGAGGCATTGGTTATTAGTTTAAGTTATACTTTCTAGATTATATAACTAATACGTTGTTCCTATAAAGACTGGCGTCCTTAGTACTGTCCGCTTATATTACTATACAACCATCGACTTATCGTTCAGTAGAGACTTTGGAGCAAGGCTACTCTCTCGACAATCCGCTCACCTAATGAGTGAGTGAGTTTGGTTTTACGCCGCTTTTAACAGTATTCCAGTTATATCACGGCGTGTCAGCTTAATTTGGGAGGAAAGCCCGAAGGGATGCAGGTCTCAGACGTTTACCACTTCAGTGAAACCCACGAGCACGGGTATGGTGCTGACAAACCTAGAAACATAATCGGGGCGAACCGGGATTCGAACTGGGCCACCCGTGCCCCCTCACCTGATGAACAAAGTCACTATTTACATAAAAAACGTAAATAGTTAAAAAGTTGGATTAACGTGTGAATTAATGTGTGGATTAACATTTTGTTGAAACATACATAAACATATGCCAGCGTCTGACTGCTTTTGAACACCAATTGACTAAAATGCAACAGCTGTTTGTATTGGAAACACTTCCTCGATTGTTTTCTTTTTTTTCGTGATTTATGTGGCATGTGATTGACATGCTTCTCTTTCACAGCCCATCTCAGTATGTGGTGAATTGTTTGATCAATATACGGACTCGCCGACTGATAGAAAGTTAGCATACGTATTTAACTTTCAATGTTATTGCCGTTGCTACGGGTTATGAGGGGGATATTAGTTCCCGCATGCTATACAAATAGAAGCTGGTTGAGTTTGATTACCCCCAGATAGTAATCAGCAGCTGTGTCGATTTCCTTGAAATGTAAATCGCGGGAAATTGACAACGTGGCAAGTGACACAGAACCGGCATATTAGTTTAACACGTGGCGTATTGATACATCACACACGTACTCTGAACGCTGTTGAAGGTGACTTTGGACGTTTTATTGGATATCTTAGTTGATCAGAAAGTTAATTTGACCCGAAAACACGCACAGTCGTATAAGGAAATATTTAATTGCATATCAAACTCAAATAACATATACATACATGTATACCAGTTCAAATACGTGGAATAACCAGTGGTATAATTGATATATTTCATTCAGTTTGGATTCCTGTCTTCACAGATAAGCTCGTTAACGCCGTCGTTAATAATACAGCTTGGTTCAATCGAGAGTGGATAAACTGGGTTTAGTTAGCCGAGCAACAATTGGCCATGCTCTAGACAGTATACACGTTCAGGGCCCCGTTCCACAAAGCGATCTTAGTGCTAAGTCGATCGTAACTCCCATTCTTTAACACTGACTTACGACAATCGTAGCGCTAAGATCGCTTTGTGGAACGGGGCCCAGGAGAAAACTGAACCGATCTCAGTGATAGTGTATCTGTGAGGTCTGACAATTAAACATGTTTGCGGAACGCCATTTGAAGGTGGCATTTTAACGCCTTACTTGTTCTGTTTGTTAGTTGTTTTACATCATGCACTCTCAGCAATATGTCACGCTTCTGTACAACATTTGATCATTAGGTAAAACCGGGGGACAAAATATTTGTTATTCATTTTTTTTTCTCAAAATAATTCGTCCACCCCACACCCAGATTCAAAAATAACAATTTAACATTAAAATAACCTTTAATTGCGTTTCGTGTCCAGATTCCAAAAAGCATCAAACTACGCTTGATAAAAAAATGTTTGATCAAGGTTACAACATCCGTAAAGCTGTAAAAAAAAGGTGTGTGTTGGGGGTGGCGGTGGAGGTGGAGAGGCGAAGAGTACAGTAAACATCCCCGGGAGGCAAAGAAAGCATTATCACTGTTACTGATTGCAACATCAAAAGCTGGTTACTATATAAATATAAAATCTAACGTCGCATTGTACATGTATATAGCTACATGTAACATATGGTTCCAGATGGTATCGCCGTGTAAGCAGAGAGCATATAATATCGACATGTGGTCTCTGGTACAAGTGCCATTGTCGTTGATATTGATCAGAAGATGCGCACCGGCTTGTTCCCCTGCATGGCGTGCGTGTATCATTGCTGTCTCATTTGTTTGTTGTTTAACTCAGCAGTATTCCAGCTATTTGACGTCGGTCTGTAAATAATCGAGCCTGGACCAGGCAATCCAGTGACTGACATCATGAGCATCGATCCACGCAATTGCAATCAACGAAGTCGCCGAGTATGACGACCCGATCCCCGTCGTTTCTTGCTTGTTGAGAGGACCTGTACTCTTACCGGTCACTCCAACGGATGAATGATAACGATAATGATTAAACACATTATAATCTGAGTCACGTGAGTTACGTGTATGGAACCCATGCTTTGTGTCTCCCTCCTCCCTCGTGCATTGAGGGACTTGACTAGTTCTTTATAAAGCGTTATAAAACCGGTCTCACTTCCTCGCTCATTCTGGATAAAGGAGGACTGATTATATATCAATAATCGGATGTTTCCCCAATAAATAATTGCTGCCCTTACCATTCACGATTATCCATGTTATTGTTTTTTATATGAATTATGTATGATACACTGGATAATTGAGAATGCTCATTACCCGAGGCAAGGGCGTTAACTGACCGTAAAGGTTCAGTTTCCACTTTTATAGTCAGTTGACGCCCTTGCCTCGGGAAGATGTACTCACCACAGCCAACTCTAAAAAACAATCATTGACATTTCAAAGTCAGGATGAAAAAATTTCTATTTCGGAAAAGCAACAAAAGCAATATGTCTTAAATGCCTTTTACATGGGCTTATTATCACAATAACAAGTTAACCTACGATACATTTAACATTAAGTTATTCTTTATACAATATCTATATCTGTCCTCGGGCAGTGAAATGAATGAACAGCGTGAACCTCTGTCCTGAAGGCAGGTCCGTGGATTATATTGCGGAACTGTTTACATGCAAAACAATTGAAAACGCAGAAAGGATTTAAGTCATGGAGGCGCTCAGCTGAGACTGAACAATGCTGAAAAGAAGAAAGCGTGATCTATATCGGTACAGATCACATAATACTCTTGACGTATCGCATCATCTGATCATCCTATCTTCGTCACGTGTAGATTCTATATCGCCCACACAACGCGTCCCTTAGACACACTGACACCGACCGTTACACTTTACTGACGACATAGTCGCTACAGGCTTCCAGACCGTCAACTCACGAACTACAGGGGTCACGCGTTTACAGAGGACCTGCTGCTCCCGACACACACGCCTTCGCTATGGTGGGTCTACACCCCGGCCCCACATATACCTGCAGTGATGTTGGCAACACACATACGTTATCATATCTCACCTACATACAGATGATCATCGTTATCACACATCACCTACATACAGATTATCATCGTTATCATATCTCACCTACATACAGATGATCATCGTTATCACACCTCACCTACATACAGATGATCATCGTTATCATATCTCACCTACATACAGATTATCATCGTCATCATATCTCACCTACATACAGATTATCATCGTTATCATATCTCACCTACATACAGATGATCATCGTTATCATATCTCACCTACATACAGATGATCATCGTTATCATATCTCACCTACATACAGATTATCATCGTCATCATATCTCACCTACATACAGATTATCATCGTTATCATATCTCACCTACATACAGATGATCATCGTTATCATATCTCACCTACATACAGATGATCATCGTTATCATATCTCACCTACATACAGATTATCATCGTCATCATATCTCACCTACATACAGATTATCATCGCTATCATAACTCACCTACATTCAGATGATCATCGTTATCGTATCTCACCTACATACAGATGATCATCGTTATCATATCTCACCTACATACAGATGATCATCGTTATCATATCTCACCTACATACAGATGATCATCGTTATCATAACTCACCTACATACAGATGATCATCGTTATCATATCTCACCTACATACAGATGATCATCGTTATCATATCTCACCTACATACAGATGATCATCGTTATCATATCTCACCTACATACAGATGATCATCGTTATCTTATCTCACCTACATACAGATGATCATCGTTACCATATCTCACTTACATACAGATGATCATCGTTATCATTTCTCACCTACATACAGATGATCATCGTTACCATATCTCACCTACATACAGATGATCATCGTTACCATATCTCACCTACATACAGATGATCATCGTTATCATAACTCACCTACATACAGATGATCATCGTTATCATATCTCACTTACATACAGATGATCATCGTTATCACACCTCACCTACATACAGATGATCATCGTTATCATATCTCACCTACATACAGATGATCATCGTTATCATATCTCACCTACATACAGATGATCATCGTTATCATATCTCACCTACATACAGATGATCATCGTTATCATATCTCACCTACATACAGATGATCATCGTTACCATATCTCACCTACATACAGATGATCATCGTTACCATATCTCACCTACATACAGATGATCATCGTTATCATATCTCACCTACATACAGATGATCATCGTTATCATATCTCACTTACATACAGATGATCATCGTTATCACACCTCACCTACATACAGATGATCATCGTTATCATATCTCACCTACATACAGATGATCATCGTTATCATATCTCACCTACATACAGATTATCATCGTTATCATATCTCACCTACATACAGATGATCATCGTTATCATATCTCACCTACATACAGATGATCATCGTTATCATATCTCACCTACATACAGATGATCATCGTTACCATATCTCACTTACATACAGATTATCATCGTTATCATAACTCACCTACATACAGATGATCATCGTTACCATATCTCACCTACATACAGATTGTCATGGTTATCACACCTCACCTACATACAGATGATCATCGTTATCATATCTCACCTACATACAGATGATCATCGTTATCTTATCTCACCTACATACAGATGGCCATCGTTATCACACCTCACCTATATACAGATGATCATCGTTACCATATCTCACCTACATACAGATGATCATCGTTATCACACCTCATCTACATACAGATGATCATCGTTATCACACCTCACCTACATACAGATGGCCATCGTTATCGTATCTCACATACATACAGATTATCATCGTTATCATATCTCACCTACATACAGATTATCATCGTTATCATATCTCACCTACATACAGATGATCATCGTTATCGTATCTCACCTACATACAGATGATCATCGTTATCATAACTCACCTACATACAGATGATCATCGTTATCTTATCTCACCTACATACAGATGATCATCGTTATCATATATCCTTAAACACCGAACTCATGCATGTACAAGTTGATCATTACAAACAGAAGCCCGTACCCGAATTATAATTCCTGTACCCAGACTCCTGGGCCCACTTGCACAAAGCGATCTTAAGTAAGCCTATGTTAGCGATCATCTTAGCGCTAAGATCGCTTTGTGCAAGTGGGCCCTGATGCAGAACCCCCTCCAGTCGTGTGTAAACGGTATGTGTACCAGCTGATGAATGCTGCTGGATGTGCATGCATATCGTCCCCATGCTTAGATTGTTGGGGATACATACTGTATACAATTCTTGTGTGCGAGACGTTTATATACTGTATACAATTCTTGTGTGCGAGACGTTTATATACTGTATACAATTCTTGTGTGCGAGACGTTTATATACTGTATACAATTCTTGTGTGCGAGACGTTTATATACTGTATACAATTCTTGTGTGCGAGACGTTTATATACTGTATACAATTCTTGTGTGCGAGACGTTTATATACTGTATACAATTCTTGTGTGCGAGACGTTTATATACTGTATACAATTCTTGTGTGCGAGACGTTTATATACTGTATACAATTCTTGTGTGCGAGACGTTTATATACTGTATACAATTCTTCATACGTGCTAGCCCGTGCTCATGGGTTTCACCGAAGTGGTAAACGTCTGAGACCTGCATCACTTCGGGCTTTCCTCCCACATTAAGCTGACACGCCGTGATATAACTGGAATACTGTTAAAAGCCGCGTTAAACCCAACTCACTCACTCTTATGTGCTAGACGTCGTGATGTAACTGGAATATAGCTCAAAGTGGCATTAAGCCGAACTCACTCACTAACTCATTCACTCTATTGGACTCGAGGTAGAGTTTTACTGGTGAGTTTGCACATCTCACCACGTGAGTGTTTTGTCAAATATTCATTATTTTGACTGTATATTTGATATAGCATATATGGCCAGCTATTGTGGCGGTTGATACAGACCTATTGATTCACTCAATGTTACAGAAAGCTTAATATGGATCAAAATTGAAAGCTGTCAGCGCGTCTGTTTGGAGTGACAGGTTTCTCATAAATCATTGAATTAATTGTCGTATATCAGTCGCAGTATATGAATACATTATATCGATTACCCTTTAGTCGTCTTCATTGTCCGCAGTTCAAGCTGTGTAGTGTGTTCGTGTTTACTGATTCAATTATTGTTATCTTAATAGGATATATGATTGAAGCATTCACTGAAAGAAATCTTTACAAACCGTATTACTTCTAATAAAGATGCAATATCTGTTTGTTTGTTGTTTAACGCCGCACTAATCCATATTCCAGCAATATAACGGCGGCGTGTACATAATCGAGTCTGGACCAGGCAAACCAGTGGTTGACATCATGAGCATCGATCTACGCAATTGGGATACGATGATATGCATCAACCACGTCAGCGAGCCTGACAAACGAACCCGTTAGTCGCCTCTTACGACAAGCATGGGTGACCGAAGACCAAGCCTAACCCGTATATTCCCGATTTCTGTATAAAAACCTTCAAAAACAGACATTAAATCAATGTAACATAGTCATCGAGTCATATGAAGATAGTCATCGAGTCATACTAAAAGACTGGAATACCTACAATAACACGTGTCCTAAAGAAGTCACAGTGGAATTATCTATCTTCACACGACAGCAGCACAACATACATTGTAAGTGTATCAGTGACAATACTCGTAAAGAGTGTGAACAAAACACTGTGCTCTGAGCTTGAGTAACATAGAGCCTCCGCTCTAGACATTTGTGAAATGAACTTTTAGTGGCTTCCTTTAATCAGATCGTTTTGGGTGTCATATTCCATTATGATTTAACATCATTAATTGAATGGGGGTTGTTTTACTTCCCATTCCGAGTACTGCATCGTTTTAGAATAGGAGTCATCATTTTTTTATTCGACAAAGCAGTGGTTTATACCATGAGCAACGATCCACGTGGGCGGTATTCGAAGGTTCACAGTCAGCACACCCCCCCCCCCGATTACCCGGATGCTATCCCAGAAGTTTCGACCAGTTCGCGATCTCAGGGCCCCGTTCCCCAAAGCGATCTTAGCACTAAAGTGATCGTAAGTCCCATACTTTAACATAGGCTTACGATCATCGTAGCGCTAAGATTGCTTTTAGGAACGGGGCCCTGTTCGCCAACCATAAGCGCATTTATCGCTTTTATTAATAGTACAAGGATGTGTCGTCACATTGATCAACAACATAAAATACCGTTTTATCTTGACGATAAGGAAATGTAGGTTACTTTTGTTGTTGCATCGGTGATGGTGACGACGTTTTGATAAGTCATTTGTTTGGTATTGTGTGATTTTGGTTTACACTATTATGATTTGTATCACAAACTAAATAGTTCACCTGATCTTTGCTTATTTTATCGTGTGTACATGTTATTGTCAATGAGTAAAATGACTAAAATTTTCCCTTGGGAAAAATAGTGAACACCTAAATATTCAGATATGTTACAAATTGACTGGAAAATCGATCGATACATTTTATTTTAACAAATTCCAAACATTTTGATGTTTAATTTCATCACCCAGTGACTGAAAATCATAGAATTAGACTAAAGGAAAGTAAAAAGTACATGTCTATATTTCTTTGCTTCTTATCGTAGCATAATTAGTCTATTGTTATGCGTTAAGCCCTTTTGAACGTCTTGATAATTTTTAGTCATTCTGTTATGAATTCATTAAAACGTGCATTTCAATAGTTTAATCTTCACAAAACATGTTATATCCGCAGGACGTTACAACAGAAGCTGTAAAATCCCTGGAGATACACGTCTATCGACCAGAACTAACATAAATATAAATTTGTTTTGCGGCAGCGAGAACTTAGATTAGATTTTAATGAGATTGCATAAATCGATAATACTTTTTAACCCCGTTTATTACGGTAATGCTTCCGGTTACAACTGGAGCGTAAAAGCCATAGTATTATAAGAACTATCTGTATCCATCGGTCTGTCGAGTTGCAGGTCATGTTTCATTGATTATGAAGGGTAAATCGATCTCTGGTGATTCTTGGCCTCCGATAAACTGATCCCACTGTCGGTTCGCGCTGTCAGAGCCTCCCAAACTCGTCCATCCGTAGCCTTGGTCGTGTACTCGAATGACCATGCAGTTGTAGGATGCGTGTTCCGAATGCCTCTCTCCTATTGGTCAGTTGCAAATGTAGTGTTGATTTGATTGGATGAACATCACGATGCACACAGCACTGTAGATAAAACTGTCAGTTGCAACTATACGTGTACACAAAACGTGTACAATCGATACTTTCTCGCTCGAATAATATCGTTGTACGTAGGTGGCACGTACGTTGTCGTTCTTGAATACACATCAATATATCTAGTTCCGCCACGTTGAAAGAATGCAATTGGAAGTCGGGGATGCAATACACATAAGTTTGGACACAAAACCAGTTTAGCAAATGTAATTATCACATAAACTTATTGTTTGGAACAATAAACAACATGTTACAATGAAACATGTCAAAAGGTGAGACCAGAAATAAAAGGGTCGAATGGCCGAAAAGGCAACCGCGATTGTCCCGTGTATTATACCTTCATTCTATTATGATGAACACCCTGGGCCCAATCGCTTTACCATCTTGCCCCGACGGTGTGCATCTCTGCTCATGCTGTGAACCCCCTGCTTCCATGACACTGTCAACCCGTGACGATCTAGATTAGAATTGGTCTTCAGCAACCGAGCTTGTCGTAAGAGGCAACTTAATGGATCGGGGTGGTCTGGCTCGCTGACTTGGCTAATGCAATGTGATCATAACCCTATTACATAGATCGATGCTCATGATATCAATCACTAGATTGTCTGGTCCAGACTCTATTATTTACAGACCAGCGTCCTATAGCTGAGTGCGGAATTAAACAACAACAAACTCACCACCTGGCTACATGCCTCCCCGATATAGTTGAATTTTGGTGACTGCCGCAAAATCACATTCATTCAGTCAATCTTTTTCATCAGTATTGAATGAATGAAAGATGTTTTGCGCCACATTCAACAATATTCTAACTTTATCTTCACAACAGCTCTCACCCGCGGCGATTCCGCGGCTTAGAATAGTTCCCCGACAAAAAACACCGTTCGTATAGGGCGACTTAATGGATCGGGTGGTAGGGCTCGGTCCGTTGGTTGATTGGTATCATCGTACCTCGACGGCGTGGATGGTTGATCATAATAATTATCAATCACTGGTTTGTCTGGCCCAGACTCGATTATTAACAGGTCGCCGCAATATGACGGAATATTGCTGAGTGCTGCGTTTGAACAACAAACAAATAGAACAGTGTGTTTTTACTCGCACGCCAGTGAGACAAGCAGGTGCACAGGCTCAAATCAATAGGTATTTTCACACTCTATTAACGAGGTACTGCGTGGAATCTTTCTGACAATTACGTCAATCAATATCTGAATAAAAAGAGTTTTTAAACAAATATAAACTATATACGTTAACTAATTTTTCAGCTGTTTTTATTTCTGCGCTCTATTACGGTGCCAATGCTATATGATGGATCACCTCCGTAGCTGCTGATGCAATGAACACATGATAAATACATCTAGCACCTGCTGTTGCTGTCCCAAGCACAACACATGGGGTAAACAGGATATACATGTAGTTGTTTTACAATTGCTGCAATATTCACTTCTTGTGGTTGTGTGACTTTGGGTATAATTGGCCCCGGTCAACACGAATACACGACTTGAATACCTGAGGAATATTCACATGGGTATGGCAGCTTCCGTAATTGGTCGCAATTAGTGAGTTCATGTTGGAACAGGGTCTACTCGGCCTACATCATACGTGGCAGTGTTCGAAGTAGCGGAGTGCATGCTAGCCAAATGCCAGTGATTTTAAAATTGGTTAGTAACGTTTTCGAAAAGCTGGCCCGACTGACTAGATTGCGACAACCTAGGATATAAGAGCTTATCGTCACATTGATCAATTTGAAATAGACATTGATCAATTTGAAATACAGTTATTTTACAAATTCACAGAAACATCTGTCCATTTACTGTCATATGGTAACATATTCCTGATGTTTAATTTCATCAACCAATGACTGAAAATGATAGGATTAATAGAAAACGAAGTCAACATACATATTCATATTTTTTTGGCTTTATCCAGAACGATGTTTTAAGCCCCTTTTAACCTCTTAATAATTTGTAATCTAGATCTGTTAAATATATTGAAAGTCAATTTTTGAAAAGACTGAGAAATTTAGACATTTAAAAAATTACCTAATTGCCTAAGTGAATCACATTTTATACCCTGGCTGTAACATATACAAATGAAAAGGCTTCTGAAAACGACTCATTGTAGAATAAATCTGTTCGATGTTTCAGCAAATGAATGAAAACAAATTGCAAATATCGTATTACAGTTGTCATAAATCAATAAAAAGATAAACGTTCATTTTTTTTCTAAAAAGCGCTGCGCAAATGCCCTTGATAAACGATGCATGGATACTTACACCAGTCATAAATTTGCGAAAAGGATAATCTAAATCTAGGCCTAGTTTACGAGCAATCGCTCCAAATAAATCATCACTGAAAATTTAACGCATGAATTACGGTAGTGGAGTTTAACGCTATTGTTTACCTCCGGGTAAAACATTCGGCAAACGGATATTCTTACACTTTGGAAATAGTTCCAACTGTCCAATATCGCGTTTTATAAAGTTAGAAACTTCGCGCATTAAATACGGTAGTCGACTTTGACATTTTTGTTTACTTCCGGTAAAGTAAGTTGGCAAACGGATATTCTTACTCTTATTATATAGTTCTAGATACTTATGCTACTTAACATTTTATTGTATGTTGCATTCACAACAGAATGTGTATTATATTCACGAACATATTGTTAGACTACACTACGAATGAAAAATCAGGAACAATGTTCCCGTGTTAATTTTCCTTATGGTATGCAAATATGAGCGTGCGCATTGATCTCCTATGCAGTTATTCAGCCAAGATGGCGGCGTGCGGACGACGTGTCGCAAAGTTGTGGCTAGCTATTTTACTTTTATGTACATTTGTGTGTTCTCATGGACAAAAATTAGATGACAGTCGGAGCAACGATGGAAATATCCACAGGGAAAAAAGAGCGGCAATAGATAATTCTCTTGGTGGCAATCGAAAACCGTTTGGCAACAATAATTTTGATGGGAAACCGGGGAACCCGAAATTCCCTCAAAGAAATAATGGCGTTGGCAACAACCTACTAAACAATGAAGTGCCATACGTGAATAAACAACCAATGAATCAGAAGCTCGGAGGTTCATTTCCAAGAAATACAAACTTTCAACCAAAACGCGCAGGAAATGTGGACCAAATGCACAAGGCTCCACGTAAAGGATTCCAGATCAAAATAGTAGATTCTGAAGAGTGTGGAGCAGAAGTTCGGAAATATTGTGGGCAAAATTTGTGGGACAAGAACTTCATGGTTCTTGATTGTTTGCAGAATGATCTAAAGGTAATTGAAAAGCACCGATAACTGTCAAACTACCTGACCATGTGCAAGGTTCAAGCACTGGTTTCAATTCTGAAAACAGTGTGGTAATTGTCATGCAGACCTATAGTCGTGATTAAGTACAAACTGTTTCATACCTCTAAAATCATGATAGTAGTGTCAATGATGATTTTAACAGTTAATATATAACTGCCAAATAACGGGAGTACTGTGTTCCTATTGATGCACTTTTTGGGTCTGTGTTTTTTAACCATTAAAAAACTTAAACAAGTTTTTTTCAGTTTCAAGCCCTTTACATACGCTTTGAAATATTGAGAATAATAACATTATGACCAGACTGACAAAAGCATTTGTAGGCCTATTAAGGTCAATGCAGCTGAAATCAATATGGCTTAGAGTGGCATCTCCTGAGTAGCCTGACAGTTCCCCTTGGAGATGCTATTACAATGTTGGGAAGACATTTGAACATGTTTACAGCGGTTGAAACTCACATTTTTAGTGCACTAGTCCTTATAATGATATCATATAGCAAAACCCTTAAAATGGCTAATTTTTGCTAGTCCTTATGATACCTTTACTACTATGGAATATGGCAAGGACTATGGTATTAGTGCCAATTTCTAATGCTGGTTAGATCCTTAAAAAGTTGGACTTATCAAAATCATTAATCACCATGCATGCTTGATGACGACAACATTTAACAAATGTTTGAGTAATACTGACAGTTGCAGGGCCTGATTTTGTTGTCACCTTGTACATCATTTGCACTAACAGGAGGCAGTCTAGTGTGTCTTTTGATCTGAACTTTTACCAAACTTGAAAATAACAGCAGGCCAATTTGCCATGTTTGCCAAGGCATTGAATGGTGCTGAGGTAGCCTAGAATTGATAGGGTTTGCTAATCACATTTAAGACATGTGTTCAATTGTCAGTGTATGAAGCCCATGCGCCTTAATAGATCACATGGAGGGTGTGGATGGTTACTCATGATATCAATCACTGGATAATGTCAAGTCCAAACTCAGGACGTGTTATGGCTGAAATATTGCTGAGTGTGACTTTAAACAAAATGCACACACACACATCAGTGATTTTACGAGAGCAATGTCATTTGCAAAGGTTCATGATTTTATTAACTTTTTATAGGAAATTTGTCTGTTACTGTATTGTTACCAAATTTGACAAACCTCTTTTGATCACAATCCTTCAGGTCCTAGAGTATCAACGCATCTAAAAACCTGCACACTTCCCACTGTTGTACAGGTTATTTATGATATTTATGACACTCCTTTTAAAGGTAGTTCAACTGGATTGACTGGCCTCAATGTTAACACTGTCACAAGTTCAGTAGTATACAATGGTATAGAATATAAAATCCATAATTTAGCAATTATTAAGGTTTTCCTAGTACTACTATTTGTGAAAAAATGTGGATGGTTCTCCTATATCTACAGGGCTTACTAAATTCACTTGTCTGCTTATGTTGACTTGTGGCAGCATGTGCTCGTCCAACTGGGTGTCCACATATTTTTCAATCATATCAATTCATCTCTAATCGTTTTCAGTAAAATATGCAAGATAATTTCTAGCCTTCAATATGTTTTTATCTTTTGCATGATGTAAGTAAAAACACCAAAATACATGTCGCTCATATCATAAATAGATGACATACTTGGCAACTGTCTGTTACAGTAATAAACAGGATGTGTGTTTGGGCAGCAGGTATTCATGGGTATTGAAACTAGTTTTCAAAGGGAGATAATTAAGGAAATTATTTTTGTTGTAAGCGAACTGTTGCTGATGCTCAGGTGTCAAAGAGTGAACAGTCCATGATGGAATTTGTGAGGGAAATGGATGACATACAGAAGTTTTGATTGGGGTTGGTGGGGTTAGCGACAAAAAACCTGATTTAATTAACAACGAAACCGCATTATCGGTGGTTCGAAAAGGGAGCTAACTCCGTTTGCCTCATCGGAAGTTGGAGGTGGGCCTACATTTGAAACTAAATGCACTTGTTGTTGAGAATATGTACTACGTTAACAAACCCACATTACGAACTGCTATTTTGTCTGTTTAATATAAGTATTATGGCTTATAATTGGATTAGAATGTACAAATGCGATGACAATACAGCAGAACTCACTTCTATGAACATCGCCGAACTAGGTCATGGGGTCATTAATATTCATGAGTTATTCCTTTTATGGAACAAGTTCTTTGAAAAGTTTGAGGCTTGTATCATGTCCGAGATCAATTCAAGTGTAGAGATATTTTCAGGCTTATATCGCCACCAAAACTTATGATTAGATTGATGTGTTATACTGGCAAAAGTAGAATTAGTGGTATTTCCTCTGTAAATTATATTTGAAGTTGATCTAGATCTAAGTTTCTTGCTTTGTAACTATTTTTACAAAACTAGTGTGGTCAGCTATGATGACATTATTCAAACTTCAAAGACTTTGTGTGCCTTTCGTGGAATTAATGTCACACTAAATAATTTATAAAGATATTTCCCATCAATTTTACAAAATGAGAACAATATATAATGTCACAAACCCATGCAAAGTAATGACAAATGTGCCTAAATGGCTTAGTCAACCCAATGAAGCCCAGTGATTTACAAATGTGGGCCACCTGCTTCGATCACTTTAAAACGGGAACAATGTGGGCCTACATTTAAGAAAATGGTTAAAAGTAAGCCAAGCTAATGAGAAGCTTAGCGATTTATAAATGTGGTCCCTCTGGTTGCAATCACTATGACGGAAGAACTTCTACCCACTAGGCGATATACAAATGTGAGCTTGTTTCGATCAACATATATGACGGTAACAATGTGGGCCCACATTTGAGAAAATGGTTATCAGTATTTAAGTAGAATTTCGCGATTAATAAATGTGGTCCCACCTGTTGCAATCAATATGACGGAAGAACGTCTGCCCACATTTAGGAATTGATTATCAGAACTAACAAAACAACCAAACGAAGCTAGGAGATATACAAATGTGGGCCAACTTGTTTCGATCACCATATATGACGTGAAAAATGTCGGCCCACATTTTAGAAAATGGTTATCAGTACTAAACCAATCTAAGAAGATGTACGGATGGAAATATAAATATATAATGCATTCAAACATTTCATTAAGAATACGTTTTACCTTAGAGATAAGATGGGCATATTAATACCTGGACCAACAACGTACAGCGTGACTAACGCCATTTCTCACAAATACGAAAACAACGGCGATAGCTCCCGTTTGAAATTAGAGTGACCTCTCTTTCCCAATATGAAGCACTGATAATGCAGTTTCGCCAATTAACATACAGGCTGAAAAAATGAAACTTTGTCAAAAACAGTAGGAATGTGAAAACAATCTGCGCAAGATGCATAGTTGAGTGCGTTTGAATAGGCAAGGATGAACATAGATGGTGGGAACTCATATTTTGTACTGTCTAATGTAATAATAACTGAGAATATAAAACTTTATATAATTTGACAAAGCAAGTGATATATTTGCAGGATGAGTACAAAATATTATCTACTTCCCTGCAGGACAATTTGGATTTAAGCCCTGATCTATCCGAGCACTATTTACAAAATTGATCCAGTCTCCAATGCCATGTTGTTTGCACAAGTATCTGACCTTAGTGACACCCATCCCCCCCCCCCCCCCCCCCTTAAAATATGTGCGTGATTCCAATTTCAGCCCATCAAAATACAGTGTAGGAAGGTTGGGAGGTAGGGTAAAACAAGAAATAATTTGTTCTTCCGATTACCCAACCAATTCTATAAAATGCATTTGACCCTAATGTTTTTTCACTATTACCATATATCACAGTCTATAAAGCGTTCTTGCCTATAAGGCAACCCCAGGTAAAACACTTTAAAATTGATGCTTATTTATTTTCCCCATCTATAAGGCGATCTGGAATGAAGTACATCCAGCGCATACACATTCTCTACATGTGCAGTGAAAGCTGTTTTCATTAGCTGATATGTTTGCCACGTTTATCTATCGTGTGATTCTTAGCTGTTTATACATCCATTGTTTCTGCCATTTATGTAAATCTTACAAAAATAACAACATTGAATAGGTTTTTGAATGTGTGAAACAACCTCTGATCTTAACATTGTGAATAAATAATATAAGAATTAACGGTCAGTAACTAACATTTATTACTCTCTGTTTGGGTAATAAAGGACCAGCTGCCCTCGACCCCATTCAACACAATAAATGCCTGTGACGGATTTATCCCTTGAGCAAACAACTTAAGGCATCTTCAGTGTTGTTACAAATCGACATAAGTTGACAGTTTTCACTTGAATGAGCATAAAAGACATAATGTATGAGGCAGAAGCAGGCAGACTGCTATTATATCGTTGAAAAGTGCTGTCCGTCAAACACTAGGAACCTGTTATAGCCTCAATATGGGGAATCCCCTCAGTGGCAGAATTTTTTGTTTTGGGGGGGCGATTTTGCCTGTCGCTTTTTACCATTTATTTTATGCTATTTCTGTTTCTCAAATATGATTTTGGTCAAGGTTTTGGGATTAGGTATGCCCTTAAGTATTAAAATTTGAAAACCATGTTGACTTTACTTGCCCTTTAAAGCAAATAGTAAGTCTGATGCCAAAATAACCTACACATGTGCTGTGTCGACCAGTAAGGTTACAACTGTTGCACACATTCCAGTACCGGTACTCTCTGTTCTACCATTTAAACTATGGGTCTCAGAGATGGTCCTATGCTTACAACACTGTACGGTTTTCTTTCAGTATGATATATCAACAAATGCTGTGGAAATAACAATAATAATTGTCCTCAGTTTCAATTTTATTCCACCTTTGTGAAATTTGGGGTCGTTGTGTCTTCAGGCACTGTTTTGGGTGTTGACTTGACAGTGTGAATGTCCTCATAACCCTGACTAGTCAGGGCTAGATGGACGTGATCGACCAGTCAGGGCTAGATGTATAGATGTGACAGACGAGTCAGGGCTAGATAAATGTGATTGACTAGTCAGGGCTAGATAGACGTGATAGACCAGTCAGGGCTAGATAGATGTGATAGACTAGTATGGGCTTGATAGATGTGATAGACTAGTCAGGGCTAGATAGATGTGATAAACTAGTCAGGGCTTGATAGATGTGATAAACTAGTCAGGGCTTGATAGATGTGATATACTGGTCAGGGCTTGATAGATGTGATAAACTAGTCAGGGCTTGATAGATGTGATAAACTAGTCAGGGCTTGATAGATGTGATAAACTAGTCATGGCTAGATAGATGAAATAGACTAGTCAGGGCTAGATAAGCATGATGATGCAACTAATCAGATGTAAGGGACAAAAAGTAAGCAGAAACTTTTATAAAGTGGTTAAAAATGTGATGAATGTTGCTATGATATATTTCAATGTTTTATTTAAGACAAAGAGAGCAGAGGAAAGTGAAGAGATATGCTGTGCCATGTTTTACCTATGCTTTCTGCCCAGACATAACATGTTCCAATTCAAGCCTTCTAGACTGTCAGATGTAGATACCCTTCAGAACATAGAGTATGTCAGCTGGTTTGTAGTAGGACTAACAATGTCTAAGCAGTGTCTTCAGATAAGAAAAGAAAATGTTCTGATATTTATCTAGGAGAGTTGCAGTTCACAAATATGCAACAACAAACTGAACTGTATGCACCCAAACACTCAGATTGGCAGGATTATCCGCTAGATAGTATGAGGTTAAGAAGAACCTGCATACTCCTTCAGTACCGTATGTTCACCTATTCAGAATTAGCTGTATACACACAAAATCAAACCAGCTGACAGTCTTAATCAGGTTTACCCTGTTTTTAGTTCAACATTTACAAATGTTGTTTTTTTAATTTGTTCATTTGCAACAATTAGGTTTGGTGGTGGGTTAGGTATAATGAGACCGGCATGATCAGTCCATGCTGTCAATGTTGAATAGAACCTAGCCACACCTCCATGTTGACTGTTTCCACCATGTTGACTGTTTCTACAATCTATTTATTATTCTGATGAATAGATTATGTACATGATATAGGTTTCAACATCATGTTAAAAATATATTGTGTTTTCTCTCAATATACTCAAAAACATGTTATACCATGTTATGCAGGATAACATATTCATACTAAACAGGGCTCGATTTAAGGGACTTGATTTTACTTGCACCGGGTGCATGTTGACATGAAAAGTAGGTTGCACCAGAATAAAAAACAGGTTGCACCATGTACCAAAATCGATCAAAGGTGAAACATGCACATACCGGGTAATTTTGAAATCCCACATTTTTGCTACAACAAGCCCCAAAAGCAGGACAAATTACATATTAAAAGGGGGTTATTCACTTATATGGAAAATAAGCTTGGAGATATTGAATGTTTTCGAAGGTCAATGCCTTGTAAGGGTTGGACACAAGTTTGAAAAATATTGTCATGCATTTGGTGTTTGTAGACATAAATATTAGGATGCATTGTTAATACCAGGTTGCACTGGTGCATGTTTTATATAGTTAAATCAAGCCCTGCTAAATAACTTTTATATTAAGACATGTTTCAGTGTAGGAGTAATATTAAATAGTACATATAAACAGAGCTCCAGATAAGCTGCGTATCTGCATAAAATACGCATCAGAAATGCAGAAATACGCAGTAAAATAAAATCCAAGCGTATCAAATACGCAACGAACATTACAGAAACGCTACAAAAATAAAACTTGTGCGTATCACCAAAATATTGTGAAGTAACCCTGCGTATTCGATAAGCAAATCAGCAACTTATTTGAAATTATAGATGGGCATTTCGTCAACCTTGCCAAACTCCACGATGACAGTTACATCATGATCATTTGCCATCACACTTTCTGTGGAAGTATCGTGGTATTTTTGAGTCCTATAAACATGATAAAGCTCTCGAACCCACACGAAACCAGTTTGCAGGGCCTAGATGAAAAGTGTTTTTAAATATTTAACTTAAATACCCACATGTGTAAAAACTAGTAGGTAACAGAAATTTGAATACCCAGATAGAATTACTGATACCCAATGATTTTAAAATGCATGGGTAAAATACCCACAACACCAAAAGCTTATCTGGAGCTCTGTATAAAACATAACGCGTTCATTGCAAGTATTCTTTATTCCACATATATTGTCCCAGTGGTTATTCAGTGCTTATTTATGTCATCAGATAACCTTTCTGTTAAAAAAACCATTTCCTTCTAGTTGAGAATGTTGAGTTTATTTATGATAAGAGATAATAGTACTCAGTTGTATGTAAGGTGCTGATTGTGCAATATTTTGCCCTCTTATATTATATGAATTAAGTTATATGATTAAAAACTTCTAACCATTTGTTAACACTCTGAGAAGGACCTCAGGTGGGAGTTTAGCTTTATTTTAGACACGGTAACCATGGAAACCCAAGTTTCTTTGAGAGAATGGAGGTTTTTTTTATGTATTGTCTTGTTTACCATGTTTACTTTGAAATACATTTTAACTTATAATTAATTTCAGATGGATACAGAATTGAGCAAGTCATGCCAGCATGTAAGTACTTAGCAAGTAGATACATTTATTGGGAAAAGAAAGTTATCAGTTTGTTTATTAATTTAATGATTAAAGTAACCATGGTAATAGATTGTAAATTTTGTTAAACTGTTAAAGCTTTAACTGTTCATATTCCTTTCTTTGTAAGAAGGTTGGGATTCCGGGTTAAATGGTTCCCACCAAGCTGTGCTTTTCGTACAAGGTGACAAAATAAAGTGGGTGGTCAGGCTCAGTGAGTTAGTTCATAGAGTGTTGTTGTACCCTGATAGCGAGGGACATTGCTCACAATATCAATCACTGGTTTGTCTGGTCCAGACTTGTTTGATTATAGGTAGCCGTCATATGTCTGAGTGTGGCATTAAACAACACAAATTTTCAACAAGGTGATTTTATTGTGTATTTTGTATTTTTATGATTTTTTTTAAAACAGGTCAAAGTCAAGCTATATGGCTATGCCTTTGTATATTTGGACTATCTGTTGTCAGCATTGTCAGTTTTTTACTTCTTTTTTTTTTTACAGTTCCTGTGGATGTACAAACGAAATTTGACTAAGGATGAACGATTTGAACATGCTTCACAAGATGTCTGCAAGGGAGAACTACAGTCGGTGAGTTTATGTCATCAATTGTTTCCTAGTTACCTGCTTAGTTTGTTTATGATCATAAGCATATGTGAACTGCTTTACAATCTGTGTGGACTTTGTGATTCCACATGAGACCTAGTTATGATATCAAGTAACTGGCTTTCATTTAGTTTCAACAACTAGCATCCAATTCAGACTGTTTCTAAGATGGTTTATTATATCACATGGTTAGCGTGGTGAACAGATCTTCCCATCATAATTCTGTTTATTTCTGTTTTTCGTTTCCATTTCAGCGGTAGAAAATAACAGTTTTATTTAAATCCACTAGTGCTTATAATGATAACATATAGCAAAACCCTTAAAAATGGCAAATGTCTACTAGTCCTTATGATACAATTGAGCAGTTTGGCAAGGACTACAGGACTAATGCCAATTTCTATTAAACGCTGCATTTTTTATTACCTAAAAAGTTGGTTTGAAGGTCAAGATATGAATTTGAATAAAATACCTTCAACGGGAATTGTTTACATTTAAGTTTAAAATACCTCACCAGTTTTGGTCCTTTAAGCATGTTAAATAATAAATTGAATTTGACACCAGAGTTTCCAGGTCATATTAATTTTGTTTTGTTCCTTTTTGTCCAAGTCTTGAGAAAATGCATCTGACATCTTCATCTAAAGTACTCACGGAAATGAAAAAAACCTTTTTTTTATCTCAGAGTTTAAATAAATGCAGTTAATATACAAAATATATAAATATTCAAACAACTCAATTAGTACTAATTGGGTCTTGGCACAAATACAGCATATCAAAGGTTTTTATGTCTTTTTACACGTAAAAGTGTGTAAAATATGAATATGATTTTCTTTGCAACCAGTTTTCAATTTTTAAGATTGCCGGATCCATAAATGCTGTAAACAAAATGTAAGATGTTAGAATGATAATAAGTCTCCGGAAACAGAATAAGTGCGCTTACATACCAGGTTACCATGCTTAATCCCTGTTATTGTCTTCCAGATCAAGGATTGCAGTGACTTACAGAGAGGCAAGGGTACAATCATCTCCTGTCTGATTGAAAACTTTGATAATGTAACCTCAGCATCTTGCCGCCAGTTCCTGAACAAGATGGCTACCATTGTGTTCAGTGACTATAGGCTCATTTACCACTTTGCTGAGGATTGTTTTGATGATATCAGCAAGACTCGTTGCGGCCGGAGTGAGGGTGATGACGATGAAGCAGTGAGTTGGAGCCTTTCACCATGATGTTTGTTTGTTTTAGACTATCTAATTAAAATCAGTTCATTGCGTTGGCTTCTGCTACACAAAGATCTGAGGACATCCCATCACAGGTCATGTCAGCACGACATTTTGCTACCGAGCAATGAAATTACTAACAGGAAGTCAACATCGGCTAATCAGAACGCAGCTTTCTCAAGCTTTTCAGCACTGGCACCTTCCATTCCAGATTACACCTTAAAAAATATGTGGACAAAGTTCTAGAACTTCGTGTTAATCCCCTTCTTGGATTTACACAGTATGCACACCGGTTTTTACGTTTGTCCTTCCACAGCAAAAATATTGAAGTCATTTCTTTATTAAGCTAAAAAAACTTTAATTAGTAACAGTGTATCTGCCGCAATAGTCAATTATTTTGCCATTACTGTTTGTGTTATTCTTTTTCCTATCAGCTGCACACCCAGGGACGTACGTTATCCTGTCTAGCTGAGAAAATGACAAACCTGTCTGGCAAATGTAAGGTCCAGGTATTGAGAACATATGAACTTCAATCTGATGACTACCACCTTGACCGACCTCTCTACTACGCCTGTAGAGAAGACAGGGAGCATCTGTGTGCCACGGTAACCGCCGGGGGCGGCAAAGTCTTCAACTGCCTTTACAGCCATGTTGCAGATAAAGCCATGAGCCATGAGGTAGGTAGTTACATCAGAAGGGCACATGGCTTGAATGACCTTGAAGTTTAGAGTTTATCTTGATAAGGCCTTGAATTTTAGAATTTATGTTGAAAAGGCCTTGAATCTGCATTTGCCTTGAAAATAAACATGGCTTGAAAAGAGCTTTAATCAAACCGTAACTATACATCAATACACATGTATGTAACCGCAACACAAACATGCTTGAGAATGTCCATGAACGTATGCAATAATTCTGCAGGACAAAAGTAATTTATACTTGTAGCTGATTATACATGCCTCCTTTGCATGATTGCTGCTTGAATTAGGGGTGTTCTACCGAATGAACGGGATTGTGATCGGGATGATATTTGCCTTGAGAAACTCATGAAAAGGCCTTGATATTGTTAAGGAAATATGTGTACCAACCATGCCAACCCTGATACTGCACCATTAACCCTTAATTTCATGGTGTTCAGAGATTTATGTGGGTATGTACCCATTGTCTACAGCAAATGATAAAAAAGGTAAAAATTCCCAAATTGGAATTTTACCGTTGAAAATTTAGGTCATTTTATTGAATGAGGGTGCACTAAGCTGCAACCATAAGTGATTCCTCTTTTGTCTATTTTGAAAAAGTTATTGACACTAAAGGGTATTGATATATCTTCAATTCTTTCAGCAGAGGGGGCACGGTTGGCCCAGTCGTCTAAGGTGCTGTGATTCGCTGTGCAGAGTTGCATTCCTTGGGCACGCCAGAAACCTATGATTGTGGGTTCGAATCCCGGTTCGCCCCGATTATGTTTCTAGGTTTGTCAGCACCATACCAGTGCTCGTGGGTTTCACCGAAGTGGTAAACGTCTGAGACCTGCATCCCTTCGGGCTTTCCTCCCACATTAAGCTGACACGCAGTGATATAACTGTAATAATGTTAAAAGCGGCTTTAAACCCAACTCACTCACTCTTTCAGCAGATGTCATGAGATGGTTAAAGTCTTGAGAAAGTCTTGAAAATTCGCAAAAAAATGGTGGTTGCACATTTGGACCTTGTTTTGTGTGTTTGGTTGTTACAGTGAGCCTTTTGAAGGAAGGTCAACAGCCCAGATAAAATGGATCAGGAACTAATCAGATCATTTATTTCAGTGTCGTGAAAAGATCGAGCTGAGGCAGAAGCTTATTTCCCAGGATGTGAAAATGGACAAGAGCTTCTACAGGGCATGCAAGCATGACATTGAAAAGAATGACTGCTTTGTTGGATCTAGTACAAATGGGGACACCAAACGAGCCTCAGTCCTTCTTTGCCTGGAGAATGCATCCAAATCAGGTAGGTTTCTTTACTTTCCCCATATTTACTATCACTTGTGTACTTGTGGTACTATAGATGCAAGGAGGATTTTCATCACCTTTTAACATTATGTTTTTGGTTTTAATATCACTTGGTATCCTCCTTCATCAAGCTGACATACATGATATAACTGCAAGTGCAAAGTGGCGATTAATCAAGTTTACTAACACAAATAACCTGTATATCCATGCCTACGTTGTCCTCCGTGTTCCAGGGAAGAAGCTGAAGGGCAAGTGTGTGGCCCAGATGGAGGATGTGAGGAAGATGCTGATGGAGGACTACAGGTTGTCCCCCAACCTTGTGGCCAGGTGTGGCGAGGAGATCAAGAATCACTGCAGTGATAAGGACATCGGAGGAGAAACTCTTCACTGCCTTATGGGATTGGCCAAAGAAGTTACAGATAAGCCCAAGATCTCACCTGCTTGCACAAGAGAGGTATTTTCATTTTACTGTTGGTATTTTCTGTTGTATGTAGAGGAAGTCTCATTTTGGCTCCGCTTGACAATCCTAAGGGCCTGCGCCTTTGCTGGATTGCCTCCTCCTGTGACATCCAATCCACATGAGACTAGAGCTGTCGCCTCTACCATGGCCATGCACAGCAACTACACCCTGTCTGCCATCATGGAAGGGTATTTTGGGAGTCTGACATGTCTTCACTACCTACATGACATCTCAGTCGGCACTGTTCAGGGCCAACAGTTGACAGCTGCCTATCAGTGCAGATAGACGATACCGTACTCGCTCCTGCAGCCCAGTACTCTGAATCCTGTACATACTGAATCATCATTGGAACGTCCTTTCTTTGTTTATTCTCATTATTCGGGTTCCCAGACTGAGTACCCACTGGGGGGTGAGCTACCTGGTCCGTAGAGACTCATGTCTTCAACATCGAAGTCACCCTTACCTGTTCACCTCTGCTTTAGACATGTGATGTCTCAGTATTGGTTTGATGATCCTCTCGTGAATGTTGTTGGTCGATCCTATTCTTGTCTAAGCATCCTTAATCCCTCAGGCGTCATTGATAGCTTTGACCATTTAAAGAGATGCCAAGCTAGATCACTCTATTGTCCGATGGAGATAGTGGTGGGGTCTTTCTTGTAGAACTGATAGCCTAGAGACCCCTTCTGGATTGGTTATAAGTCGTATGCTGAATGGATCTCTATTCAAAGCTATGCAGTAGTTTGTGTAACGATGTCCTACGTGAAAACACGTAACACGTCATACCTGATTTCATGAAGCTACGTCCGACTTGCGTGAAGGAGCCACGTCGTCTGTTATGGTGTTTTTACCCACTCACAAGTCTTTTATGGCACTAGGCAGTGTTTATAGATTCTTTTTATTTGTATTACTGTTTAGCACAGCTTCCTCATGTATGTCTCAAGATTGTAGTCTCTACAGGCTAGGTTATCTGCGGCCCACCGTCCAACCGTACGATAAATGCATAGTCAGTGATAGGATAAGTTTATAAATTTGTAAACTTTACTTTAAATTGTATATTGATATACTTAATATCCTTTTCGCACACTATACATGCTTGATGCCCACCCAATATCACAGTTCCTCTTGCCTGTCAGCTCTTAGAAAGAGAATGACGTGGCAAGGGTAGCCAGGTGATCAGTTGTGAAAGGTCACATGGATAGGATTACTGTGTGTGACCCATCA
This sequence comes from Haliotis rufescens, assembly GCF_023055435.1. NCBI lineage: Eukaryota > Metazoa > Mollusca > Gastropoda > Lepetellida > Haliotidae > Haliotis > Haliotis rufescens. The sequence goes on from NW_025963857.1 coordinate 30,420,010, forward strand.
GTTTAGGTGGTGACCATGGTGATGCTTGGATGTGTTCTGGTCAAATGTTTTTAGAAGCCGGAAACTTTGTTCAAGCATGTTGCCACCTAAGATTTGAAAAAAATGAAGAAATGCATCATGTGAGATAGAATAAGTACATAAATACAATTTCATTAGACAGTTAAATTCACTATCTTAACCAAGACTCAGGACTTAGAAATCCATGACGTCAGCAGAGTATATGTAATTCCTTGCAGTATGTTGCCTATCCTCCTATTCCCAACAATTTAACAGCTGCTCTCATGTATATTTCTCAGCTTGAAGCCCTGATGATGGAGACAGATGTGGGTTCCGACATCAAGATAGACCGTGCCCTCCAGCGAGCATGTCAGTCAGTTGTCGACAAACTCTGCGATGACGTCCACCCAGGAGATGGAGGGTAAGGAACATTCTAGGCAGTAGGAAGCTCTTGAGGATGTCAGATGGCCTTGAACCCATGAACATGTTGAACTGATATTATCTGACTATCATTTACCATAGGATTATGATTCAAACCCTCCTCCTAGCTGTTAAGGAAGATTACTTCAGACATACTCTGTCAAAATGTTATTAGTATCAGGAGTAGACACCTGTCATATCCAACTAGTCCACAGCTCATTTGGGATTAGTGGCTATATAAATAAACAGGACAAGTGGCCATGTCTGTCCGTGTGTGTGGACTGTATAGTCTTTTTACTATCCTGTGTTGGCATGCAAGGTTCGAGCCAGTTCATCAGTCAACATAATCCCTTTGCTTTTGGAGATTTGTTTTATATGCTTGATTCTGCTGTGGTAATGAATGATCCAGTGTTTGTATGTTATTTATCAGTGTCATCAACTGTTTGATGGAGAATATTGACAGTGATGATATGACTGACTCTTGTGAAGAGAAGCTGCTGGAGATACAGTTCTTCATCATGAGAGACTTTAGGTATGTACACACTCTTTTTTTCATCCATCTTCCCCACCTTGGTGAGTCGGTCAACTCAATCCAGGGCCATTTGAACTTGAATACTCTTGATCATGGGTTTGAATCTCAGATTCCCCAGTTTATGATTCCTGGTTTGTCATCACCATTGGTGTGCCTAATCATGTGATCTTGGGTTGAATCCTAGATTTGCACTGAACTCGGGGACAGAGTTGCCTCCCTTAGGCGTGCCTTTATCCTCTAGTTGTGGGTTTGAATCTCAGATCTCCCCTGATTATGATTCCTGCTTTGTCAGCACTATTGGTGGGGTGAATCTCACTCAAAAGAATCTCAGATCTCCCCTGATTATGATTCCTGCTTTGTCAGCACTATTGGTGTTGAATCTCACTCAAAAGAATCTCAGATCTCCCCTGATTATGATTCCTGCTTTGTCAGCACTATTGGTGGGGTGAATCTCACTCAAAAGAGGCAGGGAAAGAGTTGCCTCCCTTAGGCGTGCCTGAATCCTCTGGTTGTGGGTTTGAATCTCAGATCCCCCTGATTATGGTTCCTTGTCAGCATCATACCCATCCACCTGTTGTCATTATATAGCTGGAATAGTGCTTACCATGGCATAGGACACGATTCACTTTCTCCTTTGAGTGAAACCTCATTAATTCAGACAGAACCAATCCCATTGAAATTGTCTAGATTAACAAGTTTCTGAATTATCAAATGTTTCGTTAATGTTTCTTTGTAATAGTAATAAATATGCAGCAGGGTCCATAGCCTAGTGTGTTTGGTCTGTACAGAACCTTACGGAACCAGGGACCTGTTCCAAAAAGCGATTGTAGCTCTATGGCTGTCGTAAGTCTATGTTAAAGTGTAGGAGTTACAATTGTCTTAGTGCTAATGCTTTGTGGAACGGGGCCCTGACATGTAATTTTGCTGTGACCTATCAATAACAAATACTATTGCAGGACAGTGTCAAATCTAAGAGTCTCACATGTATGAAGGTCGCAGTCTCTTGATATTAACATTGCATCAGAAATATTTCAGCCATATGGCGATGTCATGATACTTGTAAGGCTCCAGATACTGATTTCATACATAAATCATATGTATATGAACTTGACACATGGACCAAAGGTCCAAGTGAACTTTTGCTATGGTTTGTTTGTCTGTTTTGAGTAAACGTCTTTTTTCCTTAAAATATGTTCCAGAGATGTGTACACATTTTTCTGTCCTTTCTAACACTGAGGTTGGTCTCTCAGGGCATCATGTAAGGGGAGGGGAGGGAATCAAGGGTTTAAAGTGTTGGCTTGTAACACCAAAGAATGGGGTTAACATGTTATGAAGCCCAATTTTGGTTTGGTAGTTGGAATCTAAGACCTGCCTCATTTTGGCCTTTCTCACTAAACCCGTGAAGATTCCGGGATAGCATAGGTCTTTAGCAACCCATGCTTGCCGTAAAAGGCGACTATGCTAGTCGTAAAAGGCGACTTATGGGATCGGGTTGTCAGGCTCGCTGACTTGGTTGATGCGTGTCATCGATCCCAATTGCATAGATCGATGCTCATGATACTAATCACTGGATTGTCTGGTCCAGACTCGATTATTGACAGACCGCCGTCATATAGCTGGAATATTGCTGAGTGCGGCGTTAAACAACAAACCAACCAACCAACCAACCTTTCTCACTAAACTCACTCATTCAAACACTTCAGGTTGATAACCATGGTAACTTTTTGGCTACATACTATTTCTATGTTTCGATTACATAATATCAAAATGGTTATGATACATGTGTATAAGTCTGTAATTTCATTTGTTGAGGTTGAAAATCGCCAAGTTTCTTTTGTTATTCATTAAATTAAACCAACCGTAGATGAGTAGGATGTCATTGTCATTGAGATTTTGGCTCATTCCTGGGGCTGGACATTTTAGCATCATCGATGTTAGGGTATCTAATTTAGGACTGTTTCTCCGTTGAGAAAGGAAGGTGAGCCTCAGAGCCTTGTCTCTATTTGAGCTAAGATTATTGCAAGTCTGCGTTAGAAATAATTTATCATAAGAATACGGAGTCCCTGTTGTTATGGCACAAATTGCTATCTTACCTTTTCTGGCACTGACATCCAAAGCATGAATTCCTAGATCTATATATTGCTTTTTTTCTAGACACATGTTAGAATTTTATGATTTTCAGAGTGTATGTTGTTTCTTTTCTTTTGAACTACTGTCATGTTTCTTTTGTGATGGACACACTTTAAATACATTTCCTTTTGAGGAACTAGTGTTAAAATGGCAAGCTGCTGATAAAACTGAAAATAACGTGAAACTTCAAATAATATGAAACAAAACTTGATATGACAACCTGGTGACAGTACTGACATCCACTTGCTCTGTTGAACTTTTTAAGATTGAGATATTCTTTCATTACACTGCACTGTAATGTGTCATTGTAATGGAGCTTTATACAAGGGAATAACACTGGACTAATGGCAGGGTCCTTTTAGCACAGATCACAATAATCACTCCAGGTGAATGGTAAAAGTTTCTCTTCACTTACTGGTCTTGAAATTTGGCAACATGAATCTTGCAGTAGTTTGGGTAAGGGAAAATTAATACCCTCTTGTCCAGTTTGGGCAGTAATCCTTGCACTTACATTGGCACCAAACTGTTCAGGTTTCTATCTAAAACTCAGCAATATAATGCTTAACTAATAGTTTCTTCCCTGGGTTTCTCTACATGCTCAAAGAATGCTGTTTGACATTGCTTCTGTAGGCTGCATTTGCTTTGCTGATTTTATCTTTGATGTCAAACATTGTGTGAGATCCGAACCTGCCAGCTCAGGGCCGCATTGTATTTTAGGTTAGGAATGCGTTCAGGTGTACTGGGTCTCTTCCTCTCAACTCTCCCTTCTGATCTCATTAAAATTAGACCTTGCCCTCCGATGGATCCCTCTCTGTGTGACGATCTGATGTCGCCTCCACAGAAGGGTGTGTCAGGTCAAAGCCAGGGAGAGCTTTTGACTGTCCAATCAAAATGATCAATGCCAATTAGAAGTTGGCTTTCTAGAATTATTTGGCTTCATTTCTTTACCAGAAATTTCGATTTCAATGAAAGGAAAACCACAGAAAACACATATTCCTTTTGATGGTACTTCCCTTTTAGGTGTAGAAGCCACGACACTCAAAATTGATAGGGTGTATAAAATATCAACAACAAAATAATGTCCCAACCTTTATGATTTACTTTTGCTTTCAAGATACAGAAATCAGATACGTTGGTCTGAATACTTTGCTGATTTTTATGTGAATTTAGCTTTTACTGCTGTTTGGGTGAGTTAAATGTTCACCTGATGCTATATTCTATGGAGATGTCCTCAGATCTTCACATAAACATGCATCGTATCAGAGTAAGAGATCTGATTTTAATGAGATTGCCCTCAGTACTAACACCATAGTTTGCAGACTCTGTGCTAAATGCTCTTCAGTGTCCTACTCCCAGCTAGCCTTAAGCCATCATTTTCAACAGATTTTTAACTTAAATAGGCTTTTGTCAACCACGTTAACAAGCCCACATTATATCACATGGGGTTTTTTAACCAGTGGTTGAGGATAAAGAGTCATTCTAACTAATTATTTCCATCTAAGTTTGCATCTAAGGGGCATAACATTGGATGTTGAAATGGAGTGTTTTGTTTGATGGGTTTTAACTGTGGTACTCTATTGACTTGCAGACTAGATACCCATTTGTACAAATCGTGTAAGACAGATGCAAAGAAATTTTGCCAAGCTGGGGATGACTGGTTCAACCCTCGTTCCATGAAACCAGATAACAACCCTTTTATTCTGCCATGCCTCCATGGCTCGCAGGTGAGGCGCTTGCTCAGATCTCCTCCAAGACAGAGAGGGGAGGAGGGGCTCGCACATCCGTCACTAGATGCAAACTGCTCTCTAACCGAGTCACAACATGAAATAGCGTTAGCGCTAGTCTTATATCTTTACCTATCTAATGTGATCCGCTGTCACTAGTGAAACTTTTTTATGCTTTAGCAGTGTTCGAAGTTAAAGGGGGTTCAGGGGTCCTTAAAGCTTGCCATGGTATTTGAATCGACAGACCTCTTTAAAATTTCAATTTAACAGGGTTAATACAAGGACCCATATACTTTCAGGGTTAGTTTCGAACACTGTTTAGTAGTATAGATAACAGTTAACAAAATAAAAAGCAGTTTTTGTCTAGTTTCAAAGGTGTTGCTCATTGTTTCTGTAGAACACTCCACCTTTCCTATTCCTATTGCGGTAAATATGCTCAGTTTCGGTTCTCCTTCGCATCCATCAGAACCAAGTCTATCATCCAAATCTAGAGTTGTTGTGAAGGCTGAGTGTTCTTTAGAAGCCCCTTCTCTTGTTTTGGCCATTAGCATGGTTATTCTTGTCCTCAAGATACTTTGGTTTTTTTTAATGTGCATTTGAAGACGTAGTTATTTGATGTGCACAGTGTTCTACGGATGTGCCTCCACAGCGTGTTTCTGTTGTGTATTACCAAATTTGTAGCATGCAACATGACTGTCATGCCAGCCCCACACTGTCAGATGGTATTGCATGGCATGTGCTGTCATTAACTATCTAACACAGTCCGTGCATGGATAGGAAACATTTACTGCTGACTCAGTTACTAATTTTCTTAAGCACCGTCACTTATGCCTTGGCAATTCAATGAGAATCTGTAGGTATAGGTTGGTCATTTGGTTTTAAAACTCAGTGTTGAAATTAGCTGATAGTGTTATGAGTTTGTGTTATGATCATACTGTTATGTGATCAGGTTTGTGTGTTGTTTAACGCCGCACTCAGCAATATTCCAGCTACATGACGGTGGTCCGAAAATAATCAAGTCTGAACCAGACAATCCGGTGATTGACATCATGAGCATCGATCTTTGCAATTAGGATATGATAACATGCATCAACCAAGTCAGCGAGTCTGACCACCTGATCCCGTTGATCGCCTCTTACGATAAGCAGAATGACCTTTGACAGCAAGCATGGGTTGCTGAAGACCTATTCTAACCCGGATCTTCACAGGAATATGCTATCAAGATAGGTCATAGTGTTATTATGAGTTCATAGTGTTACAATGAGGTCATGTTGAAGTAGTAAATTGCTAAAAGCAGAGTAAAACCATCTTCATTGTGTTATGATGAGATGATGATAAGATCATGGTGAGACTATTGTGTTATGATAAAGTAATGTTATTATTAGACCTTGGTCTTTTGATGCCATTGTGATGTGGTCATAGTCTAATCATTGTGCTGTTGTGATCATAGAGACATTATGGTGTTATTGTGAGGTCATGGTGCAATTCAGTGTGTTGTGATGAGATCAGTGTTATCACTTAAGCATGGAGTTATTGTGATGAGATTTTAGTGAGATTATGGTGTTATAAGGTCATGCTATGAGATCATAGTGTTTTCACTTTATCATCGTGTTATCATGGTGCAGTCATTGTGTAATCATAGTTCAGGAAAGAATTGAGTAACTACAAGAACTCTTGCAAATTCAGTAGCTCTCAGAACCTGACATTGGTGACATTAGCGCTTCAGGTTCAAGCATTTGGTTAACATAAAATTCTGCATTTGAGCATGTTTGTAATCTGAAAACCGGTTCTTTTGTTCATCAGTAAACATGGAATAGACCATGGTCGAACAGGAATATACCTGCCTGGTAGTCCTTGTTAATATGCATCGTTTATACAGTATTCAACTCGGTACCAGGGATTCGGGGTTGGAAATAGTCCCCACCAAACTTTGCTGTTTGTTTGTTTCAGTTATATGACTGCGGTCTGTAAATAATTGAGTCTGGACCAGACAACCTAGGGATTGACATCAAGAGCATCAATCTATGCATGCGTTAACCAAAACAGCTAGTTTGACCACTTGCTTCCATTCATTGCCTCTTAGAACAAGCATCTGTTACTGAGCAACTGACCGCCTCCGTGGTCAAGTGATAGAGCGTCTGCCCGGAGAGTGGAAGGTCCGGGGTTCGATCCCCGACCGCGTCATACCAAAAGACGTTAAAAGATGGTACTTGTTGTTACCCTGTCTGGCGCTCGGAGTCAGTATACTGTGTCTGAGTGGGGTATTCATGTTTAAAAGCGGCATGGTATCTCAGTGAGCTAGCACTATAAATCGGCATCAGCCCGGACTAGTACAAGCAGCCACACACACACACACACGTGCATGCACGTCGCTATATATATGTCAATCACAGGTTTGTCTGTCCCAAACTCGATTACAATGTATTTCAATGCTAGTATCATTGCTGGAATATTGCTGAGGGTGATGTTAACTGACCCAAACAAATACCTCAATACTAATGTGAAGCATACTTTGGAATGTAGAAGGCATGAATGTAGGACACTAAACGCTATGGCCAGTTTCCTGAGTCAGCAGTATTTTTTCCAAGGCATGCTTTAACAAGCAAGACAGTATGAGCATGATGTAGTGTGCACCCAGAGGAACCAGAGTGTGTTGCAGGAGAAGTCATTTCATTATTTGTGATTTCTGTTCTTGCCACCCTTTTAAGCACAGCACACTTCCAGAGGGAGCGACCTGCAGCAATCGCGGTGACATTCTAGTTAACATCATCTCTGAAAAGTAGTTTCACAATATCCGTGGGCCCCGTCATCGATTATGAAGTCCAAAACATTGTCTCTCAGACGATGATGAAACAGAAGCTTATCAGTCTTTGTCTTTATGACAGCAGGGCAATATAGGATGGCTGATTTAACATCAGTGGTACCGGTAATAGAAACCGAAAATTGAATTAGTATATTTTTTTATCATGACAATATTTTGATTTCCTCAACATGCTCAAGAGCTATCACTTTCGTTAACTATGCAGTTTTTATTCTTAATGAACAAAACTTTATGTTAATGTCTAGGGCCTGTTTACATGAAGAAAATGTCATGCGGCTCTTGAGGAGTTCCAAACACCATTGTGAAAATATTGTTTGTGGAACAGGCCACTGAAGGTTATCATTTGCCTTGTTAAAGCAGTTAATAATAATAATGATAATAATAACTAATAACTAAAGTGTCCATTAAAGGATTCCATACGAAGATAATTGCAAACTATATTGCTCTGCTGTCAGTTTAGTCAAGGGCTAGTGCGACTTGGTGAGGCAGCTTGCAGCAGTGTGATAATATATAACCAGCTATACTAGCCAGTTAACCTAATCCCCGAAACTCCCATCCAATCTGATGCCAAACATAACCCAAACCAGAGGACAAGTGCGCCACTACATGCACTGTATAATCAGCTTGCTTGTCATCAAGTGCAAGGATGCCAAGTTGTCAGTGGCTAGAACACCTGTTGAATAGTACACCATGTCACAGCCCACACTGTGTAGACCCATCACCCTGCCTCCTTGCCCTGTCTGTAAACCTTACCCCTTTTCCATTTGTGTCCGGCTAGACTTGATAATCAGATGTTCAGGAGATGCCGTCAGTTCGCAAAGGACCTCTGTGAAGCCCCTGTTAACTGGCATGAAAAATCATCCAAGAAGGCAGGCGAAGTACTTGCCTGTCTGTACCGCCACCTACGGAAACCTAGACAAGAAGAAAAGAAGGTTTGGAACCCTCACAAGGCTTTTCTGTAGCACAGACAATACTTAAGTTGGGGAGATTTCAGGTGGAATTTGTTCTTTGATTCAGAAACACGAAAAGTAAAATATGCCTGGAAAAAAGTTCAGCATCACTTACTATTTTATATACATAAAACAGCCATGTTTTGGAATCCTATGCTGTATTACGTTTCTAATAAAACACATATATTTACTTTCCAAAGTGATATGCCGGTAATCATATTGAAAAAATTGAATTGGTATTCTGATATGTTTTTTGACTGCTCCATGGCAGTAGTTACCATGGTTACTGACAACCGTTTCAAATGCTTTTTCTGTTTCTATGTGATATGATATGTCTTTGCAACCATCTGGTGAAACAAAGTGTTTTTGTACTGTTCATCAGTTGTCGACATCTTTAGACATTTACCAAAATGAGATGAATGTGATATGTAGATACTTGCAAATGATACAACAAAGTTACAACAAAGTTACAATCAAGGCGCTGTGATGCTTAGCTTTTTCCAGGTGTATAGATCTCATTTCACTTTTTTGGGGGTAGATTTTCTGATTTAATAAATTTGTGTTTATCACCAAGATCACATAAGTACTGAAACAAATCTGTCTAGAAAACATTCTTTATATGATTCATAATAGGGACAATTTCCCTGATATAGTTTTAAGCGTGACATGTTTAGGAAGACTTAAGTATATTCTGTGTGACCTTTGTGCCCGACCCTCACCTTGCAAAGATTTTATGGTGTGGGAACCGACAGTTTCTGCACTCGGCATCAAACTGTGTGGTTTTCTTCTTTGGTAGAAGGAGTTGATGAGGAAACAGCTCCTGTCACTAATACATTCATTTGCTTTCTAGTCCAAGAGGTGTCAAATTTATAACAATATTTTCAATCTTGAGTCACATTGTTCAGTATTGTGATAAAACTTGATAGCTCCGTATGTGTCTACTTAGAGATATGGAGTGAAACTGAAACGTATTTTCAAGTTAATCAAACTTTCTTGCATTTGAATCCAAATTGATTTTTCCTGCAAAAGGGACTGGCCATTTCCTATTTGTAGGGGGGGGTCCTGAGATATTTGTTCAGGATAGAATATTTTCGTTGGTCATTGCTTCAAGACAGTTTGTTTTTTCTTTGAAATGAGCCGAACGAATATTTTTTCAGGAACTCAAAAATTGTTTGCATTGTGAAACACTGTAAAACTGGGAGCCTCGACAACATCGATCCAGCTTCTGCCTTCCTTGGATTGTAGATAGACTACAGCTAAAGTGTAGTACTTTCAACGGATGACCAGCTATCATGTTTTATTGTACACAACGCAGGTTCCTCTGCTACCATGCTGCTTCCCAGGCCCATCCTGTCTAATGTCCCTACTATTCTGCCCGAGGCCTTTGCTACTTTCCGACGTTTACGAGATTGACTTCAATCTCGTCAGTCCAACTTACTGGCGATACAGGCACTCATGGGTTGTCTTCTACCATGTGGGTCCTGATTTGGATGGTGATATTGCTACTCTCTGCCCCAAGTGCTCTGCTATTACTTCGCCTATGGAGGATCGCAATCTCGCGCACATCTCCAGGTATCATTGGACCTACTTCGTCTTCAGAAGTAGCACCTGCAACTAAAGAGTGAGCAACGTCGACTGCAATTCAACCTTCATGAGGTTATTGGAGCAAAACTAGTTCTTTTTCATAGCCAAGGTCTTGGTCGTCAAGAACAACGTGGTTACCTCCATCGTGCGTTCCGTCTTGTTCACTGCTTCCAAGGGCATCAGCCAAGCCAGGCGACTCATCCTCTAAGTGACTCACATCAGCTAGGGGATGACTGGGAACTTCTGCCCCAAGCCGTACCCTAGAAGAAGCTCCAGTAGGTGTAAGACAAAGTCTTTTTGCAGTGAACTGGTCCATCCTGGCCAACCCTTTTGTTATGTTTATCCTGCAAAATGGATACCGGCTGCACATTCGAGGTATTGACATTGAGCCGTACATTGGCGTTTGTTTCCAGGCCCATGCAGATCCAGACATCCTTCTGTGACATCCAGAGTTTACAAAGCAGCTTCTTCATCAGCTAGGCTGGCTCATCAGCTTTGCTCCCACTCAACGGCTCCAGTTCATTGGTGCTCTATTTGACACCAGATAGGGCATGATGTTCGTTCCTCCAGACAGGTGGTTCAAGATATAACATTTAGTGCTGCTGGCACTCAGACAGCCTCTTCCACTTAATGGCAATAGCTGCTAGGTCTTCTGACGTCGGCACAAGCACTCACTCAAATAGGTCAACTTCGTCCAATCCAGTGCTTCCTGAAGCCCTACCTCAAGAGCGATAATTGCTAGGTCTAGACACAGTACCTTTTCATTGACGCATCGTCCATGGGCTGGGGAGTGCACTTCAATGATCTACGGTTGGCAGGGCACTGGTCCATCGAAGAAAAGACTCAATATCAACAACCTTGAATTCAAGTCGGTTATTCCAGCGGTGTCACACTGGGCAGAGCTCCTTCATGAGAGACACCTCATGATCCAGTTGAACAATCTATCAGTCAACTTATGTATTAATAAGATTGGCTCCACCAAATCATTGTTGCGCTTGTCACGGATGATTGAATTCTTCCGGTTGATCAACACCCTGAACAACGATATCATAGCGACTCCCTGTCCTGACCCATGCCCAGATGTTGACCTCTTCGCAACCAGGTTCAGTGCTCAGCTACCATGGATTGACACTCCAATTCCAGACCCTCAGGCATGGGACCATGACGCTCTGGCCACTCTACCTCGGGTCATTCAGAAAGTGGTATACGCCAACCAATTTCAACTGCTTTTGGTTGTGCCCTATTGGCCAACGCGAGGTTAGTTCACAAAGCTGGTACAGATTGCGGGACAATCTTCTACTCCAGCCTCACTCCCACCTACTGCACCCATCGCCCAAAACCCATCTTTGCACTGGGCTCATCTCCAGAAGTCACTTGTCGCCAAAGGGTGTTCGAAGAGTGTAGCCAAGACCATCACTGAGGCTCACCATTCCTCCACTAAGATCTTATATGACCATAAATGAAAAGGTTCGAAGCCTACTGCCGAGCTCGACATGTCACCAAGCCAACCACTGCTTCTCCTCAACAAATCTGAGATCTACTTAGATGATTAAAGGACCCACTTTGGCTGCATATCTTGCTGCGATCAACACTGTGTCATTGCCTCTACAACTGGACCGATGATCTCCACGGTTGCTGAGCTACAGTCCCTCATTCGGTCCTTCAAGTTGGCTGATGGGTCCCCTCACTTGGGATCTTAACCTCATCCCCTGCCATTTGACTTCTGCAGAGTTTGAACCACTTGCTTCAAGGGACTTCAAGTTGATCACCCTTAAGACAGTTTTCCTCCTGGCCCTTGCCACAGCTGCTAGAGTGAGTGAGATCCACACTCTTTCTGATATTAAGGTCTAGTTTGAGAGAATGCAGAATGTGAAGGTCTTTCTGGGCCTTCACTGGGACTTCATTGCGAAGAATCATCTTCCGGGACAGCCAGCATCTATCCTGAACCCAGATGACCATGAAGACATGTCTTTATGCTCCGTATCTATCTCGAGACTGTGATGCCACTTCAAAAGACTCTTCATCCCACTTTCCACGATGGCCACAATGGAAGTCTCCCATACAACAATGTCTATTTGTCTTCTCTTGACTATCCTTCGGGCCTACGCCTTCACTGGATTGCCTCCTCCTTTGACAGCAAATCCACATGAAACTCAAGCCGTCACCTCTACCATGGCCTTGCACAGCATTTGTACCCGGTCCATTATTATGGAGGGATGTTGTGGAAGTCCTAAACTGTCTTCGCTTCCCATTATTTATGTGACATCTCCGTAAACGACGTTCAGGGCTTCCACCAGTTTGGTCCAAAGGTGGGATAAATGCATAGTGTTAAATAGGATAAGTTACATTTCACATTAAATTGTGCATTTCTGTACTTATCGATCTCACACACTATTTGTCCACCCAACCACCCCCACACCACGGCTCTTCTAGCATGTCAGCTCTAAGAAAGAGGATGATGTGGTAGGGGTAGTCAGGTGATCAAGTCATGTAAGCTCACAATACACGAGATTACTGTTTGTGACCCGTTTGCTTGGGTGGTGACCGTGATGATGCGGGATGTGTTCGGGTGAATTGTTTTTTAGAAGCTGGAAACTTTGTTCAAGTGTGTTTCCACATAAAATGAAAAGAAGAAAGAAGAAATGCATAGTGTGAGATAGGATAAGTGTAAAAATATACAAATTTACAATTTTCTTTGAATATCACAGGCCTTCCTCTACCCCCAGAATATCAAATGGCTGGTCCCTTACACTCATCGGGAAATAAAAGACTTGCCTGAAATGTTTCACCGAGTGACATTTTGGCTCTACTAGAAGAGTTTGAAAAATCTTCTATTTGATAGTTCCCTTGTATGTTATTGTTTTTCGGTTCATAAAATATGTACACTATGAGATTTATTTATGATGTTTTGATTTCTGAGGATCAATTTGACACTTCATGTTCATAGTGTAGTATGATTAGAAGTTTGTTTTTTCTTCAGAGTTTATCCGATGTGGGCCGGAATCTCTGGAACTCTGTAGACGAGATTCACTCTGGATGGTTTCTCAGCCCTTCATTTGTAGCATCTCTATAGATTAGACCCTGTGTTTGTAGTGGTCTTTAGATGTATCTGTATTTTGCCTTGTTTGTAGTGTTGATAGTTAATTGATTGTGAATATTGATGGCACATACATGTAATGTAACCGTTTTGTGCTTTTTGTAGAGAGTTTGAATATGTATCTAGAAAGTATGTTAGAGAATTGTAGATGGTTATTTTTCACAGTATAACGAATGAAAAGCATCATTTATACAAGTTGAGATTAACCTTAATTATTGATAACCTGCTCAAATCAGACCTTTCACCTCCAACTTAGTCAACAACTGGATCTTGTATCCAGGGGTCATGTTTGTGTATTTTTGTTATTATCTTGGGATAAGAAAACAATGAATTGTCTGGTAATAACATGAACAATGACTTGGAACAATTATTAAAAGTGCCTGCCTACTATTAACACAGGAATGTTCTAATGATTCGTGAGGGCTAGAAAAGCAAGAACTGTAATAGTTTTACATTTTGAATCCTGGTGTTAAAACAAGTGTTGTTGACTGCAAGGTGACAGGTCTGATGGTATGACTAGTTCCTGTGGACTGGCAAGTATTGCAGTGTTGTGTTGGCTGTGGCAGGTATCACGGGCCTGCAAGCAGGAGATCAAGAGGGTGATGAAGTCCTATGCTCTCAGTGTGGAGCTCAACCCCGAGGTACAGGCCAAGTGCCTGTCTGACCTGGGCAACTTCTGCTCCAACAACAAGGGGGACACAGCTGTGGGGGCGGTAGGTAGTCTCTAGACACTCCACCTTACTTTCTGAACAAGCTTCATCAAGTACTTAAATAAGCCTAAAATGATTGAGATGATTGGTTGATAGTGCTGATTACTGATGCTGATGATGCAGTTTGTTACAGGACTCTGTTTGTTGACTAAGGTGTGTTCATTGTTTGTGTGACTCTTTAGGAAATGGAGTGCCTGCAGAACAACTATGACGATTTGAGTGAGGGCTGCCAAAAGGTGATCGGGGAACTGGTGGAGGATGAGGATGAAGATATTGAGCTTGACCACATCCTCATGAAGTCCTGTACACCCATGATCAAGAGGTTCTGTAATGTAAGTGTTATTAATCCAGAGGTTCTGTAATGTAAGTGGCCATGATCAAGAGGTCCTGTAATGTAAGTGGCCATGATCAAGAGCTTCTGAAATGTAAGTGGCCATGATCAAGAGGTCCTGTAATGTAAGTGGCCATCATCAAGAGCTTCTGAAATGTAAGTGGCCATGATCAAGAGGCTCTGTGTCATTAATCAAGAGGTTCTGTAATGTAATGTGTCATTAATCAAGAGCTTCTGTAATGTAAGTGTCATTAATCAAGATCTTCTGTAATGTAAGTGTCATTAATCAAGAGGTTCTGTAATGTAAGTGCCCATGATGAAGAACTTCTGTAATGTAAGTGGCCATCATCAAGAGGTTCTGTAATGTAAGTGTCATTAATCAAGAGATTCTGTAATGTAAGTGGCCATGATCAAGAGTTTCTGTAATGTAAGTGTCATTAATCAAGAGATTCTGTAATGTAAGTGGCCATGATCAAGAGCTTCTGTAATGTAAGTGGCCATGATCAAGAGTTTCTGTAATGTAAGTGTCATTAATCAAGAACTTCTGTAATGTAAGTGGCCATGATCAAGAGCTTCTGTAATGTAAGTGGCCATGATCAAGAGGTTCTGTAATGTAAGTGTCATTAATCAAGAGATTCTGTAATGTAAGTGGCCATGATCAAGAGGTTCTGTAATGTAAGTGTCATTAATCAAGAGATTCTGTAATGTAAGTGGCCATGATCAAGAGCTTCTGTAATGTAAGTGGCCATGATCAAGAGTTTCTGTAATGTAAGTGTCATTAATCCAGAGGTTCTGTAATGTAAGTGGCCATGATCAAGAGGTTCTGTAATGTAAGTGTCATTAATCAAGAGATTCTGTAATGTAAGTGGCCATGATCAAGAGCTTCTGTAATGTAAGTGGCCATGATCAAGAGTTTCTGTAATGTAAGTGTCATTAATCCAGAGGTTCTGTAATGTAAGTGGCCATGATCAAGAGCTTCTGTAATGTAAGTGGCCATGATCAAGAGTTTCTGTAATGTAAGTGGCTGTCATCAAGAGATTCTGTAATGTAATTGGCCATCATCAAGAGCTTCTGTAATGTAAGTGTCATTAATCAAGATCTTCTGTAATGTAAGTGTCATTAATCAAGAGGTTCTGTAATGTAAGTGGCCATGATGAAGAACTTCTGTAATGTAAGTGGCCATGATCAAGAGTTTCTGTAATGTAAGTGTCATTAATCCAGAGTTTCTGTAATGTAAGTGGCCTTCATCAAGAGATTCTGTAATGTAAGTGGCCATGATCAAGAGGTTCTGTAATGTAAGTGGCCATGATCAAGAGGTCCTGTAATGTAAGTGGCCATGATCAAGAGCTTCTGTAATGTAGGTTTCCATGATCAAGAGCTTCTGTAATCTAAGTGGCCATGATGAAGAGGTTCTGTAATGTAAGTGGCCATGATGAAGAACTTCTGTAATGTAAGTGGCCATGATCAAGAGGTTCTGTAATGTAAGTGGCCATGATCAAGAGGTTCTGTAATGTAATGTGTCATTAATCCAGAGGTTCTGTAATGTAAGTGGCCATGATCAAGAGGTTCTGTAATGTAAGTGGCCATGATGAAGAACTTCTGTAATGTAAGTGGCCATGATGAAGAACTTCTGTAATGTAAGTGGCCATGATCAAGAGGTTCTGTAATGTAAGTGTCATTAATCAAGAGTTTCTGTAATGTAAGTGGCCTTCATCAAGAGATTCTGTAATGTAAGTGGCCATGATCAAGAGGTTCTGTAATGTAAGTGGCCATGATCAAGAGGTCCTGTAATGTAAGTGGCCATGATCAAGAGCTTCTGTAATGTAGGTTTCCATGATGAAGAGGGTCTGTAATCTAAGTGGCCATCATCAAGAGGTTCTGTAATGTAAGTGGCCATGATGAAGAACTTCTGTAATGTAAGTGGCCATGATCAAGAGGTTCTGTAATGTAAGTGACCATGATCAAGAGGTTCTGTAATGTAAGTGGCCATGATCAAGAGCTTCTGTAATGTAAGTGGCCATGATGAAGAGCTTCTGTAATGTAAGTGGCCATGATCAAGAGGTTCTGTAATGTAAGTGGCCATGATGAAGAGCTTCTGTAATGTAAGTGGCCATCATCAAGAGGTTCTGTAATGTAAGTGGCTATGATCAAGAGCTTCTGTAATGTAAGTGGCCATCATCAAGAGGTTCTGTAATGTAGGTGCCATTGATCAAGAGGTTGTGTGATGTAAGTGTCCATCACTAAGAGGTTCAGCACTATAAGAATGGGTTCCCAGAATGCTATGCTTGTCCAGAGTGGTAACTATTGAGGATCTGATGTCGACCTGGCTGTTTGTGTGTCATTGTACCCTGATGTCATGGATCGTTGCTCACACAGTCAACCACTGGGTTGCCTGTTCCAGACTCAATTATTCACAGACCGCTGTGACATGTCATGTAAAACTTGAAAGCAATCAGTCAGTTTGTTGAAAATGAGCTGATCTAAGGGCCCGAATGTCTGACGGAAACACTGCTGACAGGTTTCATTTCTCGTTGCAGGAGCTGCTGGACAGTGATGCTGATCCCGGGGATGTCCTAGAGTGTCTCATTGAACACAAGAACAACCATGACATGGACTCCAAGTGTGCTGCAGGAGTGGAGCATCACCAGCTGGTCAGTTCACTTTCCTTGTCCTTAAGCTGCAGGAGATACATGTACTACGCGTTGGGATCCTGGGCAATCTACACATGTTGTAAGAGGCAACTGGATCGGGTGTTGAATATCAGTGACTTGGTTGATGGTGTCTGAATGACACAATGCTAAGTTTACTCTCAAAGCAAAATTATCAAATGAGTGAAAGGAAAATTGTGTGAACTTCATGATGAGAGAGATAAAGATTGTGATGTCATCTGAAATGAAGCTATGGTAACAAATGGGTTCAGGGAGACATCATAATAATTGAGTATAATGCGTGTCAACTCATTCCCTCCACATAAGTCTGATATGGACATCCCTTCACACAGGCTGCAACCAAATCCACTAATCTGAAGCTAGTGTCTAGTAAAATTATCTTTGGTTCATTGAGCTTGGATTGAAATAGTCCAATTAAAATAAACTGAAAATGATCCTAAGAGTAAACTCAAAAGTTTTTGGCCAACTTCAGATTAGAGTTACTTCCCTTTGGTTTGAGTAGTTACAAGCTCCTCACAGCGATAGCCCTTTCGCGGAGCTCTCTATACCATCGCTGCCACCAGTCATAACTCCCCACTGTGATAGGTGGCCACAACCATGCTTGGAGTTGAACTCGCAACCAAATGACGGTTATGTTTACAAACAAGTGACGACTGTCGTGACTCCGAATACACTTATCGCTGCTAAATTACTTTCTTTGTTTGTCAATTTGAATTTCTGTTTCATTAAAACTATCGTGTTATTGATATAGTAAGAATTTAAGGGTGAAGTTAGTTGATTTTCCCGTTAGTCTGCAATCACTTATACCCCTATATACCCCTATATGTTATATGTGTATGTTCTATATTCGCATTGCTCGTTTATTTTCTTGTGAAAATACTCGTTTGTGACTATTTGTGATGCGTGTGTTGTAACCATGTTTTGCTCTTTGTTCATAGTACAAACAAAATGTCTGACATGGATGTTTCACCGTCCTCCACCCCCTCTACCCCCGCAACCAGGAGCTGCGGGGTGTGCCGCAAGCGAGCGCTACCGGCTGTATGTGCAGTCCGTTTCCACCCCTGTGGTGGCCGGCTCGTCCGGTCGGGGTCCCCCTGCGGGTACCACCACCACGGCTGCGGCGGATCCCTTGGCGGCCCGTGGGCTGTCCGGGGATTCCGTCGCTGCATTACTTGCATAACTTGTGGACTCCAAGCTGGCGGCCTTATCTCAGGATAGGCCGCTTTGGTGGCCGCGGGGTCCACCGGTACGGCGGCGGCTCCCGTGGTCACCGGTCCTTCCCCCGAACCGTTGCTCCCGCTATCGGTTAAGGACCGCGTGGCCATGGTTTATGACCTCTTTGAGGACATGCCCCGGCCGGTACCGCGGGGAATCCACGACTGTGGGTTCCTCCGAGGTATACGATGAATCTTCCGACTCGGCTTTCCCCGCATCAACCTTGCTGCGCGGTATCAAGCCTTCCTTGGAGAACGCCTTCGCGGCGACCTCCGGTCGGGGTCTCCCGTTGCCTCCGACGTCGTGGAGAAAGGGTTTATTCCCGGTACATGACCTTGCCTTTCCCGAGGCTGGTCCTACCGCGGAGGCCTATGTTGAGCGGTTGGGTGTCCGTGCCCCACCGGCTGCTACGGTAACGCAAGCTACCTTGCACCAGCTGGACGCCCTCGCTCGGCACTCCATGTCTCACGGAGACACTTACTTGGCTGCAGCGGCCAGTCTGGTCGCTGGTTCTCCCACGGACCGTGACCAGCGCATTTACAACTGCCTGCTCAGTTTAAATGCTTCCCTGGAGTACGTTGCCGAGGACTCTCGGCACACACTTGCTCTTGTTGGGTCCCTGCATAGGCGCCTGGGTGCCGCTCCTAACCGGAGCGCGCCCCAGGCTGCTGCGGCCGGTAGGTCTAAGGGGTCGGGTTCTTCTTCCTCTGGGAAGTAGCCCCGCCCTGAGGGCTCTGGTATGGGCAATCAGCTGCCCTTTCGCGGGAAGACGGGGAACTGGGGGAAGCCCAAGTCGTCTAAGGACGGCAAGGGCCCCTCCAGGTGACTCTCATTGGAGGGGTTCGTATGCCGACAGCGCCAACTTCGGTTGGCCCTTAGGCGAACCCGAGTCACTTGGCCCTGGACAGTTGCGCCTGCCGCAGCCTGTCAGGGCCCCCTCTCCTTCCCCAGTGGGAGCCAGACTCCAGACTTACTGGGAGAATTGGGAACAAGTGTTCGACGACCCGTGGGTGGTCAACACGATTCGGTACGGCTATCGGCTTGATCTCAAAGCGAATCCGCCGCTCACCGTTGCCCCGTTGGCAGGTTTCGATTCGGAAACCGATCTTCCCATCCTCGCCGATGCCATCGGCAGGTTGGTGGAGAAGGGGCAGTACGGGAGTTAGCTCTACCAGAAATAACACCGGGGTTTTACTCCAGGATATTTCTCGTTCCCAAGTAGGACAGTGCCGAACTCAGAATGTTTCACACGTCCGCTCCCTGGCTGTTCACCCGGTTAACCACCCCCATAGTGGAGTTCCTCCACAGGAGGGGTGTCCGGTACTTCGCGTACCTGGACGACTCGCTAGTAGCAAATCGAATGACGGACGCCCTGTCACGCCATCTCGTTTTCGCACGTCGGCTCTTGGAGCAATTGGGGTGGATTATCAATCTCCCCAAGAGCGAGTTAACCCCTTCTCAGAACTTGCTGTTCATTGGAGGTCGGTTCAACACGGTGTCCCATCGCCTCTTTGTCCCCCCAGACCGGGGGCACAAGATTCAGGCGATGATTGCCAAAGTCTTAGCGGTGCAACAGACTGTTCACTTTTGGGATCAGCTGTTAGGGCTACTTGTATCAGCCCAGGACTTCACCGAACGGGGTCGTCTCCAACTCCGCCCGCTGCAACGGTTTTTAATCCAGTTGTTAGCAACGGAGGTGAACAGTGCGACCGTCGCCCTCCTGATCTAAGATTAAGCTCACGCGGATACAGTGTTCTCATCCGCTGCGGCGATGAAATACCTATCCAGTGGGGATCGGCTCCGACCGCATCTGGAGTGGTGGACGGTCCCTTACAATGTCTTATCAGGAGTCTCTATGCGGCCCTACCGGGCCACGTTGAACCTGTATACAGACGCCTCTCTAGTGGGCTGGGGCGCCCATCTAGAGGGGGAGGTGAGCTCGGGGCTGTGGTGCGTAGACGAACTAGGTCTTCACATCAATTGTCTCGAGTTCAAGGCAGTGATCAACGCAGTCAATCACTGGAAGCATCGTCTTGTCGACGCCCGGCTCATGCTGGCGACCGACAACACGACGGTAGTGTCCTATGTGAACAAACTGGGGGGAACCCACAGTCACTCGCTACTCGATCTCAAGTTCGAGTTTTACGCTCTGGTGGACAGTGTCCCGTGCCAGATACGCGCCCGTCACATCCCAGGTGTGCGGAACGTACTGGCCGATGCTCTATCGAGGCCTCAGGATCCGAGCCCCACAGAGTGGATGCTGAACCCAGTAGTGTTTCAGTGGCTGTGCGAACGTTTGGGTCGTCCGATGGTCGCAACGCGGTTCGACAATCAACTCCCGTTGTTTGTATCACCAGTCCCGGACCCGAGGGCCATCGATCACGATGCTCTCGCGTTAGACTGGACGGGCTTGGACGCTTATGCTTACCCGCCGACAGCGTTGATACCACACATTCTAAGCCGGCTCCGAGGAGTTCGCTGTCGAATTTTACTGATCGCGCCCATGTGGCCGAACAGATCGTGGTACCCCGACTTGCTGACCCAGGTCACGCAGTCGCCACTTCCACTGCCTGTGAGACCGGATCTCTTGATCCACCCTCACACCCGTCAGCTTCATCCAAACGCAGGGCAGTTCCATCTGCACGTGTGGATGTTGTCACCGAGCGTCTGAGGAGAAAAGGTTTTTCTCGCCGGGCGTCTCGGGCATACGTTAGTATGCATCGTGATTCTACCCAGAAGGTGTATAATGCACGTTGGGTTATTTTCACGAAGTGGTGTTGTAAACATCACATTCATTCGCCAGATAAGGTATCTGTGCAGGATATTGCTCGTTTCATGTCTCACTTGCGAGAGACCCGGAAACTCTCCGGGGGTTCCATTGCCAACTATGTCTCGTCCGTTGCTACGGTACGGGACGTTGCTATGGGTACCAGTCTCTCCAAAGAGCCGGTGATACGGGGTATTATCAAGGGTTTCAAACAGCACGATCTTAAGAAGGGCCGCCTTCGGGCACCGGCCTGGGATCTTTCCCTAGTGTTGCAATCACTTACGGAAGCTCCGTATGAACCCTTGCATAGTGCTTCGTTCCGGCATGTGACTTGGAAAACAGCATTTCTCCTCTCCTTTGCCACGGCGGCACGTGTATCCGAAATTCATCCACTCGATGTCGCCAAGGTACGATTCGATAGGGGTGACGAAGGAGCGGTCCGCCTGGGCCTGCTCATGGGCTTCTTCGCCAAGAATCAGAGAGTCGGGCAAACGGAGAGAGAATTCACTGTAAGATCACTCAAAGAAATCTTACATCCTGCTGATACTGAGGACAGAGCGCTGTGTCCGGTTAGGGCCCTTAAGTATTATCTTATATTGTACATGGTACAATGTCTGAAGCCCATCCCTGGTGTCCCCTGCTGTGATATTGCTGGAATCTTGCTGACAGTGGTGTCAAAGCCTACTCACTAACCCAATGTATCCCAGATAATGTGTAACCTGTTTTGTTCCACACATTGAGGAATGTCCACTGTTTTACAGATCACACAGAAGGAATTCAAGTTCAATCACAAGTTCAAGGAGGCTTGTCAAAAAGCTGTGACAAAGTTCTGCCCCTACAAGAAAACAAAGTAAGTAGAGCATGGTTCAAGCAGGCCATGAAGCAGTCTTGCTTTGATACAGTATAGTTCCTAGTGAGTTATGGGTGTCAGGTTAGTGGTGTCATGTTGCTGACGGTCTGGCCTCCATTGCTCACAGGGTAACAATGCAGTAGACACATTTCTATCATAATAGTAAGGGAAAATTTCAGAAAGTACTCCCACTCACCTTTTTGTTTAGTCGTGTGGATTGCGGTAAGAATAAGAGCCCCAAGCCACCTGTTTGTCGTGAGGTGACTTAATCAATCTGATGGTCAGGCACGGTGACTTGGATGAAAGCATTATATCTCAGTTGCGTGGATTGATGCTCATGAATTCAATCAATGGACAATCCGGTCCAGACTGGATTATTTCCAGTCTCGCCATATAGCTGGAATATTGCTGAGTGCAGCATTAAGAAAAAAAACCAGGTCCAACAAGCCTTCATTGCATAAAGATGACCATGACAAATTATGTGGCAATGTATATTTGACATAATCCTTGACTTGTGAAGCATTTCAATTTGTAGTTTGATATTACTCCAGTATCACAGCAGGTTTGACCATGTTAATGCAAAAACAACTACTTAATATTTACCAGTTTCACGGGGCTGCAATATTTGACACTTTTTCTGATCAGATGCTGTTTCTATAACTTGAGGCTGCAGGGATATAGTAAAATAATGATGTTTGCAGCACAAAAAATTCTTTGATATATATTTACCTGATTGTCTTGATGTTTCTGTAGGTTGGAAGTCGTAACATGTCTCAGTGAACATGTTCGCAATGACACTTTGTTGGATAAGGATCAGAGAATAGAGAAGCCATGTCGACACCAGCTTCGCCTTCAGATCCTGCAAAGGGTGAGGACATAGCAGTAGTTGGCTTAGTAGGAGGCTAGTTCCAGATGGACCTATCAGGCTTGGATTTAGCTGTATAAAACGTGCACAAGTGCAACCCATTATTGAAAAATGTAACCTATCATTGCTTCTAGGTGTACTGTATATCTGCTGTCTATAAAGCCCCCCGACTGTAGAAGCCTTCAAAATCAATGGTATATCATTGCTTCCTGGTCTATATCATTTTTTTTACTCAACGGGCTATATGATTGCTTCTGGGGGTATATGATTGCTTCAAGGGCTATCTGATTGCTTCTAGGGCTATATGATTGCTTCTAGGGCTATATGATTGCTTCTAGGGCTAAATCATTGCTTCTAGGGCTAAATCATTGCTTCTAGGGCTATTTCATTGCTTCTAGGGCTATTTCATTGCTTCTAGGGCTATTTCATTGCTTCTAGGGCTAAATCATTGCTTCTAGGGCTACATCATTGCTTCTAGGGCTATATGATTGCTTCTAGGGCTATTTCATTGCTACTAGGGCTACATCATTGCTTTTGCTGTAACTCATGTGCATGCCTGGTCCAGACTTGATGATTGATACATGCACACATTAGTTCATTGAACTTAAAAATGTGACAGATGATGACTATATGATTCTCCAAATTATTATTTTGGCTTATTGTCGTGATTGTTTGGTTGTCCTCAGGGAGAGAGTATCGCTCTCGATCCAGAACTGCAGGGTAAATGCAAGGACGATATCCGCGATCATTGTGCTAATGTTGCACCTGGAAATTCTGCAGTAAGTATCTATACCTCTTTGTATTAACAACTTAAACAGGGAACATAACATGGCTTTTAGGAGAGAAAAAAAAAGTTTCTATGATGTGAATCTGTAATTGACGAAAAAACGTAATATTGAACCCTCTGGGTGATTTTGTGATTTTTGTACTTACAACATGTAAAGCAAGAATATTTGTTCCTTTATTCCTCACATCGTGATTAATATGTACCAGTAGAGTATTGTACATCATAGTCATGTATCATTCAGTTCATGAGACACGATGGATGTGTAGATGACTCAAATTTAACTGCGCATTGTTTCAGGTTATGGAATGTTTGAAGAAAAGACAGGCCCACTTGAGTCAACCTTGCCACAGACTACTCTTCAAGAGAGAGGTAGGCCTATGTCCCACCTGATGTAGACTGTCCTGATTCCTCTCCCCAAGATCCCTCACGATTCTTACTGTTGCTGATAATCACACACAACTTGGCCTCTTCTGTAGCAGACCTGACTAGAGACGTCGCTACCCATCTGCACAAAGCTTTGATTCTGTAACCAGATTGGGAATGTTGATGTCACCATGCTACACTTGATTTTTTACACTTTAGGATTATGATAAAATATAGGAATTAATTTAGAGGTTCTCTTTTTAATGCTGAGCGAGTTTATCAGTAATTTTCTATAAATATTACAACATACCCTGTGTAATCTCATTTGACTTAAATAATTTATTCAGCATCCATACCGACCTTGAAGTAAATCATTGTTCTGTGACCTAAAGTAAACAGTTATTTTGTTCGTTCTTCAGAAAGATGAGTTTGCTATTGCTGACTATGGGCTGCTGTCTGCTTGCAAGAAGATGATCAAGGTTTGCTGAAAATACAAAGTTGTGACCAAGAGTCCCTGGACTTGAAGCTAGTAAAGGTGTTAAGACATTAAGGTGGCATGCCATGATATAAGTTAAATACTGTCCAAAGTGCTGGAAACAACTCACTAAGTCATTCACTATAGGCATACAAATTCAGGTAGTTTACAAGTTAATGGTCCACATGTTTTGTTTCAGGATTACTGTGATCCCGATGATGATCAGCCACAAATTCTTCGCTGTCTGAAAAAAGAAAAGAATAACCCTGACTTTGACGCCAAATGTAGATCAGTAGTGATCCGGAGAGAAATCATGCAGAGTAAAGGTGAGATGGCGTTTGTGGAGTGAACATTACCTAATATTGCTGACTGCAGCATTCAACAACTTTCATTGTCGGGTTCGGACTAGAGTACTTAAAGACCACCGTCATATAGCTGAAATATTGCTGAGTGTGGCAGTAAACAACAAACAGACAAAGACATGGAAACTTTCCCCACACAATGTCCCAATGTTTGTGTCTGTAGACTATCACCACACTATCTACCAATGTTTGTGTCTGTAGACTATCACCACACAATGTACCAATGTTTGTGTTTGTAGACTATCACCACACTATCTACCAATGTTTGTGTCTGTAGACTATCACCACACAATGTACCAATGTTTGTGTTTGTAGACTATCACCACACTATCTACCAATGTTTGTGTCTGTAGACTATCACCACACAATGTCCCAATGTTTGTGTCTGTAGACTATCACCACACTATCTACCAATGTTTGTGTCTGCAGACTATCACCACACAATGTCCCAATGTTTGTGTCTGTAGACTATCACCACACTATCTACCAATGTTTGTGTCTGCAGACTATCACCACACAATGTCCCAATGTTTGTGTCTGCAGACTATCGCGACACAATGTCCCAATGTTTGTGTCTGCAGACTATCACCACACAATGTCCCAATGTTTGTGTCTGCAGACTATCGCCACACAATGTCCCAATGTTTGTGTCTGCAGACTATCACCACACAATGTCCCAATGTTTGTGTCTGCAGACTATCACCACACAATGTCCCAATGTTTGTGTCTGCAGACTATTACGACACAATGTGCCAATGTTTGTGTCTGCAGACTATCACCACACAATGTCCCAATGTTTGTGTTTGTAGACTATCACCACACTATCTACCAATGTTTGTGTCTGTAGACTATCACCACACAATGTCCCAATGTTTGTGTCTGCAGACTATCGCGACACAATGTCCCAATGTTTGTGTCTGCAGACTATCACCACACAATGTCCCAATGTTTGTGTCTGCAGACTATCGCCACACAATGTCCCAATGTTTGTGTCTGCAGACTATCACCACACAATGTCCCAATGTTTGTGTCTGCAGACTATCACCACACAATGTCCCAATGTTTGTGTCTGCAGACTATTACGACACAATGTGCCAATGTTTGTGTCTGCAGACTATCACCACACAATGTCCCAATGTTTGTGTCTGTAGACTATTACGACACAATGTCCCAATGTTTGTGTCTGCAGACTATCACCACACAATGTCCCAATGTTTGTGTCTGCAGACTATCACCACACAATGTCCCAATGTTTGTGTCTGTAGACTATCACCACACAATGTCCCAATGTTTGTGTCTGTAGACTATCACCACACAATGTCCCAATGTTTGTGTCTGCAGACTATCACCACACAATGTCCCAATGTTTGTGTCTGTAGACTATCACCACACAATGTCCCAATGTTTGTGTCTGTAGACTATCACCACACAATGTCCCAATGTTTGTGTCTGCAGACTATCACCACACAATGTCCCAATGTTTGTGTCTGCAGACTATCACCAAACAATGTCCCAATGTTTGTGTCTGCAGACTATCACCACACAATGTCCCAATGTTTGTGTCTGTAGACTATCACCACACAATGTCCCAATGTTTGTATCTGTAGACTATCACCACACAATGTCCCAATGTTTGTGTCTGTAGACTATCACCACACAATGTCCCAATGTTTGTGTCTGTAGACTATCACCACACAATGTCCCAATGTTTGTGTCTGTAGACTATCACCACACAATGTCCCAATGTTTGTGTCTGCAGACTATCACCACACAATGTCCCAATGTTTGTGTCTGTAGACTATCACCACACAATGTCCCAATGTTTGTGTCTGTAGACTATCACCACACAATGTCCCAATGTTTGTGTCTGTAGACTATCGCCTGAACCCCTCCCTGAGGAAGTCCTGTCACCTGGACATTGGCAAGTTCTGTGCAGGGTTGGTGGATCAGCATAAGCAGGATGTGGAGCTTGAGGGCCTCGTCATCAGCTGCCTCAAGAAGCAGTACGCTGCCAAGGTAACCACCATATCATTAACGATACAGGGTTTGCACAGAAAAGTGCTTGAATTTAACCATGTCCGATGAAAAGTGCTTGATTCTGCCATGTTACCACCTAAGTGCTGGAATTTTAATGCGTTGCCTACTTCCTGTCGCTTACAACATGAAAGGAAAGACTGTCTATTATTGGTTATGTGCAATAATTCCTTTGTGCATTGTAATACTGAATATAGTTTAATATTATCATGAGCGACACTTGGAACACTAGACTGTTTCCCATTCCTGTGACAGGCAAAGCGGACTATCCAGGAAGTTGTCAAATTGTGTTTAAATCATGGGGAAGTGTGTTAACGCAAGGCATTGTGTTACTGTTGCGGGAATGGAATTTATATTGGTATATTGGGGAAAGTGTACAAACCAAGCAGTCATCACCAGAAAAACTGTCAGTCATAGTTGGGATTAAATTTACAGGATTTGGGTGTTTTAAAACGAGAAAAGAGTCCTTGAAAACAAATGTTTATCATTAAAAAGTGCTTGAATTTAAAGTCCAAAGATCTGTATGAACCTTGCTATATCAGTTCAGATAGAGACCATGCATTGGATATTTGGAAGTGGGTAGGGTGGGATTTTGTTGAAAGAAATGTTTTTCCAGAATAGTCTGGCAAACATGGTTGGTTCCTCATGGTTGTGTATTGTCTGAATCTCAGATTTTATACTGGGTCCATCAAATTTTGAAAATCAGTGGCATTTCTTCATTTTGAAAGGATTGTATTGCAGTTTTGAATATATAGTGAGAGCTCAAAATACAAGAGATTTGAATCTCAGAATTTGTAGTGATTTTTATACTTGTGTCCCATTTTGAAGCTCATTGCTCAGTCATATTATTCAATGCAATGCAATGTTTCAGAAATTGGAAATGAGATAATACTTGTATCTACTTATGTAATATTTCTACAGTTTATAACAGCATTATCTGATATTTAAGAAATGTGCAAAGAAAATATTAGTGAAAAAGTGCTTAAAATTCATGGTCCCTTTTCCACAAAGCAAAGAAAATATTAGTGAAAAGATTCATAGTGCTTAAAATTCTTGGTCCCTTTTCCACAAAGCAATCTTCGTGCAAAGACGATCCTACCTCCATACTGTTATACGATAGTCATGGCAGTATGATCGCTTTGTGGAACAGGGCACTGGGTCACATTCCACAGAACAATCTTGGTGCTAAGACTATCGTCAGCCTATGTTAGAGAATGGGAGATATGCCAAGATCACTTTGTGGGAAAGGGCACTGATAAATAATTATTTGCTGCGTTTTGTTCACTAATAATGCCATGTTGTCATCTATGTGTCCAGCGTCTGTCCCGGGAGTGTGACATGGAGATCACCGAGATCATCCAGCAAGCAGCAGGGGATATCCGTGAGGCGCCCGTCCTGGAGAAGGCTTGTATGGGTGAGGTAAGCTGTATAATGAGGTAGCTTGAAATTAAAGGGTGACTGTACTCCACAGGCCCAGGTCAATTTTCAGACAAGGACCTTGTAAATAGTTCAGTGTGTGAAACTGGGTCATTGCTGCTGGGTTGTTTGTAGAGGTGTGTGGTAGTACCATTGAAAATACTATTGAATTTGTATCAAAATATGCTTGGAAAATACCGTTATTTTGTGTTTTCCAAAATCTTGCATATTTTCGTCTTCTGGACAAAGTTTACATAAGTAACAAGTTGAATTGAAGTTAAGGAATTCAGAAATTAATTCAAATTATCAACTGATTCCTGAGATAGAAAAGGCAAAACTGTTTGCACCCAGCTTCCTTTTAATGATGTGCTTATTACCCAGGTGTTATCACCATAGCAACATCCAACAAGATGGCAGATGACTACAAAGAGAGAGAGGGAGAGAGCTGTTATTTTTCATTTACCTTTGTTTTAAGCCATTGTCTGGTTCGTGTGTTTCAGATCAAGTTGCACTGTCAAGATAAGCTGATGGAAGATACCGAGAAGGGCTCTGATGAGGAGCTGCAGATCAAAGAAGCTGGGAAGGGACAAGTTGAGGAATGTCTGAAAGAAAAATTCCGTCAACGGAAGCTGACCGACAAAAACTGTATCAAGGTAGTGATTCCAACATTCATCTGCACCTTCAGCGTTATCCAAGGTGGAATTGCTCCCCAGTACCATGTAGAGCTGTGCTCCAATCTTCACCTTAAGTGTTATTCAAGGTGGAATTGCTCCCCAGTACCATGTAGAGCTGTGCTCCAATCTTCACCTTAAGTGTTATTCAAGGTGGAATTGCTCCCCAGTGCCATGTAGAGTTGTGCTCCAATCTTCACCTTAAGTGTTATTCAAGGTGGAATTGTTCCCCAGTACCATGTAGAGTTGTGCCCAATCTTCACCTCCATGGTGATCCAAGGTGGAATTGTTCCCCAGTACCATGTAGAGTTGTGCCCAATCTTCACCTCCATGGTGATCTGAGGTAGAATGCCTGGGCATGCTTGGGTACAAGACACATTGATTTTGTTTGGTACAGTTTAAGGTATATCACATGACATTTCTCTGCACATTGCATGTACATTCCTAGGGTACAAGCCTTCATGTGACATTCCTTGCAAAAACAATATTATTAACACTGATAAAAATAAGCTTTGTACATTGATGGATAAAAACAGGTGTATCCAGGTGGTGTTGAGTGCTGTATCATGTGATGGTCTCTAACGTGTATGTGGTCTTGCAGGAGGTGTCCTACCTTATCCAGGAGGAGGAGATTGACGTCAATGTGGACCCTATTCTGAAGATAGGCTGTCAGAAGGAGCTGAATAGACTCTGTCGAGGCGTGAGAGCTGGGGAGGGCAGAAGTATGTACAATAAACAGTAAATAGCTGAGTATGTTCAAGGCATATATGTCCAGTAGATAGGCTATGTTCAAGGCATATGTGTCCAGTAGATAGGCTATGTTCAAGGCATATGTGTCCATTAGATAGGCTATGTACAAGGCAAATGTGTCAAATAGACAGCCTATGTTCAAGGCATATGTGTCCAGTAGATAGGTTATGTTCAAGGCATATGTGTCCAGTAGATAGGCTATGTTCAAGGCATATGTGTACATTAGATAGGCTATGTACAAGGCAAATGTGTCCAGTAGATAGGCTATGTACAAGGCAAATGTGTCCAGTAGATAGGTTATGTTCAAGGCATATGTGTCCAGTAGATGGCTATGTTCAAGGCAAATGTGTCCAGTAGACAGCCTATGTTCAAGGCATATGTGTCAAAAAGACAGCCTATGTTCTAGGCAAATGTGTCAAGTAGACAGCCTATGTTCAAGGCAAATGTGTCAAGTAGACAGCCTATGTTCAAGGCATATGTGTACAGAGGACAGTCAATAGTCATGGGAGATGTGTACAAAGGATGGCCTATGTCAAGGCATGTGTGTCCAGTAGATAGCTCAAGGTAGATACACTACATGGTGGTGGTGTGTTTCAGTGATGTCCTGTCTGCTGTCTGTGCTGGAGGAAGACCCCAAGTCCATGTCTGACAAGTGCCGGACCATGTTACACAACAGGAAAGAGATGTGGGAATACGCTGCCCAGGTCAGTCATACAGGCATGCATCATACAGGCATCATACAGGCATCACACATTCATATGGGCATCATACGGGCATAATACATGCATCACACAGGCATCATACATGCATCATACAGGCATCATACATGCTCCATACAGGCATCATACATGCATCATACAGGCATCATACATGCTCCATACAGGCATCATACATGCATCATACAGGCATCATACATGCATCATACAGGCATCATACATGCTCCATACATGCATCACACAGGCATCATACATGCATCATACATGCTCCATACATGCATCATACAGGCATCACACATTCATATGGGCATCATACGGGCATAATACATGCATCACACAGGCATCATACATGCATCATACATGCTCCATACAGGCATCATACAGGCATCACACATTCATATGGGCATCATACGGGCATAATACATGCATCACACAGGCATCATACATGCATCATACAGGCATCATACATACATCATACATGCAGGCACTTTTTGATAGCATGGCGTCTTGTTGATAGCTATTCATAATGAAGTCCTGTGTTTAGCCATCTTAGAATAAGTTGTCATTTGTTTGCTTCAGTGCTTATCTGTGCTTTTGTTTGGTGTTGAATGTACCACAGCAATACTCCAGTTATTATGGCTGTCTGTAACTAATCTAATGTAATCTATCCTGGACCCCACAAATCAGTGATTGAGATCATGGCGCATAATGGCACACAGTCAACCAAGTCACCGTGTCTGACCCCCTCTTCTGCCCAGCATAGGGTGCTGGCTACCTATTGTAACCTGGAATCCCCCTAGAGTACTTATTGGTGTGACTTACCACGGCTGCAACAGACCTGACCACATTATTTTGTTCTGGTTTGACTGCACGACGACTGATTTCCATTACTGGTAGTGTGGACCCTTTGTATCTGCCCTTCATGAGTTCAATTCTAAGCTGGGTGGTGGGGTAGCTTTGTGGTTAAAGCGTTTGCTAGTCACGCCAAAGACACGGGTTCGATTCCCCGCATGGGCAAAACTTGTGAAGCCCATTTCTGGGCCCATTTCCGCCATGATATTGCTGGAATATTGCTAAAAGCGGCGTAAAACTCTACTCACTAAAATCCAGGCTTATGATTCCTGGTTTGTCAGCACGTGCCAATGCTGGTGGGCTTCCTGAAAGTGGTATATGTCTGTGACCTGGATCATGTTGGGTTTTACAGAGTTGCATCTCTTAGATCTGCCTCACTGAATGCTTTCAACCCACATCAATCTGACACTCCATGATATGACTGAAACACTGTACCATGCAGGGATACACTCATGCACTCACTTCCTTAGAGACTTGCATCAACCTAGTCGGCGAGTCTGATCTCCTGATCCTGTTAATCGTCTCTTACGACAAGCATAGTTGCCTTTTACAGCAAGCATGGGTTGCCGAAAACCTATTCTACCCCAGATCTTCACGGGACAGATCGCTATATGAGTAATCTTGAATGTGGCATTAAACCTCACCTCACCTCACCTCACTTAGGGCTTTTCTCCATCATCACCATGACACAATGTGATGTAACTGAAATGCTTTTCAAGTCAGTGTTAAAATAATTCCTCATGTTGAATAAACAAAGAAAATATTAGGATGATAATCATTTGAAAACTTGAGCAATGTGGATTTGTGAGAGAAACATATCACACTAAAATATTGTACACTTTTCTTTTTCATTTCAGGTTGCTCCTATTGAAGGTTTCCAAGAGATTTACTCCGCGATTTCCGAGTCCCCAGCTAAATTCTATATTCTGGGAGTTTTGACAGCAGTTGTGTGTATGATCTTCGTGTTTGGAATTGGGTGTGGACGAGTCACCAAGCGAGTTCGAGCAGAGATGAAGAACAAATAATATCATGTGTACATGTGAAAATAACACTTAACCCTGTCACTGACGACAAGATCAAGTCACTTGGTCGAGATTTGTTATTGACAGGGTTAATAGGAGCGTGGGAGGGGTGACCCCTCAGTGACAAGTTCTCTGTGATTCATTGAGTTTTAAATTCACTTCTACCTTTCATCCTTTCATTGATAGATACTAGCACTTTCATTGACTGCAAGGTTGGTCAGTGAAAGGGTGGATGGGATCAAATCCTGTATCTTAAGTCATCTCTCAGTAAAAGGGTTCAAGACATCATGATAATCATTGCAGTATTTTAACATATGTATAGACAAGCTTAATTAACATGCAGTTAGGAGGAGGTCGTCCTGTCATGTTGGAAAGTCACAATGCAGTTTTGATTTTGAACTCATTTTGATGTCAACAGTATTCATTTCCAATCAAAGAAATTAATACAGTGATATCTGATTGTTATCCTAGCTTTTTTTTTTCTGTATTATTTTTGTCCATGAAATCATCTGCATTGAACAGTTAACATAGTTATGGGTGTACTGAGAATAATCATGTCATCTGCCAGTATTTGCATCAACTGGAATTGTTCACATGAAATTGCATCTACTTCCTCCTTTTTGACGTATCTCCCAAGATATGCTGTTTAAGACAGCATAGTTGTTGTTCAGTTTTTACTCACCATATTTCAATTTGAGTTAGAACATGCGTTATGTTGTAGTTTGAACACTTGACAGTAGCAATCTCATTCAAATAGGATGTGTCAGATGATTTTTCCCATCCAGTCAGTGTTAAGGCTTCCACATTCACAGATTAGAGAACAAAAGCATTCTGAGCAGTGTATTTCATATCTGTGTCTGGAAAATGTACACAAAAGGGCAGCTCTGAATGGAAAAAATAAAGGCCACACTATTATAGTGTTTGGAATATTTAGTACCCTGTCGTGAGCATCTACACCCCAATGGGAGTATATTTGATGAAATATTTGTATTTTTGTGGGTTTTTCTTCTGTTAAATTCAAAATTTCCTGGTGTTATAGAAATGAAGCTCAATGCTTTTGAAAGATGACACTTGAAACATCTGGTTTTAATGAGATTGGCTGTATTGCTGTAGTTGGTCCTCCAGCTTACCTCTGAAGCCTTGCATAATCACAACACACCCGGGCCTGTCAGTTCTCTGAAGACATTCCGAAGCAGTACACCTTTCAGAGCTGACATACTGCCTGCCTGCCCGCCCGCCTGCCTGCCTGCCTGCCCTCCCTGTGTGTACTGTATCCAGCAGTGACTACACACAACCTCTCCTAGTTCATAGCTGCCAAATGTCCCTAATGTTTCTTATTTTGGTATGAATTTGCAACTAAAATATAAAAATCTGATTTCTTCCTTAATTCATACAAATAATATGGCAATTACCACAAAAAAAATCACAAAGACTAAGTTTCATAGACGCCAGTAAAGATCCTTACATCGTCTGCTTCAAAAACGTTTTGTTTATTGACGGTACAAAGTCTACTGTGCTTCAACAATCAAGACACACCACTCGTTTGGTGTAGTCGAAATAGAAAAAAATTATCCACTGTTTTTCGAAATCATATGGATGTATTGTACTGAAGACAATTTATATCATGGGGCCGTGGTGTGCCGACCAGAAGATCGTAACAAAATACTAATGTTAAGTTGGACATGTTGGCAGCTATGCTAGTTGTGGCTCTTCAGGTACACATGTGGAATAATGTGTTGGATGTGTTGAAGGTGTTATTTATGCAAACATCTACATGAACGGGTGAAACTTCACTTTGTGGCTAGAGCATTGATAGTTGGATTTGACCCCAAGTCTTTGTTTATAATATGTGAAATCATGTTTCAGGTTTGTTTTTAGTAGCAATCATGTAAATTATGTTGTTTTTTCTGTTTGTTTTATGAGAATAGCACTGTTGGGCTAGGTAAAATATGTGCCCAAACTAGGTAAGATGAAACATTCTCTCCAAAACTAAATGCTACTGATGAATTGTCTTGTTCAAAATTTAGTGTGAATGTTTATTATTTTATGTTTTCCCCATTTTGTTTTCAGCACTGTGTTTTAATGATTTGGGATATGTTTCTAGTCCGATGGTGGTAGTTGTAGGGCTTCACTTGTTGGTTCGCACAGCACGTAACTGCAACACTCTGTGTCAGAATTTCAGGACCTTTATTACAATGTATTTTCATTGATGTCTGTTGATATTATATTAAATAAGAATGTGAGGGCACAGATAGCTCAGTTGTCTAAGACACCACAGTGGCACCATGTGATTGTTGGTTTGAATCCCGGTTCGTCCTGGTTATGTTTCTAGGTTTGTCAGCAGAGTACTGATACTCATGGTAAATGTCGAAGACCAGCATCACTTCAGGCTTTCTTCTCCCATCAAGCTGACATAAAATACTGTTCACTCAAAGATATTTCCCCCACTTTTTTATGTTAATGAACCTGCTACGTTACCTAGCCCCAATACTGATTTCCTAGGGACCTCCTTCCTAAGGTTGACTTGGCCAAGGGGTAGTGACAGTTTGCATGCCCGTGCTTCATTTCTTTGTATTCTAATCTTTCGTATGTTTTTGTTCTTGAACAAGGAAACCATAAAAGTTCCATTTCTACGCATCATGTTTGAAGAAATGTTCATTTCTCACATATATTTACTTCAACACAGAAACCATCCATGCAACATTTGAAGACATGAAGCCATGATGTTATTTTTGTTTGATTGATATTGGATAAGATGTTATTTATTGTCAGCAAGTACTACTTAGCACATTGTGTTGTATACTCAGTACGCTGTCAGGTCAAGATACTGTTGTACCCGTGTGCCGCTTTCAGAACAGACTTTATATCACCTCAGTGAATCTACCCAAATGAGGGTGCATTTGTTTGTGTCAGTCACATCCTTGATTCTACTTCTTGTGGCATATTACTACGTTTCTTGACTCTGTTAGATAATGGTCGCTGTATCCTGATTTTACTATAATTGTTATGCTATGTGTTTATGATTTACATGGCGAAACCATTGTAGCTCTGTGTGGGTAACCAAATCATTGTGTTGATGGTCTTGCCTAGTGCCTTGCATGCTTGCCCTGCAAGACTAAATCAGAATGGAACAAATATGAAGTAAGCCGAAATCATACAGTGAAACCTCGTTAGTCTGGACCCCTGTTAAAATGGATAGCTACTTTTTGGAACGTATTCAAGAAATTTGTTATCGGGTGATTTTACTGAAAATCTGGATGAATATGGATTCTTTGTAGGTACATATATTTGGTTGATTGTCCCATGAGGCGTATATGACTGATATACTGAGGTTCATGTAATTTACTAATGGTCTAAGTTAGTAGATGACCAAAATTTGTTCAGTTTGAGGAGTTGCATGTACAGGTATGATTGAGAGACACATTAACCTGGGATTGACAGAGGGTTGGTAGTTTAGTTGTTTAGATGCTGATGCTGTTGTTGTTTGTATTTGTTAAGCATCGGAACAAAACTATTAAATTTGGAAGTGCGGGATTAGAGCAAAATTTCAAATCTTTTTTTGTTTTATGTATCATGAACAAAAGTAGAAAGTAGGTTTTCTGTTTCATCGGTGTCACATTTGGTGACAGATGTCTGTAAATACTCATGTCAGTACCATGTTTGTCATTGGGCTAAAAGTGATGGTCTCTTGATAATCAATTAATTACTGTTGCCCTTCTATTAAAATGAAAAATAAATAATTGCGTTTTCATTAGGAGTACAAGCCACGATATGTACAGAGGTTTAATTTGGCTCATCTTGTTCAGTTGTCTTGGAATAAGAAAAGGATTAGGCACATTTCGTTTTCATTTCCATTTAAAAAATCAAATCAAATCCTTAAATTTTCCACATCTTGAACAGTAAAATGCTGCAATACTTATAAACAATGCGATCCATTGTTTGTGTGCTTGTATTTGCCGTTTGCAAATTTCGTCAATGAAAACATGATAAACAATAAAACATCACTAGACAAGATACAAATTCAGTGGTATTATTGTATTCCGGATAATGTTTCATACATGTGTAGATCTATTTGCAATCAGCTGTTCACACATAAATAATACTTGATGTCCTGGCCAGTGTCATAACTATATTTTCAAAAGCTATTGCCTGACAACCAATTATATATTTTTTAAGCCTCAGTGATGCGTTTTATCAAAAGGTAGATCGACGATATTCGAACTGGAAATGTTTTATCAATGGGCCCCCTCCTTTTTCATGTCAAGATAGATAGTATGTTTGTTTTGTTTAGTCCCTGTCTACTCAAAGCTGAGATAGACTCTGTATAATGCTTTGGCTACTGTGGTACAATATAACTTTTTTTGTAAAATGAAATATCAGTTCTATCACTCTGCAAGTCCCTGTTCCAAGATAATAAAAGTTGGCCTTTTGATAGTGGCTACTGTACATGGCTTCATGTAATTCGTTTGTGATAATTTATTGAATATGAAGCAATAGATTTTCAATATCAGTATTGTTGGTTGTATCAAAAAAAGAGTTGTTTGTGATTTCCAAGTTTTGTTGCATAATAGTGGTTGTTTTCGGGTCACATCAAGCAAAATGTCACCATACATGTATTTGCAGGAGTTTGATTGTCTGGTTTGTGTTGGACTCGTTTGATTATGTTCCAAGTTTGTTTACTGCATACGTTGCACCTTGAGCATGCTCAATCACACTCACAAGATCTGGAAACTATGATGCCAATTTACTCAAAGAATTGTATTTGGAAAAAATCAGTGATCCGGGTGGCAAATTCTGTAACATTCTTGAAGGTTTAGAGTGCATTGAGTTTGAGGATTAAACAAATTGCTGTTCATATGAGATTCAAACAAAAGCCCCCATCAAAGACTTCGAAATTTGTCTTTTAACTTGATTGGCAGTAAAAGGCTCACATGAATTTGATGTGCAGTTTTTTGGCTTTTAATAACATAAGTAAAATCAGTTACTAATTGTGAGGCTTTCAACCAAACGGCAACATTTATAAAATTGCCCCCAGTGTCACGTCAGAATCGGAGTTGCACATACATACCAAAGATGCATCATTTATCAGCAAGACTAATCATATTTAATGTTTACTCATGGTAAAATGGGTTTATATATTCTTGAACTAATCACCTACATGGTAATTTTGATCAGTGCTGTTTTCAAGGAATGTAATGCATGTTGTATTTTGCTAGATGTACATAGTTATGACCTGTTAATTTACTTGTAGATGTGTGAAAGCTAGGACCAAGAAGTTTGTGAAAACTAGGCTTCTGTGCCTATGAAGTACAGTGGAGCTTGTTGTCATCTGTGTGAAACAATTTGGGGCTTAGAATGACTGACAAATATGTAAAAAGTTTCTGCTACTGCTGCTGTACATGTGCTTCATCCAGGTGACCCATAACCTCTGCTTCTGTGTCCTATGCTGACTCCACATCAGATTACTGCTTGTCACAGCTCGTCCCATACACACCAGGCAAGCAATTAATGGGCTGCTCCTGACGTGCTTGTACATATATACATACAAACATACCCTCAGCTTTCATGCAGCACTTCTCTACTTGAGTTATACATGTTTGGTAATGTTAGTTTGTACTCTAATGTACAACTATTGTAGGGGGAGCTTGCCTCTGCTACTGGTCTTACAAAATGTGTGGAGAAGATTATGTAGTATCGATTCTTGAGCCGGTAGCAGGTGATGAGGTAACTGCAAAATTTCCATCAAGTGCCAGTTGAGTTACCATGGTTACTTGTGAGCTTCTCCCTTGTCCCCAACAGTGGAAAATACCAGGTGTGAGGGATAGTCACTTTTACCATAGGGGGGTTGTGGTAATGAATGACCCACTTATTTTTCTACTTGTTCGTCATATGCTTGTTGTAACAGGGGTGTGTTGGATGTAAGGATTTCTATAATAAAGTTACTTCAACCACAAGTTTGGTTTTCATTTCATGACAACAAAATCATCACCACTAGACAATTTAAGTCTACATATTTTTCACTTTTGACAGGATGTAAACTCCACATAACTGCTTGTCATGGACGTCTAAAACTTTAAATCTGTAGATCGTGGAGACGTGGTAATGCAGGATAAGTATAGAAATGTAAAAAATATCTTTATCTTTAACTTTTCTTGCATTACTCCCTAATGTTGTACTTCAGATGTAGTCCATGGCAGTCATCACTTGCGCAGATCTGCAACTACCAATCCTGTCCACAAGAACATCCTAGTAAAACAACATTTAAATTGGCCATGTTCCTCGGGTAGTGTCGGACCTAAAAAAACATCCTTCCTGTAGGCAGTAACAGGTCAAAGATGAGACATCTGTCCCTCTGTACTTTGATGATATCAGTTGTTAAACAGAGATGACTGACGAAGTAACCGTCGCTTTAACTCAGAACCCTAATTGGAGGTGGCCAAATAACCCATCTGGCATTTGGCTGAGGTGAGTGTCCCACTTGGAGGATCGGTGAAGAGGCTGGATCAGGGCTTTGAGCATGATGACCCCATTCACATGCACAACATTTACTAATGTAAGTAATTTTACACATGTGTAAGTATACATAGGTGTGCAAACAAAGTTTTGACTCCTTGAAAACACTGTCCAACTCTATAATTAGATCATCCACTTACGTTGACATAAATGTTCACATTGCAACTATTTACATTTGCACCTGCTCAAGACATGATGCAAATTTGCTCCTGAACAATGCGCTAACAGAGGCGTATGTGAACGGGGTATTAGATGCCAACGCATGAGATGACGGGAGCTGATTGTTGGGCATGTTGCGTAGTAGTGACTTGTGTATAGAGGGTCTGGATACGCTGGATGCCTGGGTACACACAGGAGGGTAGGGGATGTCAACAGTGACTCGTGTAAAGACTCTTCTGAGTCTGACATCCTCCTGGAATGGCTCAGCAAATCTGTTTACCATAGGTGAGGATCTTTTGAAGATTTTTTACCACTGCAACTTGTTACAGTGGAAGACAAATTTACGCAAAAATGGCATAAATAACACCACAGGTTAATCCAAAAACTTCTTGGAGCAGCATGTCTTGTCGGATGACAATAAGGAATGTGGAGTTTGTGACGTCACATACGGGTTACATGGTCTCGAGTGTGAAGCAGGACCCAGCAGATAAATGAAACAACTTCTTTTTCTCAGCTTGACCCCTGCAGCTTCGTTTTCTGTACAAAGTAAATGCACTAAAAATAATGCAGGATAAGTTAAAAAATAAAAAAAAATTTTGCTCAGAAGACGGACGACGGGTTGATGGATGGAAGAAGAGAGAAGATGATTCGGAAGGTTTTTATTAACAATAAACTGGTGTATATGATAAACAAGGTGATGAATATTATTATGGTTACAAAGACAGTCTCAACATTTTACTACAAAACAATTGGAACAGAAGTATTTGGTATTCTTACTTTTAGACGTTCATTTTCTCAAACCTCATTTCAGATTTGGCTGTGACTGTCGTGTCTTGCATATTGACACTAAGCCACCATGAGACAATGTTTTGAACAGCAATATTACAGCTTTTCCCTGCCAACACCGTTCCATACCATCTAAAGACACACATTGGCTGTGGAAAGTGCTGAACTGTTCCCTATATACACGGATATTCATTTCATCGGACTTGAGCTCTTTAGACTCATGATAGTACTTTACTGGGTTACCGTGGGGATTCAATTGGTCTTCAGCTGGGTGATTGTTGATCGCATTGTCAGGACTTGGTTGATGGAGTGGATTGTTGCTCACAATATCAATCACTGGATTGTCTGGTTCAAACTCGATCATTACAGGCCACCATCATATAGCTGGAATATTGCTGAGTGTGGCGTTAAAGAACAACATAAAACACACACTTTACTGTCATGTACTGATTACTTGATTTTAACTCGCATGACATTTTCATGGTTACTTTTGACAACACAGACCTGGCCAGTGGCGTTTCACCCCATCCTGAATCTGTAACCTCACAACTCGGAGCCCCAGTTGAAAACAGGCAATGCACAACATGTCTGAGGATGCGACAACTTCTTTGTATGACTTTAATTAATGCCTTTTAGGGCAATGATGGACTGGAAATATCATGCATTCATTTCCACAAGTTCAAGTGCACTCAACTGAACACTGTCAAGGATTAGTACAAGCTAGAGTTCTCTGAGTACAAGCACTGCTAATAAAAACAGTAGGTCTTCACATCTTTGTGATGCACTTAAATACACACCTCGGATGTATTTATCAAACAGAGACAGGAAGCAAAAATTATTGGAAGTATTATTCCTCACTCACACTTTTCAGCCTTTCATTCAACTAAAGTCTTCATTGAAAATAGATAATGTCAAATTAGCCATTTCACGGCGAAGTCACTGATCATCAACATCTTTGTATCATTTGAAACTTGATCCTGCACATCCAGGGTAGACATTGTGTAACGTGGCCCAACTTGAAACGAGTAGTCCTTGCATATTGTTACTAGTCTCAGGATTATCAGAATAGTCTCTGATCCTGGCATCCATGATGAATGTGGCCCGTCAGCCCTGTCTGTAGAGGGGGTTACACTGACCCTGTCTGTAGTTGGGGTTAGACTGACCCTGTCTGTAGAGGGGGTTACACTGACCCTGTCTGTAGTGGGGGTTACACTGACCCTGTCTGTAGTTGGGGTTACACTGACCCTGTCTGTAGTTGGGGTTACACTGACCCTGTCTGTAGTTGGGGTTAGACTGACCCTGTCTGTAGAGGGGGTTACACTGACCCTGTCTGTATAGGGGGTTACACTGACCCTCTACAACAATGCTGCACCATATGGTGTTGAATGGAGATGAACCATTGTCTCCTGGTATTGGTATCCATGAGATGAAACGTACAGCCAAGAATAATAGACTATTTGTCAATGATACAATGTTATAAAGTAATCAAAAGTGAATTAATTCCTATTGTATGAGTGGTCTCGTATTGATGACAGCAAAAGTAAATCGGTGTAGCACTGCAACGTTCTTCAAGTCATGACATCGCTGTACTGTGACATCTTTGCACATCACTACATTTACTAAAACAATTGCACTCAAACCTATAGAAATAATTATGTTTTCCATCAGTTGAACGTTTTGTCCAAATGTTCTTAAAATATTTTTAACACTTACAGTCTAATTATGCTTTCATGCAAAACACAGTGAGTGATTTCCCCTCTATGTCTATAGGCGCAGCCTATGATCAGTGAGTCTAGGGCAGTCTGTGATCAGTGAGTCTAGGTCAACAGAACTAACCACCCCCCCCCTTCTTCATTGGAAACTTCGAATAAATCAATATTTAAAAAATACTTATCTTGGAAGTAGTTAAATACTCTGAATACAGACCAGTGGACATCTTAATGTCATATTCAACAAACAAG
Source organism: Haliotis rufescens (assembly GCF_023055435.1). NCBI lineage: Eukaryota > Metazoa > Mollusca > Gastropoda > Lepetellida > Haliotidae > Haliotis > Haliotis rufescens. The sequence goes on from NW_025963857.1 coordinate 30,461,539, forward strand.
TATCCTGTTTGAACACATCAGTGTCGTAAAGTGCCGTACATTTTCTACGATCCACTGTCATCTCGTTCACTTTGACATTTGTTGACAACACCATTATTATCCTCAAGGCCACATTCTCACAAGAAGCTTGCACAAATCCTGATGCAGTGACACAGTCACTAGTGTCTGCTTACACAAGCTGTAGTCACGTTCACAGTAATATTTGTCTTATAATTCCGTTTCGTATGACACATTACTGTTCTGCCGATAAAATGCATTTGATCCTGGACGTTCTTGGTGTTCGAGAGAAAATATTGATGAGGGTGTCCGTGTCTTCTCTCGATGGATCTCCACAGCACAGGTCACTTTATTCTCCAAAGGAATCTCATGTTTCTCTCCCTCAGTCACTGACTTGTCTCCCCTTGTATGTGGCGTCACACATCGTGGGGACTGGGCCCCGTTAGCATCTGGAGTCTGAGCTCCATGCCTGCTTCCTGTGGACACTTTCCGACGTGTTCCATCCTCCATAACAACCTTCTCTTTGCTCTCAGCTGAAATCTTTCTCCGTGTTCCATCTGTGATAACCGATTTCTCGTCCTTGCTTTCCGAAGACACCTTTCGGCGAGTTCCGTTTTCAGTAGGTTTTTCTTCTGTCGTGATCTGGTCAACCGGTGAGCCCACACTCCGGCGCTCTGCATCTTCAGCTTCTGACGCAGAGCTGGCTCCACTGGGACTCTGCCGAGGCTCCGGGGGAGGATCCACAGTGGAGCTGTCGCCACTGTCCCCCTTCTGCTTCTCCTCGTTGATGACGTCCATCAGGTCGCTGGTGTTGAAGGAATCCTTGCTGTCCTGGTTGCTGAGAGACTTGTCTGTGCTCTGACTTGCACTACGCTTCATGCTTGGGATGCCTGTAACAAATATCAGTGTATCAGTGTCCGAATGTCCCTGGCGTAATCCTACATATTTAGACTTGGTGGGTTCTTGGATGAAAACATCACAGCCCAAAACCTCCATGCTTTCGATTTCCAAACCTCCAATGCCATTGTCTTTGGATAGATAATGGATAGATAATGGATAAGTAAGGGATAAGTAATGGATAAATAATGGATAAATAATGGATAAATAATGGATAAATTAGATAAACTATATAGTATGTTTGACTGAACATAGGATAACCAGTGTAGGAAACTTGGTAAAAGTATCAAACCGTAGTTGTCAGAGCTATCTATCGTTCAATGACTAACCGGAATCTTGGCTCTCCACACTGTTGTTGGTTTTGTCAAGGTCATCCTTGAGGATCTGTGTGCGTTTGTCTTCGATGACGGGAGTCTCCTTGTGCGGCGGCGGCATTGACTCCGGCAACAGCTCATGCTCCACCCTCTCCACCACTAGCATCTGGTCATCCTCCACATCATACTCCACACGGGCATCGTTGGGGATGTCCGACAGCGACACCTGCATCACACACAACCGTTACCTCCCTTGCAGTGTCACAAACATTCATTGCCTAATTTGCAGGCATGGTGTTACAGGCTATGGCTTATTTCCCACTCCTATGTATTATTTTTACATGGATATGTGCAAGCAACAGACGAACACATACAAAAGTGGGATTCATAAAATATAAGTTCGGATTGGAATTACTACAGAATATGGAATTGATTCTACAACAAATGCGAACATCTGCTGATTATATAAACATTTGTCTTCAAGTATTCAGAATAATTCTCCGTTTAAGGTAATACAGTACCTAATTCAAGGGGATTGCAAAGTCTAAACGAATATTTATCTCAGTTTTCAAAAATGTTTGACCTGATAATTTTCTTGACAAATTAGAAATCTCTACAGAAAATGAACTGAAATAGTTTCATTTCCTTCATTTTGTTCATTATAATTCACTATGTATATCATATATTTGTTACATGGTGACAAGCGATACAGAGTAGTAAAGTGGCATTACAGGAATATTTAAAATAGGTCCCTCCCAGTTCACAGCGCTGATCTCATTACCTCAGAGCCGAAGATGAAGGCTGCTTGCCCCTTCTTGCTGGGCTTTCTCTCTGGGACCTTGCTCTGGGAGGACACAGAGGACACGGATGATCTGGATGACCTCCCTGAACTCGCCCTGCTGCTGGCCCTACTCAGAGCCGACCTTGAGCTGGAGGACATCTTCAGGGATGGGTCGAGGTGCTTCACCAAGTTAGATTCGGGGTCCATTACCTGGCGGTACAGAGACAGTAACTAGGGTACGAGGCAGTAACTAGGGTACAGAGACAGTAACTAGGGTACAGCGAGAGTAACTAGGGTACAGCGAGAGTTACTAGGGTACAGAGAGAGTAACAAGGGTACAGATACAGTAACTAGGGTACAGAGACAGTAACTAGGGTACAGAGAGAGAGACTAGGGTACACAGAGAGTAACTAGGTTACAGAAACAGTAACTAGGGTACAGAGAGAGTAACTAGGTTACAGAAACAGTAACTAGGGTACAGAGAGAGTAACTAGGGTACAGAGAGTAACTAGGGTACAGAGAGAGTAACTAGGGTACAGATACAGTAACTAGGGTACAGAGACAGTAACTAGGGTACAGAGACAGTAACTAGGGTACACAGAGAGTAACTAGGGTACACAGAGAGTAACTAGGTTACAGAAACAGTAACCATGGTACAGAGAGAGTAACTAGGGTACAGAGAGAGTAACTATGTTACAGAAACAGTAACTATGTTACAGAAACAGTAACTAGGGTACAGAGAGTGTAACTAGGGTACAGAGACAGTAACTAGGGTACAGAGAGAGTAACTAGGGTACAGAGACAGTAACTAGGATACAGAAACAGTAACTAGGGTACAGAGAGAGTAACTAGGTTACAAAAACAGTAACTAGGGTACAGAGAGACTAACTAGCATTCAGAGACAGTAACTTAGGTACAGAGAGTAACTAGGTTACAGAAACTAACTATGGTACAGAGAGAGTAACTAGGGTACAGAGAAAGTAACTAGGTTACAGAAACAGTAACTAGGGTACAGACAGTAACTAGGGTACAGAGAGAGTAACTAGGTTACAGAAACAGTAACTATGGTACAGAGAGAGTAACTAGGGTACAGAGAGAGTAACTAGGTTACAGAAACAGTAACTAGGGTACAGAGAGAGTAACTAGGGTACAGAGAAAGTAACTAGGGTACAGATAGTAACTAGGGTACAGAGACAGTAACTAGGGTACAGAGAGAGTAACTAGGGTACAGAGAAAGTAACTAGGGTACAGATAGTAACTAGGGTACAGAGACAGTAACTAGGGTACAGAGAGAGTAACTAGGGTACAGAGAGAGTGACTAGGTTACAGAAACAGTAACTAGAGTACAAAAACAGTAACTAGGGTACAGAGGCAGTAACTATGGAAACAAACTTGTGAGTTACTTACTAAATTTTCCTGATTATCATTTACTCTTGGGATTTCCTCCAAATACACTCAGTTTAAAGAGATGCTGGACAGACTCGGGTCATACATTTGTCAAAAGTATTTCCCTTCACCATGTTATCTCCCTAATGGTCGACTGATCAAAACTAGGACTATGACATATAATTAAAGGAAATCTACATCATCTTTAGGCAATCATTGATTGATCCTGCCCCTTATTACTCCATGGTTGGAAGAAAGAGGGTACCTTGATGACGGTCTTGACAAACTTGGGTGTCTCGGATGGCGTCTTGATGATCTCCTCAACCTCCACCTTCACACTCTTCTTCTCCAGCCTTGCATTCTCCTTCAGCAGCTTCCTGCGGGAACAAGGGTCAGAAGGTGTTCACATACAACAGGGAACGTGGTCAGACGGTGTTCACATACAACAGGGAACGTGGTCAGATGGTGTTCACATACAACAGGGAACGTGGTCAGACGGTGTTCACATACAACAGGGAACGTGGTCAGACGGTGTTCACATACAACAGGGAACGTGGTCAGATGGTGTTCACATACAACAGGGAACGTGGTCAGATGGTGTTCACATACAACAGGGAACGTGGTCAGACGGTGTTCACATACAACTGGGAACGTGGTCAGACGGTGTTCACATACAACAGGGAACGTGGTCAGATGGTGTTCACATACAACAGGGAACGTGGTCAGACGGTGTTCACATACAACAGGGAACGTGGTCAGACGGTGTTCACATACAACAGGGAACGTGGTCAGACGGTGTTCACATACAACAGGGAACGTGGTCAGATGGTGTTCACATACAACAGGGAACGTGGTCAGATGGTGTTCACATACAACAGGGAACGTGGTCAGACGGTGTTCACATACAACAGGGAACGTGGTCAGACGGTGTTCACATACAACAGGGAACGTGGTCAGACGGTGTTCACATACAACAGGGAACGTGGTCAGACGGTGTTCACATACAACAGGGAACGTGGTCAGACGGTGTTCACATACAACAGGGAACGTGGTCAGACGGTGTTCACATACAACAGGGAACGTGGTCAGACGGTGTTCAGATACAACAGGGAACGTGGTCAGATGGTGTTCAGATACAACAGGGAACGTGGTCAGATGGTGTTCACATACAACAGGGAACGTGGTCAGATGGTGTTCACATACAACTGGGAACGTGGTCAGATGGTGCTCACATACAACAGAGAACGTGGTCAGACGGTGTTCATTCAGAACAAGAACCTTAGTCAGACAGTGTTCATTCACAACAGGAACCTTAGTCAGACAGTGTTCATTCACAACAGGAACCTGAGTCAGACAGTGTTCATTCACAACAGGAACCTGAGTCAGACAGTGTTCATTCACAACAGGAACCTGAGTCAGACAGTGTTCATTCACAACAGGAACCTCAGTCAGACAGTGTTCATTCACAACAGGAACCTCAGTCAGACAGTGTTCATTCACAACAGGAACCTCAGTCAGACAGTGTTCATTCACAACAGGAACCTCAGTCAGACTGTGTTCATTCGCAACAGGAACCTGAGTCAGACAGTGTTCATTCACAACAGGAACCTGAGTCAGACAGTGTTCATTCACAACAGGAACCTGAGTCAGACAGTGTTCATTCACAACAGGAACCTGAGTCAGACAGTGTTCATTCACAACAGGAACCTGAGTCAGACAGTGTTCATTCACAACAGGAACCTGAGTCAGACAGTGTTCATTCACAACAGGAACCTGAGTCAGACAGTGCTCCCACTCAGTAGCGACCATTTTGGTGGCCAAATGCTACTTAAATCTATGATTGGCTACCTAAATTAATCTACTGCTCGCTTCTTGGATACCTTAAAGTAAACATAACTGGCGACAATAATATCTGTTTAAGATATCTGTTGGCTAACCAAAATCTTAGGTTTGGCTCCTAAAATATTCATAATAGGAGCCACTTGGCTCCCCAACAAAAACTGGAGAGTACAGACAGTGGGAGTACATGAACTCTTACTTTGCCCTCTTCCGGAGCAGCTTCTGGGCCTCAGGGTATTCTCTCATGGCTTCCTCAAAGTCGGCCTTAGACAGAGTGAAGACATTGGTGTAGCCCTTGCTGCGTACGTTAGCCGTGCGGCGGTTACCTCCTGACATGGCCAGTAAGCTGAAAAACAGCAAAATGGCTTCCATGATTATGGTGTTAGCAAGAATTAAACTAATAAGGATTCCAATCACTGTATTCACCATAATAAGAACTCTTGGCATTTATTAAAACCATACACAAGGCACATGTGCTGTTAGAGATCAAGTGGCAGCAAACATCCTCAGTTCAAAAGTTGAAACTAAAATGGTGACTAGTTTATTATATACCCCTTCTAAACCTCGGAACATATGGACTGTCATGTAAAGTTCTTGGCCTAGTATGTAGCATTAATACATATTTCTAACAGATTGTTTAGTATTTGATCAGGGACACTTCGATGAATACAGTAAAATTAAAGGGAAATTAGGCTCCACAGTCCACTGCAAGCCACGATGTGCCTTGTGTGAAATTATAACAATCTATAAATAATTTGTGTATGTCTGTGGATTGATCTTTATCAAAAACACAATTAAACAGACAGCAAAGAGTTGTGTGACTGCCAATTTGAAGGGAATTGCGGTCAGTTTGAATGTGTACCTGATTTCCCCAAAGACACTGCCCTCATGTAGTGTGGCCAGCACTGTCTCTCCATCCTCCCCACCCACCACCTCCACCTGGCCGTGACTCACGATGTACATCTCCTTCCCCACCTCACCCTGCAACAGATACTGGTAAGGTGAGCTAATAACCTAGAAACTGGTAGGGTGAGCTAAAACCCAGAAACTGGTAAGGTGAGCTAAAAACACAGAAACCGGTAAGGTGAGCTAAAATAAAAACACAGAAACCGGTAAGGTGAGCTTAGAACAGATACTGGTAAGGTGAGCTAAAACAGAAACTGGTAAGGTGAGCTAAAACAGAGACCGGTAAGGTGAGCTAAAAACACAGAAACCGGTAAGGTGAGCTAAAATAAAAACACAGAAACCGGTAAGGTGAGCTTAGAACAGATACTGGTAAGGTGAGCTAAAACAGAAACTGGTAAGGTGACCTAAAACAGAGACCGGTAAGGTGAGCTAAAACCCCAGAAGCCGGTGAGGTGAGCTTAAAACAGATACTGGTAAGGTGAGCTAAAACAGAAACTGGTAAGGTGAGCTAAAACCCAGAACGTGGTAAGGTGAGCTAAAACCCCAGAAACCGGTAAGGTGAGCTAAAACCCAGAACCTGGTAAGGTGAGCTAAAACCCAGAAAGTGGTAAGGTGAGCTAAAACCCAGAAAGTGGTAAGGTGAGCTTAAAACAGATACTGGTAAGGTGAGCTTAAAACAGATACTGGTAAGGTGAGCTAAAACAGAAACTAGTAAGGTGAGCTAAAAACACAGATACTGGTAGGGTGAGCTAAAACCCAGAAACTGGTAAGGTGAGCTTAAAAAAACCCAGAAACTGGTAAGGTGAGCTAAAATCCAGCAACTTGTAAGGTGAGCTAAGTACTTGCTTTCACTTTCTTCCTAACAACTGACAATGCTTTTAAGTCATTATGTAAAAATGTTTCATGATTATTACATTGCATATTATTTCGACAGTACAAAATGAATATATATTAAAACAAAGGTCTCCAGTAAGGGACATATAGTCAAATGTTCCAAATAAAGTTTTAATTATGTTACTATTTATATGAATCATTATACAAAAATTAGAATACAAAACAAATACCAATGACTAACCCTGACATATCATATAGGTATCAACAATGCCATATGAAACAAACAATGTGTGTTAGTGTACACAAAAGGTAGCCAAATGCAAGAGGACAGCATTCACAATAAAGAACGCCCTACGGCACAGCAGTTTGAACAACTTTCCGAATTATTCCATTGTTTTACATGATACATGCATGCAATGTGCAACAAAGCGCCCATGTATGCAACCCATTCATTTATTATATTATTCCTTGTGCACCAATGTGTGACATCATATACATGTGATTATAGCTGATCTTTAGTGGAAATGCAACGTTTTGAAATTTTATTTTTTGTTTGTAACAAGGCTCAATATTGCCTACATTTCAGCTGATGTATTTTTTTACTATACCATACAACTCATCGCTGCTATTTGTTAACATCTATGTAAATGCTTGTCGTTACCTTGTAGCAGATATAGTCCTGGGGCAGGAAGAGGCTGGGCTTGAGTTTGAGGACCAGGTCGTACAGGAGGTTCTTGTCACAGTCCTGGAACAGCTGCACCTTGCTCAGGGTGTTGAAGTGGACGTTGATGGCAAGGTCAGTCTGCAGCTTCCGTGGCAGCGTCTCCAGCAGAAACCGCTCATCTGGTAACATGGACACTCATGAGAGATGAAACTGCAGTCCCTACCAACACTGATATGGGGGTCGAGGGGTATTATATGAAAACTGCCATATAATAACCTTTGTATCATATTCCATAACATAAAATTGTAAAATGTATATATTTGCAAGTGAATGCAAAACATTTTCACCTTGTTTGGAAGTCATTGTCACGGGAAAGCCAGCTAAGCAGACAAGCAGACAACGCACTAAGGGACGTAACTCTAATTTCTTACCACCCGGGCAGATATTTTTTGCCATTCAAAATGCATTGATAAGCCATAAGAGCCCGGCAGGGGATGTACTACGGGTCTAGTTATTACACCTCGTAATATGATCGTCGCCATGTTGGCTCTATCGCACATGAAAATTGCCTCATATCATTGATACGATATATGATAAATTGCCTTACAGCACATTGCAGTCACTACCAAGACGTTGCAGTCCCTATCAATACAGAAGCGACAGCCTATAAGTGCAACCATTAAACTGCATTAATGCTTGACCAAAAACTGCAACCCACTCTTAAATTTAAGCGATATTTGGGCTTCAATAACACATGGAATGGACATATAACCATAGTCGGGTCGTATTATACAAAATATCACTCAAAAACCCATCATATAAAGTCAATAACAATATAACCCTGGGCCTTCGGCGTGACAAGCAAACGCTTTAACCACAAGGCTACCTGACCGCCCCCAAGGTATAGTGATGAACTGATGCTTCCATTACATGTGTCAACAGAGGAGTGTTAAATGGTGCTTTCAACGCTGAATGGGTGTATACAACTTGAGACCGAATATTGACGGATGCACATGTCTGTTCAGCTTGTAAAATCCTGTACACACTGCTTTATATTGACACTATAATGCATTTATCATTATCAAAAGTTACAAAGAATCATTTTCATCAAAATATTTGTGTAAGTCAATTAGATCTATCTTGTGGCAACTTGAAGCGAGTGAGTGAGTGAGTGAGTGAGTGAGTGAGTATGGTCTTACACTTCTTTTAGCAATATTCCTGCAATGGCAAGTGTAAACAGGGTTATTTGAGGCATGATAAGCAAGTGATCCCACAAATGTCATAGCTAACTTATATGGGTTTTCAAAAAGACCATGACAGGCCAATAAGATAGCTTATCCGGGTTATCCCTAATGTGTTATGGTAAGAGTGTAGTACCTATGGTCTTGTGCTGCTCCCAATTGTAGAGGAACCACTGGCGAACCCGCTCCTGCATCTCCTTGGGGATGTTGATAGACTCCATGTAGCGGATCGTCTGGTCCATCCTCTTGCGGTAGTTGGACTTTACCTGCCCTGCCGCCTCCACGATGTCTCGGATCTGAGGTGGAGAGACACAGAGTTGCAAAGGGATGCCAGCTGGTATGAGTGTGAGGATATGCCACCTGATGGTGAACATAAAGCCCAATGCCCAAAGTGGGCTGAATTTGATCCAAAAGTCATCTCGTACTTATGTAATAAGTAGAGCATAAAATGACAGTGTAACAATTATCACAAACTTCTTGTTTGTTGTCAGCAATACTCCAGGTATATAAGTATGTGAATGAGTGAGTGAGTATGGTTTTATGCCGCTTTTTCTCTAGCAATATCACAACAGGGGACACCACAAAAATCGGCTTCACACATTGTACCCATGATGGGAATCGAACCCAAGTCTTTAACCACTAGGCTAGAAACTAGTGATTGATATTGTGAACAGCCATCCACTGATTCACAACATGAACAAGTCACTTAACTTACCTGGCCAATAAAAAGTATCAACACAGATACTGTGCATGTCACATGACTCACCTGACCAATGAGAAGTGCAAACACAAAGACCCCTGACAGCCAGTAGAGTGTCATGAAGAGATACTCCAGCTGGTTCTGGGGTTTGGGGTTGTTGCCGATGGAGGTGGCAGTCTTCGTGGCCAGATAGAAGCAGCGGATGTACCTGATCAACAGATGGCAGCTCAATAAAGTTATCTGGCGTTTTCCAACTGAACAGTTCTAGACATGGTGAGTTGGATTTAACATCAATGAGCCAACCGTTGGAGGAAACTAGACAGATTGTAGATGTTCACCACTTTGGTGAAACCAATGAGCACGTGCTGAAAGACCAAGGATTATAAACAAGAAGAAGACTTCAGGATGGCTAAAACATAATTTTAGAATACTTTTGCCATAAGAAAAACCCAACTTGGTGCAAAATGGGAATTAATTCACCTTTTGTTACCTACATAACTTTGATGATTTCACCTTTGATGAGGATTTTAAGCTCGACACTTTGTATCGGATACAAAGATAATAGGACAACGTGATACCAGCGGACATCCTTATTAACCAAGTTGTCCTATGTTTTCAATATACATGTACTACACCATGGCCTTCAATATATTGTTGTTATGTTGTTTAACATCTCACTCAGCAATATTCAAGCTATGACTGCGGCCTGTAAATATTTGAATCTGGACCAGACAATCCAGTGACTGATATTATGAGCAATGATCCAGAATGTCGGGTTACCATGACACGCCATCAACCAAGTCACTACCGATCCATTGCCTCTTTTGACCTGATCAGTTGCTGGGGACCAATTCTAACCCGTAATCCTCACAGGTAGGCCTTCAGTATAAGAGAGTGATAGTGTTAACTCACGCGTTGCCAGTTCCATTGTAGACCCACTGGTTCGAGTTGATGCCCTCGTACACCGACACAGCATAGTAGCCGCACGTCTCAATGTGAATCAGGAACAACATGTACGTCATGGTCTTGATGATCCTGAGGGAGAGAGTCAATGCGTTTATTAGACGACACATCATGGTGGTCAGGTTAAATGTAAAGTAATACAGGTCATTTACTTATTTTGAATTCCATGAGAGTTGCAGAACAGCATGTTGATGTTGGGTAGAGTGCTGCAGGAATGTACCCTGGCCAAACCACTACAGAATGTACCCCAACCAACACTGCAAAGCTTCAGGAGCAACTGGAGTCCATTAAACTGTGTTTGAAAACATTTTTGGCTTCACTTGCATTATCGAACCCACGATCTTAGGTTCCTGGCATGCCCAAGGGACGCAACTGTGGAGACTATGGTGTGGATCTCGTCAGAACATGGAATCAGGATTCAAGCAGTGAAAGCAACTCTGAAAACAGTCACCACATTTATATAACCTTCTCATTCCAACACCTGCATGTCTGGGACAACACTAAATGTATAGGTAATGTGTTAAAGGGCTGATTTCAGTCTTCAGAAGTGTGTTTTTTATATGAAAAATGAGCAAGTCCTTTACAAGATGATTGTCTGAAGATGTTAATGAAGATAGTACAAACATATGGTAAGATATTCATGTTGGACACAGACTTCACTCAGTCTTGCAATACATATTCATCATGTCAGAAGTCCAAAACGTACATGTGTCAGGAAGATAAAAACAGGAAGCTTCCAGTCATGATCCCATATACTCATAACTCAATTAGTTTTCATCACTTCACCAAAGTTTGCTTGTTTCATTTGCTTGTTGTTTAACGCCGCACTCGGCAATATACTCCTATACTATGGCGGTCTGTAGATAATCGAGTCTGGACCAGACAATTCAGTGATTGACATCATGAGTATCGATCCACGCAATTGGGAAATGATGACATGCATCAACCAAGTCAGCAAGCCTGACCACCTGATCCAGTTAGTTACCTCTTAAAACAAGCATGGGTTGCTAAAGGTCAATTCTAACCCGGATCTTCACGGGGGATTTATCTGAGCCTCCTCAAAGATCACAGATATATTCCACTCAGGATAACACTCTTTAGTTTCTAGGAGAGATGAAGTTCCTCTAATAAAGTAAGGAATTGATTGTTTAAACCCCGCAAAGTTCCCGGCTCTGACATGAAACACTTCCATCCATCAGGCTGTGTTGGATGCATTGTCTGTGATCAATAAATGGGAAATTTGCTGCCTCAACAGACAACACCTCCACAAGAAATATGACCAAAGCTCTACAATACACTATGGGCATCCATTTACACAAGTCAAAATTGTTACTGGTGAGGTGAAAACAAAGCAAACTGAGTTTCATCAACTCATACTTCCCAGTAGTGGATACATATCTTCATCTCCACTTTCAGCAAGATCTGGGAGTGGAATGTAGAAATAGTATATGCAATGGATGACAAATGATGATTCACTTCTATATGACAGTTGTAGCAGTGTTTCCGTCTCTACAATAGTAGTCAAGACGCTATCCATACACCCTTGTCAACATTTAATATTTCAGTCTCCATGGATTGCTGAATACAGTTTTAATAAACAACTGCTAAATACTTAGTATTAATGAACAACTGCGTAAGAATTTGTATAATGAACTGATTGCATGAGAGGAACTGGGGCTATCTGATTGCATGAGGGGAACTGGGGCTACCTGATTGCATGAGGGGAACTGGGGACTACCTGATTGCATGAAGGGAACTGGGGCTATCTGATTGCATGAAGGCAACAGGGGCTATACGATTGCATGAGAGGAACTGGGGCTATCTGATTGCATGAGAGGAACTGGGGCTACCTGATTGCATGAGTGGAACTGGGGCTGTCTGATTGCATGAGAGGAACTGGGGCTACCTGATTGCATGAGAAGAACTGGGGCTATCTGATTGCATGAATGGAACCTGATCGGATGAATGGAACTGGGTCTACCTGATTGCATGAGGGCAGCTTGGGCTACCTGGTTGCATGAGAGGAACTGGGGCTATCTGATTGCATGAAGGCAACAGGGGCTATCTGATTGCATGAGGGCAGCTTGGGCTACCTGATTGCATGAGAGGAACTGGGGCTATCTGATTGCATGAATGGAACTGGGGCTACCTGATTGCATGAAGGCAGCTGGGGCTACCTGATTGCATGAGAGGAACTGGGGCTATCTGATTGGATGAATGGAACTGGGGCTATCTGATTGCATGAGGGGAACTGGGGCTACCTGATTGCATGAGAGGAACTGGGGCTACCTGATTGCATGAGGGGAACTGGGGCTACCTGATTGCATGAGAGGAACTGGGGCTATCTGATTGCATGAATGGAACTGGGGCTACCTGATTGCATGAAGGCAGCTGGGGCTACCTGATTGCATGAGAGGAACTGGGGCTATCTGATTGGATGAATGGAACTGGGGCTATCTGATTGCATGAGGGGAACTGGGGCTACCTGATTGCATGAGAGGAACTGGGGCTATCAGATTGCATGAGGGGAACTTGGGCTACCTGATTGCATGAGGGCAGCTTGGGCTACCTGATTGCATGAATGGAACTGGGGCTATCTGATTGCATAAGGGCAGCTGGGGCTACCTAATTGCATGAGAGGAACTGGGGCTATCTGATTGCATGAGAGGAACTGGGGCTATCTGATTGCATGAGAGGAACTTGGGCTATCTGATTGCATGAAGGCAACAGGGGCTACCTAATTGCATGAGAGGAACTGGGGCTATCTGATTGCATAGGGGCAACAGGGGCTACCTAATTGCATGAGAGGAACTGGGGCTATCTGATTGCATGAGAGGAACTGGGGCTATCTGATTGCATGAGAGGAACTGGGGCTATCTGATTGCATGAAGGCAACAGGGGCTACCTTATTGCATGAGAGGAACTGGGGCTACCTGATTGCATGAAGGCAGCTGGGGCTACCTGATTGCATGAGAGGAACTGGGGCTACCTGATTGCATGAGAGGAACTGGGGCTACCTGATTGCATGAGTGGAACTGGGGCTATCTGATTGCATGAGGGGAACTGGGGCTACCTGATTGCATGAGTGGAACACGGGCTATCTGATTGCATGAGAGGAACTGGGGCTACCTGATTGCATGAGTGGAACTGGGGCTATCTGATTGCATGAGTGGAACTGGGGCTATCTGATTGCATGAATGGAACTGGGGCTATCTGATTGCATGAGTGGAACTGGGGCTATCTGATTGCATGAGAGGAACTGGGGCTACCTGATTGCATGAGGGGAACTGGGGCTACCTGATTGCATGAATGGAACTGGGGCTATCTGATTGCATGAGGGCAGCTGGGGCTACCTGATTGCATGAGAGGAACTGGGGCTATCTGATTGCATGAGAGGAACTGGGGCTATCTGATTGCATGAGAGGAACTGGGGCTATCTGATTGCATGAGAGGAACTGGGGCTACCTGATTGCATGAGAGGAACTGGGGCTATCTGATTGCATGAGAGGAACTGGGGCTATCTGATTGCATGAGAGGAACTGGGGCTATCTGATTGCATGAGGGGAACTGGGGCTATCTGATTGCATGAGGGAAACTGGGGCTACCTGATTGCATGAGGTGAACTGTGGCTACCTGATTGGATGAATGGAACTGGGTCTACCTGATTGCATGAGGGGAACTGGGGCTACCTGATTGCATGAGAGGAACTTGGGCTACCTGATTGCATGAATGGAACTGGGGCTTCCCGATTGCATCAATGGAACTCGGGCTATCTGATTGCATGAATGGAACTGGGGCTATCTGACTGCATGAGAGGAACTGGGGCTATCTGATTGCATGAATGGAACTGGGGCTATCTGACTGCATGAGAGGAACTGGGGCTATCTGACTGCATGAGAGGAACTGGGGCTATCTGACTGCATGAGAGGAACTGGGGCTATCTGACTGCATGAGAGGAACTGGGGCTATCTGATTGCATGAGGGGAACTGGGGCTACCTGATTGCATGAGCTGAAGCGTTGGCCGCCTGGTCGCACCGCTCGTAGAACTCCCAAAATGTCTGCACCTGGAACAGAACCAATCCCACAACTCATCAAACAATGATGATGAACTATCAACTTTAGTTTATAGCTCCTAGACATTATTAGTCAATTCTGTATCGTAAATATCATACTTAAGGAATAAAAAATGTATTATGTAAGACTAATACATATTTTGTATTTCTGATATTTGATATTTATGATATAGAAACACTAGAGGATGATTATCTCTTTACCATTTGTCATACTTACATAATCAATGTTTAAATCATAATTTGTCTTTATGAAGCAACTTTAGAAACTGTGTTGGCGTGAAGTGACACATTTATCATATAGTGCCAAATGATTTGCAGCCATTATCACACTAGTCATGTGCAGCCTGGCATTGCTTACTTTGAGCTTGTGGAGCCTGGTATTGCTTACTTTGAGCTTGTGGAGCCTGGTATTGCTTACTTTGAGCTTGTGGAGCCTGGTATTGCTTACTTTGAGCTTGTGGAACCTGGTATTGCTTACTTTGAGCTTGTGGAGCCTGGTATTGCTTACTTTGAGCTTGTGGCGCCTGGTAATGCTTATTTTGAGCCTGTGGAGCCTGGCATTACTTACTTTGAGCTTGTGGAGCCAGACATTGCTTACTTTGAGCATGTGGAGCCTGGCATTGCTTACTTTGAGCTTGTGGAGCCTGGTATTGCTTACTTTGAGCTTGTGGAGCCTGGCATTGCTTACTTTGAGCTTGTGGAGCCTGATTTGCTTACTTTCAGGTTGTGGAGCCAGGCATTGCTTACCTTGAGCTTGTGGAGCCTGGCATGGCTTACCTTAAGCAATCTTGGTGTGTGCGACCTGACACTGCTTATGTTGAGAATGTGGACCAAATTACTGCTTACCTTGAACAGTCTTGGCTTGTGTGCTAAGTATTGCTTACCTTCGGCAGCCTTGGCTTGTGTGCCAAGTATTGCTTACCTTCAGCAGTCTTGGCTTGTGTGCCAAGTATTGCTTACCTTCAGCAGCCTTGGCTTGTGTGCCAAGTATTGCTTACCTTCAGCAGTCTTGGCTTGTGTGCCAAGTATTGCTTACCTTCAGCAGTCTTGGCTTGTGTGCCAAGTATTGCTTACCTTCAGCAGTCTGGGTATACGGAGCCAGGCATTGACACCTATTCCAGGTACAAGGTATAGCAAGTCAAGTGGAAGCAGGGAACAGACGTCCAGCTGAAACAATAGAAGAGTTAACATGGAGGAATCTCACAGCTGTAATATAAAGAAGATGAATCCTCTTCAACATGGGAGGTCAGCACAAAGCCGAAGCATTACTGAAAGTTTCAGGTCTTAAAGATTCCTCCTTGGTTTCATTTCATATATGTAACATTTTATTTCTTGTAAAACTCACAAAGACAATCCTACCTTAAACATAAGTTTCTTCATATAATGTTTCTTTGTCAGCTTTCTGTCACACTGCAAAATATAAGAGTGCAGTTCAAAACATCACATATCAAGCAGCAATAATGTCAAAACAAGTCTCTTGTTTTTGCAATTGTGATTCATGTGTAATGACAAACAACAGATCAAAAGCATATCACATGAAATTATCATCATATTATTATAAAACAATCAATAGAAAATTACAGAGACCTTAGTGGTTAATGGCTCCGAACAAAAAGACAACACCAACATTAAGATATCAGATTATACCTCAATTATGCCGTCATTAACGAATCTGATCCTGACTTTGAAGATGACGATGTCAAGGATGTAGACCAAGTCAAAGGTGTAGTCACAGATTAGCCAGTACCACACATTGTCTGAGGTCTGGTAGGGGAAGAAGCCACGGAGGGGGATCACCCAGGCGTTGTACATGTAGGCCAGCATGACAAGGAACAGCCAGCCCACGTACAGTTTACCTGTAGGAGAGAGAGATATCAGTGGTAGGGGAAGCATGACAAGGAACAGCCAGCCCACGTACAGTTTACCTGTAGGAGAGAGATCGAGATATCAGTGGTAGGGGAAGGTTGGTTGGTTGGTTTGTTGTTTAACACTGCACTCAGCAATATTCCAGCTATATGACGGCGGTCTGTAAATAATCGAGTCTGGACCACACAATCCAGTGATTGATATGAGCATCAATCCATGCAATTGGGATCGATGACATGCATCAACCAAGTCAGCGAGCCTGACAACCCGATCCCATTAGTCGCCTTTTATGACAAGCAAAGTTGCCTTTTACGGCAAGCATGGGTTGCTGAAGACGTATTCTACCCGGATACGGGTAGGGGAGGTCTGGTAGGGGAAGAAGCCACGGAGGGGGATCACCCAGGCGTTGTACATGTAGGTCAGCATGACAAGAAACAGCCAGCCCACATACAGTTTACCTGTAGGAGAGAGAGATGTCAGTGGTAGATGTTGAATGGGGACCTTGAGGTTTTCTCACAGCATGACACACAACTTTAGATAAAGTGAGTGAGTTGTGTTTAACGCCACTATGAACAGTATTCCAGTATCACAGCGTGTCAGCTTTATGTGTGAAGAAAGCCAGAAGTGATGCAGGTCTCAGACATTTACCACTTTGGTGTAACCCATGAGCACAGGTATGGTGCCAACAGACCTTGAAACAAAATCGGAGCAAACTGGGATTCAAACTGATCATAGCTTTCTGACATGCTCAAGGGAAGCAACTCTGCACAGCGAATTGTGGCCCTCAGATGACTGGACCACCCATTCCCCCAAGTTAAGATAGAACAAGTATTTGTCACAGAAGTGACGAAATGTCCCCCGCCTGTATATACACCATAGTTCCAAATATGAAAACAATCCAGTGTTTAGTTCTTGAGATATCGCGGCAACACCGTTTTCAAACTCAAAAAGCAGATTTGCCTGCTGTGACCTTGAAAATGGGGTCAAGGTCACCAAAACCGACTGGTGTCTGCGGTGGCTGTATATACACCATAGTTCCAAATATGAAGACAATCCAGCGATTACTTCTTGAGATATCGCGGCAACACCGTTTTCCAACTCCAAAAGCAGATTTACCTGCTGTGACCTTGAAAATGGGGTCAAGGTCACCAAAACCGACTGGTGTCTGCGGAGTCTGTATATACACCATAGTTCCAAATATGAAAACAATCCAGTGTTTAGTTCTTGAGATATCGCGGCAACACCGTTTTCAAACTCAAAAAGCAGATTTGCCTGCTGTGACCTTGAAAATGGGGTCAAGGTCACCAAAACCGACTGGTGTCTGCGGTGTCTGTATATACACCATAGTTCCAAACATGAAGACAATCCAGTGTTTAGTTCTTGAGATATCGCGGCAACAAACAGGTGGGACGTACGGACGGACGTACGGACGGTCGTGAATACTATATCCCCCGCTTCGCGCTTTCGCGCGGCGGGGGATAAATATTACAATGTCCGGACTGAATGGACAGACAAGCCTTCATTATGAATACTCTTGGACACTGCCATGGCACTGAGTTTTGTGCCACTTTGATGTGCAACAGAGGATGCACGGGGACACCAAGACACTGAGTCAAACCCAGCTGACAATATGTACTTCAGCGTGCCATGTGTAATAAGTGTCCCAGCTGGTGCCCACCCAGCAGCTAGACATGTGTAGCAGTGTAGGGGCGCCCTCACAACATGAGCCAGCTGATGTTTTATCTATTAGTTCATCCATCCACCATTCACACTTAATAGCTCAATTGTTGATAACGCTAGTCATGCACACTTGTTAATTAATTTTATGGACAGACTATTTGACATTCAGGGTAGGACGGACGTGGGAGCTTGGAAAAAAAAGATTGTTAGTGAAAAAATCATTTGTCTTCAGGTTTTACATAAAAATCAAACTGTTCACTTGACACACTGGATGAAAAGAACATGTACTCAGAAAACCAAATACATTTTAGCTAAAATGGATAGAATTATAATTAAACCACCCGCATGTTATCAGAAATGAGCGGGCCACTGTAACTTGATAATGCCCTCATATTGCTTGACGATGGGCCATTATCACACCCTTTGTTAGGTGATGTCATAGGGATAGGGAAGGGTGACGTCACGTTCAATAGTGACGTCATCTGGTTTGTTCTATGACGTTTCCATATTTGTAAAAGTGGGTCAGGAAAATTTGTGTTGTTTGCAGTAAATGTTTCAAAACCGATATTGTTGTTTATTTTTATTTGATAAATTCTATCCATTTTAGCTATAATGAAAATAGGAATCAAATATTATAAGGGTACCGCTATTTTCAGGGCATTATAATTTGCAGAAACCTTTGATCTTTTAAACGGTCCTCCTTCATCGGGCAGTTAATGGAAGAGCTCGGGCTTCTGCAAATGATAATGCCCTGAAAAATAGCGTTACCCTTATGATATTTGCCTCCTATTTTCATATAATCTGTTTTCGTATTTCAGCAACAGAAAAAATATCTTATCACTAAAAAAATCCTGGCCCACCTAGAATAACAAATGTTGGGTCCTTGGTAAAAATATTTGGTCAGATGGATAAAACTATGATTTTATTAAACATACACTGTACATGTAGAAAAGGCATTTTGTTTTCTCCACATGCTGCACAATACATCTGTCACGAACACAGCATTAGAGACATGCACTATCATTAACTAACACATGATGGGTAAAAGCTGATATTATCCCAGAGTTATACAGATAATGGTAAGCATGTGGAAGAGGACAAAGGACACAATTTACTCATTTTACACTGAATGTCTGGAGGTACTTTCTTCCTCAAACCTTTTAATGTCAAAAGCCAAGTCCCTTAAAGCCAAATCAATTAGTTACTTCTCC
The DNA here is from genome assembly GCF_023055435.1 of Haliotis rufescens. NCBI lineage: Eukaryota > Metazoa > Mollusca > Gastropoda > Lepetellida > Haliotidae > Haliotis > Haliotis rufescens. Next base: position 30,480,892 of record NW_025963857.1, read on the forward strand.
TTGCAAGGCCTACCTGTGAATACCCTTCACACTAAGCATACCTTAATGTCAACATTCCCAAGTGACTCTCTTTCATTCAGTCAAAGGCAACCATTAGAAAATAAAATAAAAATAGCTGATTTTTTTTAGCCTAACTGCTTCATGAATAGATCACAAAAATAAAAGCATACAACAACAAAAATGAAAGAAAACAGTAAGCCTCCTCCCATTGTTTCCCTCCTGTCCCTACAGGTAACACCAGGGCTGCCAACTCACTCTGAGCCTCAATGGTGTTGGGGAATCTGATCTTGCGCAGGCACTTGGGCATTCTGAAGCGACACTGCCATACCCCCACAAGCATTTCCTTGTTGGTCTCACTAGCCTCGGAGAACACCTCGCTTGTCCTCGACCCCATCGGTATGAACGACCCCAGACGGATGTTCCTTGGGGCAGGAGTTTCGTCCCCGTCCAAACCTGATACTGCTGCAAAAAAAATGAATTCTGACCTTTAAAACCTAATTTACAAATGTTGTGCCCACTGGGTCGAAGTGTCAAGTGAAAGTGGTACGAATTGCATGTAATGACGGTAGTTGTATTTTTACAACATATTCTTCAGCGTCTGGACCTGTTGTCATAGGTCTTCAGCTGGGAAACCTTGTAGTCCCAGTTATGTGTAAGTACTCGCAGCATTGTGAAGATTAAAAAGCCTTTGTCATGCAAGGGGAGTGTGTCTCCCCACTTCCCCAATGATTTTATACGCTGGGTTCGATCATTCACCCGCTTCCTACTGACTTTAAACAGTGATCCAGGATTTGTAATTGATTGGTTGCAAAGACAAACATTTTTAGTGAAAGAGTAGATCTGGATCTATATGTCTGTAAAATGACACTTGCATTTATCACTTGACTACACCCTTCACATACAGAAACAGAAGCCCTTTCTGTTGGGCTCTGGGAATATTGGTTTAAAGTGGTGCTGGCACATGAAACGTTTTGATTACTGAATAGTGTTCCAAATGGGTGTTGAAATAACCTTTAAAGTGTTTCACTAATGCTGGCTAAATCCAAGACTATCTATCTGCTTATCCCTTGTAGTTGTGGTTTAACATTGCTTCTAACAGTATATTTGTTAAATCAGGGCATGTCAGCGTATGTAGGACAATGTCCATATTGATGGAGGTCGAGACAATGTCCTGAACCCCATGGACATATTGCAGACACACCAAAATTCATTATTATGGCAAATGTGGAATTTTAACTCCTGGACATCAGATTCAAGCAGCTAAGGGATGAGCCTTAGAACCTTGCACAGGGATTTATCTAGGTGTTCATAGAAACTATATTTTGGCTCGAAGTCAACATCAAATGTCTGTAAAAATTCCCACATTTGCATTCAAAATTTCCTCATTCTGATTTTCCAGATGGTTCTTTGTGAAGGTGACGTGTAAGTCTGATAACATGACCAAGAAAGGGAAAAAGGTTACTTTTAAAAATTGCATTGAATGTAATATTTAAAAAACTCTTTGTGAAATAAACAAAACTATCCCAATTTCACAACATGTTGTGTTTTCCCCAATTTCTGGCCACATGCACTTGGTTCGTTGTGTGTTTGTTTGTTTGGTGTTTAACATAGCAGTCAGCAATATTCCAGCTATGTGACGGCGGTCTGTAAAAAATCGAGTGAGTGAGTATGGTTTTAAGATGCTTTTAACAATATTCCAGCAATATCACAGTGGAGAAACACCAGAAATTGGCTTCACACATTGTATAAATGTGGGGGATTGAATCTGGGTCTTCAGTATGATGAACCAACGCTTTAACCATTAGGCTACCTCACCACCCTGTATAAAATTGAGTCTGGACAAAAAAATCCAGTGATTGACATCACTAGCATCCACACAATTGGATGAAATGTGTCAACCAAGTCAGTGAGTCTGACAGCCCGATCCTCTTATGACAAGCATATTTACGCTTTACGCCAAGCGTGGGTTGCTGAAGACTTATTCTAACCTGTATCTTCACGTGTTGCACTTGGTGTGAAAAAAACCCATGGTGAAAGCACCTTCGGGTCATTGTCTGATTAGTCTACTAAATGATAAAATTTGCCATTTAGAACACATTGTCCCGCATACCTCTGGGACACAATACTCGGCTCAATCAGCTCTGCCTTGTGTTTGGAGGAGTTGAGGACAAAACACACCAAGCAGGTACCTCTGGCATACAATACTTGTGCTCAATCAGCTCTGCCTTGTGTTTGGAGGAGTTGAGGACAAAACACACCAAGCAGGTACCTCTGGGACACAAAACTTGTGCTCCATCAGCTCTGCCTTGTGTTTGGAGGATTTGAGGACAAAACACACCAAGCAGGCACCTCTGGGACACAATACTCGGCTCAATCAGCTCTGCCTTGTGTTTGGAGGAGTTGAGGACAAAACACCCCAAGCAGGCACCTCTGGAACACAATACTCGGCTCCATCAGCTCTGCCTTGTGTTTGGAGGATTTGAGGACAAAACACACCAAGCAGGCACCTCTGGGACACAATACTTGTGCTCAATCAGCTCTGCCTTGTGTTTTGAGGAGTTGAGGACAAAACACACCAAGCAGGCACCTCTGGAACACAATACTCGGCTCAATCAGCTCTGCCTTGTGTTTTGAGGAGTTGAGGACAAAACACCCCAAGCAGGCACCTCTGGAACACAATACTCGGCTCCATCAGCTCTGCCTTGTGTTTGGAGGATTTGAGGACAAAACACACCAAGCAGGTACCTCTGGGACACAATACTTGTGCTCCATCAGCTCTGCCTTGTGTTTGGAGGAGTTGAGGACAAAACACACCAAGCAGGTACCTCTGGGACACAATACTCGGCTCAATCAGCTCTGCCTTGTGTTTGGAGGAGTTGAGGACAAAACACACCAAGCAGGTACTTCTGGGACACAAGACTTGTGCTCAATCAGCTCTGCCTTGTGTTTTGAGGATTTGAGGACAAAACACACCAAGCAGGTACCATTGGACTGTTCAAACCTTGCCGACTTATTGACATAAAGTAACAGGTTGAGTGTTTGCATTTCATTTAACAGTAGTTAACAAAATCCATATATTACAACCATTGTCGCAATCATTCAAATGCAAAGGAACTTGGAGTAACACAAATCCTTGATTGAACATAATTTCAATTTAAAACCAAACCTCTGAGACATGTGTCAGGACAGGACAAGGAAATGCCCAACCCCGGAGAGTGTACACCCTGTGCATATTGTTATGTGGCAGTCGATTTCTGTTGTAGGTAGTATGTTCAGTGGCAGCATATGAAGCATTCATACAAGGTCTCTCTGTTGTTCTGACCAGATTCTTTTAGTGGCAACATCGGCAGCAAGTTACTTAGAGTTACCTCCCTTAGTTGTGAACATGTATTTAAGAGTCTTGATCATTGGAGAAGTTCCATGAGGTGCCATTTTCTAGAAGGTTGGCTGAAGGTTTAGTTCTGTCAAAACTTATTTCTGGGTTAACCTTAGTGTTATATCTGTAATTGAAACGCAGTAGTTTTAAACAAGCTAGTGTATAATATTATGACAGGCCAACAGATGTCCGCTCTTGTAATGCGATTAGTTGCAGGTAAGCGCAATCACGTGCTGTTATGTAACATGCGACAGTCGGAATAAACAGCCGGTCAAGTGGCAGGCTCGTCTCCCTGCTCCCGCGTTTGTCGTTCCTCCCTGAGAACCCAACATTTTGGCGACGAGGATGGGATCCAAGGTAGCTATGAAGTATATGTAAAGGAATTTTGGTAAGTTTATCTGGCTGTTTGACGGTACATTGACGAGGTGTGTTCGTTGCGACGAGTGTGTTCGCTCTTCTTGAGGCATTATAACCGTCACTATCTTCAGCTCAGAGATTATGGCTACCACGGGTTTTGTTTGTGGATTGTTTGAATTTAATCCAAAGAAGTCGACATGGGAGGAATGGTGTGAGATACTGACACATGTTTTCGTGGCAAACGGAATTACAGACGAAAACAAACAGAAAAGCATACTGTTAGCGTCATGTGGAACTGAAACTTACCAGTTGATAAGAGCATTGGTTCAGCCCGTGAAACCTAGCGAGAAAACGTTTGACCAGCTGGTGGTTTTATTGAAAGAACATTTCACGCCAAAACCATCGGAAATTGTACAGAGATTTAAATTTCATTCACGGAATAGGAAGGCTGGTGAAAGGGTAGCTGCTTATGTCGCCGAATTGAGAAAGTTGACTGACGGGTGTGATTTTGGAACGTCTTTACAGGCCATGTTGAGAGACAGGTTAGTGTGTGGTATTTTTGATGACAATATTCAGAAAAAGTTGTTGTCAGAGGCTGCTCTAACATTTAGTAGTGCATTGAAAATTGCTAACGCAATTGAGGCGGCAGACAAGAATCTACAGGATCTTCACGGTGATAAAACTGTGGGACATTCAGTACACAAGTTTCGCAGTAAACCATCAGCACAATCTACAAAAGACCAGAGGCCTCATGTTGGATCTGGAAATAACAAACCTTGTTTTAGATGTGGAAAAACTACTCATGCTCCACACATGTGTTTTTATAAGAATGAGAAGTGTCATAAGTGTGGAAAACGTGGCCATATTGTGAGAGTCTGCAGGTCAGAAGAATCAATTCCGCAGAAACAGAATTCTAAGGCTAAATTCAAGGGAAGACAGAAAGTGAATGCTGTAGTGAGTGAGGTGAACTCGTGTGGCCCAGGTAATAGCAGTGCTAGTGTGGAAGACTTGTTTGAGAACTCGCTATTTCATGTTAGTACTCAGCCTTCGGCTAAAGGTGATCCAAACTACCCAAACCCCTACTACATTACAGTGGATGTTAATGGCACACCAGTGACGTTTGAGGTTGACACGGGATGCCCAGTGACCATTGTGAATGAGCAGACGGCTCAAAGAATTGGCCTTCAGTCATCGACATTATACACTTCACAAGTACCCCTGCGAAGTTATACAGGACAGGAAGTAGATTAACATACTTATGAAAGTCTCTCGGAGAGGGACTGATGCAACTCTGACAATATGACAGATCTGAGTTTCAATGGAATGATGACCCTCGAACCTCTCAATAAGCATCCATCCATCACACTGAGTTCAGAACGAACTCTGTAGTACGGCTCATAGTGGTCATCCAACTTATCACGCTGCGGCCAACCTCGGATCACAAATTCTCGAACAATAGACAATGTTCGGTCCTTGCCAGTCTGGATACTTATGTCTTTAGACTTCAGAGGGCATGTGTCCAATTCCTGAAGCATTAAGACTGTCATGTCTTCCATAGGCTTCCCTGAGTCAGGCGCTGGCAACCTGCTCAATGCGTCTGCATTGGTATGCTGTGTACCTTTCCTGTGTACAATTTTATAGTCATATGCAGTCAACAACACTGACCATCTCTGAACTCTTGGAGACACCATCTGTGGCACTGGATTATTCTCATTGAATAATGACACCAACGGCTTGTGATCTGTCACGATCTGGAAATGACGTCCAAGAAACAACATTGAAGGTGATACACCAGTTGTAGACTGTGGTGTAATTCTATAAGAAAATAGTAACCTATGTAGTTGAGTTGCAACTGTGTCACCAGTTGTCTTCTTTAATCCATCTTTTATTATTTGAACCGCCCTTTCTGCTAAGCCATTCCCAGCCGGGTGATGAGGGGATGTTGTCACATGTTCAACTCCATTTCTGGACATAAATGTAGCAAATTCTTCCCCAACAAAAGCTGTAGCATTATCAGTTACAATAATTTCTGGTATGCCATAAGCTGCAAACATCCGACGCAGCTGGTTTATGGTAGCCTTTGCATTTGACGACGACATAGGTGCACATTCGATCCATTTGGAGTAGGCGTCAATCACTATAAGAAACATGCTACCCATGAATGGACCAGCATAATCCATATGCAGTCTTTGCCAAGGTTGAGAAGGATACTCCCAAGGGTGTAGGGGAGCTACACTCGGACAATTCCTGTCTTCCTGGCAGGAATCACAACTGTTTACTGTTGTTTCTATGTCAGCATCTAGATGCGGCCACCAAACATAGCTTCGGGCCAAGCCCTTCATCCTGGTGATTCCTGGGTGGGACTGATGCAACTCTGACAATATGACAGATCTGAGTTTCAATGGAATGATGACCCTCGAACCTCTCAATAAGCATCCATCCATCACACTGAGTTCAGAACGAACTCTGTAGTACGGCTCATAGTGGTCATCCAACTTATCACGCTGCGGCCAACCTCGGATCACAAATTCTCGAACAATAGACAATGTTCGGTCCTTGCCAGTCTGGATACTTATGTCTTTAGACTTCAGAGGGCATGTGTCCAATTCCTGAAGCATTAAGACTGTCATGTCTTCCATAGGCTTCCCTGAGTCAGGCGCTGGCAACCTGCTCAATGCGTCTGCATTGGTATGCTGTGTACCTTTCCTGTGTACAATTTTATAGTCATATGCAGTCAACAACACTGACCATCTCTGAACTCTTGGAGACACCATCTGTGGCACTGGATTATTCTCATTGAATAATGACACCAACGGCTTGTGATCTGTCACGATCTGGAAATGACGTCCATAAACATACTTATGAAACTTTCGAGAGACATGGAGACACCATCTGTGGCACTGGATTATTCTCATTGAATAATGACACCAACGGCTTGTGATCTGTCATGATCTGGAAATGACGTCCATAAACATACTTATGAAACTTTCGCAGTCCAAAGATCACACTCAGTCCTTCACGATCAAGTTGAGAATAATTCTGCTCTGCCTTAGTCAGTGTCCTTGAAGCAAAACTTATAGGTCTCTCCTGGACAACATCCCCTCATCACCCGGCTGGGAATGGCTTAGCAGAAAGGGCGGTTCAAATAATAAAAGATGGATTAAAGAAGACAACTGGTGACACAGTTGCAACTCAACTACATAGGTTACTATTTTCTTATAGAATTACACCACAGTCTACAACTGGTGTATCACCTTCAATGTTGTTTCTTGGACGCAGATTGCGTTCGCGATTGGACTTGATGTTTCCAAACCTTGCCTCAAAGGTGAAAAAGAACCAGAGAAAACTTGTGGATCAGTCAGCTCTAACGAAATGTAGGGCATTCCAAGTGAATGACTCGGTGTGGGTTAAGAACTTTGCTTCAGGTCCAAAGTGGATTAGTGGACAAGTTGATAGTGTAACTGGTCCATTGTCGTACATCATCAAGTTAACGGATGGAAGATTGGTCAGAAGGCATGTGGATCATGTCAGACGCAGGATGTCTTTATCTTCACCCCGAAGGGACGTGATTGAACGTTCAGACACTCCGCTAGAATCACAGTCTTCACGAAGGAAGGAGTATGAATCAGACTTACCTGACACATCACAGGTAGATTCCCATGAGGAAAGTATCCAAGGGGATGTTTCAAGTGTACCAGATATGTCTGAACCGGGGGAGGAAACGCCGGTAGTGACATCGCCTGTAGCACCCATACTTCGTCGTTCAACCAGAGTGAAGCAGCAACCGTCTTATCTGAGGGACTTTGTGTCAAAGTGACATTTGAGTGAACTGTGACTGTCATTTGCAGTGAACTATGTGTCAAGGTGGCATTTGATTTAGCTGTGAATTACAGTTACTTGTATCAGGACTATAATACTTCAGCAGGTTATCAGTATTATTATGTGTCGAAAAAAAACCTCAGTTTAGTTAAATTTCACTTTCTACTTTAACAATGTTTTCATTATGACTGACTTGTCAAGTCACAGGGTTATTAGTACTTTACAAGAGTCAGTGTACATTGTTAAGTTACTTATACTTTATGAAGTTCCGTGGACTATGTTGTTTATCAAAGATTATTATTTTGGTTTCAAAGTAACTTAAATTTAGGAGGGGCGGATGTTATATCTGTAATTGAAATGCAGTAGTTTTAAACAAGCTAGTGTATAATATTATGACAGGCCAACAGATGTCCGCTCTTGTAATGCGATTAGTTGCAGGTAAGCGCAATCACGTGCTGTTATGTAACATGCGACAGTCGGAATAAACAGCCGGTCAAGTGGCAGGCTCGTCTCCCTGCTCCCGCGTTTGTCGTTCCTCCCTGAGAACCCAACACTTAGCATTTCAATTAGGGAATCACCTCATTAACAAGTGTCAGACTGTGTCCATCCTTCTTGTGTTTTTGCTCAGTTGTTTTTTTGGTACAGTGCACCCACAACCCCAGATCCAACTATGCACAAACGCCGAGAACACAACCAGTACCTTTCTCCATAACTGTCGGATTATCATGACATAACCAGTTTAACTACTCATGGCGCAACTCTTCACGGAACTGGAAAACTGAACCACTAGGAAAAAACATGTCTCTCTCAAAGGAACAAACTATCAGAACAACAACACAAGCCAAGCTGCGAGACCTCAATCAGTCACAGACCAGAAGAAAAATATGAACAGGACACTAAAAAGAATGCACAAGAGGGATTCGAAGTGCTCATGTTTGACTCCATCGAAGTGGACAACAATGTAGCAACAGGCAAACCCCTTTACACAATAGACATAAGCACCATCATTATCGAATCAATCTACCAGGACGAGCAGAGGGACCAAGCATTTGCAAACATATTCATAGGACAACAAGAAACCACATCAACAGTCAAGTAGACGATAGACAATGGTGCTCAAACAAATGTTATGCCACGGCAGATATGTACAACTAACTTTCCTGCAAAGTGGACCCAAAAGGACTCCCAACTGGGTCCAAAGTCCAAACGGTACCAGACCAACAGCATATGGTTGCACAAATCAACAATATGGCACCTGTCAACTACAAAGGAAAAGAACTGAACTTTAAGTCCCACGTGACATTGGAAGATGGAGCTACAAACCTAGGCTTTAGATCATGTGAAGACCTCAGAATTGTAACACTGAACTGTGAAAACAAAAATACATGCCACTCATGCCACGACACCTGTCAGATGTGACACCGACACGAAAACAACGGACCCAAGGGAAACCTGAATTGACATGTTTCAGACTGCTTCCAAAGCTGTAGGCTTTTTCACAGGAGAATACCACATTGAATTACGAAAAGATGCGAAGACAGTAATTAATTCAACCTCCACAGCGCATCCCAGAGTCTTTGAAAAATCCCCTTAAGAGAGAATGACAACGGATGAATGACCTGGACATTGAGAAGGTAGATACCGACTGACTGGGTAATAACATGGTGCATGTAATAAATCCTGATGGTAATCTGAGGATCTGCCTTGACCCGAAACACCTGAAGAAATGGGTCAAATGACAGTATTACTATCTTCCAACAATTGATGACATATTACCTAAACTAGCCATAGTATTCAGCATACTAGATGCTCGCTCTGGAAACTGGAGTGTCAAACTGGATGAAGCATCAAACCTCTGACAACTTTCAACACACCTTACAGGAATATTGTTTCAAATGTCTACCATTTGGGCTATTTTCTGCTCCAGATGTATTCCAGAAAAGGCTGGATCAAATCTACCTGGTGTCATAGGCATTGCAGACAACATCATTGTTTCCGGAGTAGACGAGAAAGAACGATGATGATGATGATGATGATGATGATGAAATGTACCAAAAATCTGGGGTGAAGCTGAACCCAGACAAATATGTCATAAAGAAAGACAAAACAAAGCTTTTTTGGAACTATGTGACAAATCACGGACTAGGCCTGATCAAGAAAAGATATCGGCCATCAGAACATGGGGGCCTCGAAGTCACTACGACAGCTCCGGTCATTCCTCGGCATGGTAAACCACCCAGGGCGTTTCACACCAGACTTGGCAACCATCACATCACCACTAAGAGACGACACCAAGAAAGAGATCGAGTACCTATGGAATCCAGAACACCAATGTGCCTTGAGAAGCTGAAGACAGCAATCACAACAACAGATTCAGCATTCTTCAACCCACAAACCCCAGTAGGCATTCAAACTGATGCCTGCAAACGCGGACTGGGTGCAGCACTATTCGAGAGTGGACGGTCCAGTGGCATACACCAGCAAAAGTCTTAATTGAAATGGAAGGCAATTACAGCAACATTGAAAGGGGGAGATGCTAGCCATAGTACAGTATTTGGACTTGAGCGATTTCACCACTATGTGTATGGGAGACATGTTGCCATTGAATCTGACAAGCAATTGGAAATAATTGCAAAAAAGAATCTGAACAGCGTCCCACCAAGACTCATGAGAAAATTGCTGAGAAGCCAAAGATATGACTACACTGTCAAATATATCCCAGGGAAAACATCCCTGTTCCCGATGCATTGTCAAGAAGTCCATTATATGGAAAGGACATCCCCAACAAGGACATCACTATACATGAACTTGTCAATGTTTCACAGTCTGGTTAAACAAATCAACGAAGTCAGAGCAAGAAAGACGAACAACTGAGATTACTGAAAGAAGTCACCCTGTCAGGATGGCCGAGTTCTCATCAGGAATGCCCACCTGAAGTCGAAGAGTACTGGAACTATAGTGAGAGAATTAGTATGGTTTTACGCCGCTTTTAGCAATTTTCCAGCAATATCACAGCAGGGGACACCAGAAATTGGCTTCACACATTGTATCCATGTTGGGTCTTCAGCGTGACGAGCGAATGCTTTAACCACTAGGCTACCCCTCCGCCGCTGGAACTACACAGATGAAATCAGCATGCACGATGGTCTTGTACTGAAGAGGGAAATGGTAATTATTCCCAAACAACTCAGGGCAGAAGCTTTGGAGCAGATACACATAGGAAACCAAAGGATCGAAAAAAGCAGGTTGAGAGCAAGGGATGCAGTGTTCTGGACAAGCATCAACAGTGACATTAACCGAATGGTACGGGGTGCACAGCCTGTCCACACAACCAACAAAGTCACCAAAAGAAGCACAAGGACCATGGACGCTCATTGGTTCCAATCTATTCACGTGGCACCATGACAACTCTCTACTATTGGTGGACTTCTACAACTCTTTCCCAGTGATCAGAAGACTTAGGTCAACAAGGGCGACAAGGATAATAAATGCCATGAAACTAATCTTGTCAGAATATGGCATACCAGAGACGTTTGTCAGACAACGGACCACAGTACACATGCAATGAACTTCAGAATTTTGCTGACACATATGCATTCAAGCAGGTCACCAGCAGCCCATACTTCCATCAATCAAACGGCAAGGCAGAGAGGTATGTGGGTGTTGTTACGCGTACCTTACAAAAGGCTCTAGAGCAAAGAACAAAGACCCAGCCTTTTATGCAAGCTAGCCACACCTTTGGGGCCACAAATGCCATCTGCAGCAGAACTTTTGTTCAACCGCAAGATTCAGTCAAACCTACCTGCAGTCAACGGGCAAGGGTCTGACTCTGACCTGAGGGCTGGTAATGAAGAAAAGGAAAGACAAACAGAAGAGTTACTACAACATAACAAGCAGAGCACAGGCTGAACTCCACCCAGGCCAGTCTGTTAGAGTGAGTGAGTTTGGTTTAACGCCGCTTTTAACATTATTCCAGTTATATCATGGCGTGTGAGCTTAATGTGGACGGAAAGCCCGAACTGATGCAGGTCTCGGACGTTTACCACTTTGGTTCAACTCACGAGCACGGGTATGGTGCTGACAACCTAGAAACATAATTGGGGCCAACCGGGATTTGAACCCACAATCATAGGGACGCAACTCTAAACAGTGAATCGTGGCCACCCAGGCCACCCAGACCCCCAAGTCTGTTAGAATCCAAGATCACATTACAAACAAATGGGAACCAGCAGTAATTAGAGAAAAGAGTCGAGAACCCTGGTCATACAAAGTAGAAAAATGCAATGGAGGAGTCTACAGGCGCAATCAAGTGCAGATGCGAACCACAGGAGAGACCTTCCAATCCTTCACTGATGAAGAGACCCATCAATATGAAGACCTACCCACAATACCAACTATAGGTATGATGTCCCTACAAGTGCCCATGCAGCCCTGCACGAGAAGTGTTTTAGGTTTAGGTGTATACTATAGAAGGCAATATGTATCTAGTCAGGCCATTTCAGACACAGTATTACCTACTAAAACCTGACAAGAGTGGTTCAGTGACAATCAGACACTAGTCCTTGCAGCATGTTGAATGTGTTTATTATGTTGGTCAAATAATAAGTGCCATTTGTATGATTTAAACTGTTTCTTTTTAGTTGTTGTATTATCATGACATAACCAGTTGAACTCCTCACGGGACACATGTGCATGACATGAAGGAAGTGGATACTCCATGCTCGGCAACATGACATGAAGGAAGTGGATACTCCATGCTCGGCAGCCTGACATGAAGGAAGATGATACTCCATGCTCGGCAACATGACATGAAGGAAGTGGATACTCCATGCTCGGCAGCCTTACATGAAGAAAGTGGATACTCCATGCTCGGCAGCCTGACATGAAGGAAGTGGATACTCCATGCTCGGCAGCCTGACATGAAGGACGTGGATACTTCATGCTCGGCAGCCTGACATGAAGGAAGTGGATACTCCATGCTCGGCAGCCTTACATGAAGGAAGATGATACTCCATGCTCGGCAGCCTGACATGAAGGAAGTGGATACTCCATGCTCGGCAGCCTGACATGAAGGAAGATGATACTCCATGCTCGGCAGCCTGACATGAAGGAAGTGGATACTTCATGCTCGGCAGCCTGACATGAAGGAAGTGGATACTTCATGCTCGGCAGCCTTACATGAAGAAAGTGGATACTCCATGCTCGGCAGCCTGACATGAAGGAAGTGGATACTCCATGCTCGGCAGCCTGACATGAAGGAAGATGATACTCCATGCTCGGCAGCCTGACATGAAGGAAGTGGATACTTCATGCTCGGCAGCCTGACATGAAGGAAGTGGATACTTCATGCTCGGCAGCCTTACATGAAGAAAGTGGATACTCCATGCTCGGCAGCCTGACATGAAGGAAGATGATACTCCATGCTCCGCAGCCTGACATGAAGGAAGTGGATACTCCATGCTCGGCAGCATGACATGAAGGAAGTGGATACTCGATGCTCGGCAGCATGACATGAAGGACGTGGATACTTCATGCTCGGCAGCCTGACATGAAGGAAGTGGATACTCCATGCTCGGCAGCCTGACATGAAGGAAGATGATACTCCATGCTCGGCAGCATGACATGAAGGAAGTGGATACTCCATGCTCGGCAGCCTGACATGAAGGAAGTGGATAGTCCATGCTCGGCAACATGTACATTCTGAATCCATCCACCTCACCCCACTTGCCATACTTTCATGTACAGTCATTGAAACAACAGTTCAGAAACATTTCATGTTCCCCTAGCTTATAATTCCAGTCATTGCTCACAACTGATGATCAGACTACGAATTTAATAATTGTGTTGCCGATTAGAGACAGAAATGATTCACAAAAACATTTCACAAAAACAGATCACCCAACTCAACTATCTTCATCAACCATGTGATGACAATTTCTATAAGCCATATTTACAAAACACCAATTGGGCCCTCATTCATAGATTTTATAGACGTAAAAGATCCATAGGAACAGATCCATCTACTCACCTATCTTCGCCAGCCATGTGATGACAACTACCACATCTCCTTAAGACCTATTTACTCTGATACCACCATCAAGGCTCCTATCAACCAGAAACGTTAGCTCAGCTTCAGCGCTGCCAATGTGACACTACCTCCATGAGGTCACTCATCTTCATCTACCAGCTGAGGTCGACAAGTAATTTTTGTCACTTGAGGTCAGAAAGTGTCTGCTATGTTTGACTGGCCGTGTAGTGGGAACGAAAACTACATTATGTACATCCCTTGACAAAAAGTGTCTCTGGCTGAGAAATGAGTTACAAATACTCTCGCATTATCCAACAGTTAACAGCCACTGGGATTCAGTTTTAGCCATTTTAATATTTTTGCTTAGTCGATCACTAAAACAACATACAACAAATGCTATATGTGTTGTTTCACAGTCTACTGTTCACAAGTGATTGAGTCTTGATAAGAAATATACCATGACAACTACACATATCATATTCAAATACCTGAAGCTCACCTGGCCTTTATCGAGGAGAGTGAGAGTGAGAATACTAATCACGTTGATATACAAAAGACAACAAAAATCATTTGGTGACATACATGTACCGTATATGACCGCGGATAAGCCGACCCCGTAGATAAGCCGAGGTGTTAACTTGACCATTGAAATACGAAAGAAAATGACATGACCCGCAGATAAGCCGAACCAGGAATTGAAAGGCTAAAAACACTGCGAAGTCGGACTGCAAGACATGTGCCGGTACTCACAGATATTCAAAAATATAAGATGAAAAACGTTGTAATTATATTGAAAAAGTCATTATTATTTCTAATAAAGATTTAACAAACCAGTCATCCACTTTCATAATGTGGGAAGCTGTTTCTCGTGGGTTTTTTTAATCTCATAATGATCGTTATATGTTGCCATCAACAACGAAGCGCCATTTTCTGAATCGGTGTATATAGAATTATGAACCCGTGAGAAAATATATCGGCTAGAGCGAAGACTCGCAGTTTGAATTCAGAATCGTAAGCATGGCGTTTTCGTTTCAAACTCATGATGAGAATGTCAGTAATTAAAAATATACCAACTTTTATAACCCCCTTTACACCACTATTGTATGTTAATCCAATTGAATTAAATAAACTATCATACTATGAACACATTGAATGACCATCACTTACTCACAGGCTTCTCCAGTTTATTAAACTAATCTTTCAACAATTAATTAATTAAGCCCCTACTCCCAACACGATCGCTAAGCACCCACAACTTGAAAATGTTTGTGTAAACAACATGACAATACCAATCGGCCCGTTATTATCAATGCTCATTTCCTTGTGTATCGTGTTGCTTTTTAAACAACAGGAAGCAATCACAGTGGTCACCGTTTGTGACGTCACAGGAAACAGCTGATCACATGTTTTTGCAAATGGCGAACGGAATAACTCGCCGATACAGTTGTTTATTTGTCTCTTTCAATAAAGGTAGACACTTGTTAACTATCAATTTATGAACTTTGCAAAACGTACGTAATAGCTATTGGCGATTTCATCTGGGGATTATATATTATAGCTGGGAATTACATATATTGTTAGATCTACATGTAAAGATCGCGGAGTTTACGAAGAACGATCAACTTTGAACATTCAATTGAAAACTTATTATCGGAAGTAGAAACATGCATAACATTTTTTTAATAATGACAACATTGGTGTATAATAATAACTTTATTGATAATTTATAACAATAATGGCTCTAGTAGTGGCAACTTCCAAACTTTCGGGAAGTTGTGATCTATCGGACCGTCATTCAGGCGATGTTTCTGACAGATCACGATCTGAAAAATACTATCATGAAAGTGTATCCCGTGGATAAGCCGACCCCTTTCTACAGAATCTTTTTTCTGGTCCTCAAAATTCGGCTTATACGCGGTCATATACGGTATTTCAATAAAAATAAAAATTGACATTTTTGGCTAACCAACTCAGACTGTTTCTCAAATCATTTGCATTCCCCATTTACGAAGGTTGAGCAGCAACCCGTACCCCAAAAGCTTGAAATGTGCACATTAGGAATTTGTATTGTAATATCATAATTTATCATACCTCCATGTCAGAATGATAAGATCTGATTGGTTCACATGATCATGATGAAATATTATAAATTTCTCAGTGGGAGAATAAATCCCTTATCATGCCATGAAGAAAACAGGCTGCATGTGCATTTCTGCCAGAGATAATAAATCCTTTACACCCTGCTGCAAAGCAAAATGCCGTAAGCTTTCCCCTCCCCTGAGTCATGAAAGTCACGTGACATAGAACAAGCACATCAGCGAACAGCTGTTTTCTATCAAATTATAATTTGTTTGAATTCTTTTACAATGGCAGATTAAAACATGTTGGCAAGATAAGTTTGTTGCAGTATCGCTCAGGGTATGTTGTTTTTAATGTCCCTCTTTGGGTGTTATACCTACGGCTTGAGGTAGAACCCTAATGCAGGACTTATAAAACATTGTGATACTGCTACAACTTATAATATCACACAAACAAAACTGAAATAATATCATGGAATAATTTGTGCACTGATATAGTCTTTCCACCCACATATCTCACAGGCTGAGAGACCTTAGATCAAAATCAGGGCAAATCTGGGATTCAAACTCATGCCGGGATGATCCTGGCACCTAAGGGACACAACTTGGCAGAGCATGTTGCAATGTCTTACGCCATAGAGCCTGCTGTCCCCCAAGATGGAGGGGAACTATATGAGTTTCATGGACTATACAAATCATTACAACCAAGAATTGCTTGTTTAGATGAGGGGAAATGGTGTTCAATGTCGCATTCACTATTATTGCACATGTGAGGCTGCTAATACTGACCTGAGCCGACCAGTCCTTGTTTTACCCCCTTAATGCCAAGTGTGAGGCAAGAAAACAATAAGTACCATCTTTAAATATCATTTGGTATGATGCTGGGTATCAAACCACCAACCTTCCATTTCACTGGGCCACAGGGGTGGTGCCAGTTTAGAAACAAATTACCAATACATGGTTCAATAGAAATACTGGACATCATGTGAGTGAGTGAGTGAGTGAGTGAGTGAGTGAGTGAGTGAGTGAGTGAGTGAGTGATTATGTAAGTGAATGTATGTGCGAGTGCCATTTTTCGCATTATTTCAGCGAAATAATGGATGTACCGGTACTTAAACCACTAGGCTACCCATCAGTCTCAGAAACAAACCACCTATACATTAATGCTACACACTATCACACAGGCACAATTCCCACTGCTTCAGAAGCTAGCTAGTCTACTGTTAGGTGATAAGGGTATCCCTCTTTCTGACAGCTGACATCCTGGAAATGGAATGGTCATGTAAAATCATTAGCCCCACATTCAGCCTTCACCCGAACAGTTTGTCAAGTGAGCAATGATGTGATACCCATCTCCATATGTCATACGTTCAGACGCACACAGCAGCCATCAGTAATTTTATTTCATCCGTACGATATTTGGCTTCATCCAAGCTGGCCACCAGGGAAAACAAAATGTCAGACTGGTGGATGGGCACATGCAAGATACTCCATCATATATTCAGCTCACCAGCAGTCTCCTGCCCCTGACAACACCTTATTTATCAGCAAGTGTGAAATAAATGTAATAAATTAGTTCTATTTTCCAATTCTCTGACGTACAAAGCTGACAATGGCTTCAGCTGAGATATCCTAATCCCATTACAATCTCACAGAGACCTGTCAAATGTCAACCTATTCATAAAACTACAAATTACTAGCAACAAAATACAATCTACAGTTCTATTTTGACATGTTGTACATGTAGAATAGGAACAAAACACTGCAGTGCCATAACTTTTTAGCAAATGAAATTCATAAATTCCGTTGCGATGGTTACATGCTAAGCAATAAATAAATCACAATGATGACCTGTAGTTCTGAAGTGTCTTTCGAGATGAATCCTTGTATAAGATCATAAGTTCAGTTTTAAATCCAAACCCATATAAAGTGTTAAAAACATGTGGAGGAAATGTCGAGTTTACATTGTGTTTTTTGTTTTGTTTGTTCAATGCTGCACTCAGCAATATTCCAGCTGTATGATGGCAGTCTTTAAATAATCAAGTCTGGACCCGACAATCTAGTGATTGTCATCATGAGCATCGATCCACACAATTGGGATACAATGACATGCATCAACAAAGTCAGCGAGCCTGACCACCCAATCCCGTTAGTTGCCTCTTATGAGAAGCACAGTCACCTTTTGCGGCAAGCATGGGTTGCTGAAGACCTATTCTACCCCGTATCTTTACAGAGTCTGAGTTTGCATGAAGATATTCTGTTGGAGTGACATTGTACATACACATGTACCATCACAGCAGAGTTGGAAAGCAAAACAGATGGTGGGATAGCCTTTTGGTTAAGGTGCTTGCTTGTCATGATGAAGACCTGCCTGTGATTCCCCACATGGTTACAATCACATCGTTGACAGTTAATGTTCACAATTGCCTGGAACAATTTGTCATAATACTATTAAAAAAAAATGGATCCTGTGACACATTTACCAAAGAAAAGGATGAAAATCTAATCTTTAATTTAGTCTGTTATATTATTATTAGTATCATAATGATAACTATTATTATTGTTATAATAATAGTTACATCAGGGCAATTATATGTAAGTACATCAGCAGCATATCTTTAACCCATCTATGGCATGGAGAGCTGGGGATATCAATGAATGGTAGTAAGTGCTTTCCTTCAGCCAGCAGTTCCATTAGCTGGCTGTGGAACACGACAAGTGGGGCATGACAAGTGCAGCGATCTGATTCTACGTGAAGTGAACAAGGTAACATCAAACAATAGTTATCATTGTGAATAATTCTAAGAATACCACCTCTATCACATCAGTGCCATAAATTCCTGTTTATGCTGAGAACCACACTATAAATTTTTATAAATTTTCAACAGACGTCCACTACACTGCCAACATATCCATAGTTGTGAGGGAAACCCTATCCCTTGCCAGAGGCGCCACTGCGCATGCGCAAGGCGGGAATCTAGTCACTTCTTTCAACCCATACTCTCATCAACTAGATGCAGATATTTGGGGAGGTGGGAGGGATTAATTCCTGATGTGATAGAGGTGGTATTCTTAGAATTATTCACAATGATAACTATTGTTTGATAATTCTTGTGAATACCTCACCTCTATCACATCAGTGCCAGTATACACCAGAGGGACCGGCGGGTTCTGGTATCTAGCATCCCATAGATATTTGGCTAGTGGAGTGGTAAAACCAAGGATTATATGCCAAAAGGGGTCTTAAACGGATGTGTCTAATAGTCTACTTACAAGACTTAGACGTATATAATTTTCAAGGCGTCATGTGAAGGGTATATGTATATTCCCTTGTGATACTTAGACTTTTTGTGACGTCGCTTCCTGTGATGACGTCATCTGTGACGTCACTTCCGGTGATGACGTCATATGTGACGTCACTTCCGGTGTCACTATTCTCCCGTATCACTTATGACGTGGTTTACCGTTATGCCCTTTTGGATAGTGATATTTAACGTATCTTAACGTTTCTCCGGTGTGATGACTCCTATGACGTCACTTCCGGTGGTAATACATTAACCTTCCTATCATGTAGATTACCGTATATCACTTAATCCTTCGATCTCTGATTTCAGTGTTGACATTTGCCCTGTTTTACTAACTCAATAGCGCAGTCCAGTAACAAAGTACAACTTACCCTGAGTTCCTGAGGTACTTCTGAAATCTTCACCCCCCCCCCCTCTTTTTTCCCTTTCCTGGACGAGGGAGGGAACAGGTTACTTTATTTGGTAACTATCACCTGGGCGGCCACCAAAGGTCCCAGAGTGTATAGTCCATTTAGATCGGTCTGTATGTCTCGTAAGTAAAAGTTTGAAAAAGTGTTGTGGGACTTCCACTGGCAGCTGGCCACGATTTGTTCGATGGATGCAGTATTCCATGTGGCTAGGCTTGTTGCCAGTGCTCTGATTTCGTGGGGTCTGCAGCTACCCCAAATCGGAGTGGAGATTTGTGCCGTTTTATAGCTATCTGTGATAGCTGTTTTTAGCCATCCCGCTACAGTGCCCTTTGCGATGTCCTTTTCTGACGAGGGCTTGCAAGAGATAAATAGGCGTTTTCTCTGCTTTCTGTGGGGTTGAGTCGCTGTGATAAAATATCTCAAGGCTCTTATGGGGCAAAGCAATCTATCCGGGAAGTCCACACTTTTACTTAAGGCTGGAATTGTGTATTGCCGATGTCCGAGTGGGCCGAAGGTTGACGACTGGTTTTTGGCAATAAATTCAGGGAGCGATCTGAACGACACTGATTTCCATTCTTTGGTATGGGTTACAGTGGAGATGTCAATAGCGTGTAGTTCTGACACGCGAGTCGCCGTAGCCATGGCTAAGAGAAAAGCAGTTTTCTTGGAGACTGATAGTAATGTCGCACTACTCATGGGTTCATACGGTGCTTTCATCAATGCCGACAATACTATAGATAGATCCCATTTAGGAAAAGTACGTGGTACTTTTATATCTTCCAGGGCAAAAGACTTCATAAGTCGATTTAGTACTGGATGGGTACCTATAGATAGGTCATCGTGTTGTAATACTGATGACAGGGCTGATCTATATCCTTCGATAGTGCCGTGTCGTAATTTCTTATCATTTCTGAGATGGAGCAAGAAATCGGCTACTATAGGTATCGTTATATCTCCATGTAACTGTTTCCCTCTTCTCCATTCGACGAACTTGTCCCATCTGTTATTATATAAGGCAGATGAGGCTGGTCTCCATGAGCTAGCCACTCTTCGTGCAGCTGATTTAGAGTAACCGGCGGCTTGCATCTTATGCGAGATAATTTCCAAGCGTGCAGATGGAGGTTATCGAGGCGGCCGTAAAATATGTCCGTCTTTGGTTGTCTCAATAGGTCGTGACGTACTGGGAGTTTCAGCGGTACTTCCAGCAGGAGTTGTAGACGTCTCGGAAACCAAGCCCTTTTGGGCCAAGCCGGGGCTATGAGAATTATGACACAATCCGTTTCCTCTATTTTCTTCAGTACTCTGTCTAGGAGAGCCCATGGGGGAATGCATAAGCAAACATTCCCTTCCATTCCATGGAGAGCGCATCGACTTGGAGTGCTAGTGGGTCTGGTACTGGGCTGACGTAGACTGGTAGTTTGTTGTTGAGACATGTAGTGAATAGATCTATGTTTGGAGTGTCCCATATCTGGGTTATCCACTTGAACACCTCGGGATGTAGTGACCATTCTATGGGTACTATCTTGTTTTTCCGGGATAGGTAATCTGCTAGTATATTTAGCTTCCCCGGAATGTGTCTTACTTCGATCTTGCAACTCACTGAGTCCACCAAGGCATATAAACATGTAACCTCCTTCAGTAAAGGCTGAGACCTTGTGCCTCTGTAGGTTAAATCTTGGATAGATGTGAGCGGGCATAGGCGAGACATCCACCAGCGTCTCGACTTGACGGCCTGATCGAGTGGGCTTGTTATCATGTGCTCTACTCTTGCATATCTGTCCTCTGTGGGTGCTGCTATGCCCCTTGTTGAGTAGAATCTTGCGTCTATGTAGGTGATGCCTGTGTGGGTACTAGCTCTGTTTTAGAGGGTGAACCAGGAAACATAAGAATGTTAGTAGTGAGGCACACTGTGTTTAAACTAATTGCGCTTGTCCTGATCGGCCAATAGGAAATCGTCTATATACGAGAAGCCTTATGAGCTTATATGGGCGCAAACCGATGATGGGATTGGTGATCCTGGTGAATAACCATGGGGCTAAGGATATGCCGAATGGTAGTACCCTGAACTGGTATCTCTGACCGTTGACTGCAAAGCGTAGGTACCTGGAGTACTGGGGAGTAGAACCCGTGAGTGGTCTCTTGACTCTTTTAAGGTGCTGATAGCCCCTTGCTGAACTTGTGTAATCTTGGGTCGATGTCTGTGAGACCGGCTAGTTCGACTGGATTCGATGTGGTCGTATCTTTGATCTTCTGTACTTCTAAATCGTTGTCCATTTGGCAAGCGATGTCGGTAGGGTCTGAAGGCATTTCCGGTGGTATCCCCTTCGGGGACTGCTTCTGCTTCCTCCTCTGCGAAGTGGGATGATCATCTTTAGCAGGAACTGTGCTTCTTGACGTTAGTCCGGTTGCTGATTGAAGATCTTCCTGCATCTTCAGAATGTGTTCCAGTGAGCTGTTGATGAATCCGGTCTGCTGTAGTGTCATCTCCGTGGGGTGTCTAAGTGTAGGCCTACGTTCTGATTGTTCGGGGTATGACGTTAGTAGAAAAGTTCAACGATGCTCGGCTGTTGTGCGCAGGGGCAACTTGTGTAATCACTCTTATTAATGGCAGGCATACCCAGTCTAACATTAAGTGCCGAAAGTAGCATTTAATGAATATTCGATTCTTGATGACGTCATCAATATATGACGAACAGGGAAGGGTAAGGAATTCTAGAATCAACTGACCGGTACCTCCTACCCGTCACGCTCTAACAAGGTCATCTTGGTATTTGTCCTTGTATCTGTTTTAAAGGGCGGGGATTAGATTTATAGAGTTCTGCAATGATATGTTAATGGCATAATTATTTGGTCTATAATTAACCTCCGTAGTAGAATCCCTACTGTATAAAAAACAGTATTAGCAATAGATCCGCACCCCCTACTCGGGCTGTGCTGAGACTAGGTCATATGGCTGAGGGTAGCGTAATCCCGGTCGTCTGATCTACGACTGGCCGTGCGGGAATCACGTGTTCTATAACTGTGTGATAGTGACGTAACATCTCCCTCGCTTCTCCGCCCGTGTAACTGGACTGTGTGGCAGTATGAGATGGCGCATGCTTAGGAATTCTATCCTGATTAGCACGAGCTTTGTCAGCTCGTCTATCTTATGGCTAGAGGGTGAACGGTGTGTATTTCTGAGCATACTGCGATGCAATGTCCGTGATTCACGATCTGCCCTATGGTGTACGTGGTAGGGAGGTAATCTATCTCTTTTTTTTTTTTTTTTCTCCTGTGTCCTCATAATAATCAGATACAGCGTAGGCTTGCTTGTCTGCTGTATGAGGAAGTACTGCCATATTCAGCCTTATATCTCACTTAATCTCGTGCTTATCAATCCCCGTTAGGTTCATGCCGGGTTTGTGCAATCTATTCTTTTAGAGTTTATTCCTGAGCCCTTGATTGCGTGCGCTTTTATCAATTATTACAACATTGAGTTGGTTAATTTCTCCGAATCCCTTTAGTTAAAAACCTGTGAGGTACATCTGCTCCTCAACTTTATTGGGAGATCCTTAGGTCTCTTGAATCTTGTGATCGACCCCTGTTGGCCAAGCCCGGGTTGTGCGACAGATTCTTTTGGATATGAGATTTCCGGAGACATTGATTGCATGCGCTTTTATCAATCTGATCGACCCCTGTATGGCCAAGCCGGGGTTGTACGACAGATTCTTTAAGATATGAGATTTTCTGAGACATTGATTGCATGCGCTTTTATCAATCTGATCGACCCCTGTATGGCCAAGCCGGGTCATAGATTGCATGCGTGCGTCAATCATAACAGACATTGAATTTTGTTATTCTTTCCGTGAACTCATTTAAGTTAAATGGGGAACGCGGCAGAGGGTGAAAATCGTTAGTTTCTGTCCAAACTCGATGATCGACCGTACCAGACGTTGCCGGATGCAAGTTAGAGGCACTTTCTGTTTGACCGGTAAAATGCATCTGCTTCTCAACATTATTGGGAGAGTGGGATGAGCGACGGGGTCTCTTCTCCTCATAAGGTGAGACGGCGCTCTCGCGCGACACTCTCGCTTTTACGCTTTATACATCATTACAGACATTGAATTCCGAACTCAATTAAGTTAAAAGGGGGAACGCGGTAGAGGGTGAAGATCGTTAGTTTCTGTCCAAACTCGATGATCGACCGTACCATACGTTGCCGGATGCAAGTTAGGGGCACTTTCTTTTTGACCGGTAAAATGCATCTGCTCCTCAACTTTTGGGAGAGTGGGATGAGCGACGCGTTCTCCTCTCCTCATAAGGTGAGACGGCGCCCTCGCGCGACACTCGCTTGTGACCCACGTGATTAATATGGCCACCAAGAGCTTAATCACTTGTTTTTACTTGATGCGCTAGTAATCTTTGTAATCAGGATTGTTGATACATGCCTTGTAGAGCTTGTCAATTTTCTCCTTTGACAGAGGCTCGCAATAGCTGCACCTTGACTTTTGTGTGCAGTTGCTTGCATGATAGACATCTAGGGTGAGGGTCACCAGGTATCTGGTGTTGCCCACAGCCTGAACAGACGGGTGTCTGTCCTTGAGATGAAGATCTCATCCCACAAAACGTTTCTAACTAATTACTTACTAGAACTTCCGATCTTCTTATACCCCCGTTCTCTGCTTGTAGACTGCTCACTGCTTGTAGCCTATGAAGCTTGAGAAGATCTAATGTGCTTTGTAAGTGTGGAACTCAATCACGTGTACGGATGTGCAACAAAATATTTTCCTTGTTGTCATCTGGACACACAGGAAAGAAGTGACTAGATTCCCGCCTTGCGCATGCGCAGTGGCGCCTCTGGCAAGGGATAGGGTTTCCCTCACAACTATGGATATGTTGGCAGTGTAGTGGACGTCTGTTGAAAATTTATAAAAATTTATAGTGTGGTTCTCAGCATAAACAGGAATTTATGGCACTGATGTGATAGAGGTGAGGTATTCACAAGAATTAGCTGCATATGAAGCCTGGGTCACAAAACGGAATCTCAAACAGCAAATGTGACTAATGTAGAGGCTACATTGAAGCCTGTCCAGTCTTGCTGAAGAGGCAAAATATCCTCCCATGGACATCTCCATACCAGGGCCCTGTTCCACAAAGAGATCTTAGCACTAAGACTATTGTCAACTTAGACTTACAATGGTCTTAGTGTGGAGATTGCTGTGTGAGAGTAGGAACTGGCTGGGTTACACTAGGTGATCTTATCACAAAGACCATCGTAACTCTCATACTTAACAGACCTGCAATAGTCTTAGCGGTAAGATTGCTATGTGCAAGTGGGCCATGTCTGGGTTACACTAGGTGATCTTCAAGCCTTTCTTAGCTGTGTGACCACTGCACCACCCAAACAATGACAGTCTTACAATGACCATAGAGCAAAGATTGCTAAGTGCACGTGGGCCGAGGCTGGGTTCCACAAACCTATCTTAGCTGTGTGACCACTGCAACACCCATACAATGACAGTCTTACAATGACCATAGAGCAAAGATTGCTAAGTGCACGTGGGCCGAGGCTGGGTTCCACAAACCTATCTTAGCTGTGTGACCACTGCAACACCCATACAATGACAGTCTTACAATGACCATAGAGCAAAGATTGCTAAGTGCTTGTGGGCCCAGGCTGGGTTCCACAAACCAGTCTTAGCTGTGTGACCACTGCAACACCCATACAATGACAGTCTTACAATGACCATAGCTAAGTATTGCTAAGTGCACGTGGGCCGAGGCTGGGTTCCACAAACCTATCTTAGCTGTGTGACCACTGCAACACCCAAACAATGACACAGTCTTACAATGACCATAGCGCAAAGATTGCTAAGTGCACGTGGGCCGAGGCTGGGTTCCACAAACCTATCTTAGCTGTGTGACCACTGCAACACCCATACAATGACAGTCTTACAATGACCATAGCGCAAAGATTGCTAAGTGCTTGTGGGCCCAGGCTGGGTTCCACAAACCTATCTTAGCTGTGTGACCACTGCAACACCCATACAATGGCAGTCTTACAATGCCCATAGCTAAGTATTGCTAAGTACAAGTGACCCCTAATCCTGATCCACAGACTGATCTGACCACTGGCCCCTTTCAATAACCATCCCTCTGTATGTTCCATCTGTTCAGCCATAGTTAATTAATCAGTAGATTTTCATCCAATTTTTGAAGAAATGGGAGACAAAAAACATTTTATCTTATAAACAAACTGGTTAAAGCATCTGTATACATGAGTTGCCGACATCTGATCTCCATGACGATGGACGTTTGGTAGGACTAGGTACACATTTCATCAAGCAAAGAATGAGAAAACACGATTTTTCATCATCTGTAGCTACTTGGGGACAATAAAACGTACTGAGTCACGTTTGGCAGTGAGGCAGCCAAGATGAAAATGCAGTAATTAATCCTTCATGGAATTAAAGATCACTTTATCAACTGCCTTTTCCATAGATGCTTTTGAACACAAGAAACCCATAATAAACTTTCATTATTTCTTCTTGATCTAGCATGGTCTAACTGCTCCAAGCTCAGAATGTTTTTCAAAAAGCCCCAGTGAGTTAACATCTGACAAGGTGTGTAGAAAACATTTCCTTTTCTCTAAAGCCTCTCATACACTTCAATAGTCCTAGTAATGACTGGCTTCCCTCGCCGAGTCTTTTAAATACGTTTGTGATGTAGAAATAAAATAAAACCCTTCCTTTTGTCGGCAGTCACTCGGGAACCGAGGTGTCACTGTCCCTCTTCAGCAGACGGAACGAGAACCAAAATAGGTGCATTAGAGGAACACACTATGCTGCGACAAAGTATCAAAGAATAACAGGTGCTTGAAAGTGGTTCCTGGCCCAGTGGGTGTTGGCGGCAGTGTGGATGTCCAGCTGGGCATATTACATCTCTCCTCCTTTACACATTCACCATGCAGCAACATGCCATTACAGAGAAGCCAGATCGTCAGCTTTTAACTTTCAACTTTCATGGCAACTTCGTTTGAAAGGCAAACTCTTAGTTTAGTATTATTTATGAATTTTTATGCCATATGTCTGGAGATTATTATCCTTTGGTAAAATAACATGAGTGAGTGAGTGAGTGATTTGGGTTTAACGCTGCTTTTAACAGTATTCCAGTTATATCACGGCGTGTCAGTTTAATGTGGGAGGAAAGCCCGAAGTGATGCAGGTCCCAGACATTTAATACTTCCGTGAAACCCACGAGTACGGGTATGGTGCTGACAAACCTATAAACATAATCGGGGCGAACCAGGATTCGAACCCACAATCATAGGTTTCTGGGATGGGTTTGAGGGTTTTGTTATGGGTTTGGGGATGGATTTGGTTTTGAGGATTGTGTTATGGGTGTGGGGACGGGTTTGAGGGTTGTTTTAAGGATGTAGAGATGGGTTTGAGGGTTGTGTTATGGGTGTAGAGACGGGTTTGAGGGCTGTAATATGGGTGTAGAGATTGGTTTGAGGGTTGTGTTATGGGTGTAGAGACGGGTTTGAGGGTTGTGTTATGGGTGTGGAGACGGGTTTGAGGGTTGTGTTATGGGTGTGGAGATGGGTTCGAGGGTTGTGTTATGGGTGTGAGGATGGGTTTGAGGGTTGTGTAATGGGTGTGGAGATGGGTTCGAGGGTTGTGTTATGGGTGTGAGGATGGGTTGGAGGGTTGTGTTAAGGGTGTGCCACTGATTTGTACTATTGGCTGTGGGAGAGGTTTAATGCAGTTTCAATTTTGGTTGTTGCTTAAAGCTGCATTCAGCAATATTCCAGCTTCAGGTATATGAAGGCAGCTTATAAAAAAATTAAGGTCTGCACCAGACAATCCAGTGATGAATGTGTTAGATACGATCAATATTTAAACAAGGTATGTATACATGGTTGGGCATGGATATAAATGCATATATACGGATGATTCGATTAAGGGAAAAATATAGGAAAATAAGCTTTAGTGTAAATTCATTTGAAAAAGCATACATACAAATTCAACACATGTCAGAATCAAATGTTGAGATGTGTTTGTATGCATAGTTTCCAATGTGTATTGGGTAGACAAGGTTGGGAACTCATGATAGTATATCATTTCAAGGTGTCAAACTAAGTGTTCCCTTATCCATTTCCATCAGTATATATATAGACATACATAGAAACCATTTCTTATTAGTAGTCTGTCTGTAATTGCAATGGCCATTTTTTCTGAACTGTTCTTTCTGGCAAAAACATGACTAGTCTAGTCTAGTTTTCAAAGGTTAAAACAAGAACAAAATACAAAGCCCAGGACTTGTTGAAAGTTTACTTTTAAAAAAACATTGTTTAATTTTTATACGTCTTTAAACTTATATTCTGTTAGTTGTTTGTTTGAAATTAAAATCAAACTTAAAAAAAATAAAATTGGATTGGTCATGAATACAGAAACAAATTGTTTAAGGCAGACAGAAGAAGAAACTAGATTGATCATGTGGGCCAGTGAAGACCCAGGACAGAATTGGTCTCCAGCAACCCATGCTTGTCTCCCCCCATGAAGACCCAGGACAGAATTGGTCTCCAGCAGCCCATGCTTGTCTCCCCCCATGAAGACCTGGGACAGAATTGTCTCCAGCAAACCATGCTTGTCTCCCCCAATGAAGACCCGGGACAGAATTGGTCTCCAACAACCCATGCTTGTCTCCCCCCATGAAGATCAGGGACAGAATTGGTCTCCAGCAACCCATGCTTGTCTCCCCCCATGAAGATCAGGGACAGAATTGGTCTCCAGCAACCCATGCTTGTCTCCCCCCATGAAGATCAGGGACAGAATTGGTCTCCAGCAAATCATGCTTGTCTCCCCCAATAAAGACCCGGGACAGAATTGGTCTCCAGCAACCCATGCTTGTCTTCCCCCATGAAGATCAGGGACAGAATTGGTCTCCAGCAAACCATGCTTGTCTCCCCCAATGAAGACCCGGGACAGAATTGGTCTCCAGCAACCCATGCTTGTCTCCCCCCATGAAGACCCGGGACAGAATTGGTCTCCAGCAACCCATGCTTGTCTCCCCCAATGAAGACCCAGGACAGAATTGGTCTCCAGCAACCCATGCTTATCTCCCCCTGAAGACCCGGGACAGAATTGGTCTCCAGCAAACCATGCTTGTCTCCCCCCATGATCAGGGATAGAATTGGTCTCCAGCAACCCATGCTTGTCTCCCCCCATGAAGACCCAGGACAGAATTGGTCTGCAGCAACCCATGCTTGTCTCCCCCCATAAAGACCCAGGACAGAATTGGTCTCCAGCAAACCATGCTTGTCTCCCCCCATGAAGACCCGGGACAGAATTGGTCTCCAGCAAACCATGCTTGTCTCCCCCCATGAAGACCCGGGACAGAATTGGTCTCCAGCAAACCATGCTTGTCTCCCCCCATGAAGACCCGGGACGGAATTGGTCTCCAGCAAACCATGCTTGTCTCCCCCCATGAAGATCAGGGATAGAATTGGTCTCCAGCAAACCATGCTTGTCTCCCCTCATGAAGACCCAGGACAGAATTGGTCTGCAGCAACCCATGCTTGTCTCCCCCCTGTAAAGACCCAGGACAGAATTGGTCTCCAGCAAACCATGCTTGTCTCCCCCCATGAAGACCCGGGACAGAATTGGTCTCCAACAACCCACGCTTATCTCCCCCTGAAGACCCGGGACAGAATTGGTCTCCAGCAAACCATGCTTGTCTCCCTCCATGAAGATCAGGGATAGAATTGGTCTCCAGCAACCCATGCTTGTCTCCCCCCATGAAGACCCGGGACAGAATTGGTCTCCAGCAACCCATGCTTGTCTCCCCCCATGAAGATCAGGGACAGAATTGGTCTCCAGCAACCCATGCTTGTCTCCCCCAATGAAGACCCAGGACAGAATTGGTCTCCAGCAACCCATGCTTGTCTCCCCCAATGAAGACCCGGGACAGAATTGGTCTCCAGCAACCCATGCTTGTCTCCCCCTGTAAAGACCTCGGATGGAATTGGTCTCCAACAACCCATGCTTGTCTCCCCCCATGAAGATCAGGGACAGAATTGGTCTCCAGCTACCCATGCTTGTCTCCCCCCATGAAGACCCGGGACAGAATTGGTCTCCAGCAACCCATGCCTGTCTCCCCCTGTAAAGACCTCGGATGGAATTGGTCTCCAGCAACCCATGCTTGTCTTAAGAGAATACTAACAGGGTCGGGTGCATGTCATCATGTCTCAGTTACATAGATCAATGCTCATTATGTCAATCTCTGGATTGTCTGGACTAGGCTTGATTATGCACAGACCTCCGTCATACAGCTTGAATAGTGCTGAGAGCAGTGTCAAACAACAAACAAACATCAGGTGAACAAAACATCTACTGACACCTGTGGCAATAGAGAGTTTGAGTAACATTTCTGTTCCTGTCCTGTAAGAATTCCTGAATACAAAATTGAATTTCTGAGAATGAAGCAAGCTGTCAAAGAGCAAGATCGAATTCTTTCAGCAATTAAATGTTCGAAATTGTTTCCAAAATTGAGTAGAAATTCAAAAGACTTAAATGTCTTCTTGAACATATTAAATTTTTCTTGTTGCAAAGGCCAGATTAAACTGTGTGTCTTAAAAATCCATACTTGAAAATTGGAACTTGCAGAAAGTAGATGACAAGACAGATGGAGTCTGACAATAGAGGGGCCTCACCATGACAGGCTGCAACAACTGACCGAGAGAACAGCATCTCATCCCACCTGGCAATGTTTCCACTCGCAGCTGTATGCTCACAGCCATCCATCCCAAGCACACATTATACAATGCTAACAAATACATGTTGATTCACAAAGTAAGTCATCAAAATAAAACATCATTCAAAATTGACCACAAAGCCCTCCCTCAAAAGAGAATCATTTGCAACGTAAGGAAATTACACATGAGGAAGATTTATGAATAACAAAGAAACTTGAAGTATTTGATTAATGTCTAAGGCAAGCCCTTGCTTGTATTACCGGTACTTTCTGAAGTGAACACATTTATCATAATGACAACAGTTTTTGGTTTATGCAAAAAGTAGGCTAACTTCAACTGGGAAGCATATCATATTACACTATGCTGTACCATTATAGCTGTAACAGAGAAGGGAAAAAGGGAGCAGGGCTCACTAATACTCAGACATATTTTTAAATTAAAAACATATAAAAAAAGCACTATTTTCTCAGAAAATCCACTTATTGAAATCAAACTTTGCACTGCACCTCTCCTATTGGTATAGAAACTGTTACCCTGATTGGAAAAGAATCAATGTTTTCAAGTTATAGGTTGAACAAATGTTGAAGTAAAAAAGATGAAAAATAACTATTTTTTCAAGAAATCCAAATGCTGAAATCAAACTTTGCACTGCACCTCTCCTATTGGTAAAGAAAGTGTTCGCCAAGTTTTAAAAGAATATATGCAGTTGTTTTCAAGCTATAGGTCACACACAGAAAAGTCCTCGGAAGGACGGACGAAAATCCACTAATCAAAATCAAACTTTGCACTGCACCTCTCCTATAGTTTGTAGAAACAATACCCCCACATGGAAAAGAATCCATGAAGTAGTTTTATAGTTATAGGTTGCACAAATGTTGAAGTAAAGATTTTTCTAAGTTTAAAACATATAACAACAACATTTGTTTCAGAAAATAAACATATCAGAATCAAACTTTGCATTGCACCTCTCCTATTGGTATAAAAAGTGTTACTTTAATTTGAAAAGAATCCATGTTGTTGTTCTCAAGTTATAGGTAACACAAATGCTGAAGTAAAAACTAACATTCTGAGTTCAAAGCAAGTAAATCATCATACTTTCTCAGAAATCCAAACGTTGAAATCACACTTTACACTGCACCTCTATTATTCCCTCAACTGTAAAACAGTCCATGCAGTAGTTTAAAAGTTATAGGTTGCACAAATGTTTAAGTGAAAAATTCTAAGTAAAAAAAAAGGACAAATACCTGTATTTTTTCAGAAAATTCAATAATTTAAATCAAACCTCGAACTGCACCTCTCCTATTGATACAGAAAGTGTTCACCAAGTTTGAAAGGACTCTATGCAATTGTTTTCAAGTAATAGGTCACAAAAGAATGTCTTTGGAAGGATTGACAGAATTCCTTGGCATAACCGTACACCCCCGCTCTTTTAACACAATCCTCCAGCTCATCCTAATACACAACCCCCCAACCCATAACACAACCCTCCAACTAATCTCTACATGCTTAACACAACCCTCCATCCTATCCCTACACCCATAACACAACCCTCCATCCCATCTCTACACCCATAACACAACCCTCCATCCCATCCCTACACCCATAACACAACCCTCCATCCCATTCCTACACCCATAACACAACCCTCCATCCCATCCCTACACCCATAACACAACCCTCCATCCCATCTCTACACCCATTACACAACCCTCCAACCCATCCCTACACTCATAACACAACCCTCCATCCCATCCCTACACCCATAACACAACCCTCCATCTCATCCCTACACCCATAACTCAACCCTCCATCTCATCTCTACACCCATAACACAACCCTCCAACCCATCCCTACACCCATAACACAACCCTCCATCCCATCCCTACACCCATAACACAACCCTCCATCCCATCCCTACACCCATAACACAACCCTCCATCCCATCCCTACACCCATAACACAACCCTCCATCCCATTCCTACACCCATAACACAACCCTCCACCCCATCCCTACACCCATAACACAACTCTCCATCCCATTCCTACACCCATAACACAACCCTCCATCCCATCCCTACACCCATAACACAACCCTCCATCCCATCTCTACACC
Organism: Haliotis rufescens; assembly: GCF_023055435.1. Classification (NCBI taxonomy): domain Eukaryota; kingdom Metazoa; phylum Mollusca; class Gastropoda; order Lepetellida; family Haliotidae; genus Haliotis; species Haliotis rufescens. Next base: position 30,513,113 of record NW_025963857.1, read on the forward strand.
CATAACACAACCCTCCATCCCATCTCTACACCCATAACACAACCCTCCACCCCATCCCTACACCCATAACACAACCCTCCATCCCATTCCTACACCCATAACACAACCCTCCATCCCATCCCTACACCCATAACACAACCCTCCATCCCATCTCTACACCCATAACACAACCCTCCATCCCATTCCTACACCCATAACACAACCCTCCACCCCATCCCTACACCCATAACACAACCCTCCATCCCATCTCTACACCCATTACACAACCCTCCATCCCATTCCTACACCCATAACACAACCCTCCAACCCATCCCTACACCCATAACACAACCCTCCACCCCATCCCTACACCCATAACAAAGCCTTCCAACCCATCCCTACACCCATAACACAACCCTCTATCCCATCCCTACACCCATTACACAACCCTCCAACCCATCCCCACACCAATAACACAATCCTCCAGCCCATCCTAAAACACAACCCCCCCAACCCATCCCTACACATAAAAGACCTGTGAAGATTCTGGGGTAGAATAGGTCTTCAGCAACCCATGCTTGCCGTAAAAGGTGACTATGCTTGTCGTAAAAGGCGACTTGGTTGATGCATGTCATCGATCCCAATTGCGTGGATCTATGCTCATGATGTCAATCACTGGATTGTCGGGTCCAGACTCGATTATTTACAGACTGCTATCATATAGCTGGAATATTGCTGAGTGCGGCGTTAAATAACAAACCAACCAACCAACAACCTACACATAACACAAGCCTCCAACCAATCTCTACATGCTTAACACAACCCTCCAACCCATCCCTACACCCATAACACAACCCTCCATCCCATCCCTACACCCATAACAACCCTCTGGGAGTCGAACCCATGAACATAGGTGTCTGGCACGTCTAAGGGAGACAACTGTGCACTTCGACTGGAGCACCTTAGACAGCTGTGCCACCTGGTCCCTCCATACTGTCAGAAGAGTGCTTTAGTTTTGTGTTCAACGATGAAAAGGAACATAAGATATGTGCCTAACTATTGATTATTATATGTAAACGTTTGTTGCCATGATCACATTTATTCTTTTGCTATTTTTGGAACATGTGATCAGCATGCAAGTTTACATTAAAGAACCATTATATATACATTGATAAGAAGTGTGAAAACATTTATTTAGTGGTCTGGTCTGGACACAAAGTGTATTGGTAACATGTCCAAACATTTACAGCAGTGGCTCAACAAATACAACAGTGCACGGGACAAACACGGACATCAATCACGACCAAAGCTCTTCAATTTGAAGGAATCTGGCTGCTTGAAACCTGCCTCCCTATCTTGTTTACCTAAAGCTGAATGAAAGGAGACAAACTGTTGAAATATTTGCAAAATACAAACGGATAACTTAAATTTGCGTAAAAATTATGGTTTGCAGTGAGTTAAGGTATTGTAACTGGACCAGATATTAGGGTGTGTGTGTGTGCACATGGTTGTTAGGCAACCTGAACAAAATCACATTTGTTGATCTCTGCAAAAAGCTGAGCTTCTAGCTGATATCTTAATACATGTCTGTTTATATGCTGACTCGGTCAAACAACCTTGGTGCTAACTACATTGATTACGGTACTCTGATTCATAGCATAAGCGTCACATTTAAATTAACCGTTATCTAAGAAAATAATGCCTGTCACATCCATTTGTTTCAATAGTGCTACAGTCACATTAGCCAACAAACATTGCAAAAACTTTTCTCATTATGTAGAAATTGCAAATTCAAAATATCAAAAGCAAATGGAAAACAAAATGGCAGAAATGAGTGATCTTTGATATCAGGTTTCATTGCCTAAGACTTTAATAATCCAAATAAACAATGCTGTCAGATGCCAGATCAATACTCTAACCTTCCGTAGGTTTCTATAGGAACAAGGTTTGAGCCAGAAAACCTCTGACGTTTGTTTCAAGTGACTCACATCTACCTATACACAATGACATACAATCTATCCTGGGCAACGTCTTACAGCTGCCAGTCTCACCTTGCCATGACGATTTCAGCCGATGTTAACCACATGTCATTGTTACAACAAATCCGCTATCTCAGCTTTGTGGCTGAATAGTTTTCCATTTTGTTCATTATTATAATGCAACTGTGTCCATTTTGTCAATCTGTTAAGCTTCCCTCAAATTACACAAACAATTCTAGGTATAGGACTTCACTCCTATCAGACAGCAGTATCAGTGTGTGGGCTTCATGACACAGGAGAGCTAAATACGTAAATCTGTCATTAAGGTCCTTCCATTTCCCGTACTGCCTAGCATCACTGCCCTGCAGGACAATCAGGAACTGGTAATTATTTCAGCTGGATGATCGGCACCGCGTCCACAAAATATACTCACACTGACACTCAATAAGGTATCTCAGATGCTGACAAAGTTTATTCCTAAATATTTCCTTTGCCTAAAAAATCTAATTTGATCAAAGACTAATGCATTGGGAATTTGTTGAAACAAATTTACTCCAGGAGCTCAAATTTGATTAAATGTTCAATTCAAAAAGCGATCCAGTTCTTGTTGCAAAATTAATTCGGAAGTCGTGTCAATCTATACAGCCACCCAATTTTAGAAATCAATTACTGATAAAAAGATGCTTTTTTCAGAAATCAATAAAGGTTATAAGAAAGATAACCTGAACGGATAGATCTGATGACTGGTATAAAAATTACATGAAGTGTGGAGGATTTAGCCTCAGGTCTTAGAGAGGCAGAATAGTGCAGATTAAGAAATTCAATCTGGATCTAAAGATTTGGTTATCATGAGAGTCCAGGTCATAAGGACACCAGGTGTTTTCCCCTAAAGAATCTTGTAATAACAGATATAAGGAGCTCCCTGGCAGCTAATGATATTTAATAATCAGCCATTATTGTTATTTATATCCTTCTGAAACCATGATATATGAAGACAGTTTGAAGCTTGACAAATCCCCAGCAATGAGTGCAATGGTCTTGCTGAAAGGCAAACTGCCACATTGTTGGAGTGGCACAGTTTATGGTTAACACTTTAAACAGGAATTTTGCAAAGGCAAATTGTATCATGACATATTAATTTAGAACAGATCAGAACCCGATTTGTAACAAGTCATCCATGAGCTTGATTACTCCTCTGTCAGAGTTTGACAATAAACATTCTTTGTTTTCAAGACAGAGCTAGATTACCTGTAGATTTAACTGTGCTAAATTGAATTGTGTATTGATTTTGAAAGTGTATAATTTCGAGCTCTCTGTTGTCCCTGACACTTGAAATACACTCTCTTAGTTGAAGTCTATTGTGCTTTCGGTCCAAAATGTTCTGCCACACATACTTTAAATAGTGTAGTATCTGAAACTATACCTTTTGTACCCAATAATTGTAACTTCATTATCAAAAAAAATGTACCAATGATTGAGAAAGAAATGTTCCATTAAGACTAGCTTCTGCGGTAATGCATCCATCAAATCAGAGGTGGTTATTGTGATTTGAAACCTCTGATTAACCAATCAGAATCAAATATTTTCCAAAATCATGGTACAATTGGGAGATAAAAATACTGTGTTTTCAATGTAGGGCTAGGTTACTTGTAGATTTGACTGTGCTATTTGAATTTGGAACTGAGTACACAGCAGTTTATGACTGCAGTACAAGTATCGGGTGGTCAGGCTCGCTGACTTGATCCCAATTGCGTGGATCGATGCTCATGATATCAATCACTGGATTGTCTGGTCCAGCCTCGATTATTTACAGACCGCCATCATATTGCTGGAATGTTGCTGAGTGCAGTGTTAAACTACAAACAAACAAGAATAGAATGTCCGAGTCTGTTCTCAGAGTCTAATCATTAATTAACAAGAATTTCACAATTTTGAATAAGGCATTAAGTCGTATGTGATGTCATATGATGTGATGATGCCCCATTGTGGATTGGAAATTAAAATTAGAAGCTGAATAACATATTTTTCAGCATACATAACACTTTTGACAAGACATACATCTTCTGTTGAACTGAATACAAGAAAAATGATAGACCTAGTACAAGCCTACACAGCTAAGTTTGTTTGTTGTTTAACGCCACGCTCGGCAGTATTTCAGATAATTGACAGCAGTCTGTAAATAATCAAACCTGACCAGACAATCCAGTGATTGATATTTTTAGCAATGATCCACGAAATTGGGGTACGATGACGCGCAATCAACCAAATCACCGAGTCCATAAAGTTCCCTCTTGCAACCAGCAAAGCTGGGGACCAATTCTAACCTGGCATCCCCACAGGGCTAATTGTAATCTTTGGACAGTGCACTGAAACACATTGTTTCAAACAATAACACCAGCCCCTTCCTCTCAAGAACTGATGTAAATATGACAGGAACGTTACATAATTAGTTATATAGTGTTTCCATGGGAACAAAGGCACACACTGTTGGCAGTACAGGTGAGGATATGACAATGGAGCAAACATTGGTGCATGTCATCAAGCAAATCACTAAGTCTGAGCAATAGATCCAATTAGTCGCCTCTTCCAACCAACACAGGTTGGCGGGGACGTATTCTGACCTGGAATCCCCAGGGGGGACACAACTGAGCAACTGACCTGACTTGGCATCTTGACTGGACACGGAGGAGGGGGAGGGAGGCTGCGTTGTCCTCTCCTTGGTGCGCTGGGTCCGGCTTGAGAACGCCCGCACCAGTTCATGCATACGCTCACTGAGCGTGCTGCTGACATTCGACAGGCTGTTGGAGTTAGTCAGGCTGAAAACACACAAAAACACCGAAATAAAATATATACTAGTATCCCTTATTCTGCTGTATTTAAATGAGTTGTATTAACAGCAGTCAGCAGCTGAAAAATTAATACATTGGTTTTAGGGCAATGACAATTGGACGCTGGTAACATTTCTTGTTTCAGAAAGAAAATGCTGCTCTCCAGAAAGACTGAAAAACCAAGTTTATATTTTTTTTAGCCTGAATCTGATTGATGAGGCCTCTGAAGTTGTTAACAGCCGTGTGTTAGTTGGTGTCCCGACAGGAACGGAAGACTGCGACTTCAGCTGTATTACATGCCCTTTTATTTCTACTTCATTTAACCCATGGAGGTTCCAGGTAGGAATACAGACCCCCAGCAACCTTTGTTTGAATGAATTGGGAGGTCAGGCTCGGTGACTTGGTTGATGCATGTCAATTGCAATCACAATTGCATAGTTTGATTCTCATGATGTCAATCACTGGATTGTCTAGTCCAGATCTGATTATTTACAGAATGCTGTCATATAGCTGCATTAATACCCCCAACCCCCACAACCCTTCACCGATGTGTATACCGGTAGATATAGACGACTGCTGCTTTGCTGATTATCCAGGGTACTATATCTCCATTCAGTGCTATATGTTCTATGCTCAACATTCGATGCTGCCCGACAGTCTTGACGGAAGGTCAGTTTTAAAAACTGAACACCTGATGGTCAGGCTATTATTGATTCCCTCCATTACCTAAGCATTCTAGTTTCAATTCAATGTAAGAGGTAAGTGAGGTGAAATTGGGTTTAACGTTGCATTCAAGATTATTGCACTTATATAGCGACGTGCATGTACGTGTGTGTGTGTTTGTGTGGCTGCTTGTACTAGTCCGGACTGATGCCGATTTATAGTGCTAGCTCACTGAGATACCATGCTGCAGTTTAACATGAATACCCCACTCAGACACAGTATACCGACTCCGAGCCGACCAGTCCTTGTTTTAGCCCCTTAATACCGAGCGCCAGACAGGGTAACAACAAGTACCATCTTTTAAGGTGTTTTTGTATGAAGCAGCCTGGGATCGAATCCCGGACCTTCCGCTCTCCGGGCGGACGCTCTACCACTAGACAATGTAAGAGGTAAAATACTGTAAGCGTTTAACACATTATTGATGAATAAAATTGCAATGAGTTAAAGTCAATAAGTTGATAATCCACCACTGTGTTGTTATTTTCTGAGAACTAACATTAAACAGTACTTTTGTTAATTTTGTCTTGGATTTGAACCCATGACCATATGATATGGCATCCCAAAGGGATGTACCTGCACAGCAAACTGTACCTTAGGCAACATGGCCACCCATGTCCCCGGGTTAAATAGTTGAAATAAAAGGTCATTTCAAGGCGTTTCATCATTCCAGTATTTTACTCAGCCTGAGACAAATCCTTGTACAAACCCATCATACAAGCAGCTAGACATTCAAGAGAGTTTTACATAAAGAGGAGCCGCAGTTGGAAATAATCGTCCTTTAGTATGATTGTGAAAAAAACCAAACCTCATCAGTTAGAAACAGAAAAGTAATCACTAGAAAAGCTTGACAAAAAATATTTGTATGATTATTTTTCTAAGAGAGCCAGCACAGCTTGCTCAATAAACAGAGACAGCCTTGTGTGGCCAAGATATGGTTCCTCTGTCAATCACAGTAAATGCCAATCAAATATTGAACCTCCTCATAATCTCTGCCAGATTGATTTTCCCGAATGTGACAACATGCAAACGACATTTCAACTGGACTGATCACTTTGTTCATATGTGTACTAGGTCTCAGTTAACGGAGGGTCTAAGAAACTATCCATTTCAGAAAAACAAGACGAGGGCCCTAAAGGTATAATATCATTATATGTAAGGAAAAGAGAGTTTTGCAGATATTCTCCCTTATATATACATGACTGGGATTACATAAATGATAAGTGAGTGAGTGAGTTTGGTTTTACGCCGCTTTATACAATATTCCAGCAATATCATGCGTGGGACACCAGAAATGGGCTTCTTCGGTATGACGAGCGAACGCTCTAAACACTAGGCTACCCGACCGCCCCTATAAATGATAAGAGATAGACCAAATATATACTACTCAAAAGAGAACACAATTTTTTTATATTACAAAAGTTAGTCTGGCACGACAAATAGCAAGATGACAGTGGTTACTCACTGAGTGTGAGTAGAACGTGCTGGAGTGAGTAGATCTCAATAACTCTGCTTTCAGCAACATCATGGCGGGGAACACCAGAAACAGTCACCACAGTGTATGTACTGGGTCTTCTGCATAAATGTGATCACCAATAGCTACCAGTCAGCACAGTTACATGGCTGTAATAGTGTTGTTTGGTTGATTTGTTGTTTAACGCTGCACCCAGCAATATTCCACCTATATGACGGGGGTCAGTAAATAATCGAGTCTGGAGCAGACAATCCAGTGATTAATGTGATTAATATCATGCACATTGATCCATTTAATGGGGATCGATGACATGCATGAACCAAGTCAGCGAGCCTGACCACCAGATCACGTTAGTCGCCTCTTACGACTAACATAGTCAACTTTTACGGCAAGCATGGGTTGCGGAAGACCTATTCTACCCTGGAAACTTCACGGGTCGGCTGGAATAGTACCGACTGCAGTTTAAAATATTGGCTCCTTCATGTAATAACTTCCCACTAGTGCTCTGACAGGTACTTGAGAATGGATCAGGTTTAGATCAACTTGAGTCCGACATCAAGAACTCCACTACCAGACCAGGGGAGATAACTCACATGGTAACATTTCTAACGTGTTGAAGATCTGGAGGAGAAACTGCAAAGTCACTGAACACATTTTAACTTAAATGATTGTGAGAAAAAAAGATGATTGGGTAGCATATTACTGTTGAAGTTGTGTTCGGAGTCAGGGAAAGTTTGCTATACAGGTACTCCAAGTCTATTTCTATCTATCCATCAGAACCCGACATCCCACTAACTCCAGGAGACAATAATACAACATGCATTCACTCTGCAAGAACAACCTGCATGAACCTGTTGAAGTTATGTTCCGAGTCAGGTAAAGTTTGCTATACAGGTACTCCAAGTCTATTTCTATCTATCCATCAGAACCCGACATCCCACTAACTCCAGGAGACAATAATACAACATGCATTCACTCTGCAAGAGCAACCTGCATGAACCTGTTGAAGTTATGTTCCGAGTCAGGGAAAGTTTGCTATACAGGTACTCCAAGTCTATTTCTATCTATCCATCAGAACCTGACATCCCACTAACTCCAGGAGACAAGAATACAACATGCATTCACTCTGCAAGAACAACCTGCATGAACCTGTTGAAGTTATGTTCCGAGTCAGGGAAAGTTTGCTATACAGGTACTCCAAGTCCATTTCTATCTATCCATCAGAACCCGACATCCCACTAACTCCAGGAGACAATAATACAACATGCATTCACTCTGCAAGAACAACCTGCATGAAGCCGGGTAAAAACAAAGCACTTCTAAGGTATAAAGACAGGAGACCAAACTAATCGAACATAATCTTCCAGTTTTCCTGTGTGTGGGAGAGCAGGCGGAGCCGTCATCAACAAATGCAATCTTGGTCTTTGTGCTGCCAGATTGTGACAGCAGGCTAGGAAGCTGGCTGTATGTTTTGCTCAAACATGTCATCTAAGCTAATCTCAGCCCTGTCACCACAATGACAGACTCTTGACACCAGCTGAAATTAATAAAACGTTTCCTGTGTGAAAGTGGACTATTGATCTATCGGCTGCAACTTACAAGGACAATAACAGCTAACACCAATTTTGAGGACACTACATCTTCTAAAATTGAAGCCTGTTGGGACTAAACTCATTTTCTTGACTCAATCTGTCAGTCTGTTAGGTACGAGGGTGATGAAGCAAGAAAACGAATAAAAACAAATATATATCATATTTGAGTATGAAAAGGTCCTTTGAGCTCGGAGCTTGACATTGGCACTTCCTGACATTGGGAATAAGTTGGTGGGTTTAAAGCTTTTTTTAACAGTATTCTAGTTATAACACATTGTGTCAGCTTCAGGTTGGAGTGAGTGAGTGAGTTGGGTTTAACACCGTTTTTAACAGTATTCTAGTCATAACACATTGTCAGCTTCACTCGGGAGTGAGTGAGTTGGGTTTAACACAGTTTTTTTACAGTATTCTAGTTATAACACATTGTGTCAGCTACACGTGGGAGTGAGTGAGTTGGATAGATTTTCATTGGAATGAAGGTTTTCACAAGAATCAATAAATCCTGTCATATTTGGATATTCATAAGTATGGGTCTTTCTATGTCTTTACAAAACTCATCACCAACAAACCTGGTGCAGTATGCAGAAATTCTGCCATACTTCACCTTATCAGAAAGGTTAAAGATAGTTGCTTATTATTCCGATAACTTAAAAAATAATATATATAAAAAATACTTACATAAACAAAAATAATCAGTAACAATAAATTGGGTTCAATCATTTGATTTATTTAGGTGTTTCCCCTTCTAACTCCACAGTAATAATTCCACAGGTAATAATGTCTGTCATGTTTCAGCATACAATTGAGTAATTCGGTTGGCTAAGGAAGGCTATGGTGTTTCATCCGTATTTTACGATACCGGATGTACCGGATGTTATGCTGTGAGCATGCGCAGTGATATGCTGTACTATGCTGTGGGATAATGAAAGTTGAAGCACGTGCCATTGTGTTGTCTGTTCTTTCTGGGAGTTCAATCAAAGCCAACTGAACAGTACAATTGTCGACAGTCCAAATGGCCAAAGATAAAGGATGACGTATCATTGCACACTATCCCTGTCAGCAACATTTCAAACTTGTCTGTCACTGTGTAAAACACGATTGAACCCATGGCCATTTTCTGCCTTTCAAAAGTTGAGGATCATCAAGGCTAGAAAGTCCTTCCTTCCTACATGTTCCACTTCCAGTCAATCCAACACAATCATTATGTGCACTGGAACATAACAATATGAGTGGCCAAGAGTCAAATGGAGGTATAACACATTTCTGGCTACCTGGGTTGATTAGATCCAACCAGAGTTGGGGCGGTCGGGTAGCCTAGTGGTTAAAGCGTTCGTTCATCACGCCAAAGACCTGGGTTCGATTCCCGACATGGGTACAATGTGTGAAGCCCTTTTCTGGTGTCCCCCGGAGTGATATTGCTTGAATATTGCTAAAAGCGGCGTAAAACCATACTCACTCACTCCAACCAGAGTTAACAGTGTTAATTAAGGACAACTTAGCATAGAACAGGAAATAGAACACCTAAATGCATCCTAGGACAAAATATCAAATGACTGTCAACACCCAATAGCAATGCAATATCACCATCAAAGATGCATTCTTTAATTGCTAAGTATTTATATTAGCAATCTAAAGTAAATTTTGATCATGCACATCAGAACACATATGTATTCTAAATGCCTAAATAATCATATTTGTTAAAATATTCATGACTGAATCAATTAAAGAAACTAAATAGCTTTCCCAATGACGTCACTTGGAGGCTGCTCACCAGAGTACCTTCCCGAGGGGTTCTGTAGGTATGGGAAACTCTGGTCAATGAGTTGACATGTGCTAACATTGGTCAACCAAACTTGACTTGGGTAATACCTTGGTCACCGGGGTTCATCCACGGTATTGAAAGTGAACCAAGCACAATCACATACCCCAACTTTCTGAATTCCCTGGAGAGCACATGGTACAGGACTGTTCATTCACTAATTACGGGGGGTGGGGGAAGCATGACTCTCCATACAAGCCTGGAATGGACTAGTCCAGTTACTGACAACTTGTGTCTACACTCATGCAACGAGGAAACCATGGCGGCAGGCATTAACACAATGCTAAAATCAATGTTATATGCTGAGACGACAATATTTGTGTTCCAAATGCAAAACATTGCCGAGATGCTGAGCGAAAAACTGTTGCAATCAAGTGAAAGTGTATGCTGCATGTGAAATGTCTAAGTGAATGACCATTTGAAATTCTGGGGCTTGACCTGGGATTTTTTTCTAAAAAAATTTAAAGAAATTTTCAAACAAAAGGCAGAAAAAGTGACCCTAATAATTAGTTTTACTCCCCCCACACACCCAAACAAATTGTTAAAAAAAATTGTGTTTATTAAAATTAAATTTAATTGTTTGGCATGTCCCTTCACTGTACATAAAGGCCACAGATTTTTAAACTGAAAAAATACCCTGTCTAGTAGTGTCTACGAAACAAATTCAAGCCCATCCTTGATAATCCAGTGTATAATGTCTCCATTTTATTTCGATTAATATCATGACCCACAGCTTTGTTGAGGAAATGACAACCCAGCTCCATCTGTCTTAGCACCGAATTTCTCTCATGGGCGTACTCTGATTGGACAGCTATTTTGAGATACGGTCAACGTATCTCTGTGCTGCTCCATATAAACCATTTCGATGACATGTCGCACAGAGCTAAGGGCTGTCCCATTGCGTTTTCTTACTACATCCCCAATCCAACTCTGCATCGGACGTTATATGCTTCAGCAAAGAGCAAGCCTCATGATCTAATGACAAATGCAAAATGCTTTACTTCCCCAGACACTTGCCTTCAAATGGGAGTACTTATATATCAGATAGTGCAACACGATATTTACTGGTTGGAAACCAGACTGGTAGTAATCTGTACCCTCTTGATGATTCCAACCCGATAAGTACATAGAAAGTTGTATCATCGAAAGTATAAGTACACCTATTTAAAGACAAGTGTATTAGGACGTGAATTGTGTTGGGATTTTCTTGGGATTAAAATTCATGTACATTATGGCAGGGTTGTTAGTGTGGCATGTTGGGAATTGGGAATCTATTAGGAAAACACTATGTGAAAGCCAGTAGCTCTGTGTAACAACAAGTCAATATCAAAATCTTTTTTAGGGAGAAGCTCTGCTATTTCAAGCTACATGAGTTTTAGCTCCAGACTTTAAACAAGGCTATTGTGGCAAATGGGTACTAAGTATTTATCACAAGAGAATGGCATTGGAAAACACACAGGATAATCGAGGATACATATGTCTAGTCTGCCACTATTAAAGAAATCCAACTCTGCAAATACTTCCACATCGCATAGACTGGAGACCCCCATTCCATGCCTGATTGTAGCAATTCACAGAACAATGTTAACAAAAATATGGCTTTGTTTCTGTTTTACAAAGCTCTTATCCTTAATAATCACCATATAGGTTGATTCGGCAATTGAAACCCCTTATCTAAAGATTCCAGCTGGGCCAAAGGAATGAATTTTCTGAATTGTTCTTCTACAGAACCAACACACATAACACAAGGCTGTGTCTATGATGACTGATCACTTATGGATCACCTTGTTCTCTATGTGTTTTTGCAGGGCAATTACTTGTCATAACACTGTGGGTGGATTTAATGTGAAAAATCATCCTTCATCTGTTTGGATTAGATTAATGTTATTTTATGTCTGTGGGGATGTCAAGATGATCGATCATTTGTTTCATAACAAAATATAAAGGAGTCACCTAATCTTTAAGTTCCAAAGGTAAAACATGTATCAACTCCCACTGGTTCCTGATATATGTGTTCTGTCAAAATATCATCTGATGTCATTCAGTGCTATGGTAGCTATAGCTAGTAACAAGCATCAGAACACTCAGACCCAAGTCTACTTGGTGATGACTTGCACTTCTCTTCTGTCATCTTTACTGCACAGCATATATACCATCACCAGTGACCAATGTTAGTTTGACGTAAATGGCAATCTCATTAAAATCAGATCTTTTTCTCGCTATTGCTAAACAATGATCTGAGGACATCCCATTACGGGTCATGTCAGAACGACCTTTCATTTGACCAATCAAAGCATTGCTTACCAGATCATGAAAGCGACAGTCGGAATGTGTTTTCTAATCATGCAACCTCGAAAACGTTAACACTGTGTGTTCTGAACGACAGTTACGGCCGTCAAAATTATCGTCTACCTCTCGCTTCCGTGGGATAAACATTTGAATGGAGGAGGTGTTGCATAGTACATGGGAAGCACTGCCATACAATCTCAACCATATATTAGACATTCTGGAATTTTCGTTTGTTCATTTTTCAAAATTTTAATCGAGAACTGTGTCAACATATCTTTCAAGCTTAATCTGAAATGGAAGTCGCCAGGTTGAAACCACTGCCGTAAAGCTTCAGAAAGCTGCTTTCTGATTGGCTGATGTTGATTTCTTGTTAGTCATTTCAGTGGTTGGTCAAAGTTCGTGAAAGGTTGTTCTGATGTGACCCGTAAAGGGATGCATGTCCTTAGATCTTTGTTTAGCTTCAGCGAGAACTTAGATCTGATTAATCAGATGGATGTAAATGGATGCCAAATGACTTAAAGCAGGCCTATGCTAGGTCGATTGGCAGTCCTAGGAAGTTTCATTGAAATTGTTCAAACACCACTTTCTTTGCCTGAAACCGCCTCCGTGGCCATCTGCCTGGAGAGCAAAAGGTGGGTAATTCGATCCCAGGCTGCATCATACCAAAAGATGTTAAAAGATGATACTTGTTGTTACTCAATTTTAGATTTGGTAAAAAGTCTAAAAAAGTCTGATTTATTAGGGTTTCGATGCACATACCAAATTTTGAAACAAATAAATCAAATGACATAAAGCTGACTTGACTGTGTTATACATTTGCCACAGATAATCAAATCCTCCATCACATATAAATTCATTGTCTCATCACCTTGTCTATGCTACCCTCACTTCCTGTCACAAATCAATGCCTCATCACCACAGAAACAATCAGGCCACACAAGATTGTCCACATTCCACTCTTGTCTTTGTCATAATTTGGTTTTCCATCTACACAGTGTCGACCTTTCATCACAGATTCTTGGGAAACTCTTGCATACCGTAAAATTGCTCTTGGCACCAACGGCGTTTGATTGTGGCGCTTGTCAATACGGGAAGCCTAGTAATGACAGAAAGGTGTCATACCTGTCAACATTGTGGTTCCATTACATCCATCATAGCATGAAGGTGACTAAGTGACGATATCTGGGGCTAACAAATACAAAGGGGGATTTGAACCAGTCTGTCAGAGAAATAAAGTGTAAATGATGTTTAATAACACAGTCAGAATTACTCCGGAGACATCTCAAAATATTTATCTGATGTAAAAGTTACAAGTGCTGAAAAATTGAAAAATAAAGACCTTGACAATGATTTGGAAGCTAATAGCACTGGCCATCTATAGCCTGATCTAGAAGTTATTACTGCTGACTCCTTATTGCCTGATCTAGAAGTTATTACTGCTGACTCCTTATTGCCTGATCTAGAAGTTATTACTGCTGACTCCTTATAGCCTGATCTAGAAGTTATTACTGCTGACTCCTTATAGCCTGATCTAGAAGTTATTACTGCTGACTCCCTATAGCCTGATCTAGAAGTTATTACTGCTGACTCCTTATAGCCTGATCTAGAAGTTATTACTGCTGACTCCTTATTGCCTGATCTAGAAGTTATTACTGCTGACTCCTTATAGCCTGATCTAGAAGTTATTACTGCTGACTCCTTATAGCCTGATCTAGAAGTTATTACTGCTGACTCCCTATAGCCTGATCTAGAAGTTATTACTGCTGACTCCTTATAGCCTGATATAGAAGTTTTTACTGCTGGCTCCTTATAGCCTGATCTCAAAGTGGGGCGGTTGGGTAGCCTAGTGGTTAAAGCGTTGGCTCGTCACACTGAAGACCCTGGAATATTGCTAAAAGCGATGTAAAACCATACCCACTGACACTGATCTAGAAGTTATCACTTAGAAGTATCACTGCTGGCTCCTTATAGCCTGATCTAGAAGTTATCACTGCTGATTCCCTATAGCCTGATCTAGAAGCTGTCACTTCTGACTATAGGCCTCCACATAGCCTGAAAGTCTTCTAAATGAACTTGAGAAGGAAGGCCTCTGTCAAGTATTGACAGCCAGCCGGTGTACTTCACTGCATTACTGGGCCAATCTCTCACGTTATTACAAATGAACACTTGAATGACTTCCTACCACTTCTGTAGACCAATACACTGAGTTATTGCAGCGTTATTCACTTGACCGATTTGATTCTCGGTTTAGTATGATCATCCAAGGCTCCTTAACTGTTTTTACACCAGCACATTGTGAATTTACTGGCATTAGAGGAGGCAGTTCACACAGGGGTCACCATGGTTTAAATGTAGATGGTCTGAACACGTCACAGTCAACTCTCAGTGCAGGGATGTGATGGATGCCTGAAGGCAACCAGCCATCTTCATCAAAACTATATATAATAAGGTTATGAGTAATATTTCAGCTAACAAATACACACATAAAATTATAGCTTCACTTGCACAGCTATGTACCTTATTTGATCTTGATTCCCCCTAAACGGATGCCTGAATGAAACAATATTTTCTGTGAGTATATTTTTCAAAGATGGTATAGTTGAAAAATATATATACAGAAAGTTACAAAAAAGATGTACTTCTTTCTTGTACCATCAACAACTAAAGAAAACCATAACAGCCTATAAAAGGACATATGTATGACATGTTCCAGTCTTTAACTCAAAATATTCTTTTTTGTTACAATTTCTCCTTTAAAGTTGGTTGGTTGGTTGGTTTGTTGTTTTACGCCGCACTCAGCAATATTCCACCTATATGACGGCGGTCTGTTAATAATCGAGTCTGGACCAGACAATCCAGTGATTAATGTCATGAGCATTGATCCACACAATTGGGATCGATGACATGCATCAACCAAGTCAGTGAGCCTGACCACCAGATCCCGTTAGTCGCCTTTTACGACAAGCATAGTCACCTTTTACAGCAAGCATGGGTTGCTGAAGACCTATTCTACCCCGGAATCTTCACGGGTTCTCCTTTAAAGAGGTACTAGAAGTGGGTTAGTTGGCAGTCCTGGTTGGTTAGTTGAAATCCAGTTTATGTATCTGCCAACCCGGCTATCACAGTCATAAGGCACCAGCTACAGCATCTAGCCCTCGATGGAGTATATATCTATGTCATAATGTCACACAAGGCACCAGCTACAGCATCTAGCCCTCGATGGGTGTATATCTGTCATAATGTCACACAAGGCACCAGCTACAGCATCTAGCCCTCGATGGAGTATATATCTATGTCATAATGTCACACAAGGCACCAGCTACAGCATCTAGCCCTCGATGGAGTATATATCTATGTCATAATGTCACACAAGGCACCAGCTACAGCATCTAGCCCTCGATGGGTGTATATCTGTCATAATGTCACACAAGGCACCAGCTACAGCATCTAGCCCTCGATGGAGTATATATCTATGTCATAATGTCACACAAGGCACCAGCTACAGCATCTAGCCCTCGATGGAGTATATATCTATGTCATAATGTCACACAAGGCACCAGCTACAGCATCTAGCCCTCGATGGAGTATATATCTATGTCATAATGTCACACAAGGCACCAGCTACAGCATCTAGCCCTCGATGGAGTATATATCTATGTCATAATGTCACACAAGGCATTAGCTACAGCATCTAGCCCTCGATGGAGTATATATCTATGTCATAATGTCACACAAGGCACCAGCTACAGCATCTAGCCCTCGATGGAGTATATATCTATGTCATAATGTCACACAAGGCATTAGCTACAGCATCTAGCCCTCGATGGAGTATATATCTATGTCATAATGTCACACAAGGCACCAGCTACAGCATCTAGCCCTTGATGGAGTATATATCTATGTCATAATGTCACACAAGGCACCAGCTACAGCATCTAGCCCTCGATGGGTGTATATCTGTCATAATGTCACACAAGGCACTAGCTACAGCATCTAGCCCTCGATGGAGTATATATCTATGTCATAATGTCACACAAGGCATTAGCTACAGCATCTAGCCCTCGATGGAGTATATATCTATGTCATAATGTCACACAAGTCACCAGCTACAGCATCTAGCCCTCGATGGAGTATATCTGTCATAATGTCACACAAGGCACCAGCTACAGCATCTAGCCCTCGATGGAGTATATATCTATGTCATAATGTCACACAAGGCACCAGCTACAGCATCTAGCCCTCGATGGAGTATATATCTATGTCATAATGTCACACAAGGCACCAGCTACAGCATCTAGCCCTCGATGGGTGTATATCTGTCATAATGTCACACAAGGCATTAGCTACAGCATCTAGCCCTCGATGGAGTATATATCTATGTCATAATGTCACACAAGGCATTAGCTACAGCATCTAGCCCTCGATGGAGTATATATCTATGTCATAATGTCACACAAGGCATTAGCTACAGCATCTAGCCCTCGATGGAGTATATATCTATGTCATAATGTCACACAAGGCACCAGCTACAGCATCTAGCCCTCGATGGAATATATATCTATGTCATAATGTCACACAAGGCACCAGCTACAGCATCTAGCCCTCGATGGAGTATATATCTATGTCATAATGTCACACAAGGCACCAGTTACAGCATCTAGCCCTTGATGGGTGTATATCTGTCATAATGTCACACAAGGCACCAGCTACAGCATCTAGCCCTCGATGGGTGTATATCTGTCATAATGTCACACAAGCCATTAGCTACAGCATCCAGATATTAACTGGAAATGGGTGCCAGACCGGCAAGCATATTCTCCTTAGTACAATTTAATAACAATAAACTTCACCACTGACATCAAAGAATATTTTGTGCACAGAATTAATAGCTATATTAATGCATTTTTAGTATAATTCATCCTTTACAAGAACAACTAAGAACAATATAATTACTATTTTTGTACATGGCATGATAAATTTGAGGACAAACTGGTGCAATCATCTGTTATAGTAGGAAGCCGCAACACTATGTCACCTTGAAGAGCAGGGATATGTGGCATCTGAAAGTAACATGTATGGAGTCTGTGAACAGATTGGGTTGTCTGTACTGTTTACAGTCAGTGAAGAGGTTGTCTCTATTGTTTACAATCAGTGAACAGATTGGGTTGTCTGTACTGTTTACAGTCAGTGAACAGGTCGTCTATACTGTTTACAATCAGTGAACAGGTCCCCTACTGTTTACAATCAGTTAACAGGTCGTCTATACTGTTTACAATCAGTGAACAGGTCGTCTACTGTTTACAATCAGTGAACAGGTCATCTGTACTGTTTACAATCAGTGAACAAGTTGGTTCATCTATACTGTTTACAATCAGTGAACATGTTGGTTCATCTATACTGTTTACAGAGCCATTGTGTTCAAACTAAGACAGAGAAAATGAATTAATTTGTCTAAATTTCAATATTTCTACTTCTAAGAAAGAGGGGCAGTCAAGTAGCCTAGTGGTTAAAGTGTTCCCTCCTCATGACAAAGACCCGGGTTCGATGTCAGACATGGGTACAATGCGTAAAGTCCATTTCTGGTGTCCCTGCCGTGATATTGCTGGAATATTGCTAAAAGCGACGTAAAACCATACTCACTCACTCACTCACTCTACGAAAGAAGCTCTATTTCAAGGAAGACTGTCTAAATGTCAATCAAGAAGAGAATATGTTGGTTCTGTTTCCATTAATCAGTGAACATCTACTAATCAGTGTATGTCTAGACATTGTAATCAGTGCCTTGTGTTAAACTGAGACATTGTCTCTCTGTAACTTGGGTGATTGTTCTCACTAGTTTGATCTGGATCATAAAACTTCACTAAGCAGACCAACAAAGTTGTGTTTGAATGACCTCAAGATTCAAACATACCAACTGGCAATGCTAGGTCTGTCTTTAAGCTATAAATCCCTGTCACACTTGTCACATTTAAGAAGTTGGAATTGGTAGCTACTGAGTAAGTGAGTGAGTTAGGTTTAACGCCACTTTGAATAGTATTTCAGTTACATCACGGCATGTCAGCTTGATGTGGGAGGCAAGCCAAACGTGAGGCAGGTCTCAGACGTTTACCACTTTGGTGACACCACCAACAGGGGTATGTTGCCGACAAACCAAAAACATAATCAGGGTGAACTGGGATTGGACCTTCTGAGGACATGGCTGTAAACCTGGAGACAAATTCAAGAAGAACAAAAACAACAAAAACAACACAAAATCATCTTATATGGTGATTATCCTGCATCTGTATTGCCTGATCTAAATAAATAAATAGAATACAAAGACATTGTTATCAATTACAAAATCTCAATGTTTAATTCATGATAGACAAAAAATGGATTCAGCATATTCAACGTTAAATCAATAGAATACATGAGTTCTATATGAAACAACAATATCGACACACGTCTAAAATGGCAGTTCACAAACACATGCATACATAAACAACCTCCATACAGGGGCCGTGGGGTAGTCTAGTAGTTAAAGTGTTCGCTTGTCATGCTGAAGGCTTGGGTTTGATTCCCAATCTGGGTACAATGTGTAAACCCATTTCTGGCTTCCCTGCTGTTATATTGCTGGACTATTGCTAAAAGCGATGTAAAAATCACTCACTAACTGATGCAAATTCCTATTTGTTTCAGATGCAGTTGTTCAAGCTTTAACTATAATTCAATATGAAAGAACTCCCATTTAAATAAAGTATTTGCCCTGATAAAATTTCACACAAATCTGGTGAAGAGCTTGGAGACTTTTACTTACTTGACTTGACTTGTGTGTAGCATATTCTTGAAACAAGGAAGAAACAAACACAGATCTTGTCTATCCCCAAACATCTTGTGGTAGATGAAACACTCGGAAGACTTTCAAATGTCTCAAAATAATATTTTCGGATCCAACTACGTCATAACATATTCCCTGAAGACTTACAAGTCGGTTATTACCACAATCCTATAAATGTGGTACACACAGAACATAGGATGTAACACGTCTGACCAAGTGTACATGGCGTCAACTTCTAATGCCACTTATTTCTTGCCACTTTGATGTGTGTGGTTTTTTTTTAAAAACCCATCCCTTTTTACAAAAAGCTTCAATTAATTTACATCATGAAATCAAACAAAAAGAATTTGGTCTGAAATGGTTATCATCTATATAGAAAATGTCTTGAAAGGTTTGATATTGCCATTCTGAATAGACTTGGGAAATGTCTACCTTGCATATTGAATGTCATGTATGCTTTGCCCATGCTAAAAAATCAATGCCATGGTATCTGCAGAAAGACACATTGATGACATAATCAATGTCAGTAGACATCTTCAACACACTGTCCACCTTTCAAGCTAGTGACAAACATGACTCACCCATTCTGAGGTACAGAGAGGGTTTCCACCTCTCGGACATTCTCCATACTGCGACTTTCCCGTGCCATCTTGTTCCTGACACTATGATCTACACCGCCATTTAAGTAATCCATGTGCAACCGAGTCTTTAACTTTATTTTTTATCACATTAAATCCGAGTGCTTGGTACTTTTTCCATGACATTCGGTGGTTATATTAAAGTCGGTGACTTCAATGGTCCCAGCTATTATCCGTATGTCAGCAGATTGCGTTTCAGAGGGTTCTATGAGGAGACTCCTTATTCGTCAAAGGATCCTGGCCGGGCAATCAAACATGACTCTCCAAAAAAATGTCTTTGATGAACCAACAGCACACCCTTTGGCCTCCAGACACCATCGAAAACTGTCAAAACCAATCCTTGCTAAGTGTCACAGACCAAATATGTGTCAACTATTGACCAAAATATTCTTAAATCGCGATTTTCAATATTGACAAACGTAAATTAGTTTCATCAAACCGGGACGTGGTAACACCATTAGCACCTTGTGAAACATCTCTTGATGACCACCAACAATGGACGTTGGGCTGAACAGACCTGAACAACTGGCCATAACCACAGACCCACAGATACCCTCAGGAAGCGCCAGACAAAGATGCGGAGGGCTCCAGACTACTTAAACTCATGTCAGCAGAAAATATTGAAAATCAGATCCTTCTGTCGAATAAAGACGAGGAAGATGGACATCTTGCATGTCCTTAACATCAACTTGAAACTCTCTCCCCTGAAGATGAAACTCCGGTGATAATCTCCATTATGAATGTCCCTGGTTGACACAACATGGCAACCATGGGTAGAAGATGAGCCTATGCTTTGAGTCTAACAATGTCAGTGCAGTGCTTACCCTTCCTCATCAAATCAAGCTGAACATGAAACAATCTACGTACATTATGAAACTAATTGATGAGAAAGATCATGATTCACATTAACCACATTAAGCTATTTCTGATCAGAGATGATAGAGATCCACAAGATGGAAGGCCCAACTTGCATGGATATGTGTAATCCTATGTTGACATGACATTACCAGACCTATTGTGGTGAACAAGATAAATCGGCATTTCTTTACCTAAAACTTTCTTAATCAGAATGATAAAATTGTCTACTCTCAAAATCAAAACTTTCCTTAAAAAACCCTTTTTCTCTTAGAACATGCTAACTTTTTAGATTAATGTTTCCATGTAATCCCGACAAGTTACACAACGTTACATAAATGAGAAAATGACAAAACTCAGGTAATGCAAGATCTGTTGGATCTTCTACATAAACGAAAAGTGCAACTCATTTTTTATCAAACAGCTTTATGTTAAGCAAACAGTCATCGATTGATTGATATTTATATTCTTTAATGAAACAAAGTATTATGCAAAATATCGATTTTCAAAATTAAATCAAGTACTGTACAATGAATCGACCATCAAAAGGCAGCACAGTTTTTTGTCTTAACAGTCCATGTGTTTCATCCAGGTACTGTCCAGACTCTTTAAAGCAAACAATCAGCAGGCAAAAAGTCATCTAATCTGCATAGTTTTATAGATCACTAGCCAGCAAAGCCATCAATTCCCTCCCAATAACGTTTACCCTGTAGAAGCCATTCAGTGAAAACTACCAATCTCGGCATGCCATGGTTAACCTTTAACACTTTATTACATCAAAGAGAAGACGTCTACAGACAAACACACTGGACTCGCTTTTTCCTCACTGTTGTCGTATGCTGGTACACCTTCAGTTTAACTTAAAGGGAGGCTCAGGCGTGGACACACTTGCAGTCCCAGCAAATTTGATTCAAATCTACCAGTCACCATTACATGTGCCAGCTTGTATGAATTTGATTACTTCTATCTCCAGTTAATGATAATTCATTGTCTCAAATTCACACAGAGCATGAATCACAGCATCAGTAATTAGATAGGATAATTAGGGTAACTAGATAATTGTCATAAGTCTGTTACAATAAAGGGTTACAGTC
This sequence comes from Haliotis rufescens, assembly GCF_023055435.1. Lineage (NCBI taxonomy): Eukaryota > Metazoa > Mollusca > Gastropoda > Lepetellida > Haliotidae > Haliotis > Haliotis rufescens. The sequence goes on from NW_025963857.1 coordinate 30,535,197, forward strand.
AAGGGATTTACATGGGTCTGCCATTTCTCAAGTCCAAGGGACTCTCAGTAACACATTTTGGGGTCCAAGGCATAGACATGCCGGTGCCGAAGCTGTCCATATGTATTCTAATAAATATTAATTACACAAGTCCCGAAGCCTTACGTCTATTATAGATGAGGATTTCAATCAATTATAAAATCTACAGTTTCAAACTTATTCAAACTCCAATACCTTTTTGCATCCCACATGACTCGCAATTTAAAATATGTGCGTGTATTCCCAATGTGTAAGTGTATAAGACTGTTTTACATCTAGTCAAAATCTGCGATCATCTTACTTGGAGCAGAGAATCACTGGATTTCCACCCTATACATTTGGATTAAACTACACTGACCATTGACACATTCATGTGTTTCCTTTATACATAATCCATGACAAGAAATGACCTCGACAATAGCCAACACATTAATGGTGAACAGCTAGGGAACTGCAGACCACTCACTTCCTTGATTTCATACCTGTGTGCTGTGTTACACTTTCACAAAAAGACCACTGTGTCCTTTCATTGTTACAATCCAGTACTTGACAAAAAATGGATCTGGCTATGACCAACAAATGAATTGAAAGTCTTTCACAGTTTGGAAATGAAGAGAGTCTGACGTGAAAAACACCCTCAGAAAATGACCATGAAACACTTTCCTCTGTTTTCTTTGCAGTGTTTCAATCCAGTATGCAACAGAGGGTTATAGAAATGAATCTTGAGTCAGGATATCAACGACTTTGAGGACCGACATTGACCACCTGATTCCCTGACCAGGCCATGTCTGATCACTCCTTCACATCTGACCATGGAAGATGCTCATCTGTTCCTGTCCCTTGTCTACAACCAGAACATTTCATTTATCTGGCGTTCTTGAAAGCATGTACAAGTCAACCTTTCTGTAATTACATTAGGCAAAGGACCTCAAAACGCCTCCAGGACTTTTCCCTCTCTGTTGCACCCGATCGATCAACACCTGAACAAATCACCTGTCACCTGACGAGATTCCTGCTACCATTGTCAGCCAGCATGACAGAGTGGACACCTGAGTGGACACCTGGCCATGGTCAGCCAGAACAATGACATTACTCAGTCCCAGCATGTGTTATAACCTTGTCAGTGAAAGCCTATGTGTGACAAAGCAGCCTCATTAGTTCACACAGTCAGCAGCTTGGTAATTAGTTGTATAATCTGGCATCACATGGTCACTCTTGTATATGTTTTTCTTGCCTTTGAGTAATAATCTAGAAAAAGACATAAACCTAACTTAATGAAAAAAAAAACCACACTTAATTTTAAGAACTTAAGAATGCTTGTCACAAGAGGCGACCAATGAATCAGGTGGTCAGTGACTTTGTTGATTGTATGTCATCATACCGCATTTGTGTAGAGTGATGCTCATGATGTCAGGAACTGGATTGTCTGGTCCAGATTCTATTATTAACAGACTGCCGTCATATGGCTAGGATATTGCTGAATATGGCGTTAAACAACAAAACAACCAACCAAATAATTGAAAAGAAAAAGAAAAGAAAAAGAAGCAGTATGGATGGGTTAGAATAGGTTCCCATTGATCCATGCATATTGTAAGGGGCAACAAAATGGATCTGAAGGCCATGGGACTTTGCTCATGATATCAGTCACCGGTTTGCTTGATCCAGACATATTTTCAGGCTGCAGTGACATAGCTGGAGGGTCACTGAATGCAGCATTAATCAATTGAAAAGAGTTCAAAGAGTCTAGAAGAGACACAAACAGTAGAGACTGGACACAAATAGTAGAGACTGGACACTAACAGTAGAGACTAGACACAAACAGTAGAGACTGGACACAAACAGTAGAGACTAGACACTAATGGTAGAGACTAGACACAAACAGAAGAGACTAGACACAAACAGTAGAGACTGGACACAAACAGTAGAGACCAGACACAACTACAGTGAGTGAGTGAGTATGGTTTTACGCCGCTTTTAGCAATATTCCAGCAATATCACGGCGGGGGACACCAGAAATGGGCTTCACACGTTGTACCCATGTCGGGTTTTGAACCCGGGTCTTCGGGGTGATGACACAACTAAAAGTCGACCCTTGAAGATCCGGGAGAGAACAGGTCTTTAGCAAACCATGCTTGCCGTAAAAGGGGACTATGCTTGTCGTAAGAGGCGATTTATAATAAAACGGGATCAGGTGGTCAGACTCCCTGACTTGGTTGATGGATGTCATCCATCCCAATTGCATGGATCGATGCTCATGATATCAATCACTGGATTGTCTTGTCCAGACTCGATTATTTACAGACCGCCGTCATATAGCTGGAATATTGCTGAGTGTGGCGTTAAACAACAAACCAACCAATCAACCTTAAAAGTCACTAACTCAATATGCGTATCCTACAAAGTATAGAAACTTAGAGAATATATGTCATATGTTATTGAATTTCCCACATACATCACAGAGGAAGCAGCTATATTCCCAGGAAGGCAAGATTTATACCAAAGTAAGATGTGAGATTATGATCCATTCATCATAGACATGATAGAAATGATATGTTTTTTACGTATTTCAAGCAGTAAAGATTGAACTGTTCACACCTCTCCGCTCCATATGATGTACATCAGGAGTTTCTCCAGCAACTGGAGTGTCTGATGACTGAGTCATGCCAGCCTGAGGTAATCAAGTACTCGGTTAATCAAACCAGTGATGGACAGTATGAGTGGTGATCTACATTAATAGCTTGGATCTGCCACTGCAACCACCCAGTCCTCATAGGGTATTACTGGGAACCCAGTTTCACCTGGAAACACCACAGGGAAACAAGCATGGGTACTGGGAACCAAGTTTCACCTGGAAACCCCACAGGGAAACAAGCATGGGTATTGGGAACCAAGTTTCACCTGGAAACCCCACAGGGAAACAAGCATGGGTATTGGGAGCCCAGTTTCACCTGGAAACACCACAGGGAAACAAGCATGGGTACTGGGAACCAAGTTTCACCTGGAAACCCCACAGGGAAACAAGCATGGGTATTGGGAACCAAGTTTCACCTGGAAACCCCACAGGGAAACAAGCATGGGTATTGGGAACCCAGTTTCACCTGGAAACACCACAGGGAAACAAGCATGGGTACTGGGAACCAAGTTTCACCTGGAAACCCCACAGGGAAACAAGCATGGGTATTGGGAACCAAGTTTCACCTGGAAACCCCACAGGGAAACAAGCATGGGTACTGGGAACCCTGTTTCACCTGGAAACCCCACAGGGAAACAAGCATGGGTATTGGGAACCCAGTTTCACCTGGAAACACCACAGGGAAACAAGCATGGGTACTGGGAACCCTGTTTCACCTGGAAACCCCACAGGGAAACAAGCATGGGTATTGGGAACCCAGTTTCACCTGGAAACACCACAGGGAAACAAGCATGGGTACTGGGAACCCAGTTTCACCTGGAAGCCCAACAGGGAAACAAGCATGGGTATTTGGAACCAAGTTTCACCCTGAAACACCACAGGGAAACAAGCATGGGTACTGGGAACCCTGTTTCACCTGGAAACCCCACAGGGAAACAAGCATGGGTATTGGGAACCCAGTTCACCTGGAAACCCCACAGGGAAACAAGCATGGGTACTGGGAACCCTGTTTCACCTGGAAACCCCACAGGGAAACAAGCATGGGTACTGGGAACCCAGTTTCACCTGGAAGCCCCACAGGGAAACAAGCATGGGTATTTGGAACCAAGTTTCACCCTGAAACACCACAGGGAAACAAGCATGGGTACTGGGAACCCTGTTTCACCTGGAAACCCCACAGGGAAACAAGCATGGGTACTGGGAACCCAGTTTCACCTGGAAACACCACAGGGAAACAAGCATGGGTACTGGGAACCCTGTTTCACCTGGAAACCCCACAGGGAAACAAGCATGGGTACTGGGAACCCAGTTTCACCTGAAACCCACAGGGAAACAAGCATGAGTACTGGGAGCCAAGTTTCATCTGGAAACATCACAGTGAAACAAGCATGGGTACTGGGAACCCAGTTTCACCTGGAAACCCCACAGGGAAACAAGCATGAGTACTGGGAGCCAAGTTTCACCTGGAATCCCCACAGGGAAACAAGCATGGGTACTGGGAACCATTCTACCTCAATATCCCCACAGGGAAAAACGCATTGCTAGTGGGAGCTATTCTATCATGGAATCTCCACAGGGAGACAAGCATGGGTACTGGGGGCCTATTCTGACCTGGACACCCCACAGGGGAACAAGCGTGGAATCTCCAGAGGGAGACAAACATGGGTACTGGGGGCCTATTCTGACCTGGACACCCCACAGGGGAACAAGCATGGAATCTCCAGAGGGAGACAAACATGGGTACTGTGACTATTCTGTCCTGGAATCTCCAGAGGGAGATAAACATGGGTACTGTGACTATTCTGTCCTGGAATCTCCAGAGGGAGATAAACATGGGTACTGTGACTATTCTGTCCTGGAATCTCCAGAGGGAGATAAACATGGGTACTGTGACTATTCTGTCCTGGAATCTCCAGAGGGAGATAAGCATAAGGTACTGTAACTATTCTGTCCTGGAATCTCCAGAGGGAGACAAGCATAAGGTACTGTGACTATTCTGTCCTGGAATCTCCAGAGGTAGATAAACATGGGTACTGTGGCTATTCTGTCCTGGAATCCCCAGAGGGAGACATGCATAAGGTACTGTGGCTATTCTGTCCTGGAATCCCCACAGGAAGCATGGGTACTGTGACTATTCTGACCTGGAATCCCCAGAGGGAGACATGCATAAGGTACTGTGACTATTCTGTCCTGGAATCCCCACAGGAGATAAGCATTGATACTGGACTACCTGACCTGGAATCTCCAGAGGAAGACTCATCTTTCATCAAATGAGATGATCTTACTTCACCAAATCTAAGAATCTGCCTGATGCTGAAACAGAATCCCATCCATGAGATAACTCCTGTAAATGCCTACATTGAGGATGTAAACCAGCTCACGAGACAAAGTGAGGCATCCCCTTTCATGCAATCAAGGAAGTTCTTCCTTTTCGCTTCTCCTTCTACCATCTTATAATAGCATTACGTCTCCAATCTGGTTCAATATTTGAAATTGGAAAATTGTGCAAATTGATCAAGTCTAGGTTTTTCACTTCAAGAAATAAATCCCTTGGAAGGAGTTAGGGCAAAGATTAGATTAATGAAGTTATTTAATTTACATTGATTTCTTTTTGTAGATTAAGCCCAAATATTGCTCAAAGCACTGAAGAAAAGAGGGGTTCAGTGTAAGGAAGCAGTTTTCATCAAACAGCCCAAACCTCTTGATGCTCAGAACAAGTCACTCTTAACAAAGTATTATTTCTTGCCATAGTGAGAGTGCTTGTCAGAGTATCCAAGTCCAAGGATACAGCATGTGAACTACCTTGATGTTGTGACATAGAGATATTCTACAAGTTGAAGATGGATATGCCTTTCAGGAAATAAACAATGTGTTTTCAGATTTGTGAGTTTTATTGAGCATTAATGACCAATATTGTGTTCAGCAATCTGATTTGACAGGCTATCTCATTGATTATTATATGATTCCCACAAATCCAAATGAGCATCTTCACCGCTTATGAATAGATAAATGATACTATTTTTCAAGACAAAACATATATCAAAACAAAAGATATTTTTTCCCAGCTGAATTTCGAATTGGGAACCTATGAGGATTTGTTTTGGTTTCCATGACAGCTGAACCAGCCTGGTCAACAGAATGTGGACAACTAAATTTGATTTGATAAATATAATCATACTTAGTATGGTATCCATCTGAATAAGCCAATCGCTTTTTATTTTCAAACTTGGGAAAGAGTAAAAAAGATACTTATCACATTTATCACACATAGTGAAAAGTCTGAAAGATTCAAAAGGATTAAATTCCATTTAATGTTTTTTAACCAATCAGATCACAGAAAACACTCCGATTAATTTTGCAATTGAAACTAACATATATGCCTGAGAGAAGGTAGAAGTTGTTATGAATTACTCCTATCGTGTTTCTACCAGAGAACAAATTTCCACTAATCGTTTATTTTACAAATGTCAGAGAATTAATGAACTTGGGCAAATTAATATGTTGCTTTAAAACAGATGTGAATTTCCTGTACCAACCCCTCACAGAAACAGCTCAGAAAACACCCGACCTCAACTGAGCCAATGAGTACTGAGTGAGCAATGTCAATATCACATCCTTATAAATTGTCTGAAGTGAGCTGCCGGATCAACTGTTTCACATAAGTAAGTACAGTTGCACCTTAGATTATGTCTTTCATTATTTTACGGCTGAACACAAGTCAATGAACTGGTAGAGAGTTGCTAATACATTCATCAGGCTTTCTAAAACACTGACGAGAAAAGTATTTTCATGAAAAATCATTCCGACTTACTTTTTTCAATTATGGTTTTCAGAACTACTAAGAGAAAACTACTAAATCCATTTTTTAGTTCTATTCGCTTGCTTCCTTGACTTTTGACAGAATATAAATATAAAAAATCTACGAACGGACTTCTTGATTTTAAACAGCTAATGTATGGTAGTGTTAAATTTAGCATAATTTCAGCCTCTGAAAGAAGTTGGTGTTTGTTTTCACAGATGAAGCGGGAGAGATTATACATCAATAAAACCTTTTTGGATAATATTTATCAGGCAATTATGTACCTTTTCTGCATTGCTGTTTTCTGTAAAAAAATCTGTAATATACATAAGAAAAAATAGACTCATGTAAATTTTTGGTCTCAGTGAGTGGCGTTTATAAAGATTATTTACACAAGTTGGTTAGGTGGTGCTTATCTGAGCAGGGCGCTTAATACAGTGTAAAAATACCGCCTTACTATTTATTACATATGATCAATGCAAGTAATGAAATTGTTTTTATTAACAGATTTTTTATCCTCAAAGAGACTCAATAATGGTTACTTTCTTACATGAGTAACAGTTGGTCTAAGTCAATCAGTGTGAGTTCCCATCAGCAGTGAATCAAATAACTGTCCCATTATCCCTGCAGTACGCTTACAGATTAGTGAACCTCAGTAAGTGTCAATGAAACCAGCTTGATACTCACGGCAATCAGCACCGCATCAACACTGTCACAGCCTAGTGCTGCAACCATCCTGTCACTGTTTCCATGCCAAAGTTATTATGCACCAATTTATGAAAATACCAAGGAGTTACGAGAAACAAATATGTCCACAATCTGGAGAACATGTTGAAATTAATAGTTGTTTACACTTCTTTCCAAATACATGATACATGTATATAATATCAATCCAACTTTTGCATCCTAGACTGTGAAAGATATGTGTATGAATAGTGGGTGAATATAAAATAGCAAACATGTTCAGCAAGTAACGAATATGGATGTAACAAACAAATCTTTGTTATAACCATGGTTTACTGTACATAGTCATATTGTTAACATTATATACTGCATACCTTTCTATATTGACTTCATCCCTCAGATGAAAACAAGTGGTGTATTTTCTTCCAAATTCTCAACATGACATATATCCCTCAAACGAACCAAAGGGACACATTCTCCATAATCTATTAAAACTCTGACTTCATCTCTAAAACAAAACAAACTGCGCTGTATCCATCAGCATCAAACTGTTTAATCTATAGATTCAAATAAGGAAAGGTCATGGCGGCCCAATGGCTCAAGAAGCTGAAAATTGCTCCATCCATGAATGCCAAGCTTGGTCTTGGGTTTGATTCTTAGATTTGATTCTTAGATTTGCAGTGATATTAATCCTTGGTTAGTCAGCACCATCCTTTGAAATTGTCATCAATTGGTCTTGGGTTTGAATCCAAGATTTGCTGCAATTATGACACTTATCCACAGGTAAACAATCTGTGTCACACTCTGTTTTACTTCCACATGAGACTAACACACTGTGATAAGAAAACTATCAAAAGTGGCATCGAACCCTACTCACCCAAAAGAGACAAAATCCATCCTCTACAGAACCAACAAACTGATGCACAACCACAAAGACAATACCTCAAAATACTTCCAATAAATCTAAATCACCAAATCCAACCTAGACCCTTTCACATCCAGTGCTCCAAGACACCCTTCTTGTACTCAGAGGCTGTAGCTCTAACCGTCCTGATGAACCCTCTCGACTGTCCTGGCATTCCATGACAACCACAAATATACAGATCTCCATCCATTCCACTGCTGACCAAATACTGGACATTACCACACCCAATGAGAATAATCAGTTGAAGTAACAGGAAGGTATGGCTCGTTGCTTTCTCATGACTTCCATTGACCCCCGAGTAATGGAGTCCTGTGTCTGAAGGGACACATTGTTGCCCATTGATCCTGATGTGTAGTCAGGGCTGATGGCCATAAACATCACCCACCACTTGTTATGCAAAACTCCATCAATCAGCAACATGGAGCAATCACAACAGGAACACCTGTCACAAGATGGTCATGTCTGATTACTTCCAGGACTATAATCATGTAACTAGACAGGAAGTATGTCCAAGACTGTGTCTTTTGTGAGAGTGTTACCCCTTCTTGCTAACAACCCGTGCATCTTGTTACTCCCACACAATCCTCTTTCCTTAACGATGTACCGGTACTAACACTGAATGGACCTGCAACTGAAAACTTCCTGTGGAAGAGCCAACGTGTCCAATTAAAACATTCTCTGAATATAAAACTTTAATTATCTGTGTGCTCAGGTTTCCATTCAGAGTTCTGTCTTGCATAATAATCTACATGTTTTATGATATTCTTAATGTATCACCCTATCATTCCAGATTAAAACAGGCCCTAGCAACCTATGCTTGTCGTCAGAGGCGGCTAAATGAATTGTGTGGTCAGACTTGACAACTTGGTTGATGGCATGGATTGTTGTTCACAATATCAATCACTAGATTATTTGGTTCAAACTCGATTGTTAACAGGCTGCAATCATATGGTTTAAAAGAAAGAAAAGGCTGTATTTCTGAAAATGGTTTGGTTGGTTGGTTTGTTGTTTAACGCCGCACTCAGCAATATTCCAGCTATATGATGGCGGTCTGTAAATAATCGAGTCTGGACCAGACAATCCAGTGATTAATATCATGAGCATCAATCCACGCAATTGGGATTGATGACATGCATCAACCAAGTCGGCGAGCCTGACCACCTGATCCCGTTAGTCGCCTTTTACGACAAGCATAGTCACCTTTTACGGCAAGCATGGGTTGCTGAAGACCTATTCTACCCCGGAAGAAAAGAAAATGGAATGAACATGCAGTTCTGAATGAATATAATACAGACTATGTTGTTGTGGATATTTTCTAACCTCGATGTTTGTAAGCTCAATGGCATCTACACCCAAAAGAGTGAGTGAGTGAGTGAGTTGAGTTTAATGCCGCTTTTTAACAGTATTCCAGTTATATCACGGCGTGTCAGCTTGATGTGGGAGGAAAGCCCGAACTGATGCAGGTCTCAGACGTTTACCACTTTGGTGAAACCCAAGAGCATGGGTATGGTGCTGACAAACCTAGAAACACACCCAAAAGACCAATTGAATAACATTGCACTCTGGTATATTGCTGTTTGCTTTTTATGTATGGCACAGTTATTTTATGTATGACGAGTCACTGTTTGTGGGTTCTTGCAATTTCAATTGCTTAAAAATTATAACGGATCAGTTCGCACATGATTTTGCTAAAACTAATGTAAACAATATTGAATAAAATCAATAAAATAGATTACAATAATAAGTCCAGTGTACAATCAACACTTTTTATAGCCAGATAGTGAGTGAGTGAGTGAGTATGGTTTTACGCCGCTTTTAGCAATATTCCAGCAATATCACGGCGGGGGACACCAGAAATAGGCTTCACACATTGTACCCATGTCGGGAATCGAACCCGGGTCTTCGGCGTGACGAGCGAACGCTTTAACCACTAGGCTACCCGACCGCCCCTATAGCCAGATAGAATAACAACAGGACTAACTTGCATATTTCAGTACAGATTCGTTAACATGCTATTTACGGTGTTACATGCTCATGGTAATGTCTTTATGGTAATAGCTTTGGAAAAATAATCAGAACTCATTGTCTGTTTGTGTTATGTGAGTTCCCCTCTACCAGGCTGTACTGTTTGGGGGGAAAGTGTGTTATGTAATAACGTTGGATTGAAATTAAGTGCTTTGAATTGCTCTGGATTGTGTAGTCCATGGGTAATCTGTATGAGGTTTGGATAAATGCAAATCACCAACAGTTGGAAACCATGAAAAACAATTCTAGATTTGAATAGATTGAAACTGTTTGGAATAAAAATGCTTTTCTTCAATGTAGTAAAAATGCACAATGAAACAGCTAAACAAACAGGAAATTACTCGACTTCCAAACCTGTTTGATACCCCAATGCCAATTACAAGATGTCCACATGTAGCCAAAATGTTATTTACAATTCATGGTAAGTTGCCATGTTAATATTTGTACCTGAAAAACATTCAATGAGAAAGGAGATAAAAATTGTTGTCATAAATCTCTACACCAAAAAACAAAACCTAAAATAAGAAATGAAAAGAGATTCAATATCCAAGGTGGAAAATAACAATAATCAAAATGGTAGCAAAAATCTTTGATTAAACCAAATAAAATGCAAAGGACTGGATGCAAAGTAAACAACATAGAATGTCAGTTCCTAAATATATTTCCAATAACATGTATCAGAAGAAAGGTGCCTGAGATTAGAACATGATGAAGGAGCTATTTTTGGTTAAACAAATCTTTGACTCATGCTGATGACTTCTTGACAGAGACAAAAATAAGTTCATTATTACCACAGGAGGAAGATCCGCATTGTCCTACAAACAAGCTCTGCCATTTTGTACAGAATTGGAACAAAGTACAAAAGATCGCTAAATGTTAGTGTGTAATTATTAATGTCACATCACTGTATACTATAAAGAACATTATGAACAGAATAATATTATTTGAATTGTTTGACAGGGATTACTTAGAGGTTGACGGATGACAAAGTAGACACAATTTATGGATAACAACTTCAGTCTTGCTTGACAACGGTATAAGGATCTATTCCGAAACAGTAAATAAAGGAGTTGTTATCAATAAAGTGTGTCTACTTTAAAACACTATTTGTAGGGAGGACGAACATTACAAACAACATTATGTACAGCATAACACTTATTGTAGGGAGGACAAACATTACATACAACATTATGTACGGCATAACACTATTTGTAGGGAGGACGAACATTACAAACAACAATTTTGTACAGCATAACACTTATTGTAGGGAGGACAAACATTACAAACAACATTATGTATGGCATAACACTATTTGTAGGGAGGACAAACATTACAAACAACATTATGTACGGCATAACACTATTTGTAGGGAGGACAAACATTACAAACAACATTATGTACGGCATAACACTATTTTATAGGGAGGACGAACATTACAAACAACATTATGTACGGCATAACACTATTTGTAGGGAGGACAAACATTAGCAAACAACATTATGTACAGCATAACACTATTTGTAGGGAGGACAAACATTACAAACAACATTATGTACGGCATAACACTATTTGTAGGGAGGGCGAACATTACCAAACAACATTATGTACGGCATAACACTATTTGTAGGGAGGACGAACATTACCAAACAACATTATGTACGGCATAACACTATTTGTAGGGAGGACAAACATTACCAAACAACATTATGTACGGCATAACACTATTTGTAGGGAGGATGAACATTACCAAACAACATTATGTACGGCATAACACTATTTGTAGGGAGGACGAACATTACCAAACAACATTATGTACGGCATAACACTATTTGTAGGGAGGACGAACATTAGCAAACACATTAAGAACAGGGAAAAAGGGTTTTCTGTTAAAAGGACAGACATTATCCTCTACTATTTCCAATATCCATGTAAATGTACCCAAATTAGTCAGATACATATTGCTTTTCTCAAATCATATTTACAAAATCCTGCGCTACTTGATACACATTGTTGGGTAGCGATGCTAATCCTGGCAACATGAAGCCACCATGCAGGCCAGTAATTACTGCCTGGCACTGGTACAAGCTCCCTGAAGAGGAACCTGAAACGCTTATCAACCATTGTTGCCACAAGAATGCATCGCTTGGATGACAGATAGAGATGTCTGGTCATTTGATAGCCTACTGACAAGTCATTGTTCCAATCTCATTTCGTGATTTGTTATCCGATACGGTCTTGATGACGTAGTGGCCACTGTTTCTATACACTGTGTATGAAAAACAATATATACTTAAGACTTTTATCCATGGAAATCAGAGGTTTTGAGTTTGAGTTGATTAATAATAATAATAATCATAATAATATATCTAGTGCAAAACTCACGCCATTATTACACCGGTCAATGGATCAGTGTGCACTTGATTTTCATTTTTGGCTCCCTGGGGAGTATACAAGACAAGCAGCCAGTGCGGCGCTAGAATGTTAAATGTAGCATTACCATCTCATCCTACTAGGTACTCATTCAATGCTGGGTGAACAGAGACATATATCGAACAAAGTGAGTGAGTGAGTGAGTTTGGTTTAACGCCGCTTTTAACAATATTCCAGTTATATCGCGGCGTGTCAGCTTAATGTGGGAGGAAAGCCCGAAGTGATGCAGGTCTCAGACGTTTACCACTTCGGTGAAACCCACGAGCACGGGTATGGTGCTGACAAACCTACAAACATAATTGGGGCGAACCGGGATTCGAACCCACAATCATAGGTTTCTGGCGTGCCCAAGGGACGCAACTCTGCACAGCGAATCGCGGCGCCTTGGGCGACTGGGCCACCCGTGCCCCCATATCGAACAAAGACTCGGAGGGCTGAGAAGTCAAACTGCAGAACACGGCCACCAATCCTCCTACTCTCTGCGACCAACATTGCATTACTTCACCTGATTTGTGACCTGTGCTCTGTACACAGATACAAAATGTTTGACAATATAGAAAAATATTTTTTAAACCCATGAACTAATTTTAAAATGCATGATGTTAACCATAATAACCATGGCTATAGCATAAAAATAAAACATTACATAAGAGAATAACCAGTTTCGATTATCAGATGCAAAAGATTCCATTGGGTGCTAAAGACAAAATAGAAGTGAAAATTATATGAATGGACCCCTGAAAATCAGTGCTGACACCAGGTGTTCATCCAGCCAAACTCGGGTTTTATGATGTACATCAATCTAGCAGTTAATGATCACCCTAATAACACAATGACAATGTCGCAGTTTCACACAGGGCACGACTTACAATGTCTAGACTAAGACTGGGCACCATACAATTGAGAATAATCGTCCCTCATTAAACTTCTGGGCCCTTTCACAAAGCGATCATAGCACAACAACTGTCATAAGTCTATGTAACATGGGAGCTACGACAGTCGAAACGCTACGATCACTTCGTGAAACAAGAAAGCTATTGTACCAGTGGTTGACCATACACCAGTAGTGCTCACTCTATGCCAATACCTACACATATATCATGGCTTGCCTGCTCATTGTATACTCTCAAGGAAGTTGAAAATGCAATCTCACATTGAGATAATGCCCCGGTAATGTAAAGTGCTTTGAGCATGAGTCTTTTGGTGTAGAATTGGCCTATTATCACTATCATGGGAGAAGTGATACTTTAGGCAATCTACTAATCTATCCTGTCTGTCTAGTGAGACATTTCTAGCTTTGAGACTTGAAGAAATAATATCTTATCATAAACTAGTAATTATAAAGGTACAGAATGACATCTTGACTTACTGGTGATTAGTGATCATCATTCTATTGTACAGTTCAGAGAAACACAAGATTTGTCCTTAGCTACATAAAAAATAATTGAACTCATTGGACATGATGAATGTTTTGAAAAAAAATATGTTATTGTTTATTATTAGCTCCTCCTTACATAAAAAATAATTGTATGTTTGTTTTATGCCGCATTCATCAATATGCCAGCTATATGACGGCGGTCTGGAAATAATCAGGTTTCGACCTGACAATCAATGATTGATATTGTGAGCAACAATCCACGTACGATGATGTGCAAGTCAGCGAGCCTGACCACCCGATCTATAAAGTCGCCTCTTAAACCAGCATTCATAGCTGGGAACCAAATCTAACCAGGCATCCCCACAAGGCTAATTGTATGTCTTCGGACAGTTGATTAAAAAAATATTGTTTCCAATAAAATATCTGCCCCTTATCCTACAGCATTGTTGTAAAATGGGACAGGAATGTTATATATTCAGTTACATAGTGTTTCCACTCTGACAAAGCCAGCTTCTGTTGGCAGTAGTGGTGAACATATGAATAGTATTTGAGCAAACAATTCAGCATGTACCACTTGCCTTCTCAGGCAAGGAATTTTTTATATTTTCACCCAAACCCTTAGGGTTGTTGGATCCGTAAACCAAGCAATTGAATATGAATGTCCCTACCTTGTCAGTAGCACCAGTCATGTGTGGAAACACAGTGGTCTAACTGCCAACTGTGCCATTACAAGGTCAACCAAGGTCAACAAGGACTTCCACAGCAGTGACATCAAACCACAAAGATCAGATCAACTATCAGACCATATCTGAATAAACTTCTTGGAGACTTAAACCTTTCTCTGATACTATCCTGCAAATAACCTTCACACACTTCCTGCACTATTATCCATCCTTATCACCGTGGAAACATCCTGTTGCATGACTGACATCCTTCACTGGAGGCACAAGATGGCAATCATTCACTGGCCAAATTCTGAAGCCTCCTTGCTTCATGGACTTAAGTATAACAAAACTCCACCATCTTCCTTGCCAATAGCTTCCCGCTCCTCACAATTGCTGCAACTCTCATCAACTCATAGTAAGAATCTGAGCTACTTGCCAAGAGGCATGCTACTTCTTCAATACCTTCAATTGGGAATTCTACATGCTACTTCCCCAAAACTATTTCAAACTTTTACAAGCTTAATACTGCTCTCTTGAAAACTATTTCCAGTTCATCTGATGCTACTTGGCTGAAGGTTATAATGATCAACATGCACATGACAGAATAGGTTCACTGATGTTATGTTACAAACAAGAAAGATCAAAGGTAGGACTCTGCATGGTGTGCAAGTTGTCTTGTTTAGCATGTTACATTACTGATATGGAAACATCCTATTTGTAATCGGCATACATCATTTCATGTCAGTGAGGTAACTGGAGTTGGGAAGAATCCTCCCTCTTACAGTGAATCCTACTTCTGTGCTGAATGCCCCTCCTGTTCTGAATTCTCCTCCTGTGCTGAATCCTACTTCTGTGCTGAATCCCACCTCCTGTGCTGAATCCTACTTCTGTGCTAAATCCTGCCTCCTGTGATGAATCCTACTTCTGTGCTGATTCCAACTGTGCTGAATCCTTCTTCTGTGCTGAATCCTGCCATATGTGCTGAATCGTACTTCTGTGCTGGTTCCAACTGTGCTGAATCGTACTTCTGTGCTGAATCCTACTTCTGTGCTGAATCCTGCCTCCTGTGATGAATCCTGCCTCCTGTGATGAATTCTACTTCTGTGCTGAATCCTGCCTCCTGTGATGAATCCTACTTCTGTGCTGATTCCAACTGTGATGAATCCTCCTCCTGTGCAGAATCCTACTTCTGGGCTGAATCCTCCTGTGCTGAATCCTCCTCCTGTGCTGAATCCTAATTCTGTGATGTATCCTACTTTTGTGCTGAATCCTTCTGTGCTGAATCCTGCCTCCTGTGCTGAATCCTGCCTCCTGTGCTGAATCCTCCCTCCTGTGCTGAATCCCGCCTCCTGTGCTGAATCCCGCCTCCTGTGCTGAATCCTCCTCCTGCACTGAATCCAACTCCTGTGATGAATCCTGCCTCCAGTGATGAATCTTCCCCCTCATGCATCCTCCCTAATTGACATATCTTCTCCCTACAGGTTGATCTCTCCAGCAAATTGATAATCGGGACACGAAAGACCCACTGTGGATATCTCATGTCGCTTAAAGTGAAAACAATCAGTCTTCCCAGTCATCATCATCTGGCTGACAAGAGGCTGTCACGGCAAACCATAAATACCTGCGCCTCAAAGCTATCTGCAGCTGCATACACACCTCACACAATCTGCCTCCTCTGAAGTACTTAGTGTCACCAATACACCATCAACTCAAGTTTTTAAACTTCAGTTTAGAAGTATGTGTCCTGAGATTAGTTCCGAAAAACTCCTTATTTGAAAAATAAAAATATGAATGCAGACTTTATGCAGCTCCTGTTTCTTCACACTAACTGAGCACACACTCATCCATGAGCTGACCAATCACTCATCCACAGACACACTCTCAGCCACAAACTGACCACACACTCAACAAAGAAATGACCACACACTCAGCAACAAACTGACCACACACTCATCCATGAACTGACCACACACTCAGCAACAAACTGATCACACACTCAGCCACAAACTGACCACACACTGAGCCATGAACTGACCACACACTGACCCACAGACTCATCCATGAATGTGACCACATATTCATCCATGAACTGACCACACACTCATCATGAACTGACCACACACTCTGCCACAAACTGACCAAACATTTATCATGAACTGACCACACACTCATCATGAACTGACCACACACTCAGCCACAAACTGACCACACATTCATCATGAACTGACCACACACTCATCATGAACTGACCACACACTCAGGCACAAACTGATCACACATTCAGCCACAAACTGACCACACACTCATCATGAACTGACCACACACTCAGCAACAAACTGACCACACACTCAGCCACAGACCGTACACTCATCCAAAGATCACACTCATCCATGAACAGACCACACACTCATCCATGAACAGACCACACACTCATCCATGAACTGACCACACACTCAGCCACAAACTGACCACACACTCATCCAAAGATAACACACTCATCCATGAACTGACCACACACTCATCCACACACTGACCACACATTCATCCACACACTGACCACACACTCATCCACAAACTGACCACACACTCAGCCATGAACTGACCACACACTCATCCATGAACTGACCACACACTCATCCACACACTGACCACACACTCATCCATGAACTGACCACACACTCAGCAACAAACTGACCACACACTCAGCCACAAACTGACCACACACTCAGCCATGAACTGACCAACAAACTGACCACACACTCAGCAACAAACTGATCAAACACTCATTATGAACTGACCACACACTCAGCCTCAAACTGATCACACACTCATCATGAACTGACCACACACTCATCATGAACTGACCAACAAACTGACCACACACTCAGCCACAAACTGACCACACACTCAACCACAAACTGACCACACACTCAGCAACAAACTGACCACACACTCAGCAACAAACTGACCACACACTCAGCAACAAACTGATCAAACACTCATCATGAACTGACCACACACTCAGCCATGAACTGACCAACAAACTGACCACACACTCAGCAACAAACTGATCAAACACTCATTATGAACTGACCACACACTCAGCCTCAAACTGATCACACACTCATCATGAACTGACCACACACTCATCATGAACTGACCAACAAACTGACCACACACTCAGCCACAAACTGACCACACACTCAACCACAAACTGACCACACACTCAGCAACAAACTGACCACACACTCAGCAACAAACTGACCACACACTCAGCAACAAACTGATCAAACACTCAGCCTCAAACTGACCACACACTCAGCAACAAACTGACCACACACTCAGCAACAAACTGACCACACACTCAGCAACAAACTGATCAAACACTCAGCCTCAAACTGACCACACACTCAGCCTCAAACTGACCACACACTCAGCAACAAACTGACCACACACTCAGCAACAAACTGATCAAACACTCAGCCTCAAACTGACCACACACTCAGCCTCAAACTGATCACACACTCATCATGAACTGACCACACACTCAGCCATGAACTGACCAACAAACTGAACACACACTTAGCCATGAACTGATCAACAAACTGACCACACACTCAGCCATGAACTGACCAACAAACTGAACACACACTCAGCCATGAACTGACCAACAAACTGAACACACACTTAGCCATGAACTGACCAACAAACTGAACACACACTCAGCCATGAACTGACCAACAAACTGAACACACACTTAGCCATGAACTGATCAACAAACTGACCACACACTCAGCCACAAACTGACCACACACTCATCATGAACTGACCACTCATTCAGCCACAAACTACACTGCTGTTGTGGTTGTGTTTTGTGGCAGTAGAGATTGTTTATTGTTTGGACTGTTAGTGGAAGCCTAACATTGCAGTGCTGGTCAAATTGTTGCGTGCTGTCTTGGTGAGGCTTTAGCGACAGAAATCGGCGGCAAGTAAATTGGAGTTATTGCCTGTGATGGTTGTTGACGACCATGGCAGGCTTGATCGTTTGAGAAGTTTCGGGATAGGACCATTATGGCATGCTAGATGTACCTATATGAGAGGGCTTTTATGACCTGACTTGCATCTTCTCTACTTGCCAAGTGTAGATGGGATACCAAATTCCTGCCTGTTTCCAACACTATTCTGTATTCAAGAACAGAGACAGGCCTGTTTCAAGACACTTGGCAGTGACAAATTCTGAACCTTCATTGTTGCAGTTATAATACCCTTTGCATTTTAATTTGGAAACCTCTTCGTAACAATTGATAAATTATACATGTTGCTGATAAATCAAGCTGGCTCATTCATCATGTTATCCAAATCAATAGTTAGTGGGTCTCAAGACAAATGATGTGAGAGGCAGCGCTATATGGCATCACCTCAGCAATGAAATGGTAAAGCATTTCTAAATTTCCCATTGACAAGAAAATTCAATTCAAATCAGGCATAAAAAGAGAACAGGAAATAGAAGCAATAAATACAATTTGATAAACAAATTACATAATGAACAAGAAAGATGTGAGCAAAGCTCACATACCCCCGTTATCCCCGCTGGTCAACAACAAATAGTAAATAGTTTGTTAATTAATGAAATATACCTGTTGCTTTAAATCAGAGGAACTGCCCTTTCCTTTGCAACCCCATGAGGATGCATTATGTTTGAAATGAACACATGTTTTTGCAAATATATTTCAATCTAGTGTGGGATAATCAATGCTTAGCACAACATATATTCTTGATGTTTCTTAATGTGTCCATGGAAACAGCAAAAATTAAAAAATTCAGAATCTTGAAACTAGCAAAAGGCACAAGTACTCATTGTGGTAAATGGGTGTAGCACGTTTGGTGAAGCTAGGGTGCATGGTTAAAAAGATATGGGCCGTACAAAACACCCACCCTAAAAGTTTAAGTTTCTGATGTTTCTATGGAAACTGCAAAAATTAAAAAATTCAGAATATTCAAACTAGCAAAAGGCACAAGTACTCATTGTGGTAAATGTGTGTAGCAAGTTTGGTGAAGCTAGGGTTCATGGTTAAAAAGTTATGGGCCGTCCAAAAGCTCGGACGGAAGGACGGACAGACGGAATGCTATATACCCCCGATGTACTTCGTAACTGGGCTATAATAACAATTTTAACTTCATGCAATAGTTCTTCACATGAGTAAGGGATTAAGAACACACATTCATATGATAAATATTCTATGGAAAAAAGACACACCAAATATTTGGTGTACCACAATATTGTGCCTTGATACATGTATCGTATCGATATATCATGTATCTATACAAGACAATACAAGTATATATAGCACAAAATGCTATTTTATGTACATATTGTATGTACAAGAGGTCTCACCCAATCCACTATCCTATTAACTAAATCTTCTAAATAGTTTCAGATGGGCTACTACCGGTAATCATTTCCTTTGATTGTGGAAATGTTTCCCTGACATGCCAAGTGAGCTTTCATGTATTGTGTATCATATTATGACCTCGCAAGCAAGAAAACTGCGTTGACCAACACCGTGTATCATTACAGCCCTTAAAGTTTCTCAAAGGAAAAAATGAAAAGGTAAAAACATATAAAAACAAAACAAAACAAATACAGTGAAAGGCTGGATGGATCAGGATGTTTATTCTCTGTGATGATCATTTAGCAGAATTATACCATCCACAATGAATTACATATAGTAATTATCTTTCTTATAGATGAATGTTCATCCACATGTGGTCAAAATAACATTAATTATTCAAAACTATTAACATGGTGAGTGATTTCCCTATGGGTCAATATCGTATACTGTTAATTTTAGGGGTAGAAATTTACACCCAGCTCTTCTCCAGAATTCACACTAACCTCTTGCCATTTTAATTGGAAAATTAGATTACATCATCTAGATGTTAAAAATCCCTATTTTAGACATGGTAATAACCTGACTACAGACATCACCAAGCTTGTACAATAATGAGCTGTCTGCCTTCAATACATACTTCTCTCTTCATCATACCGCTGGTATTGAGAGACAGGCAGAGGTGCACAATTATAGACAGGAATAACAAGACATGACTTCGAACTTACCCACTTGATATCCTAGATATTATTTTCTGTGTAAGAGAGGCGGTAGATGAAACACATTCTGTTATCCACGAGCTTTTCAAAGACATTATTAATCATTAAGCTCACTTTCATTTAAGTCTGGCCGCTACAGCTCAATCCTGAAAATGTCAGCAATATATAAAAATATTGTCCATACAGACTGGCGGCGGAGAGCCCACCTGACAACATGGCAACCACGGAACTTGTCCACACAGAAATGTCAAGAAAGCCATGAGTAGCTGTAGAACGACAACACGCATTGTGTAACATCAGGCGCACTCGCAACTTGCACACCAGTGTTTAGCTGGCATGGTTCATACTATTGGAAAGGTCTCTAGCCAGATCATATGGCTCTCCTTACACCAGGCCATGCACAGAAAGGTATGTAAACACCAGAGAAGCAAGGGGAAGATGAAAACACATCAATGTTTCAAGTCCGGCAGTCAATAACTGTCAGGAATTGAGTTATAGCCATCAAACACAGGTATGATCAATAGTTCCACACAAAGACAAATGCAAGTCATTAAGTCCTTTGGTTGAGCTATATATACCACATTTAAATACGATCAGTTTAAATTTCTTTTGTATATGTCCCATTCTTTTCCACTGCCTGTCCTGACAATGGGTTTGATGTGAAGTAATCATTTTCTCGTGGCCTTTTTAAAGGTAAAACAAACACTTCACGGAGACCCAAACCTAGGGTAAAATAGAGACAATCTCTCTAAATTCATGAAGTCAAAGGATGAAAGTTTGACAGAAGTGACAGATTTGTGATAGGTTAAAAAGACTGAACATGACATGAGAAGGCAGAACCATTATGGCTGAAAGAATCCAGAGATAAGATCATACATAGTTTTGACACATTTTCTTAGTGTATTTCATGCAGATTGTATCCTCTCAATGTACACTAGAACATAGGGTGGCAAGCCCCTCTCTCGTGAAAAGTTTTCAAATAAATGTTCAGTGCATTTCTTCTACCAAAGGAGACCGACCGCCTCTGTGGTCTAGTGGTAGAACATCCGCCCGGAGAGCGGAAGGTCCGGGGTTCGATCCCCAGCCATGTCATACCAAAAGATGTGAAAAAAAGAAAGAATAACAACTACAAGAATTTCTACCCAAATCCAACTTTATGATAATCAAAAAAAAATCCTGTATAATGCATTGTTTTCTTACATACTGGTACCAGCCAACCAAATATTTCACTACATAAATCCTTACATCCCCAAAAAGGAAAAAAGTCTGCCTTATCACCTTGCTGAAGTTTGGCGCCTGTGAATGGGGCTGATGACACTTTGGGTGAAGGAAATCAAGGACATACCAAAAGATGTTAGAAGATGGTACTTGTTGTTACACTGCCTGGAATTAAGGGGATAAAACAAGGGCTGGTCGGCTGAGCGTGTGGTTAGTTCATGGATGAATGTGTGGTCAGTTTGTTGCTGAGTGTGTGGTCAGTTTGAGGCTGAGTGTGTGGTCAGTTTGAGGCTGAGTGTGTGGTCTGTTTGAGGCTGTGCATGTGGTCAGTTTGAGGCTGAGTGTGTGGTCTGCTTGAGGCTGAGTGCATGGTCAGTTTGTTGCTGAGTGTGCGGTCAGTTTGAGGCTGAGTGTGTGGTCATTTTGTTGCTGAGTGTGTGGTCATTTTGTTGCTGAGCGTGTGGTCATTTTGAGGCTGAGTGTGTGGTCTGTTTGATGCTGAGTGTGTGGTCAGTTTGTGGCTGAGTCGGGTACTTATGTTATTCATTCACTATATAAGTGCAATAATCTTGAACCCAATGTCACGCCACCTCACCTAAAATTAAATATTTCCTACAAATCAGTCTCTTTCAAACAACGAATAACCCATTTGGTCTGTTTCCATTTCTGAGTGTGTGGTCTGTTTGAGGCTGTGCATGTGGTCAGTTTGTGGCTGAGTGCGTGGTCAGTTTGTTGCTGAGTGTGTGGTCTGTTTGAGGCTGTGCATGTGGTCAGTTTGTGGCTGAGTGCGTGGTCAGTTTGAGGCTGAGTGTGTGGTCTGTTTGAGGCTGAGTGTGTGGTCAGTTTGTTGCTGAGTGTGTTGTCAGTTTGTTGCTGAGTGTGTGGTCAGTTTGAGGCTGAGTGTGTGGTCTGCTTGAGGCTGAGTGCATGGTCAGTTTGTTGCTGAGTGTGCGGTCAGTTTGAGGCTGAGTGTGTGGTCATTTTGTTGCTGAGTGTGTGGTCATTTTGTTGCTGAGCGTGTGGTCATTTTGAGGCTGAGTGTGTGGTCTGTTTGATGCTGAGTGTGTGGTCAGTTTGTGGCTGAGTGGGGTACTTATGTTATTCATTCACTATATAAGTGCAATAATCTTGAACCCAATGTCACGCCACCTCACCTAAAATTAAATATTTCCTACAAATCAGTCTCTTTCAAACAACGAATAACCCATTTGGTCTGTTTCCATTTCTGAGTGTGTGGTCTGTTTGAGGCTGTGCATGTGGTCAGTTTGTGGCTGAGTGCGTGGTCAGTTTGTTGCTGAGTGTGTGGTCTGTTTGAGGCTGTGCATGTGGTCAGTTTGTGGCTGAGTGCGTGGTCAGTTTGAGGCTGAGTGTGTGGTCTGCTTGAGGCTGAGTGCATGGTCAGTTTGTTGCTGAGTGTGCGGTCAGTTTGAGGCTGAGTGTGTGGTCATTTTGTTGCTGAGTGTGTGGTCATTTTGTTGCTGAGCGTGTGGTCATTTTGAGGCTGAGTGTGTGGTCTGTTTGATGCTGAGTGTGTGGTCAGTTTGTGGCTGAGTCGGGTACTTATGTTATTCATTCACTATATAAGTGCAATAATCTTGAACCCAATGTCACGCCACCTCACCTAAAATTAAATATTTCCTACAAATCAGTCTCTTTCAAACAACGAATAACCCATTTGGTCTGTTTCCATTTCTGAGTGTGTGGTCTGTTTGAGGCTGTGCATGTGGTCAGTTTGTGGCTGAGTGCGTGGTCAGTTTGTTGCTGAGTGTGTGGTCTGTTTGAGGCTGTGCATGTGGTCAGTTTGTGGCTGAGTGCGTGGTCAGTTTGAGGCTGAGTGTGTGGTCTGTTTGAGGCTGAGTGTGTGGTCAGTTTGTTGCTGAGTGTGTTGTCAGTTTGTTGCTGAGTGTGTGGTCAGTTTGAGGCTGAGTGTGTGGTCTGCTTGAGGCTGAGTGCATGGTCAGTTTGTTGCTGAGTGTGCGGTCAGTTTGAGGCTGAGTGTGTGGTCATTTTGTTGCTGAGTGTGTGGTCATTTTGTTGCTGAGCGTGTGGTCATTTTGAGGCTGAGTGTGTGGTCTGTTTGATGCTGAGTGTGTGGTCAGTTTGTGGCTGAGTGGGGTACTTATGTTATTCATTCACTATATAAGTGCAATAATCTTGAACCCAATGTCACGCCACCTCACCTAAAATTAAATATTTCCTACAAATCAGTCTCTTTCAAACAACGAATAACCCATTTGGTCTGTTTCCATTTCTGACCAGTGAAATGAAGTGGTAATCATGGGGTGGACTTAGAATTAGGCCGGAAACACACAAAGTTCAATAAAGATGGTAATGAAGTTGATTTGTGGTAACTAGGGACAGGGGAGGGAGGGAGATGTGGGTCAGGGGCAATGTGGTGGAAGGGGCTGACTCCTTCACCATACAGTTACACTGATGGGAACACGCTCGCCATCACGTACAGGAAGTGCCTCCATGTCCCTTGACATATTAAGCATTTGTAAAGTGATATATCATGGTAGCACACATCAACAATGAGTTCTACTCGTACTTATGTGATAATTGTGTTGAACTGGACCATTGCATGCCCAGAAGATGTTGCAAATATATTGACTGTGTGTGTCCACAAGGCTTGCTCAGCACACTGGTAGATGTGAAATGTTGTCCCGTGGAGTGGGAAATGCCTAGCTTTTGTGCCCTTTGACTTCCTTTTTCGTAATGCTATGGACTTTCTTACTCAGTAAAATTGATGTATAAAAATCATCTGCACCAAAATACTTTGAATTTGAAAATTTAAAAAATATTTAATCTGCATGCCAAAGGCTCGCATAATACAATGCTTATTCCTAATAATATATTTACAATATGGAAACACACTTGGCTAATAATCTCTATTTCCCACAAACCCTGATGATATTACTTAGAGTATGGAAACACCGTTACAAATCCACTCCCTGCTGAAATTGGGATGTTTTTACATCCTTGTATTACAGTGAATCTTGACAGGGTGGTGATGGGTGACATGGACTAACAAAGGCTTCATGGTGTTTTCTGACACACTGTTACAGTCACTAATGTGTAAAGGCTGCTTGTAATTGTCTGGAATTATGCAGGGTTAATAGTGCTAGACCACTGAGATACCATGCTGCAGTTTAACCTGGTACCCCTATCAGTAGACCACTGCCTAATCTCCGAAAATAAATAATTTTGATGAAAATAATGATAATTTTGATTAAAAGGTGCCCCAGTGAGACGGGAGATTCAGGACATGAAGACAATTTAGTTTTGCTTCATTTAGGGCTTTTGCATTACAGAAAGGACAGGGTGGGAGGGAAAACAATATGGTTCAAGGACTGAGACAGACAACATACTCAGACACATTGTGCTTCATGGAGCTAGCCCACAGAGTTACCATGCCAGTTTAACATGGATACCCCACTCAGACACAGCATACTGACTCCGAGCCAACCAGTCCTTGATTTATTCACCAAATCCTGGGTTTCAGGCAGGGAACAACAAGTACCATCTATTATCGTCTTTTCGTGTGATGTGGCCGGGGATCGAACCATTAAGATCTACCGCTCTCGGTGCAGATGCTTGAGGAAGTAATGGATGTCGTTGGCTTGACACCATGTGGAAAGAAGTTTGGAATTCTGCTAGGGCTGGGACGAGTAACTTGGGTACCTGGGTTGGGTGGGTACTGAGTAGGACCTGGGTACCCACAGGACTACCCGGACCCGTGGTTAGTCACGTGATATATTGTTTAATGACAAAAATTATCTAGAACTCTTTGGTTACACTGCAAGTCACTAATGTTCACATTTCTTTCTGACTATGCACCCATTCCTTCTGATTTTTCATATGGTTGAAAAAAGATATAACTTAATTCAACTTCAGTGTATGAATGACCAGATTGTTTAAAACATGTGTCTAAATACGTTTTGCCAGGGCTATGATAAAAATGTTCCCAATCGGACATTTTGAGACATCTCCTGAGACCTACAGTGGGTACCCGTGTAGGGTCGGGTAATAGGGGGGTGGGTACCCGGGTAGTAAATTTGGACTCGTCCCAGCCCTAAATTCTGCCATGGTGGAAGCTAAAGATGCTCAGAACACTATCACACTTGTATCATAGTAACATTTGCAATATTAGTGCAGTAGCCCTACTGGTCACCCCTAGTACAGAATGTGCAGGTCGTACTGTCAAAAGGGGACATGACACAGAGTGACCCCAAACCACCTCCAATACCTTAATAATGTTTTAGTTAACTCGTCCTACCCCTCATTTGGAATCTTAGATAAAAATAAACTTTAAATTAATTGCAATATTTGTTATTTATTTTTTTATTCCTCGAAGCTTAACATTGCTTCTGCAAACACTTAATTCTGCCCGGATGCACTGTATCGACCCTGATGCATTCCTCTTAATATATTATGTTCTTGATCCCTACAGTTTAGCCTTTAAATGTCCCTGACTTCTGGTGCCATTAAGGCAAGTCCTAGCTTTGTCAGAGGCAGGTGTGTGAATGTCAGGGTGGATAAGGATCAAGGCTCACAGCCAGGAGTTGGTGGGAGGGGACGTGCTGTCAAAACAGCTGGGATTGGAGGGTGGGGGCGAGGCCATGGTGGGTTTGGAGAGTGGTGGGAGGGGAGGTGCTGTCAAAACAGCTGGGGTTAGAGGGTGGGGGCGAGGCCATGGTGGGTTTGGAGAGTGGTGGGAGGGGAGGTGCTGTCAAAACAGCTGGGGTTGGAGGGTGGGGGCGAGGCCATGGTGGGTTTGGAGAGTGGTGGGAGGGGAGGTGCTGTCAAAACAGCTGGGGTTGGAGGGTGGGGGCGAGGCCATGGTGGGTTTGGAGTGTGGGGTTGGTGTGAGGCAATGGTTGAGTTGGAGGGCTGGATGGGTTGTGCAGTCACAATGACTAGGGTTGGAGGGTCAGGGTTTGGCATTGGTGGGGTTTGAGGATCAGGGGGTGAGGCTATGGTGAGGGTGGAGGGCTGGATGGGTTGTGCAGTCACAATGACTAGGGTCGGAGGGTCAGGGTTTGGCAATGGTGGGGTTTGAGGATCAGAGGGTGTGGCTATGGTGAGGGTGGAGGGCTGGATGGGTTGTGCAGTCACAATGACTAGGGTCGGAGGGTCAGGGTTTGGCAATGGTAGGGTTTGAGGGTCAGAGGGTGAGGATATGGTGAGGGTGGAGGGCTGGATGGGTTGTGCAGTCACAATGACTAGGGTCGGAGGGTCAGGGTTTGGCAATGGTGGGGTTTGAGGATCAGAGGGTGTGGCTATGGTGAGGGTGGAGGGCTGGATGGGTTGTGCAGTCACAATGACTAGGGTCGGAAGGTCAGGGTTTGAGGGTCAGGGGTGAGGCTATGGTTAGGGATGGATGGGTTGTGCAGTCAAAACAACTTGGGTTGGAGGGTCAGGATTTGGCAATGGTAGGGTTTGAGGGTTTGAGGGTCAGAGGGTGAGGCTATGGTGAGGGTGGAGGGCTGGATGGGTTGTGCAGTCACAATGACTAGGGTCGGAGGGTCAGGGTTTGGCAATGGTAGGGTTTGAGGGTTTGAGGGTCAGAGGGTGAGGCTATGGTGAGGGCTTGATGGGTTGTGCAGTCAAAACAACTTGGGTTGGAGGGTCAGGATTTGGCAATGGTGGGGTTTCAGGGTTTGAGGATCAGGGGGTGAGGCTATGGTGAGGGTGGAGGGCTGGATGGGTTATGCAGTCACAATGACTAGGGTTGGAGGATCAGGGTTTGGCAATGGTAGGGTTTGAAGGTTTGAGGGTTTGAAGGTTTGAGGGTCAGAGGGTCAGAGGCTATGGTGAGGGTGGAGGGTTGGATGGGTTGTGCAGTAAAAACAGCATATGATTGTAGAGTTGGGTGATGAGGCATTGGTGGGGTTGGAGGGCTGTGATGAGGCAGTGGTGGGGCTGGAGGGCTGGAGTGATGCAATGGTGGGGCTGGAGGCCTGGAGTGAGGCAATGGTGGGGCTGGAGGGCTGGGTGATGAGGCAGTGGTGGGGCTGGAGGGCTGGAGTCAGGCAATGGTGGGGCTGGAGGGCTGGAGTGAGGCAATGGTGGGGCTGGAGGGTTGGGTGATGAGGCAGTGGTGGGGCTGGAGGGCTGGAGTCAGGCAATGGTGGGGCTGGAGGGTTTGGTGATGAGGCAGTGGTGGGGCTGAAGGGCTGGAGTGAGGCAATGGTGGGGTTGGAGGGCTGGAGTGAGGCAATGGTGGGGTTGGAGGGTTGGGTGATGAGGCAGTGGTGGGGTTTGCTGGGTAATGAGGCAGTGGTGGGGTTGGAGGGCTGGAGTGAGGCAATGGTGCGGTTTTAGGGCTGGAGTGAGGCAGTGGTGGGGTTGGAGGGCTGGAGTGAAGCAAAGGTGGGGTTGGAAGGCTGGAGTGAGGCAGTGGTGGGGTTGGAGGGCTGGAGTGAGGCAGTGGTGGGGTTGGAGGGCTGGAGTGAGGCAATGGTGGGGCTGGAGGGCTGGAGTGAGGCAGTGGTGGGGTTGGAGGGCTGGGTGATGAGGCAGTGGTGGCGTTGGAGGGCTGGAGTGAGGCAGTGGTGGGGTTGGAGGGCTGGAGTGAGGCAATGGTGGGGCTGGAGGGCTGGAGTGAACCAATGGTGGGGCTGGAGGGCTGGAGTGAGGCAATGGTGGGGCTGGAGGGTTGGGTGATGAGGCAGTGGTGGCGTTGGAGGGCTGGAGTGAGGCAATGGTGGGGTTGGAGGGCTGGAGTGAGGCAATGGTGGGGCTGGAGGGTTGGGTGATGAGGCAGTGGTGGGGTTGGAGGGCTGGGTGATGAGGCAATAGCAGATTTGAAGTTTTTGAGATTGGAGGTAGGAGGTTCAGTGAGGTTCAAATTTGCTGATGTAGTTTGTTGATTGCTCAAAAGGGGTTGCAAAAAAGCCCAACTAGTCCCTGTGTCCAGATCACACTGCAGAAGTGGTAATAAATAAATCAATATTTGTCGCCTCAAGATCACACTGCAGAACTAGTAATAGATAAATTTATATTTGTCGCCTCAAGAACACACCTGCAGAACAAGTAATAAATAAATTTATATTTGTCGCCTCAAGAACACACCTGCAGAACAAGAAATAAATAAATTTATATTTGTCGCCTCAAGAACACACCTACAGAACAAGTAAAAAATAAATATATATTTGTCGCCTCAAGAACACACCTGCAGAACAAGTAATAAATAAACTTATATTTATCGCCTCAAAAACACACTGCAGAACAAGTAATAAATAAATTTATATTTGTCGCCTCAAGAACTCACCTGCAGAACAAGTAATAAATAAATTTATATTCATCGCCTCAAGAACACACTGCAGAACAAGTAATGAATAAATTTATATTTGTCGCCTCAAGGACACACTGCAGAACAAGTAATAAATAAATTTAAATTTGTCGCCTCAAGGACATACTGCAGAACAAGTAATAAATAAATTTATATTTGATGCCTCAAGAACACACCTGCAGAACACCGTATATACCCACAAAAGCAGGGGAAACAAACAGAATCTCGGTGATGAGGGTCAGGAAAACCAGCACCATCACATCATTCATGGACACACTTGTACACCACACCTTATGTTATTTTCACTGTATTTCTTTTCCTGCTTCCAAAGGATTTAAGCAACGATCCACTCATTCATATGCTTTTGATGTTCCTTGTTGCAGGGTACTTCCTTTTTCTAAATGTCAATGAGCATTAGCCGAGACTTAGATGTAAAAACTCCTGAAAATGGATTTGTGTCGGGAGACATGGAGATTGCACATATTTCTTGCATCATAAAGTCTAGCTGAGAATCAGATTATGTCAGCCATGGTGTTATGAGGCACTGGGGAGAAAAACAACAAAAGTATTCTTTTCTCGGCATTTCTAATTGATTCGCATGCAAATAAAACTGAAGCCGATCGACTAGCACAAATAACTCACAAAGTTATTACAATGCCGAGGTACAAAACCATTAACCCAAGGGACTCAGCCTAACACGTTTTTAGCTTTATATTTCCACACAAACAGTTCAGCTTGCAATTACAGGAGTGATAGAAAGGACTAGAGAAACAATAAAAGATTACAAAACAGAATTACCAATTCCTAGTTATCTGCAACAGGTGAAAGCTCTCAAAACTCGTTCTTAAATTCGTAAATATATAAACCATTGTAAAATGAATGTGTGCTGCATTCTGATTGGTTGAAAAACATTGCTAAATGGGATTGGATCACTGCATGTGAATATTAGTATCCTTTTCACTTCTCAATCCTAAATTTGACCCAAAAAAACAATTTGACTAAGTGAAATGGATTCAACATAAATTGCATATTAAGTTTGACCAATATTCATTAGAAAAACTTTGTTTACTTAATATTGTCCACATTCTGCTAAGTAGTTTAATTATCACAGAAGTAGCCTGTGAAATCATCCATTGTATCATGAGGCCAATGCATTCCAGAGTGCATTCATACCATTCCACAGTGCTGACATACCATTCCAGAGTGCTGACATACCATTCCAGAGTGTTGACATACCATTCCAGTGTGCTGTCATACCATTCCAGTGTGCTGACATACCATTCCAGAGTGCTGTCATACCATTCCAGAGTGCTGTCATACCATTCCAGTGTGCTGTCATACCATTCCATAGTGCAATCATACCATTTCAGAATGCTGTCATACCATTCCAGAGTGCTGACATACCATTCCAGAGTGTTGACATACCATTGCAGAGTGCAATCATACCATTCCAGAGTGTTGACATAACATTCCAGAGTGCTGTCATACCATTCCAGAGTGCTGACATACCATTCCAGAGTGCAATCATACCATTCCAGCTTGTGCTCTTGGCTCCATCACACATCACATAATGTTTCCTAACTATAAAGCTTGTGCTCTTAGCTCCAGCACTCATCACATAATGTTTCCTAACTATAAAGCTTGTGTTCTTGGCTCCAGCATTCATCACATGTTTTCTAACTATAAAGAGTGCTGACATACCATTCCAGAGTGCAATCATACCATTCCAGAGTGATGTCATACCATTCCAGAGTGTTGACATACCATTGCAGAGTGCAATCATACCATTCCAGAGTGTTGACATACCATTCCAGAGTGATGTCATACCATTCCAGAGTGATGTCATACCATTCCAGAGTGCTGTCATACCATTCCAGTGTACTGTCATACCATTCCAGAGTGATGTCGTACCATTCCAGAGTGATGTCATACCATTCCAGAGTGCTGTCATATCATTCCAGAGTGCTGTCATATCATTCAAGTGTGCTGTCATACCATTCCAGAGTGATGTAATACCATTCCAGAGTGATGTCATACCATTCCAGAGTGATGTCATACCATTCCAGAGTTCTGTCATACCATTCCAGAGTGCTGTCATATCATTCCAAAGTAATGGCATAGCATTCCAAAGTGCTGTCATATCATTCCAGAATGCTGTCATATCATTCCAGTGTACTGTCATACCATTCCAGAGTGATGTCATACCATTCCAGAGTGATGTCATACCATTCCAGAGGTCTGTCATACCATTCCAGTGTGCTGTCATACCATTCCAGAGT
Organism: Haliotis rufescens; assembly: GCF_023055435.1. Lineage (NCBI taxonomy): Eukaryota > Metazoa > Mollusca > Gastropoda > Lepetellida > Haliotidae > Haliotis > Haliotis rufescens. Next base: position 30,566,653 of record NW_025963857.1, read on the forward strand.
TTTGTCATACCATTCCAGAGTGCTGTCATACCATTCAAGAGTGCTGTCATACCATTCCATAGTGCAATCATACCATTCCAGAGTGCTGTCATACCATTCCAGAGTGCTGACATACCATTCCAGAGTGCAATCATACCATTCCAGCTTGTGCTCTTGGCTCCATCACACATCACATAATGTTTCCTAACTATAAAGCTTGTGCTCTTGGCTCCAGCACTCATCACATAATGTTTCCTAACTATAGAGCTTGTGCTCTTAGCTCCAGCACTCATCACATAATGTTTCCTAACTATAGAGCTTGTGCTCTTGGCTCCAGCACTCATCACATAATGTTTCCTAACTATGAACCTTGTGCTCTTGGCTCCACCACTCATCACATGTTTCCTAACTATGAGCCCTGTGCTCTGCCCATCACACATCACATGTTTCCTAACTATGAACCTTGTGCTCTTGGCTCCAGCACAGATCACATGTTTCCTAACTATGAACCTTGTGCCCTTTGCTCCACCACAGTGGACACCGACCCCCCCCCCCCCCCCCCCCCCGTGATATAACCATAATACTGCTCAAACGGGCGTTAAATGTCACTCACTCACTCCAATTCACAACAAAAATAAACTTTGTCCTTGGAAAAGCGGTTCTGGTATTGTGGTGGATCTCCCAAAAACAAGAGTCATATGCCTGTAACACTTATAACATTGTTATGGCAATGTCCACCATGTGTAATTAACTGTGCCCTAAAGCAGGTAATCCATAAGTGAACATACAAAGACGTCCAGCCACTGTGAATCATGTTCTGATGAACCTGCAGGCTATCTTTGTAATGTCCATGCAGGCCCGAGTCCATACCAGACTGTATACACATCTATGCAGACGTATAGATGAAGACCAATTAAACCAAATACATGGAGGCTAGCTACGATTGATCAAGCCCAATACCAATACAGCTGTTTACATACATTGTCCTAAGCTCACCTGGAATACTTTTTACAGTGGGCATCATAACAAGCCGTGTGGTTCTGACTGCCCTTTACTTGTTAGTGTTGACCTGAAGGGGACTAGGCTTCGGCAATTTGAGAGTCTCGGCAAGATTGATGCAAGATGTTCAAATACCATTTTGTTTGTCTCCTACCTAAATCTTATCATGTATTTCCATCAAACAGTTTTTCATTCCTCTAACTACGCATAGACAATGTCCAGATCCACATCGGGGTTTCACGTTGCGTTGAAGATTATTTGCACTTATCTCGTGATGTAAATGCATGTGAGTGAGTGAGTGAGCTAGCGTGCGTGCCTGCATGCGCATGAGGTGCGTGTCTGCTTGGACACATAAGTACGGACTACTAAAGGTTTTATAGTACTAGCTCACTAAAAAAAACATGCCGCAGTTTAAAATGGATACCTTACTTAGACACAGTAAACAGATACTGAGCAAACTAATCCTTTTTTTTAGCACCAGGCAGGGTAACAACAAGATCCACATGTTAACATCTGTAGGTTATGATGTGGCTGGGGATCAAACCACTAACCTTCCACTCTGCAAGGCGATGCTCAAACCACAAGACTACTGAGGCGGTCTACACGAGGCACAATTTGTCTTGATCTGGACCCTGGAGTATAGTCATCCTGGCTCCTTGAGGTTTTCTGTGTAAGGATCTTAATGTAGGGACCCCTAAACTTGAAAAGTGGACATTAGGGTTTTGACAAGGATCTTCATGATTAATTTCTGATATATTAACTCTTTCAACACTGTAGGCCGGTATACCAGCCAAGAAGCATCGAGTCCCCAGACACCGTTGGCTGGTATACCGGCCAAGCCTTAGTCACGTCAAAATAGTATATATTGTTATGGACCTACCTGTAATATCAATCATTTATTAAATCATCACATTTTACAATGTCTGAGATACGTATTCTATTTCAATTTATCATTTTTTATTGATAAATTAAAAAATTATTCACCATTTCCCGCAGTGTTATTGAAAATTAAAATTCTCGGACACACACTTCGACAACGGGTCTATATCGAACATGTAAAAGAGCAAAATAAGCAAATCTTAAATATATTATACAAAGTGATGAATAAAATCAACAAAAATATATCTAAAAGTAGTCAAACTTACATCTAAGTTCTTATTTCCATCTTTTCGTGCGATCGCGTGTAATATATGTCAAATGACATCTCGGCTTTCGTCGCCTTGAATTCTCGGCTCAGACACAATGTTTAATGCAAAAATATATGCATGAAAAATCTTTGTCACAGCTCGTAACCTAGCACGATACATTCACGAAGTTCTATATTTTTAATATATATCGTGATTTCCTGCTTAAAATCACACGATTTAACAAAAATCTTTCGTCAACTTCTGAAATTTATCAAACACATGCTTTGTACCACAGCTGTAATTTGATTGGCTTCCTTAGTTCACGTGTTCAAATTTGACCAATCATGAACCTTGTCGCAGATTCGGCAAGAAAGCTTCATTAGAAACCAATTTTAATCCAATGAAATCCCTTGTTATAACTACGAAAAAAAACTCAAGGCGATGTTACGAGTGTGTAGATGAAGGAATCAGCTTTCTAGCAATGTGTCATATGCCAGTCTTCGACGAACGTGTTATTCATACGAAGCCTCTGGGTATTTCTTCATGTTACTGAGCGGACAGCCGCTGTTATCTGGAAATGGGTGATGACAGATACTATTTATAATTCTTTTTAAAATGCTTTTCCAATTACGTTAACAATGAAAATAAAACAGAAATAGGTAAGTGGATTTTATGAAATATTATATTTGCCGAAAATCGTCAAGTTTTCGCTTCCTTGGTCCTTAATCTGGACATTAACATGTTAGCTTACATTTTTTATTTACAACAAACTTAATTTAGTTGTAAATGCATTATTTTAAACAATGTAAAAAACATAACTTTCCTATTTATAAACCATAGGATCAGACCTTTCAAATAGTCTTTAACATGTAGTAGCAAAGATATTTTACTAGCAGATATTTTCATTGATAAATGTTGGCTTCATCTATCACACAAGAATCTCTGGGAACTCGGTGTCCCAGCAGTAAACGCTTCTGGGTGACTGGTGTTAAAAGAGATAACATCCATCCTCTTCTTCAAAATAAGATGAGGTTGTTATGAATGGCATCAAAGAGATAACTACTTCTCCACATCAGGTGAGCTAACACTTACACTTCTCCAAGTCAGGTGAGCTAACACTTACACTTCTCCAAGTCAGGTAAGCTAACATTTACATTTCTCCAAGTCAGGTGAGCTAACAATTACACTTCTCCAAGTCAGGTGAGCTAACAATTAAACTTCTCCTAGTCAGGTGAGCTAACAATTACACTTCTCCATGTCAGGTGAGCTAACAATAACATTTCTCCAAGTCAGGTGAGCTAACAATTACAGCCACGCAATCATCCACAGAAATGGCAGTTTTTACACTTGGTGTACATCTAAACCCTTGAGGTTATTGCGGACTGCAATAAAAGAAAAACTACATCTACAAGTTAGGTGAGCTAACAATTACGGTCTCATATTCATCCTGGATTCACATCCTACTATCCAGCACGGAGACAAGATGAATGTGATCTACAACAGACAGACCTCTACACACTTAGCAGCACTGTCTTCATGACAACGCTTTTCAAGCTGGTCAGTTCCCAGAGAACTATACACCTGGAATAAAGACAAGCACCCCTTGCTGTATATTTCTATATATACATCCCATCATGAAGAATTACATTTGGTTTTGAGTATAATAAGCTATAGACTCATATGATAATGTTCTTGTAACAAATTTTCAGCAGACATATCTGTGGTATCTTAGACAATTATTGAAATGAGATCAATGGAAACTCGCCTGAAACTCCCTGTGATATCACAGCCTCACTGATTGGTCAAAAAGGGGACCTTCTCCTACATGGCTGACAACATTGGTGCCCATGTAAAACAAGACCATAAGGAAATGGTTTGGAAAGATAATTTTCTGGAACTGGCGCTGTGGACATTTCATTAAATGAAGAAAAGGATGACGAAGGTTTGCTTAGATTGATAACTTACACACGGGTAAGATAGTGTTTACACCAACACAGTCGTGCAGCTTGCCAGGTGAGACATTTGGCACTGAGGCATGGACAACAGCCTTTCACATTCTCATATCATTTTTTTTCAAAAAGAATGTCATGCAGTCATGTATGGAAGCTGTATGTGATGCAGGAGTCAAGATTCAGGGGTGACGGATGAGGTAATTATGACCAACAGCCTCGTCACCAGATGATGCAGGACCTGACAAGACAATGGGTCCAGAATCGATGGCGAGCTGTGGCTACACTAAATGATGCCACAACATAACCAGTCACAAAATTCAACTGCCTTGGTTGGTACTGAGTGAGTGAGCGAGTATGTTTTACGCCGCTTTTAGCAATATTCCAGCAATATGGAGGGGGACACCAGAAATCAAACAATAGTTATCATTGTGAATAATTCTAAGAATACCACCTCTATCACATCAGTGCCATAAATTCCTGTTTATGCTGAGAACCACACTATAAATTTTTATAAATTTTCAACAGACGTCCACTACACTGCCAATATATCCATAGTTGTGAGGGAAACCCTATCCCTTGCCAGAGGCGCCACTGCGCATGCGCAAGGCGGGAATCTAGTCACTTCTTTCAACCCATACTCTCATCAACTAGATGCAGATATTTGGGGAGGTGGGAGGGATTAATTCCTGATGTGATAGAGGTGGTATTCTTAGAATTATTCACAATGATAACTATTGTTTGATAATTCTTGTGAATACCTCACCTCTATCACATCAGTGCCAGTATACACCAGAGGGACCGGTGGGTTCTGGTATCTAGCATCCCATAGATATTTGGCTGGTGGAGTGGTAAAACCAAGGATTATATGCCAAAAGGGGTCTTAAACGGATGTGTCTAATAGTCTACTTACAAGACTTAGACGTATATAATTTTCAAGGTGTCATGTGAAGGGTATATGTATATTCCCTTGTGATACTTAGACTTTTTGTGACGTCGCTTCCTGTGATGACGTCATCTGTGACGTCACTTCCGGTGATGACGTCATCTGTGACGTCACTTCCGGTGTCACTATTCTCCCGTATCACTTATGACGTGGTTTACCGTTATGCCCTTTTTGGATAGTGATATTTAACGTATCTTAACGTTTCTCCGGTGTGATGACTCCTATGACGTCACTTCCGGTGGTAATACATTAACCTTCCTATCATGTAGATTACCGTATATCACTTAATCCTTCGATCTCTGATTTCAGTGTTGACATTTGCCCTGTTTTACTAACTCAATAGCGCAGTCCAGTAACAAAGTACAACTTACCCTGAGTTCCTGAGGTACTTCTGAAATCTTCACCCCCCCCCCCTCTCTTTTCCCTTTCCTGGAAGAGGGAGGGAACAGGTTACTTTATTTGGTAACTATCACCTGGGCGGCCACCAAAGGCCCCAGAGTGTATAGTCCATTTAGATCGGTCTGTATGTCTCGTAAGTAAAAGTTTGAAAAGGTGTTGTGGGACTTCCACTGGCAGCTGGCCACGATTTGTTCGATGGATGCAGTATTCCATGTGGCTAGGCTTGTTGCCAGTGCTCTGATTTCGTGGGGTCTGCAGCTACCCCAAATCGGAGTTGAGATTTGTGCCGTTTTATAGCTATCTGTGATAGCTGTTTTTAGCCATCCCGCTACAGTGCCCTTTGCGATGTCCTTTTCTGACGAGGGCTTGCAAGAGATAAATAGGCGTTTTCTCTGCTTTCTGTGGGGTTGAGTCGCTGTGATAAAATATCTCAAGGCTCTTATGGGGCAAAGCAATCTATCCGGGAAGTCCACACTTTTACTTAAGGCTGGAATTGTGTATTGCCGATGTCCGAGTGGGCCGAAGGTTGACGACTGGTTTTTGGCAATAAATTCAGGGAGCGATCTGAACGACACTGATTTCCATTCTTTGGTATGGGTTACAGTGGAGATGTCAATAGCGTGTAGTTCTGACACGCGAGCCGCCGTAGCCATGGCTAAGAGAAAAGCAGTTTTCTTGGAGACTGATAGTAATGTCGCACTACTCATGGGTTCATACGGTGCTTTCATCAATGCCGACAATACTATAGATAGATCCCATTTAGGAAAAGTACGTGGTACTTTTATATCTTCCAGGGCAAAAGACTTCATAAGTCGATTTAGTACTGGATGGGTACCTATAGATAGGTCATCGTGTTGTAATACTGATGACAGGGCTGATCTATATCCTTCGATAGTGCCGTGTCGTAATTTCTTGTCATTTCTGAGATGGAGCAAGAAATCGGCTACTATAGGTATGGTTATATCTCCATGTAACTGTTTTCCTCTTCTCCATTCGACGAACTTGTCCCATCTGTTATTGTATAATGCAGATGAGGTTGGTCTCCATGAGCTAGCCACTCTTCGTGCAGCTGATTCAGAGTAACCGGCTGCTTGCATCTTATGCGAGATAACTTCCAAGCGTGAAGATGGAGGTTGTCGAGGCGGCCGTAAAATATGTCCGTCTTTGGTTGTCTCAATAGGTCGGGACGTACTGGGAGTTTCAGAGGTACTTCTAGCAGCAGTTGTAGGAGTCTCGGAAACCAAGCCCTTTTTGGCCAGGCCGGGGCTATGAGGATTATGACACAGTCCGTTTCCTCTATTTTCCTCAGTACTCTGTCTAGGAGAGCCCATGGGGGAAATGCGTAAGCAAACATTCCGTTCCATTCCATGGAGAGCGCATCGACTTGGAGTGCTAGTGGGTCTGGTACCGGGCTGACATAGACTGGTAGTTTGTTGTTGAGACATGTGGCGAATAGATCTATGTTTGGACTGTCCCATACCTGGGTTATCCACTTGAACACCTCGGGATGTAGTGACCATTCTGTGGGTACTATCTTGTTCTTCCGGGATAGGTAATCTGCTAGTATATTTAGCTTGCCCGGAATGTGTCTTACTTCGATCTTGCAACTCACTGAGTCTACCAAGGCATATAAACGTGTAACCTCCTTCAGTAAAGGCTGAGATCTTGTGCCTCCTTGGTGCTGTATGTAAGCGACCACGGTTGAGTTGTCTGTAGCTATCTTCACTGACGAGTGGTGTAGACGATCTAGCCAAGCTGTTAATGCTAGATATATTGCTCTCATTTCTAGACAATTGATGTGCAGCTCTTTGTCTTGGGAGGACCATTTCCCTTGAATGGTGACATCGTCCATATGGGCACCCCAACCCTCTCCTGATGCATCTGTGTAGAGTTGATGTAGGGGGGTGGGGTAGTTTAGTGGAATACCTGGCATGACATTTTGACGATCTAGCCACCAAAGGAGTTCTGAGATTCGAACTTCTGGGGGTTGGATTAGTGCTTCCAGCTCTAGGTTCTTGGTGGTGTTCATCCAAATCTGCAAGGACCGCAATTGTAGCCTGCCTCTGTAGGTTAGGTCTTGGATAGATGTGAGCGTGCCTAGGCAAGACATCCACCACCTTCTCGACTTGACGGGCTGATCGAGTGCGCTCGTAATCATGTGCTGTACCCTTGCATATCTGTCCTCTGGGGGTGCGACTATGCCTTTGTCTAGAATAAATCTTGCGCCGATGTAAGTGATGGTCTGTGTGGGTACTAGCTCTGATTTTTGAGAGTGAACCAGGAAACCTAAATGTGTGAGAAGTTGGATGAGACACACTGTGTTTAGACTGAGTTGTGATTTGTCCTGATCGACCGATAGGAAATCGTCTATATATCCGTGCAGCCTTATGAGCTTCATATGGGCGAACCCAATGACGGGATTGGTGATCCTGGTGAATAACCATGGGGCGATGGAAATGCCGAATGGTAGTACTCTGAACTGGTATCTCTGACCGTTGACAGCGAATCGTAGGTATCGACGATGGCTTGGATGGATGGGGACGTGAAGATATGCGTCTTGGAGATCTATGCTTATCATCCAATCTGCTTGTCTTAGGGAATTCTTTAACTTCTTTATAGATTCCATCTGAAATGTGGGTGGTTTTTCCAGGTAATCTTTGTTCAGAGTTTTTAGGTCTATTATTAATCTCATCTGTGAAGAATTCTTCTTCGGTACCAGAAAAACTGGGGAGTAGAATCCGAGGGTGGTGTCTGACTCCTTTTGTGAGTAATTCTTGTATGGCCACTTCTGCTGCGATGAGCTTGGGTCCTGATAGCTGGAATCGGGGTCCGGTAGGATGAATGACTAGTTTTGGTCGTTTTAAGAAGTGAAGTTTGTAGCCTCTTCTTATTACTTCGATTAACCATGAGTCGTCTGTGATGGTCTCCCAGTTGTCTGCGTACTGCATAAGACGGCCCCCGACAGGCCCTGGGATAGGATGAGATTTGAACTTGGGAAGTCTTGAGTCGATGTTTGTAAGGTTGGCTAGTTCGACTGGATTTGGAATAGACTTGTCCTTGGTCTTCCGTAATGCTAAATCGTTGTCCGTAGGGCAGGCGAAGTCGGTAGGATCTGGATGGGTCTGTAGATTTATGGTGAAGTCATCTCCGGAGGGGGCCCCTACGGGAACTGCCTCTTCCTCTGCCAAGTCCTTTCTGTGAAGTGGGAAGATCAACTTTGGAGCTCTTGTACCTGGGTTGATACGATCTGTTTCTCTGTGTAGAGGCTCGAAAAGAATCCCGGCTGGGCTGTTCACGTCGGGGTCCAGGACTCCGTCGCTGGGGTCGAGTAACCGCCGGTTGTCTCTGTAACTTGGATGCTAATGAGATGGTGGATTCCTGAAATCTCTGGTTAGTTGAAGAGATAATGGCTTCCTTCACCGACTTCAGTCTACCGTTGAAAATCTGCGATGACGTAATGGGCTGTGACATCATGGATCTCTTTAAGGGGTCTGGCATCACATGATGAACTTGCTGAAGTAAGTGTCTTCTTTGCATGATCAAAAACTGCGATGACATCCATACTTGAGTTGATAGGAGGTCTTCCTGCATCTTCAGTATGTGGTCTAACGAGCTGTGGATAAATCCCGTCTTCTGACTAGTCATCTCCGTGGAAGTGTCTAAGGTAAGATCTTCGCTCTGGTTGCACGGTGGTATGACATGGCGAATACCAGCTGCTAACCAGTTGATGTAAGAACTGGTATTCATCATTTGTCTATTGACCCTATCTAAGCTCTTGATCTTGGACATATCAATGCGCATATTGGGGTTAGGTTTCTTAACCAGATCGAAGTAATCTTCGTCAATGCTAGGCTGTAGTGAGAACGGATCATCATGTGTTTTGTAAGCAGATTTTATAAATACAGGTCTCAGTTTCGCACTAGGTCCCGCTGAACAATTCAATTGATTTTCAATTTTCTTGATGACGTCATCCAAATATGACGGAGGGGGAAGCGTATGGTATGGTTCGGTCCCTTTATCGGGTCCCTCATATCCTGCACGTTCAATCAAGGGTTTAACGGGTGTACAGTCCTGATCTGGTTTTAATGTGGGCATTAGTTCATAAAGTTCTGCTAAGATGTCTCTAAGGGAGTAATTGTTTGATCTAAAATCCTCCTCTATAGCAGTGTCCCCATAGCCTGAATGCTCCTGTGTAGATCGGCACCCCCTACTCTGGCTGTGCTGGGAGTGGGTCGTATGGCTGAGGGTATCGTAATCCCGGCCGTCTAATTTACGACAAGCTGTGCGAGAATCACGTGGTCTATAACTGTATGGTGATGTCATATTTCCCTCGCTTTCTTCGCCCGTATAACAGGACTGTGTGGCAGTATGAGAGGGTGCACGCTTAGGATTACTATCCTGATATGCACGAGCTTTGTCAGTGCGTCTATCATAGTGGCTTGACGGTGATTGGTGCGTATTTCTATGCATACTTCGGTGTGAAGACCGTGATTCACGGTGATCCCTATGGTATGCGTGGTAGGGAGAAGATCTATGAGATTCTCGGTCTCTTAGTATAATTCTCCTACTGTCCTCATAGTCTGATTCATCGTAACCTTGCTTTACATGTCTGCTGTATGAGGGTGTACTGCCATATTCAGCCTTAGATCTCTGTTTACTCTCGTGATCGATCCCTGATTGGCCAAGCCGAGTTTGATTAACTGATTCTTTTAGATCTGAGATTTCTCGAGACATAGATTGCATGCGTGTGTCAATCATAACAGACATAGAATTTGTTATTCTTTCCGTGAACTCATTTACGTTAAAGGGGGAACGCGGCAGAGGGTGAAAGTCGTTAGTTTCTGTCCAAACTCGACGATCGACCGTACCAGACGTTGCCGGATGCAAGTTAGAGGTACTTTCTGATTGACCTGTAACATGCATCTGCTCCTCAACATTATAGGGAGAGTGGGATGAGCGACGTGATCTCTTCTCCTCATAAGGTGAGATGGCGCCCTCGCGCGACACTCGCTTGTCACCCACGTGATTAATTTTTGCCGCCTCGGGCTTAATCACTTGTTTTCTTGATGTAGATGCTCTAGTGACTTTCTTAAAATCGGGATTTTTGATCCATGCCTTGGAGAGCTTGTCAAATTTTTCTTTTGACAGATGCTCGCAATAACTGCACCTTGACTTCTGTGTACAGCTGCTTTTCTTGCATGCGAGACATCTAGGGTGAGGATCCCCCGGAGCTTGGTGTTGTCCACAGCCCGAACAGACAGGTGTCTGCTTATGAGATGAAGATCTCATCCCACAACACCTTTCTTAACTAATTACTTACTAGAGACTCCGATCTTCTATACCCCCGTTCTGCTTGTAGAACTGCTCTTTGCTTGTAATCTATGAAGCTTGAGATGATCTAATGCTTGTAGTGTGGAACGCAATCACGTGTTCGGATGTGCAACAAAAAAATTTTCCTTGTTGTCATCAGGACACACAGGAAAGAAGTGACTAGATTCCCGCCTTGCGCATGCGCAGTGGCGCCTCTGGCAAGGGATAGGGTTTCCCTCACAACTATGGATATATTGGCAGTGTAGTGGACGTCTGTTGAAAATTTATAAAAATTTATAGTGTGGTTCTCAGCATAAACAGGAATTTATGGCACTGATGTGATAGAGGTGAGGTATTCACAAGAATTATGGGCTTCACACATTGTACCCATGTGGGGAATCGTACCCGGGTCTTTGGCATGACGAGTGAATGCTTAAACCACTAGGCTACCTGACCACCCCTAGTTGGTAGTAATGCTATCTTGACTTAAAGGTATTGCCAAACAACGCTAGTTGGGACTTCAATTCATGGGAACCTTCCATGGAGCCTCAACTAGATCAAACAATTCATGAAGCTCTGTACCCAAAATATAATTACTCTATCAAGTAAGTGACATTTCATTCGTCTATGAGACTTGGTCCAGTGGATAAGGCATCTGCCTGGGGAGGAGAAGGTCGTGGGTTCAATCCACAGCTGGATCACACCAAAAGACATTAAAAGATAGAACATTAAGAGTGGTCAGCTCGAAGTCAGTATACTGTGTCTGAGTGGGGTATTCATGTTAAACTGTGGCATGGCATCTCAGTGGGGTAGCACTCTAGTCCGGACTAGTACAAACAGCCGAATACACACATACATGTACGTGCATGCAGGTCACTATATAAGCGCAATAATGTTGAGTGCCACTTTAAACCCCATTTCACCTCACCTCATGCGTCTTTGGCTAGTTAAAGGGCCCTCATGGCCCTGGGTGGGGGCTGAGCACATACATGTTACTGTCACGGCTTCTGAGGTAAATACTTACTTAACCATCAACCATCAACCATCGTCATCATTATCAGTACTGCTCTTCAGATGGGACCTTTGGACTTAACCTTATTAATGTCTGCTTTTCAGCAGAAAACGTACCAGTAGTATCTTGCTGTGCAACCAGTTTACCATATCACAACAGTAGAACCAGTCAATAAGTGACATTATGGAAACAAAAACTGCTTTGAAAACTATCACATTTATAAGGCAACTGGATTAAGGCTGGGGGGAAAATCCAAATTGACATAAGTTGTAGACAAGCATAGGCATGAAACCCAAAATCATAGCAAGATGAATTTAGGATTTAAACCACAAATCAGCAGATCCTGATACAACTAAGGGACAGAACTCACTGTGCACAATGAACTGTTGTGCCCGAGACAACAGGGCTATTTGGACATGGCACATTACAAGAAAAGAATATTCTGGCTACCAACTCCGTATTGGTAAAATGAACCCAACATTGAAAGATTTCTTGTATTTTCAGTACAATTGGATGACCAACAAGGCCCTCAAACCATGAAAACTAAGTGTAATTGTACCTAACAGATATAAATCTAATTTCAACTGGTACAAATGTGAAAATCAGAATGCACCACAGAAGAATTCCCATCCCACTCTCGGCCACTTAGCAACTACAGCCCAACAATCAGCCAATAGGATAAGAATAAATCCCTTCTGTCTGAAAACAGATTTGTTCAGCGCCTACAATTTGCCCAGATTTATTCTTATTTCACCTTCTGCCATGAAAATCCTTAAAACCTGACTTCTCTGGCCACTGGTAACTTAATGGACTTGACCAGTGATGGCGGTCTGTGACTGGCCTGAGCTGTGACACGCAAAATCACCAATTTGATTACAACCAGGACCTTGATAGATACCTGATGAACGTAAATCTGCAGCGACTATTCCCGGCCATGCAGTGTTATGTGATGATTAGATGAGTTCCTTTGTGGCTTAACAGTTCCCAGTTGTCTACATGTCTGTCACAAGTATTACCCCGGAGTTGGTATGCAGTTCCACAATGCATCCACTCACAGTTGTCTACACTTATAGCAATTCAGACTGTCAGCATCTTCTTAATTAGATCAGCATAACACAAGAACTCCATCAGCTCTCCAAATGGCTGAATATTAACAATTGCTTTTGTTCATTGTAACACTGTGAACCATGACTTCACTGGTATTTCTTTCCATGGACCAGATCAACATCTTCTTGTATAGACTTTTTGGGTCAGTATTCCGATAAAAGGCAAAACATTTTATTCACAAACTTTTGTATGAAATTTGTGGCAGGTGCTCAGTAGTACAGGACATGTTTATACCCTTTTTGTTGGTTGGTTGGTTGGTTTGTTGTTTAATGCCGCACTCAACAATATTCCAGCTATATGACGGCGGTCTGTAAATAATCGAGTCTGGACCAGACAACCCAGTGATTGATATCATGAGCATCGATCCATGCAATTGGGATACAATGACATGCATCAACCAAGTCAGCGAGCCTGACCACCGGATCCCCTTAGTCGCCTTTTACGACAAGCATAGTCGTCTTTTACGGAAAGCATGGGTTGCTGAAGACCTATTCTACCCTGGATCTTCACGAGTCCCCTTTTTGTCAACACCTGGTGTCACGTATTTGTGTTTCAGTGATGCATTCATAAAATTTTCATTGCTATTTTGCCTTCTACACCCAATGGAACATTTTATATTTCCATGTTGTCTGATGTGATTTAGGGTAAATGTAATAGTTCAACAGAAATACAAAAATCCATATTGCTCTTTACATTTATCTATTTTTTTTAATTAATTTTGTTTCCTTTGGAAATAACAAAGTAGCATCATTGGAAAAACAAGATACAAATGGGTCTTGTCTTGCAAAACATTAATTCAAACAGAGTTTTTGAATAAAGATCAGTCATTCAACTTTACAATACAAGATTATTAATAACGCGAGAAAAAAAGGAAGCAAAGCAATCTTGGTTCGGTAGGTTTGTGGTTTATAAGGGCAAATACTAATAATTTGTTATCAACATAAGATACATATATACATATTTAGAAAATTCCTATCTAAAAAAAAGACTTCTTCTCTTTATTGACACACAATACTGAATTTGATTGAATTCACAATAACTGTTGCATTCTGGGACTCAGTATTTCTCATTTCCACAAGCTGTGGTATATGCAGACATCCGATACAATCTCTTTAAAACAAAAATAAAATTACATTTTCACAAACAGACCAAATTGAACCAATATTCATATTTTCATGTACATAAAGAAAGCTGAATACTGATGCAAGTGACCGCCTTTTATATTGATGGACAAAACAGGATTGGCATACTTTGCACGTTCTGAAATAAATCTCAAATAACAGGCTCCATTAGCAACTCAGATTAACCGCCTTTGAAATTTAAATCATTTTGATCAACCATGAATAACATGGGTTCAGCAATTCACCATTGGAACTCCTGGAGACAATTTCAAGGTGATCTAACCCTCTGGTCCATCAGGAGCGTGTTTGTTATCAGGGATACCGACCATATTTATGTGTTTCTTGAAAACTTTTTCAAAATAAAATTCCTCATAACAAATGAGAAGCGTTTTTTACCTCAAACTGATAACATTTTGAATCCAAAAGGAAAAAAGACATAAAACGTTTAATGATGGATTCAGCTGGATTTATACTTCAAAGCATGCTGCCATGTTGCTGGTAATTCAACATTACTAATCACATTCATAGTCAAAGATTTCTTTTGAGCTGAGAATTGTATTTCCGTTATTTGACTTCAGAAGCAAGCACCGAAGTAATGAAGTGAAGTGTTCTATTCTCTGAAATTAATGGTGCAGTTGTACAGAAAATACTTCAAGACAGATGACAATAATTATTGACTTTTGCTGGAGTAAGTATATTTGGAGACATTTAAATGAATCATACCCTATCATGTTAATGGGAAATGAGAGCAGATCAAATGTTTAATGCTGGAAGAATATCATAATTCCTTCAGCTGGAGGGTGTAAAGGAGTATGTCCTAAGACAGGAAAATATTTTTTTTATCTGGCATCAAATGTCTGAACTGCTCAGACTTGGTTTACAAGACTGACTCCCCCAAAAAACAAACAAACTGACTCCGCCCCTGTTACAGAATTTATGACATAATTAAATCTAAGTAAAACCCTAACATTTTTTACCCGAGGTGGAACTTGTCATGGAAATTGTAAAAAAAAGAAGAGTTTGGAACCTAAGTCCATCTTGCTGCCATGGAAACGTAAAAAAATAAAAATGTATAAAATTTCTAAATAGTAAAAGGCACCAGTTCAGCATGTACCTGACAAACCTGCAAAGATTCATGAAAAAATATTGAACGGTTTATGAGTTATGCTCCGGAAACGAACCCTACCCTCACAGAACCTAAGTCCATCTTGTTGCCATGGAAATGTAAAAAATAAAAAAAATAAATAAAAATTCTAAATAGCAAAAGGCACCAGTTCAGCATGTACCTGACAGACCTGATGAAAAAATATTGAACGGTTTCTGAGTTATGCTCCGGAAACGAAACGTGACGGACGGACGAAGCCCGTTTCTATATCCCCCACCAACTTTGTTGGGCGGGGGATAAAAATGAAATTAGGATGGAGAAAAAGATGTTGGAAGTTCGGAATTGTTCTTTCATTTTTCCAACCACCTACATGAAATTTTAGCCCCCAAATTGTATAAACAAACAAATAAAAAATAAAAGGCCTAATACGTGGTTCATTATGATACTTTGTATCTGGTCAGTTTTCTTCCTTACTGGTCAGTTGCCTCCAAAGAGATCAGCTGCTTCCTAACTGGTCAGTTGCCTCCTAACTGGTCAGTTTCCTCCTAACTGGTCAGTTGCCTCCTAACTGCTCAGCTGCCTCCTAACAGATCAGCTGCTTCCTAACTGGTCAGCTGCTTCCTAACTGGTCAGCTGCTTCCTAACTGGTCAGCTGCCTCCTAACTGGTCAGCTGCCTCCTAAGTGGTCAGTTGCCTCCTAACTGGTCAGCTGCCTCCTAACTGGTCAGCTGCTTCCTAACTGGTCAGCTGCTTCCTAACTGGTCAGCTGCCTCCAAACTGGTAAGTTGCCTCCTAACTGGTCAGCTGCCTCCTAACAGATCAGTTGCCTCCTAACTGGTCAGTTGCCTCCTAAATGGTCATCTGCTTTCTAACTGGTCAGCTGCCTCCTAACAGATCAGTTGCCTTCTAACTGGTTAGCTGCCTCCTAACAGATCAGTTGCCTCCTAACTGGTCAGTTGCCTCCTAAGTGGTCATCTGCCTCCTAACTGGTCAGTTGCCTCCTAAATGGTCAGCTGTTTTCTAACTGGTCAGTTGCCTCCTAAATGGTCAGCTGCTTTCTAACTGGTCATTTGCCTCCTAAATGGTCAGCTGCTTTCTAACTGGTCAGTTGCCTCCTTACTGGACAGTATCCTCCTAACTGGTCAGTTGCCTCCTAAATGGTCATCTGCTTTCTAACTGGTCAGTTGCCTCCTAACTGGTCAGTTACCTCCTAACTGGTCAGCTGCCTCCTAACTGGATGATGTCACAGGAACCCCTATTAATTGTGGTGCACACACAATATGTGTCTTTGTGTGTTTCTTTATACCCAATGGGGACCGGAGTTGGAATAGGTCCTTAGCATAAAACATGTCAGAGGGTTTTTATGTGATTTAAAACCAGAATCCAAGGGACAAAACTGATGGCCGCCAGCCCTGAGGTTTTACCCCGAGGATGAGGGTTATAAATCTCATAAAAACCCAAGGGTAAGTGTTGATCTAACTTATAAACTGAAAAAAGAAACTTAAACAACATTTATCAACATTTTAGTGTTTCAACATACTTTCCATGAACCTAAGCAAACAGGAGTAAAATATCTGTTGAAGGTGTATGGGCACTTGAAAAAAAGACATTCTTAAAAGCAGTGTGATTTATCAGCGCCTCTGTAGAGAATGGATTTATATATTATAAAGGCTATACTTTGACTCATCAAAAGTCCTATTTGTTGTAGTTTCACTATCATATGTCAACATAAAGTTTCCTTGATTGCGAGCATGTGAGCCTTAACGGTGATTGGTCAAATTGTTCCATACATGAAGAATGTCTGGCAATAGCGATCAGCTGTACCAAAGTGCTACACTTATGGTCAATATTATTTTAAATATATATTTAGTAAAGCTGCAACGAAAATAACACAATATTGGTATATATTATTCCTGATACAATAATAGCTTCAGATACAATTCTTCCAATCACAGCATCAAAATTGTTTAAAGTTATATTATTGGGTAATTTTTAACTGAATCACCGGCAGATCTCCAAGAATATGTGTGTACAGCTGATTGCTGTTTCCTGCTTAGTTTATGAGAAAATACACACAGTAATCTTAATCTCTGCATATAAAACAATGCTTAGTGGAACAGGAAATACAATTTTATACTCAATAAAATATGGTACATAAAATGAAGGTTTCTTGATGATCTGATATCGTTCAATAACCATCAAATAGCCAATTCCCTTCCAATAATTTACCCACCTGAACTAGAAATAAAACAGACCAGTGAGACTGCTTCATCTATTTCATATTTAGATCTATGCATAAAGATTCAGAGGGACAAAACACTCACCACAAGACCATGACAAGAGGGATGACTTCAACTTTACAATAGTCAACTTTCCCTTCATGTCGAGCAATATTCTTGCTGCTTCAGCCCTTGGTGTCTACAATTCACAATTTTTTAGGTACGATCATGGATGCTATTTCTAACAAGATTCCAAAGAGCGTCATACAACTCTTGCTCGGACATTGTTTGATCAGGGTTACAACATTCAAGGCCTCAGTAAAGGTTTCAAAAGGTTTTACAGTAGACACATGAAGGGCATTTCCAAATTTGACGCATCAGAGACAAAAATGATGTCTGCTGCAATTCCCTATATTGACTTGCACCATATGTTCCTGTGTTTTTTCAGGTGAACAATTGACTTGCCTTTGCATGCGTTTGTGACGGGTGCCACCGGTGGGGCAGGATACCCTAGCCTTTTTTCACAAACACCTGGTTTCATCACTATTTGATAGTGATTCATAAACACATGTTCATGATATGGTCAGAATTGTACAATCAGCTCCATTTTTGAAAGAGATTTCTTATGAATACGGAAAGGGTTTTGTCGCAATTATTTATTTGACAGTCACCAGTTTGGTGTTGGACTGTGTCAACACACTAAACAGTGCCAATACCGAGCATCATATAAAAACCATAGGCAGCCAAACACGTTTTTGTTGCAAATGTAGGGATTGTGTATGCGCTGGTGATGTCCTTCATTGCAGGTCCCATTTTTTGACAGGGTATATTAATTAGCATCGATTTCTGAGGCTTGTACAGGGGATCGCTTTATAGATGACAAAATTTGGTAGATGCTGAGTGTGTTGTTCAGCAACAAACCAACTATTCTAAAACCTCAAAGTTTAACATTAGGGTTGTTATGTGGGATAGTGCTCATAAGGATTAATTTCAATACACTTTTAGTTTAAACTTTTCCGCATGCAATTCTTAATTTTAATTGATTCAAGTTTTGGGGGTAACCAAAATGGCAGCCTCCGTATCACAACTGTTGAACCATGGACATCTTTGAACTTCAAACCCACACATCTTTCCAAGGGATGTGATTGATTGTCCGACTTGTCATACACTGCATCTCACAATAACAACTCTCTATATGATAAATTCTTGGTATCCCACCTTTTGGGGGGGGGGGGGGGGGGGGGGGGGGGGGCTATACAGCCATCCATTTAACCTTTTAGTGTCAATGTATAATACACCGATACATTCTCACGTAGCCATCTTATGTAAATGATTTCGCAGAATTTTGTACAATTCAAGTCTTGATTTAAAATAAAAATCAAGAAAACATTGCAAATACAAACTCCAAACCTCCAGAGTGCCATAAGGTCTCAATTGAGGCAGAAATATTTTTGGAAATTATTTAAGTTTTACTACTTTTTGTATGTGAATATTTTTTGTCCTTTTAGTTACTTTGACAAAAACAGTAATAAAGGCAAAAATGGCAGGCCTTTTTTCTTCCTTTTGATATAATTCAAGTTTTATGAAAGCTGCCTGTAGATACTTTAATTTGAACCAGACAAACCGCTGATTAATATTTTGTGCAATGTCCCTACCAATGGGGTCCTATGACACGCAACCACCAATCCTGACCACCTTATTCATTTAGTCATTACAAGGATAAGAACCTATTCTCTCCCGGAATCCTGAAAAACAAATAAATGTGTCCTTGCCCAAGGAATAAGATACTTTCCAGTGTGTATCAGCCAATATTTGTTCATGAAATCCCACAACTGTAGTGTATTGCCTGATACACCTCGAAACACATGGGATTAACTGTTACTCACAGAGAGATGTCATCCACATCCCGCCTACCGTCTGTATGTCCATCAGTCTCCATTATACAACACTGACTGGACTACACCATCACTGATGAACCCAACTGTGCCTCAGCAACACAACCTTCACCAACACCTCATCCGACAGGACACCAACTCTCCATTTAACGGACCACGTCCTAGCTAGGGTACAAGTCCCCATTGCAGGACTGTGATGAAATCATACTTATATTCCACACATCCCACATTTATTCATGAGCCAGCTTTCAGTGACAATGTCATATCAAACTGGTTTCTTTTATGCCCCAAACTGCAAGATTCTCTTCAGAGGCAGCGTTGCTTATTTATTTAGAGACTTTTTCATGTTTATATTCATTGAAGCTGTCTTTTCATTTCCAAAACAAGTATCTTCACTGATAAATGAAGTAGAGCAATTATGCTGGTCTCAGTGGTGGAACCGGGATGTTTAAAACGTTTTGGAGTTTGGGGCACATAATACCCAACACCGTGTGTGCAGTTAACATGTAAGGTGTCCCGAAAAAGGTGGGTGGAACCCCTGTACCCCCCACCCCTCCACCCAGATCCGCCAGTGGGTCTGTAAGACACCCCGTGGCTGGGTCAAATGGGCTGATCTGTCAGCCATGTTTTAGAGAGTTCACAGCAACAATTCATCAGGGTGCTTGTATCAAGATATTTCTATCGCTGTATAACAGCATTTCTTGCATGAGAATCTAGTTCCCCGTTGCATATAATTCATCTTTAAGTCCCAGTTCCCTGAATGACTTTCTGGTGGTATGTATTTACATTTTCTCTGAATATTCAGCAAACTGATGTTTTTTTAAAGTCCTTTAACATCTAGGGTCCACTTAATATGATATTATCTCTATGCCTCTATCAGTCCATATGGAAAGGCAAATGATAGCTGAGGCAGTTGTGAGGGAAATATTCTCTACACTATGGTAGTAGAGATAGCGAACGTGAATCATTCAAATTATGAGAGTAGATGTAATTGTATTTGACAAATAAAAAGTATAAGTTAAGAAAACTGTAGGGGCAAACATTACCCAAGGTATGAGAGTAGAAATACTTGCATGGGAAACATTCTTCAAAGTATGAGGGTAGAGAAAGTTGTATGGGAAACATTCTTCACATCACGAAATAGAAATAGTTGTATGGGAATACCGGTACTCTTCAAATTATGAGAGCAGAGATAGTTGTATGGGAAACATTCTTCACATAATGAGTGAGTGAGTGAGTGAGTTGGGTTTATCGCCGCTTTTAACAGTATTCCAGTTATATCGTGGCGTGTCAGCTTAATGTGGGAGGAAAGCCCGAAGTGATGCAGGTCTCAGACGTTTACCACTTCTGTGAAACCCACGAGCACGGGTATGGTGCTGACAAACCTAGAAACATAATTGGGGCGAACCGGGATTCGAACCCACGATCATAGGTTTCTGGCATGCCCAAGGGACGCAACTCTGCACAGCGAATCGCGGCGCGTTAGACGACTGGGCCACCCGTGCCCCCTCTTCACATAATGAGAGCAGAGATAGTTGTATAGGAAACATTCTCTAAAATTGTGACAGTAGAGTCTGGGACAATACATAAATATGAACATATATCAAGTGGTAATATATTTCAAATTTAAATATTTCTTTTAAGTCTGTCATCTACAAAATAAACGCACACGTTCTACCCCAAATTGATAAACTGGCTTTGTCATAGTCTAATTTGTTTGTTGTTTAACGCCGCACGTTATATTTCAGCCATTTGACTCGATCAGATAATCCAGTGATCGACATGAGGATTGTTCTACACGCCTCTTACCAAAGTCTGATGATAAAACTAAATACTGAATGTTCTTACTTGGAGACGACTTCGGGGTCCTGTTGCCTGCTGGCTGGTCGACTGAAGAGGTCGCTGGTGGACCACATGGAGTGGGTGCTGAGCAGGCCGGGGCTGGGGAGGGGCTGCACCTTGGCCTCGCAGGCCATGTCGTTGATGCTCAACGACGATATCGGCTTCAACCGCCGGTGCGACAACCCTGAGTCGCGACTCCATGTTGAGGCTAGGCTTGACCGACGAACACCTGCAATAACATTGTCTTTGTCAAAATCATTATAAATCACACAGCAAGTGCTTAACAAGCTGAAGACCAATCTATGTAAACGAAGCATGTTGGTACTGTAGGCTTTCCACATGCAACAGAGGAGTCTATTTCATTTAAACAAAGGTTGAGCCTGACATGGTGCACCTGGAGTTCCTGCTCTAAGTCTGTTCCTCAAAGCACCAAATCAACTTGACACATGCACTGCATATGCTGCATCCACTGGTTACATGTAGCATAGAGTTTAAAACTAAAACCTGGCAACAAGCAGACCCACTGCCAACTGACCCAAGCAAACCTAAACCCTTAGCTGTTATCGACAGATGGTTTATACAGATCAGGGCCCACTTGCACAAAGCGATCTTAGCGCTAAGATGATCGTAACTCCCATACTTTAACATAGGCTTACAATAGTCTTAGCACTAAGATCACTTTGTGCAAGTGGACCCTGGTCAGTTGTCCGGTCATGATTTTTCTAAGTTTGTTAAGCAATGAAATTGAACATGACAAACAATAACCATCCTGTTGTCTGTTTTCTAAATTTGTTCAACATCTGTTAAACGCACTGAAGCATAATGACAGATCGGACATGATGGTGCAACATGCACACACTCCAGCCTCTGCAACCTGAAACAAAGCTCTGGTCAAAGTCTCGGTAGACAAATGAACTGAACATAGAAAACCAATAATTAGAGTCCACAATCATGGAGTCAACCAAATTTAAGATTAATTTATCTTGTTTCCTCCTCAATTTGACTAATTTCTTGTTGCAACATTGATTCAACGACCAACTATACATCTGTCCTTCAAAGTCTTGTCCATGAACTGAGATACTGTCCATGAGATGTTACATATAAGTTACCCACTTCAAAGGGACACTGTCCCTCATGCTGGGATTTGAGCACAAACCGTAATGGGAAATAAATCTTTGCACTTGATGCAAAAACTAAATATATATCCATCCTAAACAAAACAACCTAAAAATAATTGACTTCTCTATGCCAAACAGTGTCTCTTTTTATCCACGGAATACTTATTAGTGTTTAAACTGAAACACATTACATAGAGGTGAAGCCGAACACCAGCTACAGCCTCCAGGGTCTAGTGGAGAGAGGAAGGTTGGTGGTTCTATACAACGTCATACCAAAAGATGGTGAGATGGTACTTTTTGTTACCCTGCCTGGGGCTAGAGTGAGTGAGTAAGTATGGTTTTACGCCGCTTTTAGCAATATTCCCGCAATATCACAGTGGGGTCCTGGGGCTAGATTGAGTGAGTAAGTATGGTTTTACGCCGCTTTTAGCAATATTCCCGCAATATCACAGCGTTGTCCTTGGGCTAGAGTGAGTGAGTAAGTATGGTTTTACGCCGCTTTTAGCAATATTCCCGCAATATCACAGCAGGGTCCTGGGGTTAGAGTGAGTGAGTAGGTATGGTTTTATGTCGCTTTTAGCAATATTCCCCCAATATCACAGCGGGGTCCTGGGGTTAGAGTGAGTGAGTAAGTATGGTTTTACGCTGCTTTTAGCAATATTCCCGCAATATCACAGCGGGGTCCTGGGGTTAGAGTGAGTGAGTAAGTATGGTTTTATGCCGCTTTTAGCAATATTCTAGCAATATCACAGCGGGGTCCTGGGGTTAGAGTGAGTGAGTAAGTATGGTTTTATGCCGCTTTTAGCAATATTCTAGCAATATCACAGCGGGGTCCTGGGGCTAGAGTGAGTGAGTGAGTATGGTTTTATGCCGCTTTTAGCAATATTCCAGCTATATCACGGCATGGTCCTGGGGCTAGACATTGAGGGGAGACAACAAGGACTGGTCGGCTCTGAGTTAGTGTAATGTGTGGGGTATCCATGTTACGCAGTATGGTATCTCTGTGGGCACAGGCAAAACATGTGTGACATTAAACCCCATTTCTCTTCACCTCTAAGTCATGCTAACAGCTCCAAGGTACAGACCGGGAACTGCAATCAGGTATGTCCCTGTGATGATTTCCTACCAATGTAAATGCTCTGAACTACATTACAAATTTGATACTTAAACATCATAAAAGTACATAAATAAAACAAAAAATAAAACAAATATTGTAATTGTGAACATCAACAACTAACAAAATGTAAAACCAAAATTAAAAATTGTCACTTCCGCAACACACTCAAATGACAAAGAAAATTTTCAATTTATTGAATTACCACTTTGAAATGATGGATCCGTTTCCTTCCAACACAACAAACTTGTTGAAGACAAACCAACCAAAGATCCCATCTTTGACAAAAAGTCTACCCTTTTCCACTCGAATCTACAAACACACATTCCCACAGGAAGAACCCTTCCTTTACCAAATTCTCTGATGCATGTGCTGTTCTCCAGGATCAATGAATAGAAACCTTGAGATGAAAAGAACAAAATACAGACAAACCCTTATTATTTCAGTTCAAAGCCAGGGCATGGCACGAATAAACCTTACAATTTCAGAGACGATGACAGAAAGCACAAATTGTGATAAAGTATTCTGAAGAAAAGCGTATGTCATCTTGCTGAAGTAATTTCATCTCTATCATCAAAGATGTCTTCAACATGCTTCTCCAGTAGATATTAATTCGTAAGATATCCCCATAACTGTTTTACTGACATCTACAACTACAACAAAATGGTGAGTGCTGTGATGGCAACATTTGCATTTCATCTAGACAGGTAACAGCCGTTATAGTTGGATATCTTTCTCTCCACTGTACAAGACATCATTCTAAGTTTCATGATGCACTCTACTTTCCCCGATACATTTGCTTCACTAAGTTTTCAAGACATCCTTAACTTTTTCAAGACTATTTTAAGATAGCTTTGATTACTAATGGATCTTTGCAAAAGAAGTGGCTGGCACAAATTTGGAACTGCCAGATCTTCATATTTTTTAAATTCATTATACATTTCTTGGCTGATAAAATTGGACCTATTTCCCAAACGTACAGAGACCATATGGTGATATACAAGAATCCAGACAATCACAATCTGTTAACAATAATATAAATCAATTTTCTAGCCATGACAAATAACAATTGTGCTTGCATATGTTCAAGCTACATGTTGCCTGTGTCAATTTAAATCTCTCATTTCTATGCAACTTAATCCACAATATGCAATAGAATTACCATACATCAAAATATTTGATCCTTCTAATACTTTTCATAAGCACTGCTAAAGCTAAAATTTATTTTGATCAAATTCTGTGA
Organism: Haliotis rufescens; assembly: GCF_023055435.1. Taxonomy (NCBI): domain Eukaryota; kingdom Metazoa; phylum Mollusca; class Gastropoda; order Lepetellida; family Haliotidae; genus Haliotis; species Haliotis rufescens. The sequence goes on from NW_025963857.1 coordinate 30,591,138, forward strand.
CATTGATAGTTCAAATTTTAATGTCATGATCTCACTGGTAAACAAAAAGAAATACAAAACTAACACAAAGCATTATCTCTAATCCCTTGAAAGACTGAACAGACACTCCAGATCATACTACTTCATATAAATGTCCAATCCATAAACTACAAGTCTGATAATCACGACACTTCAACCGACACCCATGTTGCTAAGCCCCACCTGTGCAGCCAATGGCTTCAAACACTCATAAATAATCTCATTGCAACATCAAATCAATAATAATACGTGGATATCTCCATGCTCCACATCATCCCCAAATCATAAATACCAGGAAATCACCTATATGATAAGTGTTAAACAGCTTTAAAATAAGTTTATTACTGAATAAAATGAATGACATTGACCTCACAAGCTGATTGTCTATTAATCATCTCAATTACCGTAACAAAGAGGTGACTTTTTTCAGATGGCAATTTTACTTCTGCCACCAGTGCCATGAAAGCTGAACAGATGTGCTGACGTTACTTACAGACAACCTTCGTAGCAGTCATTCTAACGGAGATTTACATTCCGGTAGTGCTCCATGCATCAGCTACTACATATCGAGGGAAACTATCCAGGATTGCACTAGCGTTCTCTTCATCGCGCCCCTCCACCATCAACTGTCCAGCACTGATTTTCACTGATCGACGGACTAATCAATTCCATAACTGGCACTGAACAATCTTGATAGGAAATCCAATCCTTGGCTGGAGTTTTGAGGATGCATACAATAAGTTGAAAAGATTCCACAGTGATATGGATCTTAAAATAAAAATCAAAGACCGAGGGAAAAGCAAAACCTCGTCAAGAGGAGGGATCAGTCATCATTGGTGTCAGTGCTGGAGAAATTTTTATCGAGATCAGTGCATCCATTTGTCGTCCGTCATTCTATAGTGCTTATTGATAGCAGGCCTCGGTTGACAAGTTTTAATGACAGTGTACATTGCTTCACAACATATTCACGAACGTTTAAAAGCACATAAGCGAAAACAATTGATTTCTTCAAACAAAAAACTTTGGCCATTATGTTGTGTGAGAAGAAAACGAAGCAGATGACACGGGGATCCTGTAAAGGGTCCTCACATGTGTGCTACCACAGCAGTTGCGTGCTATTGTTCAACATACAACCACTCCAGCAGTTGTCCACCATTCTGAATGCTGCAATTAACACTAGCTTTTAAAGGAAGCGTCTGCATGGAACACAAGCAGCATCAGCTTTTAGCCTATTAATTGGACAAGTCATCAAGAAGACCATAAACATATAATTGGAAAGGATTAAGTGAGATGGATTTTCCTAAACAGGATCAAATCTTCATACACAGCTCTATCCATGGTGTGAAGGTCGTAATGAGAGTCACACAGTTACACTAACTCGTACAAATCCTCACAGACAAAGCCACTTGTGGTTTCCTGTACCAACAGAGGGGACCTACAAAGGGCAGAGGGAAGAAGACCTTTCTTGAATGTCTTTTATGTGTAACTGATTAATGTTGATTTGCCAGCTGGATTATTTTGTAAAGGCTGTGAACTATCTTCAGTGGCCTGACTAGCACAACATTGATGTGTAGTTCAGGTTCTAGTCTGAGTGACACCCTGGTTTGTCTGGATCAACTAGTTGTGGTCATGGATACCAGGTAGGTCACATTTTGTGTTCAATATCTTTATTATTGAGTATTGGTTCTTTGATGATGTAAATATGTCAATCAGTCTTCACCTAGTTAATGAACACTGGGAGCTGTCATAACTCCCTGTGCATTCTTTTGAGAGCCTTTGCCACAATTTAGAGAGTCATGCATGAGTTTCAGCAGTCTAACATCATGAACGATACGTTGATTAAAGGGGGTACAGGTGGCCAAGTCGTCTATGGAGCGCAAATCGCTATGCAGAGTTGTATCCCTTGGGCACACAAAAAACCTTGATTGTGGGTTTGAATCCCGGTTAGCCCTGATTATGTTTTTAAGTTTGTCAGTACCATACCCATGCTCGGTTTCAAATGTAACAGACTTGCATCACTTCGGGCTTTCCTCCCATAACAATAGTGTGATATAACTAATGTTCAAAGCAGCGTCAAAACCAAATCACTCACTGTTGATTGAAACACATTATAATGGCTACATAAACAATATCAGTGTGCCCCTTTTTTTCATAGGAACAAGTACTGACTGATAAAATTATATTTCAGCTAAATTAATAATTGAAAACATAAGTACAGTAAACTACATTTATAATAAACACGTTTATAACAAACTGACTGGTATAATGAAACGTTTTTTTATCCTGTCCATTTGCTGTTTATATGCTTATAACAAACTGTGGTTATAATGAACTAAAGTTTGTGGTCACTTTGCTGTATATATGCTTATAACAAACTGTGGTTATAATGAACTAAAGTTTGTGGTCCATCTGAGTTCGTTATAACCGTAGTTTACTGTATTTTGGTTGAAAATAGTATCAAATTGAGGATTCCTGTGTCTTGTAACACCCTGTTTATCTTACAAATGTGGTTAGAAATTAATGAGTCAAGTCATAGAATTCAGCATTTTTAAAAAAAAATATACTATGAAATGAGTTTTGGCACGAATTATGAGATCAAGCATAACAGAACATGACATCATGGTGATTGTGCCTCATCATTCAAATCACTGAAAGGAATTCTGACATGCAGGAATAATTCAAAATGATTGTACATCATATACAAACACTTGAGTTTGCCAAATGAAAATTGTAATACAAATGCTGGATGCCATGATCTAACTGCTTAAAAGGCTTTTGTTACATGGACTCTGGAGCCTGGTACTCTCTTGATGAAATCCTGCGTACGAATACTCTTCTTGAAAAACATCTCATTTTCTTCCGTTGCAATATGTGCATGGCATTCATCAAGGTTGGGTGGATATTTAATGCATGATAAAATCAATTTGTTTACAATTTGATGGGAAACCTTCACTTAAGTGCATTTTTCTACAGATTCCACAAATTTGAAAATTTGGTTCAGTGGAAAAGCAGACACCAACCACAATGGACTCTTGATATAACATATGGTTTTAAATGAAATTCCAACAAACCAAATCTGAAAAATGCAATGTTCAGCAAAAACTCTTCAACCACCACAAAGTGAAGGGAGAATAATGGTCATATGAGTGAGTGAGTGAGTGAGTGAGTGAGTGAGTGAGTGAGTGAGAGTGAATGAGTGAGTGTGTGAGCTGGAATGGAATAATAACTAAGATCCTGCACAATGTGATACTATAGGTCTGGGAACCTTAAGGTAGTGTTCACTGATGACCTTTAACTTTCCAACTTTTGCAGATTTCATTTAAGAAGAGAAAAGCGATCTTAAATCTTGTCTTGTATCTTATATCTGTGTGAGGAGTGAGGATTCAGATTAAACTAACTTGATGCCCTGCCACCATGAAATAAATGTACAATGAACAAACATAACATACTGGTTCACAAAAGTGGGTGGGTGAGTGGGTGGGTGAGTGGGTGGGTGAGTGGGTGGGTGAGATGTGTGAGTGAGTAAGAGGGTGGGTGAGATGTGTGAGTGAGTGGGTAGGTGGGTGAGACGTGTGAGTGAGGGGTGATATGTGTGAGTGAGTGAGTGGGTAGGTGGGTGAGTGGGTGAGATGTGTGAGTGGGTGGGTTGGTGAGTGGGTGGGTGAGATGTGTGAGTGAGTGAGTGGGTGGGTAGAATAGGTGGGTGGGTGAGTGAGTGAGTGAGTGTGTGAGTGGGTAGGATGTGTGAGTGAGTGAGTGGGTAGGATGTGTGAGTGAGTGAGTGAGTGTGTGAGTAGGATGTGTGAGTGAGTGAGTGGGTAGGATGTGTGAGTGAGTGAGTGAGTGAGTGAGTGAGTGAGAGAGAGTGAGTAGCATGGAAGATGATGAAGCAGCGACCCAGATATACAAAACTGGAAACGGCTTCACACCTTCTGCCAGTCCAGAGTAGTCAAACCAGACCATGGTAACATCCAGTCCCGACTAGCCCACCATCCCACCTCAGGCTGTATAAAACTAGAACAAGTGACATACACATTCTACCCAACTTCCTGCACATTCCTAATACCTACAATCAAAGTAAGGCTGGGATGAGTCTTAATTAACTACCCGGGTACCTCACCCCCTATTACCTGACCCTACCTGGGTACCCACTGTAGGTCTCAAGTTGGGTACAAAATGTTCATTTGGGAAGTTATTTACTGGAGCCCTGGAAAAATGTATTTTGATATAGTATAAATCGATCTGCTTCTGCATACACTGAAGTTGACTGAAGCTTTGTCTTTACTCAAACATATAAAAAGCAGAAGGAAAGTGTGCATTGTCAGAAAGAAATGCGAACATTAGCAACTTGTACTTATTAAGTGTAACCATGAAATTTTACGCGACGAACACCAGAAATAGGCTACCCATGTGGGTTATCAAACCCGGGCCTTCAGCGTGACGAGTGAACACTTTTACCACTAGGCTACCCCACTGCCCCAAGTAAAATATATGAAGAATATAAATTTTCTCTATTTGGAGTCAAGAAATATACAACATAAAACAAGTTAAGGACCACTCGATTCTGTCATATTACTGAAGTTAATCTGTCATGCCTGAAGTCAAAATATTTGCTTAACCCCTGAATATATTCTCAAAATCAAAGATATATGAGATCATATTCTTATCATATTGTGATTTCTTATATTCACATTACTCGAAATTCCTTTTAATGATTTAAGGGGTAATGGTGTTAATGAATATGGAGCCCATGTGCTTTAAAGATTTTAAATGATTTTCATTAAAAAGTTTTAAAATTCCAAATTTCACATTTTTGCTTCACACATTTAAAGCTCTGTACAAGTCTTATGGTGACAGGTGGTTATTTTCAGTTCCATCAGAGTTGTACAGCAGTGTGAAAGGGAAACAAAATTTCAGGGTGACTTTCGTCTTGATCCACATTTTTCGCCAGCATCAAAATCACATCACGATACTCTGATCTGTCTTGACAGGTGGTTTGTTTTGTAGAACATTGATCAATCTGGAAAGCCATACCATCATATAATGGAAGAGTCAGTCTCAGTCGTCTGTAATGGAAGAGGGCTAGGATTATAAGGCTCCTTGGTCCACTAAGGTTGTCAAGTCCACAGAAAACTTCGAAATATTGGTATGAAAAATATCAGATATGCTCTAATGGTTGACAATAGAGATGCACAACATTACCAGTATACCACAATCTGAAATACTAATGATTACATATCACAATACATTTGGAAAATACTGTTGTATTGCATTTTTGAAAATCATGAATGTTGTCATCTCGTTAGATAAGTGTCATGTTGAAATGTTGAAATGTTGAAATGAACAAAGTCTGGGTCTCATTCATATGAACGCGTACTTGATAACTTCCATAGCAATTTCTATAAGATCTGATCATTCCTTAAATAATAAAGATCTTGTAGGTCAGATCCTTTCAATGATCAGTTACCTTTGTTATTGAGTATTTGAATTTCTTTCTTCAACAACTCAAGAAAAACAATTCAGATGCCTTAACAGAGTACATCCCTAGATGAAGCACATAAGTGAGGACACTATGGACCAATTTGTGTTGTGTTAGCAGGGCCACAACGATAAGTCAGGACATGAAAGTAACACCACAGTCATTGATCCTACACTGCTCTCTGAAAGTGGAGACTCTGGAGATTTGGTAGCTTGCCGTTCTCATGTATTCATTCAACATATTGACTGCCAACATCCCTACAAGCCATTAGATGTTGTACCCAATGCAAGGATGGGAATTGAAATGACAGATATTGGTGACATCCACCCTCCAAAAGATTAAAAAATGTGCTTGCTCTTAGTATACTACTAACATTGGCAAACTAGCTTGGGCAAGTGGGATATCTTTCTGCACTTTTGCAATCACTGCTTTGTCATATCTATGCGAACCATTGCCATCTCTATTTGAACTATTGCTGTCTCTATTTAAACCACTGCCATCTCTTTTTGAACCATTGCCATCTCTATTTAAAACATTGCCATCTCTTTTTGAACCATTGCCATCTCTATCTAAACCATTGCCATCTCTATTTAAACATTGCCATCTCTATTTGAACCATTGCCATCTCTATTTGAACCATTGCCATCTGTAGTTGAACCATTGCCATCTCTTTTTGAACCATTGCCATCTCTATTTAAACCATTGCCATCTCTTTTTGAACCATTGCCATCTCTATTTGAACCATTGCCATCTCTATTTGAACCATTGCCATCTCTATTTTAACCATTGCCATCTCTATTTTAACCATTGCCATCCTTATTTGAACCATTGCCATCAGTATTTGAACTATTGCCATCTGTAATTTGAGCCACTGTCATCTGTATTTGATCCAGTCATTGCTATTGTGCTTTTGTCATCTCTATTGTGCCATTGTGATCTGTATTTGTGCCACTGTCATCTCCATTGTGCCATTGTCGTGATTCTCCCTACCCTATTTTCTGCATGTCACATGCATTGACTATATATAAGTTGTTGGGTCTTGGCGTGCTGTTGCTCCCTCCACCACATATCCTACATGCACAATGTAAGGTAATCATGCAAATTTATTGATTCCTTCCAAGCAACTGAAATGATTTTTCAAATGTCCACAACAACTGCTTAGTCATGCCCCAGTAAATCAAACATTGCAACAAATGAAATATTGCAGAGTTGTTTACTAATGCATGTAGTCATGTCCATAAGAACTAAACAAACAGACATTCCGATACCGATATCCATAGCAACATCTTCTTGGAACCTTTTCTGGTGCTACATGGCTGTCTCTGCTTCCTGATTCAACACAGTCCTGCTTCTCTTCCCGTCAGCACAAACAAAGGCAGGGGATCGTAAACAACCAAATCCAATCTCATCCGGGATAAAACAATACTCCATCACAACGTGCCATCACACCCAGGGTTCCCGTCAGTCAAATGCCATGCTTTAATTTGAACCTTAATGTTATGGAAAAATAATCCAGGAAACGAAACCTTGGATGAATTGTTATTTCATGGAGTCAAAACCAAGATAATATTTCCATCAGTGTGGGGATTAATTTCTTTTCAATTATTTGAAGACTTCAATGAACTTCAATGAACTTCAATGAACTGACACTGAATATAAATAGTGGAACTGAAAAAAATGAAAGGCAGATACAGTTTAATATATATAGTGTTAATTGTGTTTCAAAGAGTGTTAATGGTGGTATATAGTGTTAATTGTGTTACAAAGAGTCTTAATGGTGGTATGTAGTGTTAATTGTGTTACAAAGAGTGTTAATGGTGGCATATAGTGTTAAAAAGAGTGTTAATGGTGGCATATAGTGCTAATTGTGTTATATAAAGAGTGTTAATGGTGTTATATAGTGCTAATTGTGTTATATAGATATATAGAGTGCTAATACTATCATATAGAGCATTAATGATGTTATACTGAATGCTAATATTGTTCCATGGAGTGCAAATTTTGTTCTTTAGAGTGCTAATTGTATCATATAGCATGCTATTTTTATCACATGGTGCATTAATGGTGTTATATAGTGCTGAAGGTGTTCTCAGAGCGGTAATTGTATTCTCCAGAGTGGAAATTGTGTTATATGGAGTAATAATTGTGTTATGTGGAGTGGTAATTGTGTTATATAGAGTGGTAATTGTGTTATATAGAGTGGTAATTGTGTTATATAGAGCATTAATGGTGTTATATACAGTGTTTATGATGTTATATATAGTGCTACTTGTGTTATATAAAGTGAGAAGTGCAACCAGTTTAGGGAGTGCCAATTAACAGGTGTGCAAGAGAGATTTGACTTAGTGGACTTACTGCTGCTTTAAACAGTGCTTCATTGATCACATCACATCAGCCGACAGAGGAGGTACCAACTAGAAACAACTGCAACCCATGAGCACAGCAATGGTGCTGCCACTGACTCAGTTCGGTCTTAAGATGGCCTCATAAGCTTCTTAAAGATTTTAAAAATTCACATTTCCAAATCCAAACGCTGGTTCTGGTATTTTGTTCACCCATACAGATAAACATTCTTGCTATTTTCAATTCCAATCATAAACCCATCACCGTATCACCCTACATCGCATTAGGTTCCTGACAACCTCGAGTAAACCTAGTAACCAGCTCATCTTCCAAACCTAGGTTTTGTAATGGGTCACTTCTAATCCTACTTTGAGGTTTTACAATTAACGTTTTATAAACTTGCCTCTTGGTATGAACACAATTGTGTTTGATGATTGGTTAAAAGTAACAATTTTTTCACATGAAAATTCCATGAAGTGAATGGACCCTGCAACCTCACATATCGTGTTAAGTTTTGTAACCCACTGTAACTACCGGGACAGGTGATGAGTTGTTCCATTTTACATGTCATAACTACAGCTGGTCCATGATCGAACACACCCTTTGATCGAATTCCTTATATACCGCGACACACTATTGTTTCACTATAAGATACGTTGATGTTTTCTTATTTTTTCTGGTATTTCTTGCATTTAGACAGTTCATAAGTTGGATAAGACACGCCTCCTCGGTTTTGGTTGAAAATGTTAAACCTTTTGCTCACAGTTTTACATTTTCAACCCAAACCGAGGAGGCGTGTCTCATCCTTTACTTACAGTTCTGACATGTGAAGGCAAACCTATGTTGAGGTGAGACAGTCTTTATTCACCCAGTATACTACACACCTTGGTGGGGATTGCCACAGGTTACACCCAAGCATTACATAAGTAACTGGGTTTGAAAAATAGCTTCATTAGTATGAAAGTTACTTGATAAAAAACACTCAAACAAACAATATTTTTAAAACTTTTCTTGAAAAACTCTTTTTTGTAACACTTCTACATAGATAACTTAATAAGAATATTTGGAAACCTTGCAATTCTCTGATGAATCCCAGAAAGAGGATGAGCAAGCACAAGATGAGATGTTGATGGTATCTGAAGACAAAAACTGAACATTGTACAGTGCTGGCTCGTTGACTCCAACACAGAGATTTAATTACATGCAACATTTCTATATGTTTTTATATCCCTGACATTCATCACCCTACTTTCTGAGCACAAATTGTATGAAAACAAAGTAGAAACGTGGAACCTCAAAGAACATATACATTACCAGGGCTAATAATTCTCAAAGTAGAAACGTGGAACCTCAACAAACATATACATTACCATGGCTAATAATTCTCAAAGTAGAAACGTGGAACCTCAATGAACATATACATGACCAGGGCTAATAATTCTCAAAGTAGAAACGTGGAACCTCAACGAACATATACATTACCAGGGCTAATAATTCTCAAAGTAGAAACGTGGAACCTCAACAAACATATACATTACCAGGGCTAATAATTCTCAAAGTAGAAACGTGGAACCTCAACGAACATATACATTACCAGGGCTAATAATTCTCAAAGGTCATCAGCATCAGATCCCTTCTTCCTGAAGGAAGACTACCGTATATCTTCCAACTGAATACCAAAATCAGTAAAGGCAACAAAACGATGGCTCTGAAAATGCTTGAACTACTGTAAGGAAGAGAGTTTATGGATGTCAACTTCTTTATTATGAGGAACACAACGTTTCACAAAGATTCACCTGATGAAGGAGTAAATATATACTCCGAAACATTGTGTTCTCATAATGTAGAAGTTGACATCCATAGATTCTCTTCCTTATGTGTATCACTTCTAAATGCCATTTTCAGATTTCGGATTGCGTCGATAATACGATTACTACTCCCTTGTTGTCATCCACGATTTCTGGTATAACCCTACACTTGTGTATTTGTCGTCATTCATTTGATGCTCAGTTAATGAATTTATTACAGGTATAGTTAGTGGAAGCACCGAATACCTGACGAAGGTTCCCATTTGGCATTTATTGTGTCTGGCGTAATTATTCAATCTAAATCCAGGTTTGAAGTGAGGTGAAATGTGTGTTATGTAATATGCACGTTGGCAGCCCAGCAAGAGATGAATGATCAGTTGATTTACTTTTTTGTGTAAATCAGCAGATTGTTCGTAGTTATCAAAGGATTAACAGAAAATACATTGATTGATTAATCACTGTTATCTTGCGCGGTGGATATCTCAAAAGTGAGTGTTTACATGTCTAGGTTTACTAAAACAAAGGAAATACACTCATATCCTTGCGTGAAGTGCCGACGTAAAAGCAACATACTTTGTTCAAAGGGTTAACCGATAATACGTTGATTAATTGCTCATTGTTATCTAACTCAATTGACTTTTTTAGGAACCGTGGACGTTATGAAAATAGTTGTCACGTGGGCTTTCTCAGGCGACCTTTGAGACTTGACACCTATGTGAAACACCTGAAACAAGCTAAGTGATCAGTTGAGAAACGAACACAGGTTATAATATCCCGAAACGGTATATATATTTTAAAATATTTGATTGTTACAGAGACATGTGACATCGAATACATTTCTTTGTACAGCTGCAGACGTTTGGGATATTGTTCCTTTGTGTGGATATTCGCGGATACATTCCTCGAACAAGGAAGCTGCCTAAAACTATACACATAAATTTGGTAGGTTGTAATTATGATATTCGCATTTTGTTTTCCTTCATTTGCGGTAGCATTGGACAGATTCATTCTTGTTCCTCTATGTCTTGGTTGGGAAATTCTTTGATGCGCAATAGATGTTGTTTTCACAAGTCTTTTCCATTGTATATTACAGTCAATTTGTAAAATGTGATCCTCTCAGGCAATTTATGAAATGTGTAAATATTTCAGTAATTTTGACTGAAAAATCTGTCCATTTCTTTAACAGATTGACCAAAATTGATTAAGACGATCAATAGGGCCTAAAAACATCACAATAGATTATTATGTAGGATTAGAAGCCAAACAATATAGAAATGGACTTTTCATCGTAACATTTTCAGTCTCTTGGTGATGATATTAAACATAAAAAATGTTTGGAATTCGTTGTCAATAATACAGATGGACATATTTTTCAGTAAATTTGTAAAATAACTGAATATTCAGGCGTTTAATAAACTTCCTAAGTGAAAATTTTGCACATTTTGTCTGTAAAAATATAAACACGATAGAATAAGCAATGCTCAGGGAAAATATTTACTTTGTGTTGCAAGTCAAAATAGTGTAAATGAAAATCTCACAATTACCAAGCAAGTGACTTATCAAAACTTCGTCACCATTACCGATGCTACCCACAAAGATACGTACATTTCCTTATTATTTCCAAAACTGTATTTCATTTTGTTGATCAATGTGACCATACGCCCTTATACTATCAATAAAAGTGACAAACGCGCTTACGAATTGCGCAGCACAGGTCACGAACTAGTCTAGGTTTCTCCTATATCACCCGGGTACTCACGGGAAAAAACAATAACAAAGGCAACAACCAGTCCCGGGGAATTGCTTTAGATCAGTGCCCCTTTAAGTGCTCTGCTCCTATAAGCGCTCTTGACCAACCTGTGGACCAATCAGGAAGTAATCTTAATAAGAGCCTCCTTATAAGACAGTCCATATTTTTGTGTGTATATTTAACATTTTGTGCAGCACAGGAAAGGTGTATAATTGCTTTGTAACTATTTTGGAAAAAGGTTTAGTTTGTTCTCTACTGCTCGATCCCTGACAACAAATTTAACTTGTGTACAGTTTTAATAAGAGCTCCCCTTTGTCAATTTTCTAAGCGCCTGGTATCGATGCTTTACAGTTGTCAGCGACTTGCTGTCAGCACACTGGTGATGAGTTCAAAGTCTCTGGGGAACTAGGTGCCATAATGGAGATCATCTACCCGCTGGGTTGACTGGTAAACAAACTGAAGAACAACAGCAGGGGTGGTTTGCTTGTGGGCCAGTCGGTTGTGTTTGGGAACTAATTACCAAGTTCCAGTTAAACCCATGATGCCACAAGAACACCATGTACAAGAACAGCTTGATGTAGCATGTTTTTAAAGGCTGCTGTGATATAGCTGGACTATACTGTTGATCGTTGCATATAACTGTCATAGCGACTGATTTACGACACCCATTGTCTGAAGAACATTTAATTGCAAAGGCTCATTCCTCTGGAGCCATCTATATGCCTTGAAACACTTAATTGCTGTTATTTATACGATGCTAATCCTAATTGTTAATCCCCATTTTTGTGTACATCGACCGTCTGCCATCCTGAATGAGATGTGCAAGTATGTCACTGATGAATTACTGTTTACATTTATATTTATTACTTACTAAATGTCAGGTGCATGACCCTGGCTATATAAGCCTTGGTCCAGAGAGAAAGGAGAAAAGAAAGGTCTTACCCTTAGCCTAGCTAGGGTTGGGCTGGGTGCTCCGGGGCACCTAGACAACAACCACTACCACTATGTGCTGACCTGGGACATAGTGTCTTTTGTATGTATATATCTACATGTATAAAGTAAAACTGTATATACCGCAAGCCATCGTCTCCAAGTTGTCACTTCTTATGTACGTCGGCCCTTTGCATATACAAGTATGCAAATTATTCATTAATCAATGTTAGACCACACGCGTTGTTACAACTCATATTTGTAATTTTAAAAATGGGAAATAAAACTTTGTTTTAAGACAATGAAACTTGTGCATTCTGAGGGATTAAGTGAAATTTCCATGCTTTTTTATTGCTGTGGGCAGTGTCCAAGAAACAAGAAGAGCCATCATCAGTCAGACCCAAATATTTGCCACTGCTAAATTGACAATGCTATCATCCAGTTCAAAGTCAAAAACAAAAACATTCTCTCATTTAAACTAATTATAGTTTTGTATTAATTTAAGAACATTTTGGACGAAAAGAAAACATACAGTTTTGACAATAGTACCATGGCAGACTGGCAGACCTGATAGGGACATAGCGTCTCTCATTTATATCAATGTAGTTAAGTCTGGATTGCTATTCAGGTGGATAGAAAAATGTATTAAAATATCTAATTTTGATATTCAAGGTGTGCAGTTTATCTAAAGAATTTACGATATGAGATTCGAAAGTAACTACAGTAAACTACGGTTTAAACGAACTCAAAGCGACCACTAATTTTAGTTTGTTATAACCTTAGTTTGTTATAAACATATATACAGCAACTGGCCGGGACCAAAAAATAGATTTGTTATATCTGTCAGTTCATTGTAAGCGTGTTTGTTACAAACGTAGTTTACTGCAGTACTTCTGGTCAAACCTGTATCTGAATTACAGGTATCAGATGGCACCAAACCAAAATATACTGTACCTAAAACATTCTGGAGAAATAAATGCCTTCAATTCCAGAATAGACAATATTGACGAGTGAACATTTTTTCATTGATCCACCTCCCTAGTGATATTAAACAACATTAAAATTTTATCGAATTTAAGCCTGCATTGTGCGAGGCAGTCAACATGAGCTCAACACAGACATTACCGGCTCCATTTGTTCAAGCTCCAACTGCGACACACAATGCATTGGCTTCATGCATCTTTACTTCAAGTTTTAATTCCTATCCAGTAGAATCAACATGACCTGAGAACGAAGATGCAGGTGATGCTTGTGTATATAAATATCTGCACCTAGTTCCCATGGCCAGGCCACAATGGAAGTGGTTTATTATCAGTGGTATTTTCAACTTCAGGTCAGACCTACCTGTAAGTCTTCTATATCAAAATAGAATACTTCCTTCTGATTGGTCTGCCTGTTGTATTGAATTTAAGACCGCACTTTACGACCTCATCACACACAAATCCATACTGTATGGATTTAGTTACCTTGTCCAAACAAAACGCCATCTTTGCTGACCTTTATTAACATTCTGAAAGACAAATACTACGGAAAAAAGAGATTACAGAACACCCGATTCTTTCATATTACCGGTACTATAGTTATTCTGTCATGGCGTGTATTGGGTGTTCTTTAAATTCTGTTGAATAGTTTATATTAAATGTTTTATATGAAAAAGGAACAATTTCAATGCCAATCTCAAGAGAAATTGGGAAACTTTGATAAATATCTAGAATAGTTATTACAGATGCAAATGTACATTCTAGTTAATTTGTACAAACTTTGCTTATGCCTACCAATTGATTGTATATTTAGATTTCAATATAGTGCAAATGATACTTGCCTTAAGTTTGTTTCTATGGTCAACAGAGTACCATTATATACTGCTATGTATACTACTCATCTTTTGACAGGGATAATCAGATAATGTCATTCTGTTTAAATATAGTCATTCTGTTTAAATATACAGTAAACGACTGTTATCACGAACTCAAAGGGAACACTAATTCCTTCTAACCCACGTCATCATAAGCATATATACAGCAAATGACCGGGACAAAAAATAAGTTCATTATATCCATCAGTTCATTATAAATATGTTCGTTATAAACATAGTTTACTGTACGCCCGACATATTATGAGAATCAGTTTTGTGTATCACAGGAAGATGAAACACTCATCCCTATCAAGAGTGGAGAAGTTTATCTTGTCCCTGCCTTGTATGTCTTGTTGTTCATGGCAGGAAGATGAAACACTCATCCCTATCAAGAGTGGAGAAGTTAATCTTGTCCCTGCCTTGTATGTCTTGTTGTTCATGGCAGGAAGATGAAACACTCATCCCTATCAAGAGTGGAGAAGTTTATCTTGTCCCTGCCTTGTATGTCTTGTTGTTCATGGCAGGAAGATGAAACACTCATCCCTATCAAGAGTGGAGAAGTTAATCTTGTCCCTGCCTTGTATGTCTTGTTGTTCATGGCAGGAAGATGAAACACTCATCCCTATCAAGAGTGGAGAAGTTTATCTTGTCCCTGCCTTGTATGTCTTGTTGTTCATGGCAGGAAGATGAAACACTCATCCCTATCAAGAGTGGAGAAGTTAATCTTGTCCCTGCCTTGTATGTCTTGTTGTTCATGGCAGGAAGATGAAACACTCATCCCTATCAAGAGTGGAGAAGTTTATCTTGTCCCTGCCTTGTATGTCTTGTTGTTCATGGCAGGAAGATGAAACACTCATCCCTATCAAGAGTGGAGAAGTTTATCTTGTCCCTGCCTTGTATGTCTTGTTGTTCATGGCAGGAAGATGAAACACTCATCCCTATCAAGAGTGGAGAAGTTTATCTTGTCCCTGCCTTGTATGTCTTGTTGTTCATGGCAGGAAGATGAAACACTCATCCCTATCAAGAGTGGAGAAGTTTATCTTGTCCCTGCCTTGTATGTCTTGTTGTTCATGGCAGGAAGATGAAACACTCATCCCTATCAAGAGTGGAGAAGTTTATCTTGTCCCTGCCTTGTATGTCTTGTTGTTCATGGCAGGAAGATGAAACACTCATCCCTATCAAGAGTGGAGAAGTTAATCTTGTCCCTGCCTTGTATGTCTTGTTGTTCATGGCAGGAAGATGAAACACTCATCCCTATCAAGAGTGGAGAAGTTTATCTTGTCCCTGCCTTGTATGTCTTGTTGTTCATGGCAGGAAGATGAAACACTCATCCCTATCAAGAGTGGAGAAGTTAATCTTGTCCCTGCCTTGTATGTCTTGTTGTTCATGGCAGGAAGATGAAACACTCATCCCTATCAAGAGTGGAGAAGTTTATCTTGTCCCTGCCTTGTATGTCTTGTTGTTCATGGCAGGAAGATGAAACACTCATCCCTATCAAGAGTGGAGAAGTTAATCTTGTCCCTGCCTTGTATGTCTTGTTGTTCATGGCAGGAAGATGAAACACTCATCCCTATCAAGAGTGGAGAAGTTTATCTTGTCCCTGCCTTGTATGTCTTGTTGTTCATGGCAGGAAGATGAAACACTCATCCCTATCAAGAGTGGAGAAGTTTATCTTGTCCCTGCCTTGTATGTCTTGTTGTTCATGGCAGGAAGATGAAACACTCATCCCTATCAAGAGTGGAGAAGTTAATCTTGTCCCTGCCTTGTATGTCTTGTTGTTCATGGCAGGAAGATGAAACACTCATCCCTATCAAGAGCGGAGAAGTTTATCTTGTCCCTGCCTTGTATGTCTTGTTGTTCATGGCAGGAAGATGAAACACTCATCCCTATCAAGAGTGGAGAAGTTAATCTTGTCCCTGCCTTGTATGTCTTGTTGTTCATGGCAGGAAGATGAAACACTCATCCCTATCAAGAGTGGAGAAGTTAATCTTGTCCCTGCCTTGTATGTCTTGTTGTTCATGGCAGGAAGATGAAACACTCATCCCTATCAAGAGTGGAGAAGTTTATCTTGTCCCTGCCTTGTATGTCTTGTTGTTCATGGCAGGAAGATGAAACACTCATCCCTATCAAGAGTGGAGAAGTTAATCTTGTCCCTGCCTTGTATGTCTTGTTGTTCATGGCAGGAAGATGAAACACTCATCCCTATCAAGAGTGGAGAAGTTTATCTTGTCCCTGCCTTGTATGTCTTGTTGTTCATGGCAGGAAGATGAAACACTCATCCCTATCAAGAGTGGAGAAGTTTATCTTGTCCCTGCCTTGTATGTCTTGTTGTTCATGGCAGGAAGATGAAACACTCATCCCTATCAAGAGTGGAGAAGTTAATCTTGTCCCTGCCTTGTATGTCTTGTTGTTCATGGCAGGAAGATGAAACACTCATCCCTATCAAGAGTGGAGAAGTTTATCTTGTCCCTGCCTTGTATGTCTTGTTGTTCATGGCAGGAAGATGAAACACTCATCCCTATCAAGAGTGGAGAAGTTTATCTTGTCCCTGCCTTGTATGTCTTGTTGTTCATGGCAGGAAGATGAAACACTCATCCCTATCAAGAGTGGAGAAGTTTATCTTGTCCCTGCCTTGTATGTCTTGTTGTTCATGGCAGGAAGATGAAACACTCATCCCTATCAAGAGTGGAGAAGTTTATCTTGTCCCTGCCTTGTATGTCTTGTTGTTCATGGCAGGAAGATGAAACACTCATCCCTATCAAGAGTGGAGAAGTTTATCTTGTCCCTGCCTTGTATGTCTTGTTGTTCATGGCAGGAAGATGAAACACTCATCCCTATCAAGAGTGGAGAAGTTTATCTTGTCCCTGCCTTGTATGTCTTGTTGTTCATGGCAGGAAGATGAAACACTCATCCCTATCAAGAGTGGAGAAGTTAATCTTGTCCCTGCCTTGTATGTCTTGTTGTTCATGGCAGGAAGATGAAACACTCATCCCTATCAAGAGTGGAGAAGTTAATCTTGTCCCTGCCTTGTATGTCTTGTTGTTCATGGCAGGAAGATGAAACACTCATCCCTATCAAGAGCGGAGAAGTTAATCTTGTCCCTGCCTTGTATGTCTTGTTGTTCATGGCAGGAAGATGAAACACTCATCCCTATCAAGAGCGGAGAAGTTAATCTTGTCCCTGCCTTGTATGTCTTGTTGTTCATGGCAGGAAGATGAAACACTCATCCCTATCAAGAGCGGAGAAGTTAATCTTGTCCCTGCCTTGTATGTCTTGTTGTTCATGGCAGGAAGATGAAACACTCATCCCTATCAAGAGTGGAGAAGTTTATCTTGTCCCTGCCTTGTATGTCTTGTTGTTCATGGCAGGAAGATGAAACACTCATCCCTATCAAGAGTGGAGAAGTTAATCTTGTCCCTGCCTTGTATGTCTTGTTGTTCATGGCAGGAAGATGAAACACTCATCCCTATCAAGAGTGGAGAAGTTAATCTTGTCCCTGCCTTGTATGTCTTGTTGTTCATGGCAGGAAGATGAAACACTCATCCCTATCAAGAGCGGAGAAGTTAATCTTGTCCCTGCATTGTATGTCTTGTTGTTCATGGCAGGAAGATGAAACACTCATCCCTATCAAGAGCGGAGAAGTTAATCTTGTCCCTGCCTTGTATGTCTTGTTGTTCATGGCAGGAAGATGAAACACTCATCCCTATCAAGAGCGGAGAAGTTAATCTTGTCCCTGCCTTGTATGTCTTGTTGTTCATGGCAGGAAGATGAAACACTCATCCCTATCAAGAGTGGAGAAGTTTATCTTGTCCCTGCCTTGTATGTCTTGTTGTTCATGGCAGGAAGATGAAACACTCATCCCTATCAAGAGCGGAGAAGTTAATCTTGTCCCTGCCTTGTATGTCTTGTTGTTCATGGCAGGAAGATGAAACACTCATCCCTATCAAGAGTGGAGAAGTTTATCTTGTCCCTGCCTTGTATGTCTTGTTGTTCATGGCAGGAAGATGAAACACTCATCCCTATCAAGAGTGGAGAAGTTTATCTTGTCCCTGCCTTGTATGTCTTGTTGTTCATGGCAGGAAGATGAAACACTCATCCCTATCAAGAGTGGAGAAGTTTATCTTGTCCCTGCCTTGTATGTCTTGTTGTTCATGGCAGGAAGATGAAACACTCATCCCTATCAAGAGTGGAGAAGTTTATCTTGTCCCTGCCTTGTATGTCTTGTTGTTCATGGCAGGAAGATGAAACACTCATCCCTATCAAGAGTGGAGAAGTTAATCTTGTCCCTGCCTTGTATGTCTTGTTGTTCATGGCAGGAAGATGAAACACTCATCCCTATCAAGAGTGGAGAAGTTTATCTTGTCCCTGCCTTGTATGTCTTGTTGTTCATGGCAGGAAGATGAAACACTCATCCCTATCAAGAGTGGAGAAGTTTATCTTGTCCCTGCCTTGTATGTCTTGTTGTTCATGGCAGGAAGATGAAACACTCATCCCTATCAAGAGTGGAGAAGTTAATCTTGTCCCTGCCTTGTATGTCTTGTTGTTCATGGCAGGAAGATGAAACACTCATCCCTATCAAGAGTGGAGAAGTTTATCTTGTCCCTGCCTTGTATGTCTTGTTGTTCATGGCAGGAAGATGAAACACTCATCCCTATCAAGAGTGGAGAAGTTTATCTTGTCCCTGCCTTGTATGTCTTGTTGTTCATGGCAGGAAGATGAAACACTCATCCCTATCAAGAGTGGAGAAGTTAATCTTGTCCCTGCCTTGTATGTCTTGTTGTTCATGGCAGGAAGATGAAACACTCATCCTTATCAAGAGTGGAGAAGTTAATCTTGTCCCTGCCTTGTATGTCTTGTTGTTCATGGCAGGAAGATGAAACACTCATCCCTATCAAGAGTGGAGAAGTTAATCTTGTCCCTGCCTTGTATGTCTTGTTGTTCATGGCAGGAAGATGAAACACTCATCCCTATCAAGAGTGGAGAAGTTAATCTTGTCCCTGCCTTGTATGTCTTGTTGTTCATGGCAGGAAGATGAAACACTCATCCCTATCAAGAGTGGAGAAGTTTATCTTGTCCCTGCCTTGTATGTCTTGTTGTTCATGGCAGGAAGATGAAACACTCATCCCTATCAAGAGTGGAGAAGTTTATCTTGTCCCTGCCTTGTATGTCTTGTTGTTCATGGCAGGAAGATGAAACACTCATCCCTATCAAGAGT
Source organism: Haliotis rufescens (assembly GCF_023055435.1). Taxonomy (NCBI): domain Eukaryota; kingdom Metazoa; phylum Mollusca; class Gastropoda; order Lepetellida; family Haliotidae; genus Haliotis; species Haliotis rufescens. Next base: position 30,610,536 of record NW_025963857.1, read on the forward strand.
GGAGAAGTTAATCTTGTCCCTGCCTTGTATGTCTTGTTGTTCATGGCAGGAAGATGAAACACTCATCCCTATCAAGAGTGGAGAAGTTTATCTTGTCCCTGCCTTGTATGTCTTGTTGTTCATGGCAGGAAGATGAAACACTCATCCCTATCAAGAGTGGAGAAGTTTATCTTGTCCCTGCCTTGTATGTCTTGTTGTTCATGGCAGGAAGATGAAACACTCATCCCTATCAAGAGTGGAGAAGTTAATCTTGTCCCTGCCTTGTATGTCTTGTTGTTCATGGCAGGAAGATGAAACACTCATCCCTATCAAGAGTGGAGAAGTTTATCTTGTCCCTGCCTTGTATGTCTTGTTGTTCATGGCAGGAAGATGAAACACTCATCCCTATCAAGAGTGGAGAAGTTTATCTTGTCCCTGCCTTGTATGTCTTGTTGTTCATGGCAGGAAGATGAAACACTCATCCCTATCAAGAGCGGAGAAGTTTATCTTGTCCCTGCCTTGTATGTCTTGTTGTTCATGGCAGGAAGATGAAACACTCATCCCTATCAAGAGTGGAGAAGTTTATCTTGTCCCTGCCTTGTATGTCTTGTTGTTCATGGCAGGAAGATGAAACACTCATCCCTATCAAGAGTGGAGAAGTTTATCTTGTCCCTGCCTTGTATGTCTTGTTGTTCATGGCAGGAAGATGAAACACTCATCCCTATCAAGAGTGGAGAAGTTTATCTTGTCCCTGCCTTGTATGTCTTGTTGTTCATGGCAGGAAGATGAAACACTCATCCCTATCAAGAGTGGAGAAGTTTATCTTGTCCCTGCCTTGTATGTCTTGTTGTTCATGGCACACATATGCCCTTTCCACTTCTACACATGTATAAAAACTGTATATCTAATAAAGGGAATATGAAAACATAAACTTTATCTGAACAAGCATTAGATTCAAGCCTTCCACATCTGATTCCAATCTTGTGAAAATCTCAACATGATTCTGAACTTTGTTTTGTCAGCATGTAACATGTGCTCAAATGTTTCACCAAAGAGGAAAGTGTGTAAGACTTGCACCGCTTTCTGCTATCGCAATACATTATGTGAACACGATAGTTCAAATTAAACTGGCCTGACCCCACCTGAACTCCCTCACCGACTCCAACCTGGTGACTGGTTGTGATCAGGAAGTTGTGACAAAGTGTTAAGAATGTTTCATAGAGTTGTGACATGTTCTTATTCAAATGAAATTTACAGATGATAAATTTACAAATCTCTAATGCCACTTACTACCTTAATCACCGTGTGTGCATGTATACCTACAGCACTTTGACCACTGATGCTATCACGTCGTCATGTGCTCCCCAAACTTATGAAGATACCAAAGTGTTTTTGCAGGACAGACAGTCCATGCCAAACCTCTTGTTCTTCAGCCAACAAATGTAGTGTCTGTGTGTAAAATATAGAGGAATACCTGTAAATAATTGAGTCTGAACCAGACAATCCAGTGATCCAATCGACCATCGACCAAGTCACCGAGTCTGACCACCAAGTCTATTTGGTCAACTCCTATGGCCAGTACAGGTTGCTGTGGACCTATTTTAACCCGGAATACCCATGGAAGTCAGGCAATATCATGGGTGGAGGTGGTAGGGGACACACCTTGTACCCATGGGGAAGCCAGACAGATCTTGGAGTGATCAGGGGGGAGCCAGTGTTGATTACAGCAACAGGGCTGGGTGTTGACATGTAAAGATCTATAGGCTTACTTATTGTGGACTCATCTCTTAATATATTTCTATTATTAAGCTCTATATTTATTCCTTGTTCTAAAGAAATAAACCTTCTTGTGAGCCAAAAGGGAACCAGATTAGGATAAATATACACATTGTGATACATTACCAGCAAAAATGTTAGAAATTAAACCCCAAAAGTTCTTCAGTTCTGTGGAAACATCCAGTTGCCTCAGTGAATGTGAAACATCCCTTCACTTAATTACTGTGGTTACTGGAAGCTATTTAAATGAAGTTTCTTATTGTTCTTGTGACAAGTACTCGCTCATAGCAGTGTGTGGTGAATCTCAATGGACTTCATGGTGTTGTTCACAAAATCAGCCAAGAAACTGAAGAATCAAAAGGAAGTTCTCTATGAGACTGAACTATGGTTCACTGAGTTAATTTGTGTCCTCTGTGAGACAGAACTCTCTCATTCAGTAAGGTAATATGCTGTCCTCCGTGAGACAGAACTCTCTCATTCAGTAAGGTAATATGCTGTCCTCTGTGAGACAGAACTCTCTCATTCAGTGAGGTAGTATACTGTCCTCTGTGAGACAGAACTCTCTCATTCAGTGAGGTAATATACTGTCAACTGTGAGACAGAACTCTCTCATTCAGTGAGGTAATATACTGTCCTCTGTGAGACAGAACTCTCTCATTCAGTAAGGTAATATGCTGTCCTCTGTGAGACAGAACTCTCTCATTCAGTGAGGTAATATACTGTCCACTGTGAGACAACTCTCTCATTCAGTGAGGTAATATACTGTCCTCTGTGAGACAGAACTCTCTCATTCAGTAAGGTAATATACTGTCCTCTGTGAGACAGAACTCTCTCATTCAGTGAGGTAATATACTGTCCACTGTGAGACAGAACTCTCTCATTCAGTGAGGTATTATACTGTCCTCTGTGAGACAGAACTCTCTCATTCAGTGAGGTAATATACTGTCCACTGTGAGACAACTCTCTCATTCAGTGAGGTAATATACTGTCCTCTGTGAGACAGAACTCTCTCATTCAGTAAGGTAATATACTGTCCTCTGTGAGACAGAACTCTCTCATTCAGTGAGGTAATATACTGTCCACTGTGAGACAGAACTCTCTCATTCAGTGAGGTAATATGCTGTCCACTGTGAGAGAACTCTCTCATTCAGTGAGGTAATATACTGTCCTCTGTGAGACAGAACTCTCTCATTCAGTGAGGTAATATACTGTCCTCTGTGAGACAGAACTCTCTCATTCAATGAGGTAATATACTGTCCTCTGTGAGACAGAACTCTCTCATTCAGTGAGGTAATATACTGTCCTCTGTGAGACAGAACTCTCTCATTCAGTGAGGTAGTATACTGTCCTCTGTGAGACAGAACTCTCTCATTCAGTGAGGTAATATACTGTCCTCTGTGAGACAGAACTCTCTCATTCAGTGAGGTAATATACTGTCCTCTGTGAGACAGAACTCTCTCATTCAGTGAGGTAATATACTGTCCTCTGTGAGACAGAACTCTCTCATTCAGTAAGGTAATATGCTGTCCTCTGTGAGACAGAACTCTCTCATTCAGTGAGGTAGTATACTGTCCTCTGTGAGACAGAACTCTCTCATTCAGTGAGGTAATATACTGTCCTCTGTGAGACAGAACTCTCTCATTCAGTAAGAAATCTCACTAAAAAAGTACTTTAATGTCCTCTTTCAGACTGAACTCTCACTAAAAGATGTAACATACTATTTTCAATCTTACTGAACTCGCTATCTTATCTATGGTGGCCAGTAAAATTACATTCCTCTAGCCCTCAGAAGAATTTACCAGCCACAAGATAGTAGGCCATTGTAATTTTGCAACACCACGGAAGTGTTGAGTAGATGTCCTTCAGGTTAGCACCATCAGACTGATGGCGTCTGAATCGGTCTTCAAGTGTGGCTGAATTGATACTTTCTTCTTCCATCTGCAGCCCACTGGGGTCACTTCCGTATATTGCTCAATCTCTTTTCATTGGACATCGCAAGAGGAAAGACTTAGACCAGTCTGGTCAAAGTAATAACATTGGTCCATTCATATTGCACCAACAATCAAAACGATCTACCAAAACGTGACAATGATGCAAGTTTCATATTAATTGAATAAAGTCAACACAACTTTTTCCAAACGACAAACTTGCGTGAGCTTCTCACATGTTTTAGCATGTTTGATATTACCTGTCAGAAACTATGACCTAATCAGTTTGAGGTAATGAAGTCACGTACCTGTCTCCAGCCATGGCATTGAATTCAATTAAGCCTTTACCACAAAAGATCACCAGGCTCCTTAAAGCTTGTATCATCAGCTTGTATCGTGAATGTTGATTTTGACATTCAGGGGTACTTTCATATTGTGTAATATTTAATGATTCAAGAAGTAACAACTGTACTCTTTATACAGTGGAACATTGAACATTTATGAGATGTTTTGTTTGCTAAAAATGATTTTTTTTAGTACTTGCAAACAAAACTCTTTCTATATGTGTATTTGTTCCAATGAACAGGCAATCGTAAGAAATATGCCTAAAAAAAGTTCATACCTCTGTTGCAAATATTTTTAATATTGATAACAAGATTTATGAAAATATTTAGTGTATCTACCATAATTATTTTCCTGATAAGTATCTTTTTTCCTTCTCAATCCCAAATTTGGTAAATGTGCCATTTCAGTTTGGTGATAGGATATACCAAATTAAATAAGTATCAAGGCCAATCAATATTTACCAGAAAACTTTGATCTTGTTGTTCTTGCCCCAACAATCTTCTAAAAGATGAATTCTGTTGTCATGGAAGCATGTGATGTAATTCATTGTAATATGATGTCACAGCATTCCAGAGTAACATCATGTCTGTCTCACAACTGTTAGAGTTCACATAGAGAGAGTGCTCACAAAATTACCATTAACTTTTTTAATTTACAACGATAAACATTATGTGCTTTTAAATTTGCAATGTATGCAATGCCCCAGTAGACACAAGTTTATGGATAACAACTTCTTTAATACTGTCAAAAGCGACGTTTCGGTATAGATCCTTATACCGTTAAAGGATCTATACCGAAACATAGCATTTTACAGTATTAAAGAAGTTGTAATCCATAAAATTGTGTCTACCTTCCCATTCGTCAACTTCTAAGTAATGCCTATCATACAATTTATTCAATGTCCCAAAATGTTAACATTTGGAGCCTCTGGCTGTTTCATATGAGATGTCTGAGCATCGAATATTCAATAACGCCCACAAATCTGAAAACACATAAGGCTTATCTCCTAAATGTCCCTTGTACATCTAATATCTCATATAACATCTACAAAGTCAGCAGAAAACTGTAATGAGACAATGGAAAGTAAAATTCAAGCTCATCAAATATTTTCTACACGGATAAATATTGCATGAGTTCCAATGTTTTAACAGAACTACTTCAACCTCCATATCATCCCTCACAGAATTCTAACCTTTCCAGAAGAACACAACATCTTGCTACAATCGGTCCGAGATGAGGAGCTCGTTCAACTAACGCACTCAGGAAATGATGTACAGTATGAAAAAAGATACCAGATAAAATCTCTCCATGATGAGAATCTTCAAATAGTTAAAAGGTTCCATGGAACAACCCGTGGTTAAAGGCCATCCTGCCTACACCCAAATCTTCTCGAAGGTAATCTCAGCCAAATGAGGAGCCTGAACACACTTTTTAATGCATTGCTAAGCTCCAGATTAAAGGCCCGACCCTTCTGCCATAATCTATCTTAGGCCAAGTTTTTATTTCTTGGATGACAGACACTTTTCAGTCCTGCTGTAGGAGGACAAAATTTGACTGAAAAGCTGATGAATAAAACTGTTATGTTGAACTTGCTTGTTATTCATTTATATGTCGACTTTCTGTCCTTTTTCATTATTGTCCAAAGTCTGCGCTACCTAACCATGTCTGTGGTTCTGCTAGATAGCAGATTGGGACAGTGAGAATCTCTAATGAGGATTATGGGGCGGTAGGGTAGCCTTTTGGTTAAGGCGTTCGCTCGTCACGTTGAAGACCAGGGTTTGATTCCCAACACAGGTACATTGTGTGAAGCCCATTTCTGGTGTCCCCCGCAGTGATATTGCTGGAATATTGCTAACAGCGGCGTAAAACCACACTCACTCACTCTAATGAGGATTACAGTCCATTGTAAGGTGACCCTCATCCCTACCCCTCACGGCCATATCACTTGAGGAGTCGCTATATACCTTCAGATGAAGAACATCACTGCGTTCCATCCCCGCTTGATGAAGTACATCATATACACAGCCAAGCCAAACCTTAAGCTATATGGGAATTACATCAGTCAGCAGTTACTGAACACATATGCCTTGAACAGTCGCTATATAAGTGCAATAATCTTGGATGCGACGTTAAACCCCATTTCACCTCACCTCGCCTTGAACAGTTGGTTTCAATGAAAACAATAAACAAAAACACAAAAACACAAAAAACACTCAATGCTTTGCATTTTTTAAACATTAGGATGAAATTGTAAAAATTAATTTATTGTGGCCTTAGGCAGGGTTTCCGACTGGTTCCTTTTATAGGCCTAATCCGGTTCAGCCCAATATATTCTCCCGCCATTTGTGTTTGACAAAATCCCTGTACAGGTAAAATAAGAATTGTTAAAATGTCATCAGAAACTATAAAAGCAAAAGATATTATAAAATCACCATCCCCACTTACATAATTGGCCGATGAATATGTGAAAGTGATTACGTGACCACCACTGACATTTGGGTGTCAGTCACAACTATCAGCGACACCGTTTCATGTCTGCCAATCAGAAGCTAAGAAACAACTGTTGCTTCCAGCGGTGACTCCTCCCTGTAGGCCTGCCATGATATTAAAAAAATCCATCATTCTGATTGGTTAGCCAGAAGCACTGAATGTATATCAGACCAAACCTTATGAAACATTTTCTTAACCAAGCATTAGCTTTATTACGGGTACAACATTGTGTGTCTAGGTGTTTTTCATGGCTTATTTGCATTCTGTCAACAATTGTAAAACCACTGTACTCTGCCTATCTCCACTGATGTGAACATAATGTATGTTTTTTCAAAACACCAACCTTTATCTAAACAAGTATTAGAGGAAGGCCTCCCATTTTCTGATTCCACTCCTGAGAAATATCTTCCCTGATTCTCATCTTTGTGTTGTCAGCCTTTTACCTGTGCCCAAGGATTACACCAGAGGAAAGTGTGTAAGACCTGTGACGATTTCACCTCTCCCTACACATTAAGTGAACACAACACGATAATTTAAATTGGCATGAACCCGAACTTATCTCCCTCATTAATTCCAACCTTGTGACAGGATTTGATTGGGCAGTTGAAACAAAGTGTTTATAAAGGATTACATAGAGCTGTGATGTCTCCATATTCAAATGCTTTTCACAAGATTACAGTCTCTGCCATTCTGAATTAAAAACGACTTGACAATACAACTAGGTGGATCATATATGTTTTGAGAATACATAACATGTTACATTGATCCAAGAAAAGCAAACCATTTTCTTGATGCATTGATGATCTGATGCATTACATAAATTCTTATTTACAATTATTCTTATTTCAAGTATATAGACAACTTGGGACCAGTTCCATCACCAAATACCCACAGGTGGATCATAACTTGTCAAAGACTGCAAGCATATGGAGATTTTTCATATTTCCAGAAACTTGAACATAATTCTTTTCCAGAAGCCTCTAAAACAAGCAGTTCTTGAGCTCCCAGCTCTTTTGATCATCATCCAGGGTTTGCAGCATCTGTTGGTGAAGAGCAGCTCCACTTTAGCTCCTTTCAGGGGCATAAAGAAGTACAATGTAAGGATAAGATATATGGATGAACAACTTCTTTACTAGGACCGACATTTCAGTGTAGGTTCTAACACTTGCTTGATAATGGTGTTAGAACCTACACCAAAACGTTGCTCCTAAAAAAGAGAGACATCTTATCCTTACTTATCCACTATAGCTGTTGCTGTTGCTGCTGTCAATGCTTGTCAGTAATATTGCAGGCACACATGTAATTAATCAACCTACCTAACTCAACAGTCACGTTGTGCATTTCCAAGTAATTTCACATGCATATTGATTAATTCCATGGACATGCAATGTGTAGGTGTGCTCTTTGAAGTTAAGCGTGCCAACAAGAAGAATACTTTTGATCCATCTGTGAACTCTGTGAATGCCATTTCACTAAGAGCTAGATGAAAAGTTTGCCTCCACTTTTTTGACAGCATCCTTTTTAATTTCTCAATCTTCAGGTATATGTTATAAATATTATACTACGCATTTTATAATCTTAAATTACGATTTTAAGAATGCCCATCACTGCCCCCCATAAGGTACCTGGAGTGTAATTTTACAGTAATTTAATTTCCTGACCTCCATGGAAGGATTAAACCTCAAGCCTTCACATAAAATAGACATTTTCATTCTGTCTCGCTGTATATATGGGTTGCAATCAAATATTTCGAGCCTTTCATTTGGAATTGCTTGTATTGTAAAATCAGAACATAATGTTCTACCATACTAACAATATTGGCTCTCTAATACAAGGAGTTTCAAAACAGGTCTCTTCTAGGAGGTTCCTCAAGGGGGACTGAGGTTAACTGGACAGTTCTATCCCCCGCCATCTCCATCCACTACACCATAGAGTGGTCTCCTCTATTGGGGGGGGGGGGAAGGTTCCTCAAGGGGGACTGGGGTTAACTGGACAGTTCTATCCCCCGCCATCTCCATCCACTACACCATGGAAATGTCTCCTCTATTGGGGGGGGGTCCTCAAGGGGGACTGGGTTTTACTGGACAGTTCTATCCCCCGCCGTCTCCATCCACTACACCATGGAAATGTCTCCTCTATTGGGGGGGGGTCCTCAAGGGGGACTGGGTTTTACTGGACAGTTCTATCCCCCGCCGTCTCCCTCCACTACACCATGGAGTGGTCTCCTCTCTTGGGGGGGGGGAGGTTCCTCAAGGGGGACTGGGGTTAACTGGACAGTTCTATCCCCCGCCGTCTCCCTTTTACTGAGTAGCTCTATCCACTACACCATGGAGTGGTCTCCTTCATTTGGAAGATGCTCAAGGGGGCACTGTGTTTTACTGAGTAGCTCTATCCACTACACCATGGAGTGGTCTCCTTCATTTGGAAGATGCTCAAGGGGGCACTGTGTTTTACTGAGTAGCTCTATCTATGGAGTGGTCTCCTTCATTTGGAAGATGCTCAAGGGGGCACTGTGTTTTACTGAGTAGCTCTATCCACTACACCATGGAGTGGTCTCCTTCATTTGGAAGATGCTCAAGGGGGCACTGTGTTTTACTGAGTAGCTCTATCTATGGAGTGGTCTCCTTCATTTGGAAGATAATCAAGGGGGCACTGTGTTTTACTGAGTAGCTCTATCCACTACACCATGGAGTGGTCTCCTTCATTTGGAAGATGCTCAAGGGGGCACTGTGTTTTACTGAGTAGCTCTATCTATGGAGTGGTCTCCTTCATTTGGAAGATGCTCAAGGGGGCACTGTGTTTTACTGAGTAGCTCTATCCACTACACCATGGAGTGGTCTCCTTCATTTGGAAGATACTCAAGGGGGCACTGTGTTTTACTGAGTAGCTCTATCTATGGAGTGGTCTCCTTCATTTGGAAGATGCTCAAGGGGGCACTTTGTTTTACTGAGTAGCTCTATCTATGGAGTGGTCTCCTTCATTTGGAAGATGCTCAAGGGGGCACTGTGTTTTACTGAGTAGCTCTATCTATGGAGTGGTCTCCTTCATTTGGAAGATGCTCAAGGGGGCACTGTGTTTTACTGAGTAGCTCTATCTATGGAGTGGTCTCCTTCATTTGGAAGATGCTCAAGGGGGCACTGTGTTTTACTGAGTAGCTCTATCTATGGAGTGGTCTCCTTCATTTGGAAGATGCTCAAGGGGGCACTGTGTTTTACTGAGTAGCTCTATCCACTACACCATGGAGTGGTCTCCTTCATTTGGAAGATGCTCAAGGGGGCACTGTGTTTTACTGAGTAGCTCTATCTATGGAGTGGTCTCCTTCATTTGGAAGATACTCAAGGGGGCACTGTGTTTTACTGAGTAGCTCTACCCACTACACCATGGAGTGGTCTCCTTCATTTGGAAGATACTCAAGGGGGCACTGTGTTTTACTGAGTAGCTCTATCCACTACACCATGGAGTGGTCTCCTTCATTTGGAAGATGCTCAAGGGGGCACTGTGTTTTACTGAGTAGCTCTATCTATGGAGTGGTCTCCTTCATTTGGAAGATAATCAAGGGGGCACTGTGTTTTACTGAGTAGCTCTATCTATGGAGTGGTCTCCTTCATTTGGAAGATAATCAAGGGGGCACTGTGTTTTACTGAGTAGCTCTATCCACTACACCATGGAGTGGTCTCCTTCATTTGGAAGATGCTCAAGGGGGCACTGTGTTTTACTGAGTAGCTCTATCCACTACACCATGGAGGTGTTCTCCTCTCCTGGGACGTTGCTCAAGTGGGGACTGGGTTATACAGGGCAGTTCTATCCACCTTGGTGTCCATCCATTACACCATGGAGTGGTATTATATATCAAACCATGTCTGTCTCACTCTTTGTTTTGATATCTTTAATACAATCTCATAGTTTCGGTAAAGTTTCCACTGGAATCAGACCGTGTGTGTCAGTATGGTTTCTGTGCATCATGGAACCAAATGACATCTCAACAAATATGTCATATATCTAACATTGAAGAAGCTTGTTACACACAGTAAATCTGTTAATTAGGCCTGAAAAAGCACAACACACTTGTGTATTTTCTCAGGAAGCATGTCAAGTGAAGCGGTTCCGAGTTGGATTTTTGAGTTCACAATGTATCAATTTAAGGGCAATTAAACTACAGATAAAATCAGCCCTTTCCAAACCTTAAACCCATATACCTAATGAAATAAAAATTAAAAAATATATAAAATTCAAGAAAAAATATATTTATTTGATCCTTTTCCTGATGCAAGTTAATAATGGCACCTTAAAAGGCCCAGCCATTGGCCTGCAATACTTTCAAGTTAAACTCCATCAGCCAGCAATGAGGAAAGCACCAGACAGTCCCATTAACTTAAGTTAATGTAATGTGTTCAGTGTTCTTGTATTATCTGCTATTGCTGTGGCACTGCAACCAGATGGGAAAATCTGTCATACATTTCAAGCTGTGTCAGTAGTTACACATCTGCCAACATATTGGAGTGAGTGAGTGAGTGAGTGAGTGAGTGAGTGAGTGAGTGAGTGAGTGAGTGAGTGAGTGAGTGAGTGAGTGAGTGAGTGAGTGAGTGAGTGAGTGAGTGAGTGAGTATGGGTATTAGTGGTGCGTGGTATAAAAACTTTACCCCCGGTGACTAATGCTATACAAAATTCCTGTTAATGTGTATCATGAACTGGTTTTCACACTACAGTCGGATCACTTCGGGAGTTTCCGTTAAAAGTCATATATTGCAATTAGAACAGTTGAGAATGATATAAACTTTTAACCTGGCCAACACTGATTTCGAGGCCGTGCCAAATGAAAGAGGTAGGGCAGCTATTTGGAAATATATTTTGTGAAGGATAGGATAGTTGATAGAAACACTGCAGTCTGTGGAATCTGACATGCACTCATAACAAAGTAGAAGTTGCAATATTTTGCAATACGTATTGCAATATAAAAGATAGCTATGGTATAAATTGCAAAGAGTAGTGAAGAACAAAGTCAGGTTTATTTCACAATAAAAAATTGTTCTATCATGACATCAGTTTATGAGATTGGAACATGTCCTCACAATAAGATGTCATAAATTGGATTATTTTTTAGAGGGAAGTTTTTATTGAGTTGTTCCCCATAGGCCTAGCTGGGAAACGTAGATAAACGCAATGGTCGAATGATAGCCTCTAGAGGTGGAAGAGATTTTGGGACAAAAGGTACAAATAATCAACGTGAAATTTGAAAGAATTTCCTGGAAAATACCAAACTTGACCCCCCTGTTCATATAATGAACTTGTCCAACATTGCTGAGGTCGGATTGTATTCAGGGAGCCACAATTATTTAAGTACAGGAAAATATTTTTAAAGCATTTTGTTACAGTTTAGTAACATCCTTTAAGAGGCTGCAGTGCCGCTGCACATAATGCTTAAATCTGATATAAGAAATAAATGACTCGTGGTCGTTGTTTATCGTACAATAAAACACTGCAAGGAGAATAAACCAAGAAGGGCGCAGTAAACCACTCGTAGCTGAGCCCCCATGGTTTATTCTCCATCCTGTGTTTTGTTGTACGATAAACAACTCCAACTCGTCATTTATTTCGTCATTTATTTAAATAGTGCGGCCAATACTCATCAACTAATGGTTTTATGCTGCATTTAGCAATATTCCAGCAATACCATTGCAGGGGACTCCAGAAATTGCCCTCGAAACGAATCCCGGCCTTTGGTGTAACAAGTGAATGCTTTAACCACAAGGCTACCTCACTGACCCTAGTATGTTAAAACTGTTTGAAAGTTGGCATCATGACTGCTGCTTTGACAGATGGACACATTTTAGAAGTATTTCTATTCGTTTTCAAATTTAAAATATAAAATTATCATTAATATAAGCAAACTGATAAGACTTTGAAGATGTCTCTCTGACACACATGTCAAAACACAGACACATAAGGTCTCTGCAATGTTATCATGCATGTTACATGTCACAGACTCCTGCTGATTCTATTGACTTGTCACTGCCAAACAGGTCAGCTTAACTCACTGAAGTTTATGGTGAATATACCCCTATGACATCATGTAATGTTGTCTACAACTTATCAATCAACCTCATACATTGGGCTTAAAAAGTAGCTGTGATGGCGATACCCGGGTATTTGTCATAACAGAATGAACATATACAGACAGGACCACTGAGGAGGATTTCACAGTTGAATCATTTCATATACCTGCACATATGTGATTGTCACAAATGTCCTACATATTGACTTAGAGGTATATAATTCCATGGCCTTTCCAGCAGAGAACTGTTACAGAACTATAACTATCTTGTAGAAGGGCTACAAATTGTTTGACACAACATAAAATCCCTTGTCTTCTAATCAATATTGCAACAGGGGCAACAAAGGGAGAAAACTCTTACAGGACTGTGTTCCAGAACTAACAGCTTGACGTCAAAACAATTTTCGATTAGGACTGAAGGGGTCGTTGTTGTGTAGGGTGCTACTGAAAGGCAACAGAGGCTCTTTTATCACTATGAGTCTGACATATTTTCATCACTTTTCTTCGTCTTTACCAGTTTTCCATGATATTATATCAATAAAAATCCAAACAAAATCACAATCTTAACTCAATTCAAACTTTCGTTCACTTTGGTCAAAGCATCTATTTGCCTATCACTGATATCATGAGAAAAGAATTACTGTTATAAAAACATTACTTTTCCATAACACTTTTCTATTTTCGAAAACTATTCTAATGTTGGGAAACCCAAACTAGAATTCCATGACTTTTCCATGATTCAATGACCTGATCCAACCTACCTTTATTTATTCAGAGATGCAGCCTGACTATGTACTAAGTGCCCATGCATCACTAGAGCAGCTGGCCTAGTCACGTTCATGTGACGTAACGTGTCCCGGCATATGAACATATGTTATTTAGCATCATGACAGGAACTCAAAATACAATACTTTTATCATGGCACAAAAAATGTGATATTCTGAAAAATCTTTTCCAATAATGATATGTGCTCAACCATATGTGACAGACCGACAAAGTGTGAGTCACCAAACACATTGTGATTACTGCATAATTTCTGTAACCTATAAAACTATAAATCAACCATATACCACAACGAACTCAGTGTGACTGACAAGTCCTGCGACATGCATTTAATGACCTATATAATATAATATTCTCTTTATCATCATCATTCCCTTATTCCAATCCCACTTAACAATCTTTTTCATCCAATCAGATTGCAATACCAAGTCATTGACAATAGACAATATTGAGGCCAAGTCTCAAGTGTCACTGGCAAGTCTAAAGATATTTTATGGATGCTTCACACATTTTCTGTCTCACTCCGAGCACACACTATTTCACCTTCTTATATGCTGTACTGTTTTCTCTCTTTTTTCGTCAACTTGTTTTCATCTGGCGCGGTTTGATACTTGAATTGTTCTTAAAGATGTATTCAGCATGGTTTTTTTTTAACTTGAATTAAGAAATAATGATGTATCTATCTGGCACCCGTGGTTAGTCATGTGATAAACATTTATTACATACCAATTAAACTCCATGATTACCCTACAAGGTGCCAATGTTCGCATTTCTTCCGATTATACAAGCATTCCTTCTGACTTGTATCTGTTTGAGTAAAGATAAAGCTTCAGTCAACTTGAGTGTATGCCTTATCAGATCGTTTTATATGTGTATCTCAATAGTTTTTGCCAGGGCTCCGGTAAAAGAATACCCAAGTGGACATTTTGTACCCAACTCCTGAGACCTACAGTGGGTACCCGGGTAGGTCGGGTAATATTGGGTCAGGTATCCAGGTAGTAAATTTGGACTCGTCCCAGCCCTAGTATCTATGTCATGCATGAAGATAGAATTACTGCCACCAATTTTGGTGTGTCTTTTGTTTAACGCCGCACTCAGCAATATTCCAGCTATATGACGGTGGTCTGTAAAGTCTGGTCAAGTCTGGACCAGACAATCAAGTGATTGATATCATGAGCATTGATCCATGCAATTGAGAACGATGACATGCTTCAACCAAGTTAGTGAGCCTGACCACCAGATCCCGTAAGTCGCCTTTTATGACAAGCATAGTTGCCTGTTACGGCAAGCATGGGTTGCTGAAGACCTATTCTACCCCGGATCTTCACGGGTCTATTGTAACAAAGCACACACTGGAATATATTCTTGAATATTGATTATACTACATGTATTTATCTTATTTTATTGCTCTACAACAATAAACATCACATATAACTGTAACTACAATACCTCATTAGCATGGTTCTCCAGCTACAGTACACATAACACATACTAACCACTGCTGTAGATACTACGTAGCAGAAAAAGCAAGTCCATACACTTTGAAATAGATAAGATGCAGTTTAATATGTGTTACTACTGTTAGTCCTTCTTTCTGTCGTCTATGATAGTTACCAGTGTGAAAACTGTCCTTGATGAGTTGGTTCGATATTGTTGTGTTTGCTTGTTGCATTAGTGTTTGAGGATATCTGGGTTTGATCACAATGATCAAACTGATCCACGCTTCCAGTGTGTGACATCCAGAACGTGGTAGGGATATCCTTGTGATTTGGTGTTTGGTCTGTGTTAAGAGTTATAAATGTTTCAGACAAACGTACTGCAACATGTTTGCTTACATTTGAATCCCCCCTGGCTACACCAGAGCTAACAACCCTAACAAGGTCCCATGTTAAACACACTGTATAGACAGAGATCTGTCTTATTTCTTGCTGTACATGCATTGACTCATCCATCTTTGCTTTACAAATAGACAACACAAGGTCAGGGTTCGATCTGTGGCCATGTCATAATTAATGACTGGTCGGCTTGGAGTCAGTATGCTGTGTTTGAGTTGGGTATCCCTGTCAAACTGCGGCATGGTATCTCAGTATGCTGTGTCTGAGTTGGGTATCCCTGTCAAACTGCGGCATGGTATCTCAGTATGCTGTGTCTGAGTTGGGTATCCCTGTCAAACTGCGGCATGGTATCTCAGTATGCTGTGTTTGAGTTGGGTATCCCTGTCAAACTGCGGCATGGTATCTCAGTATGCTGTGTCTGAGTTGGGTATCCCTGTCAAACTGCGGCATGGTATCTCAGTATGCTGTGTTTGAGTTGGGTATCCCTGTCAAACTGCGGCATGGTATCTCAGTATGCTGTGTCTGAGTTGGGTATCCCTGTCAAACTGCGGCATGGTATCTCAGTATGCTGTGTTTGAGTTGGGTATCCCTGTCAAACTGCGGCATGGTATCTCAGTATGCTGTGTCTGAGTTGGGTATCCCTGTCAAACTGCGGCATGGTATCTCAGTATGCTGTGTCTGAGTTGGGTATCCCTGTCAAACTGCGGCATGGTATCTCAGTATGCTGTGTCTGAGTTGGGTATCCCTGTCAAACTGCGGCATGGTATCTCAGTATGCTGTGTTTGAGTTGGGTATCCCTGTCAAACTGCGGCATGGTATCTCAGTATGCTGTGTCTGAGTTGGGTATCCCTGTCAACCTGAGGCATGGTATCTCAGTATGCTGTGTTTGAGTTGGGTATCCCTGTCAAACTGCAGCATGGTATCTCAGTATGCTGTGTTTGAGTTGGGTATCCCTGTCAAACTGCGGCATGGTATCTCAGTATGCTGTGTCTGAGTTGGGTATCCCTGTCAAACTGCGGCATGGTATCTCAGTATGCTGTGTCTGAGTTGGGTATCCCTGTCAAACTGCGGCATGGTATCTCAGTATGCTGTGTCTGAGTTGGGTATCCCTGTCAAACTGCGGCATGGTATCTCAGTATGCTGTGTTTGAGTTGGGTATCCCTGTCAAACTGCGGCATGGTATCTCAGTATGCTGTGTCTGAGTTGGGTATCCCTGTCAAACTGCGGCATGGTATCTCAGTATGCTGTGTTTGAGTTGGGTATCCCTGTCAAACTGCGGCATGGTATCTCAGTATGCTGTGTCTGAGTTGGGTATCCCTGTCAAACTGCGGCATGGTATCTCAGTATGCTATGTCTGAGTTGGGTATCCCTGTCAAACTGCGGCATGGTATCTCAGTATGCTGTGTCTGAGTTGGGTATCCCTGTCAAACTGCGGCATGGTATCTCAGTATGCTGTGTTTGAGTTGGGTATCCCTGTCGAACTGCGGCATGGTATCTCAGTGGGCTAGCACTATGACACCTGTCATTAATTCAGACAAGTTCAAGCAGACACACATGTCACTATATAAATGATAATCTAAAATGCTACTTTAAATCCTATTTCTACTCTCCTTTTATCAATTATATGTGTAAATTCATATTAGATCTATACTTATTTAAATTGCCATGTTATAATTACTTCTTATATTATTTTCTATTGTTGTCGTGTGTAGTCAATAAAATATGTAAACTATACCACCCTGAATAGGAACACAGATCCCTCTGATTGTCAAGCCACTGACACAGCTGCTCTGCCACTGGGGCTGAGTGTTTTTTTGTTTTTTTGTTAACGCAAACTCAGTGATATTCCAGCTATATGACGGTAGTCTGTGGGAGGTATAGCAATTGGAAACTGTTTAAACGATGTGTTTAGACCAATTTCATTAAATTCAGATCTTTGGTGACCGGTATGTCAGGTGAACTTTCTAAGCAGCCAATTGAATGAGCATGACATTTATAGCAGAATAGCTGTTTGGAATGTTTGTCAGATCTTCAAAGTACATATCTGATATTTATTAATGCCATTTGTATTCAGGTGACTATACATCAATCATTAAAGTCTCATCTAAGGCAGGATCCAGTTGTTATATTTTATATATATTTCTTAAGGACAAGGACCCTTAACTTCCGTGATAAATTTCAAACACTGAAATGGATACCGTATTCGACGTAATAAGCGCCCCGCTCTAATAAGCGCCCACGGCGATATTTGCCAATATATTGGCTAGTGAACAATCCCAATTAGCACCCTTCCGACTGATCAATGTACACAATTCGTGTACATTTATTCGTGTATAATACACACTCGTCTGTTATATGCACCCTTAATTACGGGCAATTAAATTCTGTAAAATATATCTGTCGTGTATAATACGCACAGACTTTTCTTTTGTATCATTTCTGGCTGTCGGCAGAAACCATAAAATTTACGATCTTTCGACTCTTTCACCAAAATTATATTCTAATAAGAGCCCCTTATTTCTAATTTTGAGAGCGCCCCGGGCGCTTATTACGTCGAAAACGGTATATTAAATGTTATCAGTGTCAAGAAGTGGGTTAAAGTAACATTAAAGTAGCAGCCAAAAAAAATACATGTTCTTTGTACATCTTACAAGACTCGGTCTCAGAGGTCGGTCAGAGTGGCTATTTGTGTACTGATTATGACTGTTAAATATCCAACTGAGCATGCAGTACCAGAGGAACACTTTGAGATAATTGTGTGGGCTAGGGTTAGGATGGAGTCACATGGGAGACTGGCAAGGGGTACTGGTGATCTAGTCTGCCCTGAATCACCATGAGAGACAGGCATGGGGTACTGGTGACCTAGTCTGCCCTGAATCACCATGAGAGACAGGCATGGGGTACTGGTGATCTAGTCTGCCCTGAATCACCATGAGAGACAGGCATGGGGTAAGGGTGACCTAGTCTGCCCTGAATCACCATGAGAGACAGGCATGGGGTACTGGTGATCTAGTCTGCCCTGAATCACCATGAGAGACTGGCATGGGGTACTGGTGATCTAGTCTGCCCTGAATCACCATGAAAGACTGGCATGGGGTACTGGTGAAATAGTCTGCCCTGAATCGCCATGAAAGACTGGCATGGGGTACTGGTGACCTAGTCTGCCCTGAATCACCATGAGAGACAGGCATGGGGTACTAGTGACCTAGTCTGCCCTGAATCACCATGAGAAACTGGCATGGGGTACAGGTGATCTAGTCTGCCCTGAATCACCATGAGTGACAGGCATGGGGTACTGGTGACCTAGTCTGCCCTGAATCACCATGAGAGACAGGCATGGGGTACTGGTGACCTAGTCTGCCCTGAATCACCATGAGAGACAGGCATGGGGTACTGGTGATCTAGTCTGCCCTGAATCACCATGAGAGACAGGCATGGGGTACTGGTGATCTAGTCTGCCCTGAATCACCATGAGAGACAGGCATGGGGTACTGGTGATCTAGTCTGCCCTGAATCACCATGAGAGACAGGCATGGGGTACTGGTGATCTAGTCTGCCCTGAATCACCATGAGAGACAGGCATGGGGTACTGGTGATCTAGTCTGCCCTGAATCACCATGAGAGACAGGCATGGGGTACTGGTGATCTAGTCTGCCCTGAATCACCATGAGAGACAGGCATGGGGTACTGGTGATCTCGTCTGCCCTGAATCACCATGAGAGACAGGCATGGGGTACAGGTGACCTAGTCTGCCCTTAATAGCCATGAGAGACAGGCATGGGGTACAGGTGACCTAGTCTGCCCTGAATCGCCATGAAAGACTGGCATGGGGTACTGGTGATCTAGTCTGCCCTGAATCACCATGAAAGACAGGCATGGGTACAGGTGACATATTCTGCATAGGATTCCCAACAGGCATTTACAACATAATAAATCAAATTATCATTCTGAATACTGCAGTTCACCAAAAAGGAAGATTAAGACACTTGTTTTGATATTTTTAGCATTATAGCAAAGCACATAATTTTTTGCAAATTTAAAATGCTAAGTAAAAGAAGAATTAACAATTCACAAAATAAGAATAAGATACTAGTCCCGCTATGAGAAACTCCCAGTCACTCAAAAATGTACACATAATCAGTGACCATAAAGTTGATTGGTTGCAAGCTTTAAGCATAATCAATAAGGATATTGGTACGCACTGCAACCTCCTCACCATGTCTAATCACTCTGTGACGACCTCCCCGTCTGTTCATGCGCCAGACTCACTGTCTGATCTATATCAGGGGAATTATGAATAACAACTTCCACCACTCTTAAATCAGGGATTGATGTAGGACTGCAAACTAAGTGGCCTTGCCAGACAAATTGGTAAACCCATTATTGTGTTCAAGATTGGGATTCTTTTAAAGTTCTTATTTTCAGAGGCACTTAACATGGTATTGTAACATCACATTGAATGCAATAATGTAAAATGAAGCTTTCAAAGCTTTTTCTCTCTATTGGTCCCGTTATCAGTAAAATACAAGTCACTTTGACTAAGCCATCACATTTGTCATAACCATTTTAACATGAACTGAGAAATTTGTAATTCCCATGTGGGAATTCTACTCACATTTGCTGCCAACTTATGGCTGAATATCAGCCTCGGAGCAGGTCTAGATAAATCCAGGGATAGAAGTTTATTTTTTTATCAGGCATGCCACACAGCAATTCTGTGGATGTCTAGGTGTGTCCTATGAGATTTAAGTGTGCTATGCAGAACCATAATTTAAAAACAAAGTACCGTATTCGACGTAATAAGCATCCTGCTATAAAAATAATAATAATGATAATAAGCGTCCTGCTCCATATTAGCTAATATATTGGCTAGTGAACAATCCCAATTATCACCCCTTCCTGTTGATCAATGTTCACAAGACTTATTTATACGTGTAAAATATGAACTTGTGTGTTATATGCACCCTTTATTTATGGGCAATTAAATTCTGGAAAATATATCTGTCATGTATAATACACACCAACTTTTCTTTAGTATCATTTCAGGCTGTCAGCATAAACCACGAAACTCTTTTTTGTTTCTCACCAAAATTATATTCTAATAAGAGCCTCCTATTTTTAATTTTGAGAGCACCCTGGTCGCTTATTACGTCAAATACGGTAGGTTATTTGAAATTCTGTTCCTTAATCCTGTTCATATGTTCCAGTATACTTGGGCACATAGATTTATCACTGGCTTCATATAATACAAGTCATCGCAACAATATTTTTATTTATCAAAATGTGATTTCTAAGTGTGCCCAGGCACTCGGAACATATTTTTACTGTGACATTAGGAATTTAATCATGCTGTTGGCACTTTAATACATGGAAATGGAACCCTGAAATCCCTGTAAATGCCACATGTACAGTTCTAATGTCTCACAATACATGTCACAACATTTGAAAAGCTCAATGGCATCAGAAGTAATTACATGTTTGTCCTCCACCTCCTAGGAATAATGTGATTGCAGAATTTGATTGACACGCTAGAATTTGGACTGCAGGAGTTGCTGGCTACAGTGGGTCAAGGTCGTCCATTTATTGATCAGGACCATGGAGGTTGATATCGCTGATAATGCCCCTGGGTCAGGAATTTCGGTTGTCAGGCATTAGGTTGTGTTTAGTTCAAGGAATCTTAGATGTTGGTGGTTCATTGCCTGGGATGAGGAGTATGTCTTAAATCCTTTCCTTCTATAATTCTACTCATGTTTGCTTATACACATGGGACCTTAACCTGACATTTCCTGTCATTTTCAGAGAGTGATATATAGAGGATATTATATGAATGTTCATGTCATACTATGTTTACAACACAAGTGTCTAAATTCCAGTATTTCCAGAGGATAGCAAGGGAAATTCACGAATTTCGGCACGAGTGTAGTAAACAGTATGACATGAACATGAATATTATGTTCTATCTATTACAGAAGAAGATGTCTACATACAGAGACAAATTTTTACTGTATACCCAAGTATAATGCAAACCCCTCTAGCAGATTCAGTATTCTGGAGAAAAAAAATCGAATATTATGAGCAGAAAATAATTACACTGTACCCTTTCAGCAAATTCCGGTAAAGGAACGGGTGATGAGAAACTTGGTCAGTACAAATTTGAAATTTGAGATAAAAATCATGAGACATGTTGATTTACCATTTAAATTGTATTTTTTTTTCTGCTAGGCATCGTTTTACATCCAGGGATTAAGATTACCTTGTGTATTTTCTCGTTAACTAAGACAGAAATCAGCTGTACACACGTTTTCTTGGAATCCATCGGTGATTCGGTCAAGACACACCTAATGATATAACTTTACAGGATTTTAATGCGAGGATCGTCAAAAAATTGGATCCAAAACGATTTTTTGATCATATATTCCAATATCTTGTTAATTTAGTTGCAGTTTTTACTAAATATATTTAAAATAATAATAACACTGAGCATAGCAGCTGATCGCTATTGCCTGTTATTATATTTCACATGGAACCAGTTTGACCAGTCACCGTCAAGGCTCCAGGGCACATGATCGCGAGAACTACGTGTTGACATAGAATCATCAAACTATAACAAATATGGCATTTATGATATATGTATCCATTCTCTGTCAACTAACGTTCATTTCAAGGCATCAATAGCGGTAATCTGACCGTGGTTGCTGTTAATAACAGTGATTTGTGCGATCTTCCGATCGCTTCACACACGATTTTTGCCGAAATTAATTAAAACAATATTAAAAGGAATTATTAATAAAATTAATGAAATAAGTTACAAACGTAAGTCCAGATATACAAAGAACACTTTTTATAGCATATTTTGTGTACTTCAGTATGGATTTGTTGACATGGTATTTCCGGTGTTACATGCTCACGGTAATGTCTTTCCGCTGGGGGAGAAAAACATCAAAACTCATTATTGCGTGTATAATGCGCACCCCCTTCTACACAGCTGTGTTTTTATTTAAAAAGTGTGCACTATACACAAGAAAATATGGTAGTGTTAAATGATTTAACTATCTCCAGAGCATTGTTGACTTAATGCAACAGAATTGTTGACGTAATACAATAGTATTGTTAACATAATACAGACAACATTGTTGACAAACTATTGACAGCATAATTGACTTAAGCAACAACATTGTTGACGTACTATCGACAGTATTATTGACTTAAAGCAACAACATTGTTGACGTACTATCGACAGTATTATTGACTTAAAGCAACAATATTGTTGACGTACTATCGACAGTATTATTGACTTAAAGCAACAATATTGTTGACGTACTATCGACAGTATTATTGACTTAAAGCAACAATATTGTTGACATACTATCGACAGTATTATTGACTTTAAGAAACAGCATTGTTGACGTACTATCAGCAGTATTATTGACTTTAAGAAACAGCATTGTTGACATACTATCAACAGTATTATTGACTTAAAGCAACAGTATTGTTGATGAAATGCAGACAGCAATATTGGCCTTGCATAGACACCATTGTTGACGTTGTACAGACACCTTTGTTGATGCAACGCAACAACACTTTTGACATATATAACGGTACAGTTGGTGTTAGACAAACACAATTTCTGTCGTAAATTAGTGACATCACACTAAAAATTATGTCAAAAGCCATCATTGTTATTGTCCTGTTGACAATGCTAGCTTCACAGTAAAGGTTTTTGCAACAGCTTACATTAGGAACTGCAGATAATAAAGAGAGATTGTTACATTCGTGTGTGCCCTGAATTTTAAGAAACAAAGTTGTCAAAATATATTTCTGTGTGGTGAAGTGATAGTAAAATATCCTCGCAAGGATATAGTCGCATGCAGAAGCTACTTTACTCCTCCACAGTAAATGGGTAAAAGAACACAATCTACAAATAGCCTTTTTTATATTAACATTTATTATTTACACCTCATTTAAAAAAGGAAATGTATCCTAGCTTTTTTTAATCGTAGAACCAATTAATGATGCCATCATTGAAGCAGCTTGTCCATTGCTGTAATACATTATTGCACAGGTATGTCCATCCACCGCTCCCCCTGCTGTCACGCTGTTGTCTTCAAGGGAGACAAATACTACGAACGGATTTGGGTACTGCTCTCTGATTAAATATGATGAAACCAATCTGGAAATAATCAGAATTGTTTAGAAAAGATACCAATTAGTCTCATTTGTGATTTTGTTGTCTTTCAAATAATCACAGCAGCATCCATTTCCTTAAAATCCTTGTATGCTTACCATTTCTAGATTAGTCGGCACCATACCCATGCTTGTGGGTTTTAACAAAGTGGTAATCGTCTATGACCTGCATGGGTTTTCCACCACATCAAGCCGATACAATGTGATATCACTGAACTACTGTTCAAAGCAGCAGTAAAACTCACTATTTCAGTATTTGCAGATCTATTTTACCTTTGTCTGATTTTGAATGGGATTGTCAGATCGAAAGACATTTTCCCACTTGACTAATCAGTATACAGTGTAGTTAGTTTTCAGAAAAGAAATGGTATAGAGTCAGGTCTTCGAATATCGTACACTTTTGGTCGCCAGTCTCAACCACCAAGCTTTGTAGGCAGATACTGTGTCATGGGGCATACCATACGAAAGGTTATCCAATCATCTTGCCACCCCATTAAACCGGTTGTACATTCCAATTTCCGTTTTGACCACACGTTCAGTCAAAGGGGGCTAATAACGATCTCTTAAATTCGTACAGTGTGACTGTAATATCGTACGCAATTTCTTCTAATATCGTACATGTATTTTAATTCCGTACAGCACCTGAACGGTACTGCCGTAGCTGTTATTTCTTATGAAAATTTGTATTTATTGGTTGAATCAAAATTCGAAATGTATAGGTTAAAAAACTATATTAATATGTAGATCTATATCCCATTATTATTGATCATTAGTAAAATTTATTAATGAATTACGAATGTTGTCATTTTTAAAGCTAATTTTACAAATAAGTAACAAATCATAGTTTGAAGATTCGTGACGGTTTATTCATCGTTTGTGATAAATAATGCACAAGTCTATTTGTAATTATTCTTCTAAACATGAACAGAGCACAAACATTGTTCAGTTACAACGCCTGTTAAAAATGGTGGAACCAGTCAGGAAAACAATTTAGTATTATACTGAATAGTGTATCAATACAAAGAACCAAACCTATAAAACTTGGTATTATGATCTGATAAACATATGAGTGAGGCCACCTGTCGGAAACTACATTTGCCCCACTCATCGATACAATGTCTGCTTAATCAATAAATTATGGACTGATGTTCTTAATAAAATACGTTTGAATAGGGGTTTCTCGCTGTGTTAATTGGTGTTTCAAACTTGACTGCATGCGAATAAGTTGGCTCAGTGTGACGAATGGGGCGGTTCGCTCAAAACTTGTATTGTAATTTCGAAAGTTACTTATTTGAGTAAAAATGCGTCCTAAACTTCGGGTTAGGAGAAGGAAATTATTACCGTCTTGTGTTTCTGTATACCATGTTAGGACTAAGAAATATACAGATCTCGTCTATCTCTTTATAAGATAACTTTAGCGCTAGAAGCTGACTTCCCACCCTTTTGCAATTGCCGAGCTCGCCTCGCTTCCATACGCGCTTGTTTTTCTCTTTCTTGCTTTTCTTTCTCGTCTCTTTTATCTGCCTTCATCTTAATGATTTCATCGCTTGTTAGTACGCGGTGGGAGGTCAGCTTCCGGGGATTTGATTTTGAACTTTGTTCTTTAACTACAGGAGCAGGAAGGGAAAACTCAGACTTAATAGCATCCATTGCAACAGCTTCAGAGACCGTGGCTAGTTCCACAACTAAGTTGCCAGATTCGTCCAAAGAATAGGGGGTATCACCTGTCAACACAGATAAAATGAAGTCAGTGGGAGACAGGAGAGATGCACCCTCTGGTAACACTGCTTCAGATGTAGAAGGAACCACTGATGTCCCAGCCATTGGTGTAGCAGACACTCCGGCATCATGTGTGATAGCTGAACTATCTGTATTCACCAGGGTGTCAGCTTCAGCAACAACAGGAATATCAACAACCCCCACTTCTCTGGATGAATCAAATCTAACGTCAAAGGGTTTGCTGGGGGCAAATGCCTGATCTGGAATTGCTTTTCTATTTACGGGGAATATTCCACATTTGCGAAACCCACTACACACATTTGAGGGTGTGAACGCCTTACCGTAGGCTTCCTTGAACAAACGGGGCCATTCCCATTTAGTTACTAAGTTGTTCGGGCTTTGCACCATAAACTCACTACACACCCTGTTCCACTCCCTGCTTAGTGGACCAAAGACTGACTTGTCCAGAGGACACAGCCACTGGGTTGTGTGAGGAGGAAAGGCTAAGATGGTTAAATCATTTGCCTTTGCCTTCTCAAGAAACCCAAGCGTTTCGTGTGAACTGTGGCTGTCCAGCACGATAAGTTGAGGCCTCTCTGGTCCACAGTGTTTGAGGAAGTGGGCCTCAAACCACCCTTCACCCAGAGTGTCCTCCATCCATGCACGACTCTGGTATGTATAGGCCGTGCCGGGCACTCCAGCCGGAGTATTATATGCCTGCAGGCATTTTGGCGTCTTCCCCTTCACTATGGCCATAGGGGGAATGTTGTCACCGGCTGCATTTATGCATGCCAGCACAGTGACATTATCTCGGGTGTTTCCCACGCGCCCTGGGACATTTTTAACTCCCGCTTCCGCTAGCACTTTGGTTGGTTTATGGGTTAGTGGAACACTCGTTTCGTCAATGTTCCATATGTGATGGGGCTTATCTTGGAGCCCCAGATCCGTGACAATTTTTTGAAGTTCATCAAAATATTTGTTTGTCACAGAGGGATTGAGCATTCTTGCTCTGACTGTGGACAAAGGAACAGGAGATCTTAAATGAATGTTGGGGTGACGCTTTAAAAATCTAGCAATCCAGCCCTTGCCAGGCACACCATTCTTGAATGGGGTCTTTAGTTTCAGCCTCTTGCTTATACGGGCAACCTTTAAGATGAGCTGACGTCTGGTTATTCCAAAACCTGTCAGTGCAGCCGCCTTAATTCGGGTAGCAATTTCATCTTCAATTGCTGCCGTCAGCACTGATGGGCGCCCAAGACAACCTCCCTCCGACTTCCCACGGACATGATCACTAATGGTCATGGCCGATACTTTGTAACGTTTGGACGCTGCCCTAAATGACAGACCCTGCCCCGTAACAGCCGCAACGGCACACTCCAGGGCCTGCTTAGAGTACTGGCGTCTTTTTCCCATCTAAAAAATTAAACACAAAACTAACTTTATAAATTTTAATACTGCCCAATGTGAATCAAAACAGAACGAACAAGCTGGAGCATGTTGTCTTGATGAAGTCCATTTTTTTCAAAATATTCCAGAACACGTCTTGCTAAAAATGTAGCAGACACGGGGTCGTTTATTTTTTCCCGATTTGCTAAAACACGACAAACAACGTTTGCCACTGCAGACCCGCATTTGGGATGATCTAAGGATTTCTGTAGAAAACCTATAATCATTTCTGCTTCATTTTCAAAATAAATATCATCCAGCGTTAAGGTGTGTAAAGTTGAACGTGCGACTGCAATCGCTATTTCACGTCCGCTTCCAAATATTTCACGGCGCTGAACTGATTTTGAAAGTGCCATTTTCTGTAAAGTTGACAGAAAACGTATAAACAGATGAATAATTGTAATTAAGACAGATATATCTTTGTATTGGGTGAAAACGTATTCCTCATTTTTTATTAGCTACAGTATGACTAATACAGTTGTACCTCCCTGATACCGATTGTTTTACCGATTTTGCTCATCAGTTATCAATACTTACAGTCAACACTTATTAGATAGAGTTTTGGTGTTGTTTAGAAATTATCTTGATGTTCGTTAGTCGTTAGCCCATCTACATTATTTTATGTGTTTGTCAGCTCCAACCTCAACCCGCAAGGAACCGGGCGGGCGGAAAAAAATAAATAAAAAATGTTTTTCACTAATTTTTAACACATTCTACCTTGGTACCAGTCTTCAAATTAATTTTGGACGTATTTCGAGTTGCTTTGCTTCGGAAACAACTTTTTAATACACGTAGTTGAAGAAAGATGAAGTTGACCTGGGCATTTTATGAATGTGCAATGCTTGTCGTACTTTTGTTATTACGTCGGGGCAAAATTAATACAGACAGCCTTACAATGTTTGTTGTATCTTATTGTAATATATCTTAAAACATGTACAGTTACTAGGTGTATAGTCTTTGTGTTGTCGTTTTACTTTAAGGCTGCGTAGTAATGTAGCACTGGACGCGTGATCAGAGATAAAAAAAAAAATGTTTTCGGATAGATCTAAATGAAAACAGGGATAAGGTGTGCTGATGTCTGTTACTTAATGTTTCATATAAATAAACTTATCACAGTGAACTACTTCAAAATGGACTTCAACAATGACCATACACTAAGGTCACAATATATATTCTTTTTGTCATTTTAATTTGGTTGTCAATGCTTATTCAAGCGTTTCATTATAGGGTACATCAAATGGAAAATTGAAAATTTCACTGTACGAAATTAGAAGCATAGCAAAATATTATAATAATTTGGGCATCAAATATCGTACGTCCCACATTTCGTTAATTTAAAAAAAACTTGTATGAAACCTATTAATAATTTTCAATATTAAATGTTTATGGCAGCTGATATGCATTATTTCGTGTTTCCATACCGTTCTTGCTTTTTAAATTTCCCGCAATGAGCTGTCACGTGTAGAGGTTCTCGAATCGTGACCTTGACGTCAACCCAGCAAGAAATGGAGAGAACCGCTTCTGCGCAAGTGCACTTCGCGATAACCAATCATATCTCGTAGGAGAAAACACATGACAAATACACGTAATAGCTGAAAATAGAGTTGGGGATTACCACATTTCAACCAACGAAAGTAGTTTGACGCCGCATGAAAGCACTGAAAGCAATCAAGGAAACATCAAAGTGTACGGAACTTAGGAGCCTGTACGATATTGGGAGACCTGACTCTACCTTTCGGTTAAGTTCTAGGAATAAGGCATTGCATATTTATTTCCTGGTTTCATGGAAACTTCAAAACAACAATTACAACATGGAGGCTCTGTAGCTCACTTGGATCTTTATTGTAAAATGACTGCGATTGTGTGCTGGAATCAGATTTGTTGAAAAACATTGTCAATGGAATTTGAAAACTGTAAATCGCCTGGACTATTAACTGCTCATGAATACTTTTCCTGATATCTTTTTTCTTTCTCAATCCAAAATTTGCAAATCGGCAATTCAGGCTGGCAAAATGGATACAACTTTAATTAAATAATAAGTCTGATCAATATTTATCAGAACAACTTTGATTGTTTTTTCCACATTTTGTTAACCAGGGTTCCGATCTTCAAAGCGTTTGTAGCATTATGATCTGTCGTAGCTATGTAGTTATCACAGGCTTATTAATATGGTTGTGTAATGAACACTTTGTGGTTCAGCCTCTGGTTGGTGAATGCATTCCAGGGTTCAAAAACATCACTTCTTGGATGCCATCAGGGAGTCATTATCAAAATTGGTCCTGTTTTTCGTGACCAAATTTAAAAGTAAACCAACTACACACATGACTTAAAACCCTTGTAAATCCAGTGCACAGATTAATCAAACAGGGGAATCAATGAAAAATTTGAAAAATCTACATTTTTTTATATTTAAATGTACCAAAAGCCGTCAGTGGTGTAACAATTTTGATACTGTTATTTAATAAGATGTCCATAATGAAACTGTTTCCATGATGACTGGGGCGGTCGGGTAGCCTAGTGGTTAAAGCGTTCGATATCAGTGTTGCCCCATTGACCAGAACCCGTTACTCAAATAACAAGAAATTTATGTCACTGACATTTTCACTTCTTATTACACACAATCCCCTTGATTACAAATCACATATTGTATTTTAGTGCTATTTTCATGCAATGAAAATCGGATTTCTTTACATAAATGCAAACCAAAGTCTCAAAACATTTTTAAAAGGTTCTTTTTATGTTGGTCACACCAATCAGTACCCCACATCCCTCCACATTTGACATAGACATAGCTGCAGGTAGTTCCACAAATAAAGTACCATATTCGATAAGCGCCCACAGCGATATTTGCTAATATATTGGCTAGTGAACAATCCCAATTAGCACCCTTTCTGATTGATCAATTTACACAAGACTAATTTATTCGTGTATAATACGCACTTGTGTGTTATATGAACTTTTAATTATGGGCAATTAAATTCTGGAAAATATATCTATCATGTATAATACGCACAGATTCTTCTTTTATATCAATTCAGGCTGTCAGCATAAACCACAAAATTTCTGTTTGTAAAAGCTGTACCATGACAATAAATACATAGATTTGATTAATTGGAAGGACCACATTAAGAAATATCACTTTAGTGTCAGTGGGAAGATTGTGTCAATGGTGTAACAAAATCATTCAACGTAAGTTACAAAATTGCTGAATGTTTAATTTTTTTCTGTTTCCTTTCAGGACATGATCACATTTGAAATGAATCAAATGTGTATTAAACTAAAATTGAACTATTTTATCAGTAACATAATATTTTGAACTATTCATCGTGTTATGGTCAATGGTGGAACATTTGTCATAAGTGTAACATTATACCACTGACCGATACACCACTGACGTATTTTGAATATTGACGCATTTTTAACAACTACTCCCTCTTTAGAGATGCGTGTGCTTAGGAAAACAAATTAACAATATCTATGCATCTAACAAACACAATCTGTTGAATCAATAAACATGTGATAGATAACAATAGTACACTAATGTCAAGACAAAAAATATGGTCAAGCTTTCCCATTCTTTTCAGCTGATCTGCTGCCTGCTTTTCATGTCGTCTTCTACTTTGCCTCATACACAGGAGGTGCCAGAAGGGACAATTCAGTATCTTCTCAATCTTCAAAGGGTGATTACTTTCATGTCAACTATTTATGATTTGTTACACCACTGACAGTGTTTTTTTTAGAGCATATAATTTTGTATATGTATGCCTTAAACAGCCTGTAACACTAGGTTATTCAGGAGGCATATTGAAAGGATAAAAAATGAGCCATAAGAATTATAAAATTGGTCAAAACATTTCATTTAACAGGAAGAAAATGCAAGCTCAAAGTGATGTCACAGTCCACTGTCAAGACAATTTACTGTATTTGGAATTATTTGAACAATAGTTAATATGATTAAATTACGTAAATGGTGATTAAAGCTTGTTTACTTATATAAAGGAATGTATTTAGTAATCAAATATTTTTTATTTCCCCCCAACATTTTAATTTTCTGAGAATTACTCAGCTGACAAAAAAAAGGACCAATCTTGATGATGACCCATATACAATAGAAGTAATCTGTTTTAATGTACATGACCTCCTCCACACAATACTATGTCTGCCATCGAAATCAGTTCCTGACAACCATAGTCCAATACATCTTCCTTTTCAATAGGTTGAGATACCCTGCTGCCATGCATTGTATATATACAGAACCGAAGTTAATTGTCATTCACTTACTTGCAATTACAGCCAGAGGCTAATACCCACATTAGCTTGCTATATATTAATCCATACCTATATTGTATTGTACATCCAGTTTTATATGCATGCAGTCCATATACGGCTGACCCATTACACAGATTTCAACTAAATATAGTTCTTGTATGTCATTGGTTGAAGTGAAAACTCATACAAAGAAACTGTTACATGTGAAAAAATCATCATCATCATCATCATCATCATCATCATCATCATCATCATCAGCAGCAGCAGCAGCAACCCATGCTTGCCGTAAAAGGCAACTATGCTTGTCGTAAGAGGTGACTAACAGGATCAGGTGGTCAGTCTCGCTGACTTTGTTGATGCTTGTCATCGATCCCAATTGCCTGGATCGATGCTCATTATATCATTCACTGGATTGTCTGGTCCAGACTCGATTATTTACAGACTGCCGTCACATAGCTGGAATATTGCCGAGTCCGGCATTAAACAACAAACCAACCAACCAAAAATCATCATCATCACCTGGACAAGTCAATTTTCGAGCAGCCAGAGATGTGGCACATGGTCCGGTACAGTTTACAGCACATACAAGGTTTGAACTTTATGCAGCAGGGTCTAAAATATTCTGAACAAGTTTACTACACCTATATTGTAATCATTTGGAATCTTGTTGTAAACTTGTACAAAATGTAATGTGACAATACGATATCTGTAAAGAGGAGAGGCATTAACATAAACCAGTTTGCCCCACTAGAATTTCATGTAAATGTATAATGTGTGGACTGTTTGAACATTACTCATTCCGTGCTCACAATCACATGTAACTGTATAATGTGTGGACTGTTTGAACATTTACTCATTCCGTGCTCACAATCACATGTAACTGTATAATGTGTGGACTGTT
Source organism: Haliotis rufescens (assembly GCF_023055435.1). Lineage (NCBI taxonomy): Eukaryota > Metazoa > Mollusca > Gastropoda > Lepetellida > Haliotidae > Haliotis > Haliotis rufescens. Next base: position 30,642,243 of record NW_025963857.1, read on the forward strand.
TGAACATTTACTCATTCCGTGCTCACAATCACAAGTACGTTTCCTGATGTCAAAACCTCTTTGTTCCCTATCCAAAGGGAACACAAAGTGGGCTAGATTCTCTATAGTTACCAACATGGGAGGAAAATTGTCAACTCGTCAGGAACATAACATAAACCAAAGGATGCAACTCGAAAGACAGATTTTAAATAAAATACCTGACACTTTTATTTTATGGATAACAACTTCTGTATTCCTTGTAGCAACTCAGGGCTACATCTTGCCCCTTCATCATGTGAATACTGAGTTAGAGTATTAGAATATATATATAGTGGTACTGTGGCATTCATCATATCGTGACATTTGTGATTTCCAGTAGTTCACAATATTATATATATATATATATATATATGGGATATATTAACCCATTGATGCTTACTTCTGGCATCTCTTTAATATTGCCTTACACCCATCTATCAATTGACAACGATATATCCCACAGTTTCCCAAGTAAACTTTCTCTATCAAGTGAACAAGGCCATCCGCATATTCATGGTGACTAATATGTTAACGGAAGTTACGTAGTCCGCACAATTTTCCCGCTCTGTGGCCAGAATATATTAGGAGATCATAAGGGCCATAATGCCACACTTAGAAATAAGTTCTCCACTAGTAGCCAAATGATAAATACATACTTTTGGCATACTAGGAGTATATATATATTTATTGTTAACTTTAACATTCTTAAAAAAAATTCAGACAAATTATTTTCATCTAATTTTAAAAAAATAAATCTTAAAATATCTTTTCTGATATTTTATAGTTGAATTTTAAAAATATTTTGTTCTTACTTTTTGGTAAATATGTATTGAATACTTATTACTTATTACACATTCAGAATTTTACTTGTGCTGTCTTTGCACTTTTCTGTACAAATTACTGAAGTCTTGCATCATCATACTTAGTGACAGGTAGAATTATGGCCTGTTTTTGTCCAATTCAGACCTCCATACAAAATATTTCCCTGCGATATACTGGAGTTCTCTCCCTTGTCAAACCGAACACGAAGCCCGGGCTAATATAAATAATGAACTTTTATCAGAAAAATATGCATAGTTAGATCAAATAAATGACATCTGATATAGAGAACATAAAAAATAAATTAAGCTTAGTGAGTGCATTTTGTTCAGTTTAGCGTACATAACAAGTACCGCGATATCCCGAGGTTCCAGGCTTTATCCTGATATGTTCTTCCAACTTTTTAATGCCTATCAAAGAGTTATTATCGAATACAACAAATATTAATCTTACATGACAGAAACTTGCCACAAGAATCTTGAATCTGGTTCAGGTGAGAGTGTCAGGCATTACTCTATGTATAAACATGTTGACAGGCAACAAACACAAAGTTGTAACTTTCCGGGACTCGAGCATTGTGACATCTAATTTATGACAAATATTTTTGACTGAAAACACTAAACCTCAAAAGCATAACTATTCATGCTTTAATACAGCATTCAAGCTACTTATGGTGGTGACAGACATCTATGATCCATTCCGAGACATTCAGGTTAACAGACTCTGAGAAAAAGAGAGTGAATATTTCAATGTGTATATGGCTGATGCTGAATTCCATTTATGATGCTTTGCAATTGTTGGTTGTTGTTTTGCTGTTTAACGCCGTACTCAGCAATATTCCAGCTATATGACGGTGGTCTGTAAATAATCGAATCTGGACCAGACAATCCAGTGATTAATATCATGAGCATCGATCCACGCAATTGGGATCGATGACTGCTTTGCAACTGAACAAACTTGAAGCTACTTATGAAAATTATTACCGGGGTATCTACAAAGATACTGAGAAGATTCAGAGAAAATGTTCACCTTCTAATTCAAATTGTGTTTGTATTTTTTTATTTCACCATTTGTTTGGATCAAAATCATTTGAACATATTTTGGTGTTGTATAATGGTAAAGACAAGCATGCCGTGTGAGTTTCAGTATTGCTGGTTCCAAAGTTTCAGAGGAGATGCTGATGATGAGAATTACTTCACATTAATAGCAACTTACCAGTAATTTAAACTAATTGGCTACAGCGAAATATGACATATTTGCAATAAATGCCAGATTGGTCAACAGATGTCATAAACTGATAGCAATTCAATATTGTCATAAATATTTCACAATTGAATCTAATTATTGCCATAAGTGTCATCTTTCAAGGATGTTTAAAGTTATCAAGGTGTGGAAAAACATAATGGATGCATGTTTCTTTAAACCTTGAACACCACTTAGTGCATTTAGACAGTTTCTTCAAACCTTAAATACTGCCTAGTAACTATAGACCCTTTCTGAAAAGCTTGAACACCGCTTAGTACCTTTAGACACTTTCTTTAAACCTTGAATACTCCCTAGTAACTATAGACCCTTTCTGAAAAGCTTGAACACCGCTTAGTACCTTTAGACACTTTCTTTAAACCTTGAATACTCCCTAGTAACTATAGACCCTTTCTGAAAAGCTTGAACACCGCTTAGTACCTTTAGACACTTTCTTTAAACCTTGAATACTCCCTAGTAACTATAGACCCTTTCTGAAAAGCTTGCACACCGCTTAGTACCTTTAGACACTTCCTTAAACCTTGAATACTCCCTAGTAACTATAGACCCTTTCTGAAAAGCTTGAACACCGCTTAGTACCTTTAGACACTTTCTTTAAACCTTGAATACTCCCTAGTAACTATAGACCCTTTCTGAAAAGCTTGAACACCGCTTAGTACATTTAGACACTTTCTTTAAACCTTGAATACTCCCTAGTAACTATAGACCCTTTCTGAAAAGCTTGAACACCGCTTAGTACCTTTAGACACTTTCTTTAAACCTTGTACACTGCTTTGTTCAAGTGGACACTTTCTTCAATCCTTCAAAAAAACTTGAAACAGCAACTAGGCCCCATTATCAGAAATATGTAATTTCAAAAGGTAACGGAATAATTACCCTATAAACACCTTCCATAAACCTTCATAGTAAAATGATCAAAATGTTAAAAAATGTCTCTGTATGCTAAAACCTCCTCTCTCAGCATCTCAGCTCTCCCTACGGCTTTCCTAATACCTTCTCTGAACATCAAACAACTTCCTTTGCTACCACACAGATCCAATCTCTGCAGGAACCATAAAAGCTTTTCAAATTATCACTAGATTAAACAAAGATCGCTACGCCACCTGCTGTCTCAGCGCTGCTTCACAAGGTTTCAGTGCCTGTGAACATGATTACTGCCAACTGTAACCTGTCACCGCACTCAAGCAAAAAGCCTATGTGATTTGCTGATAACGTTTGTTGATGTAGAATAATTGAGTATTTGGTTTCATTTGAATAATCATTGTGATTTTATTGCATCTATTCTTTTATCCTGTGCTGTGGAACCAAAATAAATCCTAGATAAAGTGTATAAATCTCTCCTGTTACCTGGGTGATGAAGCTTAGTGAAGAGTTCATTGTTCTTATACTATACATCTAACATGCCATAATTCGGTTACAAACGGAGGATATTGTTACAAGATATTACATTATTTTTCCGTGTCATGTTGTTGGCGCCATATTGTACAAATGAAAGATCATTTAAATCTCTTATTTTACTTTTGTAAAACAGATTCCATTTCAGAAAAAATATACTCTGTGGCAATAGTAGCTACTCATATTCTCATTTATTGTACACAAATACATATTTTTTAACATAATTCAAAAATATTTTGCTTAAAGGTTTGAAGTATACTGTTAGTAAATTGGGCAGAAGATGGATTCATAGATTCCTAAAAGGTATTAAAATTTTCAAATTAAAATGTCAAAATTTCAAATGAAAATTCTGCCAGGCAATTGTGTGTTCTTTACACAAATAATCAGAAATCATCTGGTTACTTTCATTCCCTGTTAGAACTGTACAGCAGACTGAAAGGAAAAGGGGGCATGGGTGGCCCAGTTGTCTAAGGCGCCGCGATTCGCTGTGCAGAGTTGCGGCCCTTGGGCACGCCAGAAACCTATGATTGTGGGTTCGAATCCCGGTTCACCCCGATTATGTTTCTAGGTTTGTCAGCACCATACCCGTGCTCGTGGGTTTCACTGAAGTGGTAAACGTCTGAGACCTGCATCACTTCGGGCTTACCTCCTCCCACATTAAGCTGACACGCCGTGATATAACTGGAATACTGTTAAAAGTGGCGTTAAACCCAACTCACTCACTCACTGAAAGGAAAGAGAAAATGTGAGGTGGAGTGTTTTTACCCCACAATGCATCAGTTGGTAGAGAGGGGTGCACATGATACACATAGCAAAGCAATGCAGGACATTACCACTAGCACAGAAAAACATGACCATACATCCATACTGAAGTATGCTAATTAGTCTTGTTATTACATCAACTGATCACAAAAAGTGTTCATTTTATCTTTATCTAATTAATCAAGTTGATTAAAGTGTCATACAATATTGTTTATATGAATTTCAGCGAAATTGCGTGAACTGTCAGAAAGCACCAACTAATTATTCCTCACAGCAGCCATGATCAGATTACTGTCACTTATGCCTCGAACTGGCCTTAGTGGTCGAAGTATGATTACAATTCATAAATGCCACACTTTGCCTCATAATAAGTCTTAGTTGATGTTATTGGACTACTCCACGTCAATAAATTGTTTTTACGATGGAAATCCATGCTTTGATTCAGCTGAACAATAAAAGGCTTGCAATCTAATACAGATTCCACACGTGTCACATATTGTGTATTGTCAGACTCCCAGCCTCATCTGGTGGTAGATAAAGAGTTAAACCTCTGCATGCTCCATCTTTTTGTAATTGGCATTTTATATCTGTCACTGCCATCAAGGGAGGTAACTTAAGCCTGTTCATGTTTTTTGGGTGCTAATCAGCCAAGCCACAACGGACATGCATGTAATCCAAACAGAGGCTCTTTTCACAGAAGCGATTGCTTTTATCAAAGTGCTTTTAACTGTATTTCAGGCATGTTTCCGAAAATGGTGCCTGTTAAATTCCCCGTGTTTTATCAGTAGCCGTTCAGAGAGATCAAGATAGCCTGATGAGCAGGAGAATGTTCAACACAGCAGCTGTACATGTGATGGTGGAATAACAACATGTCAAGATGTGTCACACTTTCTCAAGAGAGAGCCACATTTGGTATATGGCAACTCACAAATGCCAGTAGGACCAAAAGGTGATATTATTTCACTTGAGAAAACAAAGAATGTACATAGATCAGGCAAACAAGTGAGTGACAGCATGAGCACCACAACAAATAAAAAAAATATTATTAGATTATCGGGGTAGCCCATGGCCCCTTAAAAATTATTAACTATTTCCACCCAATAAAATTCGAGTAAAAATGAAAATAAATAAACTGATTTTATTCCCAGTTGACGTGAGCATGTAACACCGGAAATACCATGTCAACAAATCCGTACTGAAGTATGCAATTTAATCCTGTTGTTACAGTATCTAGTTATAAAAAGTGTTCATTGTATATCTAGAAAATTTCATTCAATACTGTTTCCATCAATTTTGGCAAAACTGTGTGTGAGGCAATAGTCAGATCACTACAACTCGTTGTCGTCAGTCAGATTATCACTATTTATGCCTTGAAATGAACTTAAGGCCACTCATTTTGTATTGTTCATTTCACAGGCCAGTCGCCCTTTATTTTTATTATGTTTCCCGCTTATACAATAAACATGTTATCATACCCCATGTCAGAATGATGAGCTCCACGTGATCTTGATAAAATACTGTGCATCATGCCTTGGAAGGGAATAAATTTCTCACTGGGGGATAAATCTCTTATACCCCGCCATGATCAAATCAGGCTGCATGTGGATTTCTAAGAGGCAGAATAAACCCTTTATACCCTTCTCAATGGAAGTCAAAGGAAGTCACGTGACATAGTGCAAGCTAACGTCAGCTCATTCAAAAAGCTGTTTTCTATCAACTTTGAATTTGTTTGCATTATTTACAATGTCAAATTAACACACGTGGGTAAAATAAATTTGTTGTGGCAGGATCACAAGGGGTACATGGGGTTTTATGCATCTGGCTCATGGTATAACACCTAACATGCATAAAACCCCGTGGATCCCTCGTGATCCTGCTACAACTTATATTATATATAAATTACATTTCTACATCACTATCAGAGGCTACATACAGTTTTAGCTCCAAGACAGAATAAATAAATAAATGAATGAATGAATGAATGAATGAATGAATGAATGAATGAATGAATGAATGAATGAATAAATGAATGAATAAATAAATAAATAAATAAATAAATAAATAAATAAATAAATAAATAAATAAATAAATAAATAAATGACATAGCTATTTTTTAACATCATAATTTCGACCTTGTGTGAAAAAGCCAGAATATATCTGAAACGTAAAATTAAAAAATTGTAGTCTTAGTTGAAAAAGAATGGATACAAATGTCATAAATGCGATACTTTGAACTGTATATCATTAAAAATAGAGACATCAAGGAAAAGCTTTTTGCATATCAGGTGTCTGAGGCACCATATTTCACTGTGCAGAGTTGCATCCCTTGGGCATGCCAGCTACCTATGATTGTGGGTTCGAATCTGGGTCCTCCCCGTTAATGTTTCTAGGTTTTTCAGCACCATACCCATGCTCATGGGCTTTACCAAAGTGAAGTCCACAACTTGAATCACTTCGGGTTTCCTCCCACATTAAGCTGACACGCAGTGATATAAGTGGAATGCTGTTTGAAGCAGCATTAAACCCAACACACTCACATACATATCAGGAAAGGAATTGCAGGGTTTAGGTGAGACAAGGGAATACATGACCCACTAGGCTAACTCACCACCTAGCAAAACGTCTGCATCTAGAGGGAAGAGATCAATAATAAAGAAATTATCCACCAGAAGAACTCTTTTCAAGTTAAATGACAACCCAAATTCAATGTTGAGAGTAGAACCATACCCTCCCTATATAAATCCTGTGACCCAATTCATTCTCACCAACAACTTAACTTGCAAGATAGATGTACCAAAGAATTTTCTGTTCAGATGAGGTAGATAGGATTAAGGTATTAGGCTGACATACCAGGAAATCTTTATATAGTGTTCCCTTGCTACAACGCTACCTTCGGGGTCCAAATAATTGATGAGCGTTATAGACGATCAGCAGTTTAATCGAGGTGGAGTTGTAGGGGGTAGATGACCAACACAATAGTACACGCTCTGCCCACCTAATATGATCTATACTGCACGTTTCAGAGTTTGAGAAAAGATTGGAATAGTAGATGTTTATGATTCATAGTGTAAACAAAAGATTTATCAAGTGTTATGCGCTTTAAAATAAACACATCATATCCCTTCAGTGAATTCAGGTATAACAAACTTGGTCAATAAAAATATTAAATTTGATATAAAACATCACTTGACATAATGATTTAGCATTGAAGTTGTATTTCCTGCTCTACAAGGCATTGTTTTGTAAGCTGAGGTTAAAATTACCAAGTGTATTTTCTCGTAAACTAAGCTGGAAGTAGCCATCAGCTGTACACACGTTTTCTCCCAATTCATTATAAAAGTACCCAATGATACAACCTCAAAGAATTTTGATGCAATGGTCGGAAGAAATTGTTTCTGAAATTATTATTTTATCATGAAATATATATCCCAATATTGTGTTTTTTTAGGTGCAGCTTTTACTACATACACTTAAGGGGTTTATATTTAATGGGATTAAATTGTGTACTTCAGTTCGGATTTGTTGACTGGTATTTCTGGTGTTACATGCTCGCGGTGAGAAGCTGATAATATTTTTTGAGATGGGGAAGCCATGCATTACTGCGCTCAGTAACCAAGTTAGCGCTATATTGAAGGGCACAATAGTAAGTGAACACTGAATTAACATATAAGGAACACTATCAGGTAAACAACTACTCCAGCAGATACCAACACCACACATGACAAATAATACTGGTAATAAATGACATTATCAGCAGCACTGATTCCTTCTATTTCATTATATCAGCATATCAAAGAATTTCCTGATGTGATTACATGGACTTCAACAATACATACAGTATCAACATGGCATCAGAGCCCCTTATTTCTGCTGCTTACTGCAAAACAAACTCAAAGGTTAAAAACGTATGAAAAACACCCACTGACTTGTGTGTGATACAAAAGGCTTGGTAATGGATCCCTGTACTCATAGCAGACCATTGTTATTTCTCTCTGTGGCATTAGCTTCTCATTGTGATTGGTGGACACAGTAAATGTCAAGATTGACAACAAATAACATCACTCAATCTTTCTTGTGACATATACCCTTTCATAGAAAGGCTGTGGGATGAACATAATACAAGCCCTCTGAGAGCACATTTCAGTTTCTTTTGCCTGCATGGGAATTATAGTGACATTATCTGCTCCTGTTAAACTTGAAGAAACTTATAAAGGAAATTGTGGATTGCAAGTTGGGAAGTGTGAGAAGAGCCATTGTCATGAAGTAGTATAACTCCAGCAGTCAGCATTCCTTGCTGCTTTTCTTTGATTGAATCTCTTGGGCGATGAAGCAAATCAGCATAGTAGGTGCCAGTAATCATTGAATTGACTTTCTAAGTAATCAACAAGGATCACACCCTTTGCATTCCAGAATACAGTGGCTATAACTTTTTTCACTGATCTTGAAAATGGAGAAGGAGAAGGGAATGGTACCATTTCATGGATTAACGTTTTTACTCGGGATCATAGTCGTAGACCAATGTTTCAGCACCCATTACTAATCTTTTTTTTAATTTGTTGAGATTCTCCTGAATTGGCTTGAATTTTTCTGGCAATGTCAGTTCTTTTTTCATTAAGATAAGAACTTGGAAACTTCCGCATCCAATGAGCAGATATCTTATTCATCTGTAAATGTTCATGAATAATAGTTTCAATGGATCTATTGCTTAGACCTGTATCTTCCTCAAGTTCAGCAATGGTAATACGTCCATCTGACAGTATAAGTTTTTCTATCTCCTAGATTGAATCTTCATTGATGGAAGTTGAGGGACGTCCAGACCTAGGGTCATCATCAAGGTGTGTTCTCCTACCCTCATACATAGCTGCCCAACGTTTAACAGTGGAATAGCTAGGGCACTTATCCCCATACACTTGTGACATGAAGTCATGAATTACTTGGATAGTACTTTTCTCTAAAGTCAAAAACTTGATGACTGCTCGGTACTCGTTCTTTTCCATTTCTGTGTCCATTTGGGCCCCACTCACGTTCACCAGGCTGTCACAATTATACAAACAGCCTCAAAGTACCAAATACACTTGCAATGAACTACTCAAATAATGTACAACATTGACTAGTTCACTTTGTTATGGTCCATAGTTGAAAGTTAGTCAGACTCAGAATAATTTTACCAGCCCTCGTATAAAGGATGATTGTAGTAGTCTGTGCATTGAGCTGAGGTTCAGTGAGCTCTTGCTTGGGTAAACGTGAAGAAACTTACAAGACTAATAAAAAATATTTGTTTCAGATAACAAAACTAACCAATTATTTCACTGGCCACCAAATTTTTTAATCACAAATACAGCTGTCAAGAAACGCATATTAAACAATTCGAAACATTGGATGTATCTGCATATTATCACTGTTGTAGCAATACTGACCTACAAATTGGAGACATATTGCAACTAACATCAGTCCAAAACAAGCTATCTGTATTAAACATTGTAAATAATAAACTGACCAACCCATACTTGGTGGGTCCATGTTACCTGAAACACAAATACTTTCTGTTCAGCCTCCAAGAACATTGAAGAAGCTCAATGGCTGCCTGTTGGGGTCAGATCGACCTGTGGTCTTGTGGTCGAGCGTCCGCCCGAGACCAGATCCTGGACGCATCATACCACAAGATGTTAAAAGATGGTACTTATTGTTACCCTGCCTGAAGGTCGGCATTAAGGGGTTATAACATGGACTGGTCAGCTCTTAGTCAGTATAGTGTGTCTGAGTGGGGTATTCATGTTAAACTGCGGCATGGTATCTCAGTGGGCTAGCACTATAAATCGGCATCAGTCCAGTCTAGTACAAGTAGACACAAACACACATGCATGCACGTTGTTATATAAGTGCAATAAACTCGGACGCAACTTTATACCCCATTTCTCCCCACCCTCACCTGTTGGGGTCAACTTGAAGACCGGAGTAAACATGGTTTTATGTCAGTATTAACAACATATTAGAAATATCAGGGTGGGGTGGGAGGGGGGAGACCGGAACTTGGTCCACAGATTGTATCCATGCTGGGAATCGAACCCAGGTATTTGGCATGAGGAGCTAACAACTAAGCTAACCACTACACTAAACTGGAAGCTTTAAACCAATGACTAATGTATTCTCCACATTGACTAGTGTGATACCATCTTGTGCTGTATCCATCCTGCTCATTAAATATCATTAACACATGGGGAGTGCTTTCAGCAGGTTAACATATTAGTTTCTGGTGCGTAGCATATGGTGACACCATGATACACATTAACTGAATCAGCCAGGTTTTTAAGTATAGGGTAAAACACGTCCATGTTTGTTATGATATTTAAAACTCGCATCCCGAGGGATTTGTGGAAAGAATGCAAGTCATAGACATTTAATACTTTGGTAAAACCCACAACACTAGTACAGTACTGCTAGTCCAAGGACAATATACTACTCAAAAGAAGTTAAAGAACACCTGATTTTTTCATATGACTAAAGATAATCTGCCATGGTAGATTAACTATAGTTACATGAAAAAATCAGGTGTTCTTTAACTAACTTCTTTTGAGCAGTATTAATACCAGAGAGCAAATTTGAGATATGAACCCATAAGAAACAGATCCTGGAATGGCTAAGGGAGACAACTCTGCCTAAAGACTACGAGGCTACACACAAGTTCTGTTTTACAAAATGTAGTAAATGAAGCTAATTCCCCTGCATGGGTTGCTTTAGTCAACACAAGAATACCAATCAATAGAATCCAACAAATTATTTATACCCACAGAAATATTGATTTAAGTCCCAACACCTGCTGTCACATAGGACATTGTGTTCAGGAGCACTGCTGATACCGCTATCACAAGGCTATCATCAGAGCTGCTAGTTTGACTGATACAAGATCAAATAATAGGTACATGGCAGCAGGCTTATTGTAGCCCAAGTGGACATTAGTGAGTTGCTGCCCAGTTTGGATTATTGCCACTTTCACAGAATTTCAGTTACCGTATTCAACGTAATAAGCGCCCAGGGCACTCTCAAAATTAGAAATAGGAGGCGCTTATTTGAATATTATTTTGAGTTGAAAGATCGTAAATTTTGTGGTTTATGCTAACAGTCTGAAGTGTCTACATACGACAGATATATTTTTCAAGAATTTAATTGCCCATAATTAAGGGTGATATAACACACGAGTGCGTATTATACACAAATAAATAAGTCTTGTGTACATTGATCAATCAGAAGGGGTGTTGATTGGGATTCACTAGCCAATATATTAGCAAATATCGCCGTGGGCACTTATTAGAGCGGGGCGCTTATTATGTCGAATACGGTATGTCGTGGCAGGAGGAAAGCCCGAAGTGTTGCAGGTCTTAGATGTTTCCCTGGAGCTCTTTGGTGAAACCCATGAGCATGGGTATGGTGCCGGTGCTGACACACTAAGAACATATCCCAGAGCTCTACAAAAGCTGCATATTTGGGTGACCTTCACACAATATATCTCCATAGCTCAATTAACTAGAAAGTGTTTTTACTCGTAAAAACATATGTCTCCCCCCACTCCCCTAACCCCCATTCATTCGTTTACTTCACGTTAAACCCCATCTCTTCATTCCCACCCTCCATTACTAAATAACAGAGACAAAAATAGAACTCCTAGAAATTTCAAACAACTAATGGGCACCACTTCAGTGCTGGGTTAATGTGTATACAAAGATTCGCGAAAAAATATTAAACGGTTTCCGAGTTATGGTCCGGAAACCAAGCTTTAGTAACCCCCATTCAGAGTCTATGTTCAAGTTATCTCCATGGAAACGAGAAAAAATAAAAATGTCAAAAATCTCTAAATAGCAAAAGGCACCACTTAAGTGCTGGGTTAATGTGTATACAAAGTTTCGCGAAAAAATATTAAACGGTTTCCGAGTTATGGTCCGGAAACCAAGCTTACCCCCATTCAGAGTCTATGTTCAAGTTATCTCCATGGAAACGAGAAAAAATAAAAATGTCAAAAATCTCTAAATAGCAAAAGGCACCACTTCAGTGCTGGGTTAATGTGTATACAAAGTTTTGCGAAAAAATATTAAACGGTTTCTGAGTTATGGTTCGGAAACGGTGGGAACGCCGACGCCGACGCCGACGCCGACGGGAACCGTGCCAAAAACAATATGTCTCCCTCCATTCTGGGGGAGACATAATTATGAGTTGCGTGCGTACAAATATGCATGATAAAATGAAAACCCCAATAGTATAACAAGACTGTGCTTGCGTACCTGTATGTCCTTACTGATCAAATGAAGTTGTTATGCACACATGAACTCTACTGCAGTGAATAATGTCCTACATCTCACTCACTGTGCATGTATCACAGGCGTGGGTTATAGAGGTTATCACGTGAGTGTGTTTGGGGATGGTAAATATCCTGCATTAGGAATAAACATTGTATTTAGCGAGCCTTGGCGAGCTAAATACATAGTGTTTATTCCTAATACAGGATATTTACCACCCCCAAACACACAAGCGTGATAACCTCTTTATCATATAATGTCATGCTTTAATTCTGTGCTTTAAAATCGCTATCCCTCTCTCACAAACATTACCGAAACATTGCGAGTTTTCCTGGAATGCGCGCATCAATATTTATTACGTCACAGGGTAGGTAGGTTTCTTATACAGTGGCGAAGCAACATATACTTAAAACAACAGTTGTTTTTAATTGCCTTTCGCGGCAATCCATCAGTCTGTCCGCTAGAGTAACTGCCCTTTGTCAAAGGGAAGCTACACTAACCCTAGTCTATGAGACGTCACGGGCACGGTCAGACGTTGTTGACAGTCGGTCTGTCCTGTCATAACGTTAAGAAGTGTAGTCAGATGTACACACAGCGACAAAACCAAACAAGGTAACAATTCAAACATATTTCGGCCAAATCCAACTATTTTAATTTGTGGAGAAGGTTTCAAGTCGCAGAGGTCTACAAGCACAGATATTGCTACTGATCCCGCTTGGCAAGGCCTCGCGCCCTCGCAAAATTGTTTCGAAATTTATACCTCAAAAGTAGCCAAAACTTATAAAATGCCTTAGCTACGTCACAGTTAGACACTGACTTTCAGTATATTAGACTGTTCTTCTGATAATGATAGCAATTATCCCTGTTGTTTATCCAGATTCCCGATGGTTAATTTTGACTCGATCGCCGAATGACGAGGACGACGCCATGTTTGTTTATAAACAGTGAAAGTAGTCCTACTTGACCTTTGATATTTGCATCTCTATCCGCATATGACCCCAACGGATATCGTTTTTATCCGTTGGCTTTATGCTGTCGAGAAACCTGCCCATTATATGATAAAATGAGATATGTGACACACTTGGTTTGTTTGTTTGATGTTTAACGCCGTACTCAGCAATTTTCCAGCTATATGATGGCGGTCTGTAAATAATCGAGTCTGGACAAGACGATCCAGTGATTGATATCATGAACATTGATCCATGGAATTGGGATCGATGACATGCATCAACCAAGTCAGTGAGCCTGACTATCCGATCCCGTTAGTCGTCTCGTTACGAGACTCATATGGACATGTGCAAATCAGATGTCAGCTGAAACAGCATGTTAAGTAGAATTAACTTCAAAAAGGTCCACTCGTTGGTCTAAAAATAACCCAAAGACTGGACCCAAATGAGGTGACATATCTTGACTACCTGAAGCAAAATATCAATTCCCAAGGTGAATAACATGTGACTAAATACTCAATGGCTACAAAATTTTCTGAAGCCCTGATAGTCAGGGCTATCTCTGGGATTCAAATCCATAAGAGGTTTCTGGCCTACATAAGTGAAGCAACTCTGCACAGTGAGGCAGATAACTGACCCCCATGTCCCCCAAACCTGAACAGAATATGCTGACTTGAAACACAAAGGTACCTGCTGAAAAATGAATTGATATCATTTAGCTTTAATATTTTTAAACTGATCTAAACACTTTAGATTAGAAAAAGAAACAAAAACATTACTCCAAAATGCTACTAAACAGACAATTGATGTTGTTTAAGTTGAGAACAGTATGGTCATGTAGCCCCAAAACCTCTTCTCAACAAGTGGTGGATGTTAATCCCTAAATCTGTGATCGATAATCAATATGTTAATCAATAGTGAATGTTTGCAAGCTCTCGGAAGTTCATGGTCATGTTTTACAGACTGTTTATATGTCAAGCTGAGTTACCTTAGCACTCTGTATGTACCCTTTAATAAATAAATAGGTAAGGTCTTCTTTTCATCATAATTGTTGGCCTACTTGACGTTTATTTAACAGTTGTGATGTGGAGACTGGAGATATATTGATTTGAGTTACGCTAGGTTTTCCTTCTTCACAAGTGTGTTCGATTTTTCTTCCAATAATTTATTTTCTCAGTGTGTCTTTGTCACAATTTTACAGGACCATACACCTAATGAAATCTACTTCTGTTTTAACAGTCTTCATAACTGCGTAAGTGAACTTGGTGTACCTGCAGACATACGCAAAAATATCTAACACATGTATATTTATCAAACATGCACCCTTCTGAGATGCTAGACTAACGTACAGTCCCCAAAAGAGTTATGTATGTGTAAGGTTTGATAAAAACAATTCTACATAGGAACCCCCGAGTATTAAGGAATCCTCAAGAGCTGAAAAGAGGATGAGAATAGGCTGCTACAGCCTGACAGTGGAAGGGGGTTGATTAACATTTAGTCCCAGAAATAAAGTTTTGAAAATATATATCTACAAAATAAAACATATATAATGCAAATGGAGCCCAGAAGAATGCTTCATTTCAGGGCTGAGAGCTGAGGCAATCTAGACTTGCCAAATTATTCTAGACCTGAGTTTGATTCCTTTTTTAAATAATATTCTCTAGGTTCTGGGAGACAGGCTAGGAATGGGGTGCACAGATATGAGGCATAGCGAGGTGACACATGGTGCACAGAGTTGGTTAACTATCTGTTCAGTGCTAACTTGCAGATACCTTGTAGAAGTTGAAGTACCGTATTCGACGTAATAAGTGCCCGGGGTGCTCTCAAAATTAGAAATAGGGAGCTCTTAATAGAATGTTATTTTGGTGAAAAAAACAGAGTTGAAAGATTATGCTGACAGCCTGAAATGTTTATATACGACAGATATATTTTTCCAGAATTTAATTGCCCATAATTAAGGGTCCATATAACACATGACTGCATATTATACGTGAATAAATAAGTCTTTTGTACATTGATTAATCGGAAGGGGTGCTAATTGGGATTGTTCACTCGCAAATATTTTAGTAAATATCGCCGTGGGCGCTTATTACGTCGAATACCTTATCCCGGTTATATTGTGTTAGCCCACTGAGATACCATGCATTTAACATGGATACCCCACTCAGACACAGAATATTGAGTCTGTGCTGACACGTCCTTGTTTTATCCCCTTAATGCTGAACGCAAGGAAGGGTAACAATAAGTACCATCATTTAACATCTTTCACGAACCACTGACCTTCTGCTCTTTGGGCAGACACTGTATCGTGTGAGGCAGTTCTATTGTAGAATGAACTTTTCATATACTATGTAGGGCTGTGACGGGTAACTCAGGTACTCGGGTCGGGTGGGTTCTGAGTAGAACCTGGGTACCCACCCACAGGATACCAGGGTGCTAGGTTTGGACTCATCCCAACCCTAATACTATGCGCTATCAAATTATGTAGATTAGTATTTTTGTAACAATATCACAATTAAATGATACATTAGAAATACAGGTTATTATTTTCACGTATGTATCCCTGGCTGCTGAAGACCAATTCAAACCACGATCTTCACAGGGTCACTTTGGCATATGTTTAGATACTTGTGACAAAACATAACTGCATGATTACCCTATTAATTACCCTATTAATATTTATTCACTCTGGATGTAGTTAAAGTCATACCATATATCATACCAGCAAGGCTAGTGGCCGAGCTTCCTCTCTACTAGCCATGTAAGATGTGAACTTATTTAAGTGGACTGGTGTTTCAACACTGACATAGGTCTGAGACGAGGATGTGACCTTCAAGAAGATCCGTGGCACCATCGAGTTTGGCTATTCCATTGATTCCTTATATCCTTACTGGCTGCCAGAAAGTGTGGGAGGCTTGCACGCTTCTCTCAGTACACAAGGGAGGAATCTATAAAGCTTTTTTCCCCTTGGACTATCCTCAGTTGTTCAATTTCTTATTTTCGGTGTCTGACTTTCAATGGGGCTCAGGTTGAATTTACTCAGGTTTCTTGAACTTTTGTAAATGTAGACCGATAGGTCAGGTCAGTTGTATTTCTTCTGCTACATTTTTACTGAAAAACTATGCTAAAAAACAGGATGAAAAATAACAAAAATAACATATATTGTTAGGGTTGAGTTTGGTTTAATTTTAGTTTAAAACAAAAAAAGAAACAAAGAGATGTTCAAAATTTCCCATTCACAAAAACTGCATGTTTATTCATTACTTTAAAGTTTTGCATAATTGGCTGTAAAAAAGAAAATAGATAAATGGCTTTATTGACATGTGGCTAATGAATTTGTCTTTCATTCCTAACACAGATAACATTACCTTTTTTCCTGTAACATTGCCATAAATATTTGACAGCTTGATAGTGAATTACTTAGGATGCCTATTTAAGGGCCCTTGTCAAGCAAATTGGGAAAAAATTATTTGGATAAATATTGAGATATTTTCATTTCTTATGTTCATAAATCCAGAGGTACATAGAATACAATCAATGTAGTAATGTAAAACTAAGTATTTAAGCTTCTTTTTTGGTCCAGTTATCTGAAATAGAAGCTACAGCTACAAAGCATTCTGTTAGTTGAAGCTATATCAACATGAATTGGGAATGTTAATATTCTTTTAGGGGAACTTTTACTGACATTTGTCACAGACATTAGGCTGAATATCTGCCTCTTCCCAGGTCAAGATAAATTCCAGTTTGATAATAATTTCTTAAAACTGTGACCTTACCCCTGTGACTGGCGCGACGCTGATGTCGACAAGAGTTACTGGGCTTGAGGAGGAGAGGACGCTTGCTGTCACAGTCATCAACGTCAACGTCAACATCACAGAGGAGTGGACGCTCACTCTCGCACTCCTCACACTCCTCATGGAGTGAAAGGACGTCTGCCTCATCGATGTCTGAACACATGCCTATAGTTGCTGGTGGTTTCTGGTCCTGAGAGGCGAGCTGCCATAACTTCTCCGCCACCTTCCAGACCATTGAGGCGCTGCACTTCCCTACTCTACATTAATGGTGGTGGGTATCAACAGCAGATACAACACAAGTTGGAGAGACACACACAAGGTAGATCTATCCCCACAACGAAGGGCTCGAGTTTCAGGGTATCTGTGTGCAACAGATCCTGCTCCTCAACACATCTTGAGAACACACAACTCAAGCAGACAAACTGGGGTAGATCCACTTCCACTTTAAAGCAAGGGAGACTTTGATGGTATCAGTTGTAAACAGGATTCAAGGAATCAACACAGTTAGCATATATCCAGCTGCTTGGTTGAAGTAGTGTTTTCGTATTCACAAAATTACAATTTGACCTTTTGGAGTCGGACAGCTATTCAGTTCAAGCAGTGCAATCTCTCTTAGATCACAACCTGGTGAAATGTTTCACACAATATCCAGTGTTAAACTGGCTTCCAATCCAACAGGAATATATTCTGATAACTGACTTCACAGTGTGTAACACCAATGCTATTTTGTATAGTGGGACATATCCATGAATCAAATATCGACAGTAGCACACAATATCCACCTTGCACACAAACATGGATATTTTATCCTGATATCGAATTTAAAATGGTGATATTCAGTCTTCATAGGATGCACAAGCTTTCAGGATCAACTGAATCTAATCTAAGTGTTTCTGCCACTGGATCTGATGCCTCAACAATGCTTAAACATCAGCACCATCACATACTGAACGAGACTGGCTCCAAGCCTCGCTCTACTTAACATGGACGTGGTAGAAACGACCCCAATGTCACATCTACTCTCTACAGAGCAGTGGAGTAGTGTCCGCCTGCTCCGACACTTGTTACCAATTCACACCACCAGCCCTGTCATGGGATCCAACTCTGCAAGTCGGTTACTGCATTCCCGCCATTACAAAGTGGAATTGCGAATCAATTCTGGTGTGAAAACTCCCAGTTGGCAGTTTTCAATCAATCCACAATCGTCCACAGTCACAGTGGGTTAAGTTTTTAGCTGGAGCATTATGGAGGTGGCAGATACGTCTGTGACTGTTCATAGCTGCAAACAGCTCATCTATCAGTCAATATGGACCACCTGTTCAATGCTCAGCAGTAATTGTTCTCGTGGAATTAATGTGCGTATACTTATGCAGAATCAATTTCCATTACGAGAAACACTATTTACATACATACACACGAACTGAGGGCCATTGTCACTCCTCTTCCTTCTCCATGTAGCAAAACATTACATTAGCAAACGACCTTCCAACAAATTATTTGTCACAAATTATCAACAGAAATCCTTTCATCAAAAATCTATGCTGCAGCTAGTTGAGTCAGAGATGATAGATCTGTATATGATTTCTGATTAAGTGCCGTCTGGTAGCACTTAATGTCTATCACACGTTTGCATCCTGTGGAGAACACTTTCTTGATTTGAGGTGATGAGCCAGGTGGAATCAGTGTCTGTGTCACTGTACGAGATTTACCAACCTTGATCTCAAAGCAGAAATGGCACCTATTCTCCTTCTTGTCACCAAAGGGAAAATATGACTGACCGTTTGAAGTAATTTATTACAAAGGATTTCAAACTACAGGTAAGTCATCACCTTACTTTTTCAAATTCATCAACATGATCAGGGTACAACACCACACACCAGAATCTTAAAATACCTCCCAGCCAATACTATCAGTCAGAAACAAATCTTCATTGACAGAAACAGACTGCAAATAATCCTCCAGGATTTCGAGGTACAAGTCCGAACTTTGAAATAAAGCTGCTGAGGGTAAGACGGTCTCTGGAGACTGCAGCAGTGAAATGGTTAAAACTATTATCACAGAAGGTAATTACAACGGGAGCTTGCACTTGTAAAACCTCAGATTTCGATGATAGCTCAGCAGCGGAAAACTAACAATGTTCCCTCGTATTAGATATTGATAAAGCCATTAGCTGGTGTTTAGGGCCATATACCCTAACATTCCAGAAATTTAGTATGGAACATTGCACACGATGAAAAAAGTTAATGGTCTGGGCAAACAGCTGAAACAATTATGGTTTTATCAATATTTCCTTTTACAGCTAAATGTTTGCATTACTTGCTCAGCTTGTAAGCTATTAAACTCCAACTTTCCTAAAGGACAAAAAGACTCTGAATACTAATGACAGATAACAAAATGGCTGTTGCTGATTTCCGATATTGACAGTCTTGTGTTCGATCAATAAAAGACAAAAGGCAATGTCTGATTATGCTTGGTAGCAAATTGATAAAGATCTGACTTCCAAGGATCCCAACTTTACCCTTGAGCAGGGATTTCCCGCAAGAACAAATCTATCCGTGGCACAGACGTCTTGAAGATTAATCCCAAGACAAATCCCAAATAATGCAGCTCAGGTCAAATAAAACTGAATGAAATCCTTCAAGATTGTTGACTGATCAATCCAACGATGACTTATAATCCAGTTTCAACAACCAACTATGCAAGTAGATCCAGGATTCTGATCGGTCTTCAAATGTCACAGTGCCTCAGACTTTGTTTACATCAGAAAGTGGATGCCTCTACAGCAATCAGTCCCAGCAACCTACAATGCTTTCCTGGCAGCTCGTTATCAGTCCCCATCAAACCCTGATAGGACCTCAGCAGTCATAGCCAATATTCCCCTTTACAACATTAGCATGTCTTGGATGGCGCCAATGTCTCACAGGAACACATAATTGCTGATTCGAGAAACCTTGTATCTTATCTGACAATTCTTATGTTTCTTGATTCACTGTGAACAACTGTAAACATCTTCAGAATTCCATCACATAAATATCCTACCTTTCTCCTTCCTGCTGAGAAGGTTTGGCAGTAAGATGCGATATAATATCCAGCAGAGGCGTTTTAATCGATTCTCCCTTCAACTATTGAGCAAGTTTAAGCAATGCCAGTCACTTACCTAGTGCAAGTAAATGTTTAAACTCACACACACACTAAAATCTTGCTTTGTTTCAGAGCAGGATACTAAGCCATTGTTTATGAATTCTGTCAATGCTGTCCTTCCATAAAGAACGATTCCTTAACAAGCAGACATTGATCTGTGGATGGCAAATGTTTAAACAGTATATACTCGTGTATCCGTTTCAAGCAGGCTCATCAGCCCTGTACGTTATCTTCAGCTTCTACATCTGGCACAATGTCCATCCTCATTCAAGATGGACACGAACACATTATAACTGCACAGTGCTCCGCTTCCAAGTCAGTCTGTACTATTCGATGCACCCAGTAGGGAGTCATTAAACCATCTATGTCCCAACAGCAGTTCACATTAGGCAGATCACTGTAGTGTAACAACTAAAGACGATTTGACCTCTGGTAGAGTTGACCAATCAAACTGAATATTCATTACTGGAGGACCAGTCAGTGTTCCCCTCCGATCAATGGCAGCTGGACTGACACAGGATGGACGAGACATGTGGCTGTTTACCCAGTGAGGCTCTCCACAGTTGCCGCCGGGACTCCAGATGCTGGAGAGGTGGGGCAATCTGTCACCGATGGCAACATTTTATTAAAAAATATACATTTTTCTCTTTCAATTAAGCTGTAAACTTTCTTGAATTGGAACTGGAAATTTTGATTTCGGAATAAACTTGATGATAGGCCATGAAAAAGCATTAGTCACAAATGGCTGTGTGATGACATTTATTTTATTTTATTTAATCATTATCTTATCATCAAGTAATCATTTGACTGTCCCTATCTCATTTCCTTGGAATTCTGAGCTAGTTTACTCAATCACTGATCAGTTAATGATTCATGTTCTCAAGTGCAATGTAATGTAGCACATACAAAGTAGTGTGTTGACCTTTCTTCTTGCAGCCTATTCTTATAAATAGGATTCATGCATGGCATGACAAAGAGTATGACTTGAATATCTTAATATACTAATGGAAAAAAGCACCATAACTGTGCTTCACTTAAAGTTCATTAAAAATGAATTTATTCTGAAATTAAGAAATGCATCTTTCAATGCATGTTCATGAAGATGTCTCCTCAACTAGATGTTTTTGTGTTTGTTGGGAGCATGATATTTTTTGTGTGACCAACAGCACACAACGATTGTCTTGCTATCAGTTGCTCATAAAAACACCTTTGTTTAACCGTAAATAACACTTATGCAAAACAATGGCTTGCTGAAAAATCAACTTGCTGAAAATCAAACTTCTATGCTCTGTGGGTATACCGCAAACAGGAATGGTGCAAAACGAAGTCGCCAGACATTATAATGTTCATCGAAACACAGTATCATCTCCCAGCTTTGACATTATAAGCTGTGTTGGTCATACAAGGGTGTACAGGCGTCCAGGAGAATGTTTTGGCTCACAGTAGAAAGTGTAGAAGTGTAATAAAATGGGGTGGCATCACAACTCATGGGACAATACAACACAATTGTTGACGGCAATTTGAAAGGCTTATGCTACCAAGATAACATTGTTTGATATTATGTTCTACTCTTTGTGCAAATGCAGGGATGCAACATCATGTTGCAGCAGCATATACATTGCACACGTTGTAACACATTTATTTTTTTTAAGACTCTTATGACAGGACCAGAACCAACCGGTAACGATAGCTCAGTTGGTTCAATCTTTGGTTGACATTAGGAACATCCCCAGGTTGTTTCAATCATCTGGTGTCTTCAATGCTCAATTGCTGCATCGCCTGTATCAACCTAAATGGGGTCACACACTATATTGACATTGTTGATTGAGTAGATACACCACCCTTCTTTTGGGGCATGCCCCTCTGTCTCCTGTTACCAGATATGGGTTTTGTCAATGAATTTGTTATAAGACATATGTTCAGGTGAAGACCAAATATTATGTTGTTATTTGCAATAACTTAACCTTTACAACACCTTATATGAAGCACAGGTACTTTTTCTCAGTAAGCATATATATCATACTTAACGTGACTTGTATCTAATTGTGCGCCAAACATACCGCAACTCGGTTATCCTAACATACACAAAATTAGGAGTGATTAGGTTATCCCAGTGTACACCCAACATAGAGTGACTGGGTTATACTAGTGTACACCCAATGCAGAGTGACTGGGTTATCCCAGTGTACACCCAATGCAGAGTGACTGGGTTATCCCAGTTGCCACCCAATGCAGAGTGACTGGGTTATCCCAGTGTACACCCAATGCAGAGTGACTGGGTTATCCTAGTGTACACCCAATGCAGAGTGACTGGGTTATACTAGTGTACATCCAATGCAGAGTGACTGGGTTATCCCAGTGTACACCCAATGCAGAGTGACTGGGTTATACTAGTGTACACCCAATGCAGAGTGACTGGGTTATCCCAGTGTACACCCAATGCAGAGTGACTGGGTTATACTAGTGTACACCCAATGCAGAGTGACTGGGTTATACTAGTGTACACCCAATGCAGAGTGACTGGGTTATCCTAGTGTACACCAAATGCAGAGTGACTGGGTTATCCCAGTGTACACCCAATGCAGAGTAACTGGGTTATCCCAGTGTACACCCAATGCAGAGTGACTGGGTTATCCCAGTGTACACCCAATGCAGAGTGACTGGGTTATCCTAGTGTACACCCAATGCAGAGTGACTGGGTTATACTAGTGTACACCCAATGCAGAGTGACTGGGTTATCCTAGTGTACACCCAATGCAGAGTGACTGGGTTATACTAGTGTACACCCAATGCAGAGTGACTGGGATATCCTAGTGTACACCCAACATAGAGTGACTGGGTTATCCTATTGTACACCCAACATAGAGTGACTGGGTTATCCTAGTGTACACCCAATGCAGAGTGACTGGGTTATCCTAGTGTACACCCAATGCAGAGTGACTGGGTTATCCTAGTGTACACCCAATGCAGAGTGACTGGGTTATACTAGTGTACACCCAATGCAGAGTGACTGGGTTATCCCAGTGTACACCCAATGCAGAGTGACTGGGTTATACTAGTGTACATCCAATGCAGAGTGACTGGGTTATCCCAGTGTACACCCAATGCAGAGTGACTGGGTTATACTAGTGTACACCCAATGCAGAGTGACTGGGTTATTCCAGTGTACACCCAATGCAGAGTGACTGGGTTATCCCAGTGTACACCCAATGCAGAGTTACTGGGTTATCCTAGTGTACACCAAATGCAGAGTGACTGGGTTATCCCAGTGTACACCCAATGCAGAGTAACTGGGTTATCCCAGTGTACACCCAATGCAGAGTGACTGGGTTATCCCAGTGTACACCCAATGCAGAGTGACTGGGTTATCCTAGTGTACACCCAATGCAGAGTGACTGGGTTATACTAGTGTACACCCAATGCAGAGTGACTGGGTTATCCTAGTGTACACCCAATGCAGAGTGACTGGGTTATCCTAGTGTACACCCAACATAGAGTGACTGGGTTATCCTATTGTACACCCAACATAGAGTGACTGGGTTATCCTAGTGTACACCCAATGCAGAGTGACTGGGTTATCCTAGTGTACACCCAATGCAGAGTGACTGGGTTATCCTAGTGTACACCCAATGCAGAGTGACTGGGTTATCCTAGTGTACACCCAATGCAGAGTGACTGGGTTATCCTAGTGTACACACAATGCAGAGTGACTGGGTTATCCTAGTGTACACCCAATGCAGAGTGACTGGGTTATACTAGTGTACACCCAACATAGAGTGACTGGGTTATCCTAGTGTACACCCAATGCAGAGTGACTGGGTTATACTAGTGTACACCCAATGCAGAGTGACTGGGTTATCCTAGTGTACACCAAATGCAGAGTGACTGGGTTATCCCAGTGTACACCCAATGCAGAGTGACTGGGTTATCCTAGTGTACACCCAATGCAGAGTGACTGGGTTATCCCAGTGTACACCCAATGCAGAGTAACTGGGTTATCTTAGTGTACACCCAATGCAGAGTGACTGGGTTATCCTAGTGTACACCCAATGCAGAGTGACTGGGTTATACTAGTGTACACCCAATGCAGAGTGACTGGGCTATCCTAGTGTACACCCAATGCAGAGTGACTTGGTTATACTAGTGTACACCCAACATAGAGTGACTGGGTTATCCTAGTGTACACCCAACATAGAGTGACTGGGTTATCCTAGTGTACACCCAATGCAGAGTGACTGGGTTATCCTAGTGTACACCCAATGCAGAGTGACTGGGTTATCCTAGTGTACACCCAACAGAGTGACTGGGTTACCCTAGTGTACACCCAATGCAGAGTGACTGGGTTACCCTAGTGTACATCCAACATAGAGTGACTGGGTTATCCTAGTGTACATTCATCATAGAGTGACTTGTTTGCTGTCAAACACACTGTGACTTAGTTAAGCGCAAGACAAACCCTGTTAACTGAATGTAGTTGTAAACAGTGATAAGCCGAGTCTTGAGCTTAAAAAGGACAGCTAAACAGCTTCAGTGGCAGAGAGATTAGTGATGCTATTTGATTGTGATGTCACGCTAACCCATACTTGCTGAATCACAGATTTCATACTCATATATACAGAAATACATGTGCAAACTGACATTAACAATATGGCTCCTGTGGTGGCCATGTTAAAATTGGACAGGAAAAAGTGTGAGCACTGTTAAGAGACACGACAGCTGGGATCATTCATGCAAAGTCTTCAGCTTCATAGCAATGTGGGGTAGCCTAGTTGTTAAAGCATTCGCTCGTCACACCAAAGACCCAGGTTCGATTCCCGACATGGGTACAATGTGTGAAGCCCATTTCCCTACCGTGATATTGCTGGAATATTGCTAAAAGTGACGTAAAACCATACTCACTTTCAGAGCAGATGATGAAAATATAAAAGTTAGCAACAGACGGATGTACGGACAGATAATGCGCATGAGACATGCTCACTTGACTTCCAGTCAGATCGGTTAAAGAACTGCCTACTATGCCAGTCACCACCCTTCACCCCTGGAACATAATTAGACTGTGGCAATATACTGTTCATGTATTGGGTCCTTCATAGCAAGTTCAGCATCTCATCCAAGTTATAAGCCACAACCCTATTGCAGACAGACACATCCTAGGAATGTCTTTGAGTGACATGAGCTGAAACAGTGTCAGGATACGGGATTTACATGTGTATCCTTGCCACTCCATCAAGATCTTCCTCACATAACCAAACAGTGTCAGGATACGGGATTTACATGTGTATCCTTGCCACTCCATCAAGATCTTCCTCACATAACCAAACAGTGTCAGGATACGGGATTTACATGTGTATCCTTGCCACTCCATCAAGATCTTCCTCACATAACCAAACAGTGTCAGGATACGGGATTTACATGTGTATCCTTGCCACTCCATCAAGATCTTCCTCAAATAACCAAACAGTGTCAGGATACGGGATTTACATGTGTATCCTTGCCACTCCATCAAGATCTTCCTCACATAACCAAACAGTGTCAGGATACGGGATTTACATGTGTATCCTTGCCACTCCATCAAGATCTTCCTCACATAACCAAACAGTGTCAGGATACGGGATTTACATGTGTATCCTTGCCACTCCATCAAGATCTTCCTAACATAACCAAACAGTAATTCAAACAATTTATAAGTAGGGCCATGTGCATTGATTGCCACATCATGTAATTGCTGGGGTCCAATTACACAAGGACGATGATGAAGAGTCAGTCATTACACCCTCCAGCTTCTGACATTGATTTGAACCGTCATTGAACAACTATCTAAATACTCGTATCAGATCACAAATTATAGCTAGCCATCAATTCCACGTCCAATAGCAGTTATTCTAAAGTCCTCTGTCTGTGTCTACATTGTGATACCCATAGAATTTTCTTGAATATATATATATTGACTTTGGATATCATGTGTGTACTGATCAGAGTCATGTATGTACATACTGATGAGGGATATCATGTATGCTATGATTTCTGTCGATGATGTCCTTCTATAAAGTATGATTCCTTAACTAGCAACATTGATCTGTGGATGGTATTGGTTAGAGACATGTATGTATTGATTAGGGAAATCATACCTGTATTGGTTAGAGACATGTATGTATTGATTAGGGTTATCATACATGTATTGATTAGGGATATCCTACATGTATTTGTTAGAGATGCATCGATTAGGGATATCATACATGTATTGGTTAGAGACATGTATGTATTGATTAGGGATATCATACATGTATTGATTAGGGATAACCTACATGTATTGGTTAGAGACATGTGTACTGATTAGGGATATCATACATGTATTGATTAGGGATATCATACATGTATTGGTTAAAGACATGTATGTATTGATTAGGGAAATCATACATGTATTGATTAGGGATATCATACATGTATTGATTAGGGATACCATACATGTATTGATATGGGATATCATACATGTATTGATCAGGGATATCATACATGTATTAATTAGGGAAATCATACATGTATTGATTAGAAACATACACGTATTGATTAGGGAAATCATACATGTATTGATTAGGGATATCATACATGTATTGATTAGGGATATCATACATGTATTGATTAGAAACATACACGTATTGATTAGGGCAATCATACATGTATTGGTTAGGGATATCATACATGTATTGATTAGAAACATACACGTATTGATTAGGGAAATCATACCTGTATTGGTTAGAGACATGTATGTATTGATTAGGGTTATCATACATGTATTGATTAGGGATATCCTACATGTATTTGTTAGAGATGCATCGATTAGGGATATCATACATGTATTGGTTAGAGACATGTATGTATTGATTAGGGATATCATACATGTATTGATTAGGGATAACCTACATGTATTGGTTAGAGACATGTGTACTGAATAGGGATATCATACATGTATTGATTAGGGATATCATACATGTATTGATTAAAGACATGTATGTATTGATTAGGGAAATCATACATGTAGTGGTTAGGGATATCATACATGTATTGATTAGGGATACCATACATGTATTGATTAGGGATATCATACATGTATTGATCAGGGATATCATACATGTATTAATTAGGGAAATCATACATGTATTGATTAGAAACATACACGTATTGATTAGGGAAATCATACATGTATTGATTAGGGATATCATACATGTATTGATTAGAAACATTCACGTATTGATTAGGGCAATCATACATGTATTGGTTAGGGATATCATACATGTATTGATTAGAAACATACACGTATTGATTAGGGAAATCATACCTGTATTGGTTAGAGACATGTATGTATTGATTAGGGTTATCATACATGTATTGATTAGGGATATCCTACATGTATTGGTTAGAGATGCATCGATTAGGGATATCATACATGTATTGGTTAGAGACATGTGTATTGATTAGGGATATCATACATGTATTGATTAGGGATAACCTACATGTATTAGTTAGAGACATGTGTACTGATTAGGGATATCATACATGTATTGATTAGGGATATCATACATGCATTGATAAGGGAAATCATACATGTATTGATTAGGGAAATCATACCTGTATTGGTTAAAGACATGTATGTATTGATTAGGGAAATCATACATGTATTGATTAGGGATATCATACATGTATTGATTAGGGATACCATACATGTATTGATATGGGATATCATACATGTATTGATCAGGGATATCATACATGTATTAATTAGGGAAATCATACATGTATTGATTAGAAACATACAAGTATTGATTAGGGAAATCATACATGTATTGATTAGGGAAATCATACCTGTATTGGTTAAAGACATGTATGTATTGATTAGGGAAATCATACATGTATTGATTAGGGATATCATACATGTATTGATTAGGGATACCATACATGTATTGATATGGGATATCATACATGTATTGATCAGGGATATCATACATGTATTAATTAGGGAAATCATACATGTATTGATTAGAAACATACAAGTATTGATTAGGGAAATCATACATGTATTGATTAGGGATATCATACATGTATTGATTAGGGATATCATACATGTATTGATTAGAAACATACATGTATTGATTAGGGCAATCATACATGTATTGGTTAGGGATATCATACATGTATTGATTAGAAACATACACGTATTGATTAGGGCAATCATACATGTTTTGGTTAGAGACATGTATGTATTGTTTAGGGTTATCATACATGTATTGATTAGGGATATCCTACAATGTATTGGTTAGAGATGCATCGATTAGGGATATCATACATGTATTGGTTAGAGACATGTGTATTGATTAGGGATATCATACATGTATTGATTAGGGATATCATACATGTATTGGTTAGAGACATGTTTATTGATTAGGGTATCATACATGTATTGATTAGGGAAATCAAAAATGTATTGATTAGGGATATCATACATGTATTGATTAGGGATATCATACATGTATTGGTTAGAGACGTATGTATTGATCAAGCAAGCATACATGTATTGATTAGGGATATCATACATGTATTGGTTAGAGACGTATGTATTGATTAAAAACATACATGTATTGATTAGGGATACCATACATGTATTGATTAGGGATATCATACATGTATTGATTAGGGATATCATACATGTATTGGTTAGAGACGTGAATGTATTGATTAGGGATATCATACATGTATTGATTAGGGATATCATATATGTATTAGTTAGAGACATGTATGTTTTGATAGGGATATCATACATGTATTGATTAGGGATATCATACATGTATTGGTTAGAGACATGAATGTATTGATTAGGGATATCATACATGTATTGATTAGGGATATCATACATGTATTGGTTAGAAACATACATGTATTGATTAGGGACAAACATGTATTGTTTAGAGACATACATGTATTTATTAGAGTCATACATGTATTGATTAGGGGTGTAGGAATCACAGACAGTGTGGAGCATCATTTCATTTCTGCATGGTACTGTGAGGTCGTGTGTTAATACAAAATGACAAAAATATCTATAAACATCAGAAATTGGATATGTGCAATGGTTTGACTCTCAAACAATTGTTAAAATAATTTACTTAAAAATGACAGGTGTCAAAGTTTCACAAATCAAATAATGTATTAAGTCACTCGTACTGAGATACATCTCACAATGAGACAAATTTAGTCATTCCATCCCTACATTGTGTTCCTATCACATAAAGAGTGTCGCAGGATATAAGTTCGATCCCCGGCCACATCATACCAAAAGATGTTAAAAGATGGTACTTGTTGTTACCCTGCCTGGTGCTTGGCATTAAAGGGGCACTGATCTAACGCAATTCCCCGGGACTGGTTGTTGCCTTTGTTATTGTTTTTTCCCAGTGAGTACCCGGATGTATAGCAGAAATCTAGACTAGTTCGCGACCTCTGCTGCGCAATTCGTAAGCGCATTAGTCACTTTTATGGGTAGTAATAAGGGCGTATGGTCACATTGATCAAAAATGAAACACAGTTTTCGAGATAATAAGGAAATGTAGGTATCTTTGTGTGTAGCATCGGTGATGTTGACGAAGTTTTGATAAGTCACTTGCTTGGTAATTTTGCGATTTTCGTTTACACTATTTTGACTTGCAACACAAAGTAAATATTTCACCTGGGCATTGCCTTTTTTATAGTGTGTATATTTTTTTACTGTCAAAATGTGTTACAATTTCAAATTTATTAAACGTCTAAATATTCAGTTATTTTACAAAGTGACTGAAAAACATTTCCATCTGTATTATTATGATAACGAATTCCAAACATTTGGATGTTTAATGTCATCACCAAGAGACTGAAAATGTTACGTTGAAAAGTACATTTCTATGTTGTTTGGCTTCTAATCATACATAATAATCTGTTGTGATGTGTGTAGGCTCTTTTGATCGTCTTAATCAATCTGGACAGATTTTTTAGTCAAAATGACTGAAATATATACACATTTTATAAATTGCCTGAGAGAATTACATTTTACAAATTGACGGTAATATATACACGTTTACAAAGGAAAAGACCTGTGAAAACAACGTCTATCGCGCATTGAAGAATTTCCCAACCAAGACGAAGAGAAACAAGAACGAATCGGTTCAAATGAAGGAAAACAAAATGCAAACACCATAATTACAACCTACCAAATTTATGTGTATAAATTTTAGGCAGCTTCCTTGTTCGAGGAATGTATCCGTGAATATCCACACAAAGGAACAATATGCCACTCGTCTGCAGCTGTACAAAGAAACTTATTCGATGTCACGTGTCTCTGTAACATTCAAATATTTTAAAAGATCTATATCGTTTCGGGATATTATAACCCATGTTCGTTTCTCAACTGATCACTTGTATTGTTTCAGGTGTTTCACATAGGTATCAAGTCTCAAGGGTCGGCTGAGAAAGCCCACGTGACAACTATTTTCATAACGTCCACGGTTCCTAAAAAAACCATTGAGTGATAGACAACAATGATCAATCAATCAACGTATTATCAGTTAACCCTTTGAACAAAGTATGTTGTTTTTACATCGGCACTTCACGCCATGATATTAGTGTATTCCCTTTGTTTTAGTAAACCTAGACATGTAAACACTCACTTTTGACATATCCACTGTGCAAGATATCAGTGATTAATCAATCAACGTATTTTCTGTTAATCCTTTGATGACTAGGAACGATCCGTTGATTTTCAAAAAAAAGTAAATCAACTGATCATTCACCTCTTGCTGAACTGCCACGTGCATATTACATAACACACATTTCACCTCACTTCAAACCTGGATGTAGATTGAATATTTACTCCAGACACAATAAAAGCCAAATGGGAACCTTTGTCAGGTAATCTAAGTGGTGCTACCACTAATTGTACCTGTAATAAATTCATTAACTGAGCATCAAGTGAATGACGACAAATACACAAGTGTAGGGTTATACCAGAAAACGTGGATGACAACAAGAGAGTAGTAATCGTATTATCGACGCAATCCGAAATCCGAAAATGCTTTCACTGCATGGATACTTTTTTAGTTTTAAACTATAACCATCTGGGGTATTTCCAAATGACGACATCCGAAGAGTTCCGCCGTCCTTTTTGTCTGTTTGTTTAGGGTGAAGAAATTAATTAACATGCGCCCTTTGTCGAAATCTTTATAGATCACAGTTAACCAATCAGTGTTTATGCAAAAATGCGTAAAACAAATATTGCCCCCAGCCTCCAAGTTTATTTAGCTGTCCTTGCAGACGGTAGCCCAGTCTCTGGTCACGCTCAGTTGCGTTGTGTATCATCCGGGTACTCACGGGGGAAAAAACAATAACAAAGGCACCAACCAGTCCGGGGAATTGAGTTAGATCAGTGCCCCTTTAAGGTGACAAAACTTGTTGGCTCTGAATCAGTGAACATCGTCTGAGTGGGCTAGCATTATAAAACTGGCATTAGTCCAGAGTGCTACAAGCACATACACCTAACACACATGCATCCACATCTATATACACATATTCAGCATTCCCAAACATGATGTTACACCCCTAGGGCTGCAACGATACACCTAAGTCACGATACGATACGTATCTCGATACTTACATCACGATTCGATACGTATCTCGATACGCTATGATACATATTGTGACAAGAGAAGACAAGAGATAAATGAATATAACTTAGTTTATTAAAATGAAAAATTAAATGAAAGTGGATGAATGTTCATGAGTCATAAAATATATACTGTAATGAGTAATTTAACTTAATAAATCCTCTGCCATTTCCATGTAATGGCTAGCAAACACAAAAGTGACAGTCCTACATATTTGTGAGTTGTGACTAGATGGTAGGAGTAAATACTAAATGTACCAGTGTCCAGTAACTAATGATTTGCCATTTTCATGTATAAAGGCAAAAAACAATTAAAAACAATTATAGCAACAGCCATGTTATACAACATTTGAAAGGTCTAATCCTAGTGTTTATAAATATGAAAGTTATGTTTATCACATTATTTAAATAATGCATTGACAACTTAATTAAGTTCGTTGTAAATTATAAAAATGTGAGCTGACACATTCATAACGTCCAAATTAAGGACCAAAGAAGCGAAAATTTGACGATTTGGGGCAAATATTAGATTTCAAAAGATCTACTTATCATTTCTTTTTTATTTTCATTATTTACCTAATTGAAAAATTATTTTAAAAAGAATTATGAATAGTATCTGTTTTCACCCATTTCCGGATAACAGCGGCTGTCCGCTCAGTAACATGAAGAGATACCTCTGTTTTCGAAAGCTTCGTATGAATAACAAGTTCGTCGAAGAAAGCTTGTTTGTTCATCTACACGCTCGTAACATTGCCTGGAGTCTTTTCGTTGCTATAACATCAGATTTCATTGGATAACAAATTGTTTCTAACGACGCTTTCTTGCCAAAATCTGCTACAAGGTTCATGATTGGTCAAATTTGAGCACGTGACATGAGGCAGGCAATCAAATTACAAATCCTCGTGTACGATGAATTTCAGATTTTTACGAAATATTTTGGTCAAATCGTGTTATTCTGAACGTTTTAAGCAGGAAATCGCGATCTATATTAAAAATATGGAGCTTCGTGGATGTATCATTTTAGGTGACAAGCTGTGACAAAGATTTTTCATGCATATATTTTGGCATTGAACATCGTGTCCGAGCCGAGAATTCGAGGCGACGAAAGCCGAGATGTCATTTGACTAACATTACACGCGATCGCATGAAAAGATTGTAATAATAACTTAGCTGTAAGTTTGACCACTTTTAGATATATTTTTATTGATTTTATTTATCACTTTGTATAACATATTTAAAGATTTGCTTGAAACGTCTTTGTTTTGCTCTTTGACATGTTCGATGTGCACCCGTTGTCGAAGTGTGAGTCCGAGAATTATATTTTCAATGACATTGCGGGAAATAGTGAATAACTTTTAAATCTATCGATAAAAAATGATAAATTGAAATAGAATACGTATTTCAGACATTGTGAGATGTGATAGATTTAATAAATGAATGGTATGACAGGTAGGTTCTTAAAACTATATACTATTTTGACGTGACTACGACTTGGCCGGTTAACCCTAGGGACTCGATGCTTCTTGGCCGGTTTCCGGCCTACAGCGTTGAAAGAGTTAAAACACATTTAAAACGTATCTGTGATAAAAGTTTATAACAAAAAACAAGACGTACATATATACGTCTTTGAAAAAACGTATCGTGAAAAATCGAGATACAGCACCTCACAAATCGCACCGTATCATATGGAGTGAATCGCGATGCATCGGTGTCCCGGGATATCGTTTCAGCCCTATACACCCCATTACACCTAACCTTCTATGATATGCGCTTTTATCATGTGTTTTTCAAATGAATTTGAACTGATCGAAACAGTGTTGACTTTCCTGCAGCAACACACCAACAGGAAGGGATGGTTTAGGCTTAAAAATATGGAAATTCCACACCAGTATCTTTGCACACATCACTTTTCAGTCATTCCATACATTTGATTGGCTGATTGTGAACCCTGACTTTTATGGGGCTACTTTCGCTACATTCAGTTGTTTATTTTTCAATCACACAGACACAGCTTTTGTTTATGCTGGAAATACAACTTAACAAGGAAAAGAAGTAATTTTAATTTGTAATGTTATTAATAAATGTTGAAGTGCTTCCTCAGGAAAACAATATCTGATCAGGATTAATTTGGGATGAGGCTACACAGTAGGACTGTTTCTCCAAATTACAAATAATAAAAGTCAGAAACCCAGTTCTTCCCCAAAATGTTCTGAGGAGCACCGAAGGGCAACAAAGTGCTGTTTGACATTATTGTTTTTGACACTGCCGTACTGGGATGGCGACTACCAGCATCTCCGTTCCCATATGGGTAATAAAAGGTGTTATTGCACAGTTAAAACAGTTATACAGCCTTTCAATTCCACTGTTGCTTGATTAACAAACGCAGAAACCTTGATGTTTCTGTTGCTATATAGACGGTACCAAAATTATTTTTGTTAATTCCTCTTCAAAGTACATTTGGGGTAATAAACAAAATATTACACTCTCTTCAAATAATAACAAGTTGATGTCTCCCTGAAATAATTCAGTAAACCTCAGGCAAAATGAAAATTATTACACTCGGAACATAAACTTTATATTTAATTGGGGCTCTTGTACTGTCCTTTAAATATTGTTTCAATGTGAGATTAACTCGATGTACAACTTCTGTCACCCTTGTCTGCTTGTACTAGTCCACACTAATGCCAATTTACTGTGCTAGCCCACTGAGATACCATGCCCACGTAATACCCTACTCAGACACATTTTACTGACTCTGAGCCGACCAGTCCTTGTTTGAGCCCCTTAATGCAGAGCGCCAGGCAGGGTAACAACAAGTACCATCTTTTAATGTCTTTTGGTATGACGCAACAGGGGTTCAAACCCCAAAACTTCCCCTCTCAGGGTGGATGCCCTACCACTAGTGAGTGAGGGAGTGTGTATGGTTTTACGCCGCTTTTAGCAAAATTCCAGCAATATGTACCCGGGTCTTTGGCGTGACGAGCAAACGCTTTAACCACTAGGCTACCCGACCACCACCCCCACCCCCCACCCCTACCACTAGACTACGGAGGAGGTCATAAGTGTATGAACAACATAGATTTTTTGCGAGACTATGCTAGACATGATGAAGACATGGACTCAGGAACTTCAGTGGATTCCCGACTGTGAAACAGTACAGGATCATTGATTATTGCATGGGGTATTTTATCTCAAAATCACAGACTTAGTATTCATTTCCATTGAAATTGGGGGCAGAATAGATCAACAATATCTCATTCTTGTCTCCAGGAGGCATTTTGGGCAGAAAAGGTAGGCCCCCAATACCCTGTGCTTGTTGCAAGAGCTCAGCACCATGTGTGAGTGAGTGAGTGAGTCTAGCAAGCTTTTATGTGACACTAGAAATGTGACACTAGAAATGGTCTTCACATAGTTTACCCATATGAGAAATCGAACCTGGGCCTTCAGTGAAAGCCTTAACCACAAGGCTACAAATGAAGGTATGAGTTGTATCCATCATCCCTGACATCAGCTGTTGCATCTAGCAGCCATCACACAGCTAGTGGAGAAGACAGCTGCCATGACACAACTACAGGACAAACAGCCCATGATTCAGTCATGCATCAGTGTCGTGCTGTGGATGGTTCATCATAACAACCTGGGTCACTTGTTCCTGGAGTGTCAGCAGACATTAACACATTTTATTAACCCATCAAGTTTGACAGATCATGTGTAATATCAATACATTTGCATCTTATTAATTCTCAGAGCAAAATTGTTCTTTCAAGCCATATCTTACTGCATCACTGCTGAGTACAGTACAACAGGACACCATGCCTGGCCCCTTACATCACTGCTGAGTACAGTACAACAGGACACCATGCCTAGCCCCTTACATCACTGCTGAGTGCAGTACAACAGGACACCATGATGGCTCCTGACATCACTGCTGAGTACAGTACAACAGGACATCATGCCTGGCTCCTGACATCACTGCTGAGTACAGTACAACAGGACATCATGCCTGGCTCCTGACATCACTGCTGAGTACAGTACAACAGGACATCATGCCTGGCTCCTGACATCACTGCTGAGTACAGTACAACAGGACACCATGCCCGGCTCCTGACATCACTGCTGAGTATAGTACAACAGGACACCATGATGGCTCCTGACATCACTGCTGAGTACAGTACAACAGGACATCATGCCTGGCTCCTGACATCACTGCTGAGTACAGTACAACGGGACACCCACCATGCCTAGCTTCTGACATCACTGCTGAGTACAGTACAACAGGACACCATGCCTGGCTCCTGACATCACTGCTGAGTACAGTACAACAGGACATCATGCCTGGCTCCTGACATCACTGCTGAGTACAGTACAACAGGACACCATGCCTGGCTCCTGACATCACTGCTGAGTACAGTACAACAGGACACCATGATGGCTCCTGACATCACTGCTGAGTACAGTACAACAGGACACCATGCCCGGCTCCTGACATCACTGCTGAGTATAGTACAACAGGACACCATGATGGCTCCTGACATCACTGCTGAGTACAGTACAACAGGACATCATGCCTGGCTCCTGACATCACTGCTGAGTACAGTACAACAGGACACCATGATGGCTCCTGACATCACTGCTGAGTACAGTACAACAGGACATCATGCCTGGCTCCTGACATCACTGCTGAGTACAGTACAACAGGACATCATGCCTGGCTCCTGACATCACTGCTGAGTACAGTACAACAGGACACCATGATGGCTCCTGACATCACTGCTGAGTACAGTACAACAGGACACCATGATGGCTCCTGACATCACTGCTGAGTACAGTACAACGGGACACCATGATGGCTCCTGACATCACTGCTGAGTACAGTACAACAGGACACCATGCCTGGCTCCTGACATCACTGCTGAGTACAGTACAACAGGACACCATGATGGCTCCTGACATCACTGCTGAGTACAGTACAACAGGACACCATGCCTGGCTACTGACATCACTGCTGAGTACAGTACAACAGGACATCATGCCTGGCTCCTGACATCACTGCTGAGTACAGTACAACAGGACACCATGATGGCTCCTGACATCACTGCTGAGTACAGTACAACAGGACATCATGCCTGGCTCCTGACATCACTGCTGAGTACAGTACAACAGGACACCATGATGGCTCCTGACATCACTGCTGAGTACAGTACAACAGGACATCATGCCTGGCTCCTGACATCACTGCTGAGTACAGTACAACAGGACACCATGCCCGGCTCCTGACATCACTGCTGAGTACAGTACAACAGGACACCATGATGGCTCCTGACATCACTGCTGAGTCCAGTACAACAGGACACCATGATGGCTCCTGACATCACTGCTGAGTGCAGTACAACAGGACACCATGATGGCTCCTGACATCACTGCTGAGTGCAATACAACAGGACACCCACCATGCCCGGCTTCTGACATCACTGCTGAGTACAGTACAACAGGACACCATGATGGCTCCTGACATCACTGCTGAGTACAGTACAACAGGACACCATGCCTGGCTCCTGACATCACTGCTGAGTACAGTACAACAGGACATCATGCCTGGCTCCTGACATCACTGCTGAGTACAGTACAACAGGACATCATGCCCGGCTCCTGACATCACTGCTGAGTACAGTACAACAGGACACCATGATGGCTCCTGACATCACTGCTGAGTACAGTACAACAGGACACCATGCCCGGCTCCTGACATCACTGCTGAGTACAGTACAACAGGACACCATGATGGCTCCTGACATCACTGCTGAGTACAGTACAACAGGACACCATGATGGCTCCTGACATCACTGCTGAGTACAGTACAACAGGACACCATGATGGCTCCTGACATCACTGCTGAGTACAGTACAACAGGACACCATGCCCGGCTCCTGACATCACTGCTGAGTACAGTACAACAGGACACCATGATGGCTCCTGACATCACTGCTGAGTACAGTACAACAGGACACCATGCCCGGCTCCTGACATCACTGCTGAGTACAGTACAACAGGACACCATGATGGCTCCTGACATCACTGCTGAGTGCAGTACAACAGGACACCATGCCCGGCTCCTGACATCACTGCTGAGTACAGTACAACAGGACACCATGATGGCTCCTGACATCACTGCTGAGTACAGTACAACAGGACACCATGATGGCTCCTGACATCACTGCTGAGTACAGTACAACAGGACACCATGATGGCTCCTGACATCACTGCTGAGTGCAGTACAACAGGACACCATGATGGCTCCTGACATCACTGCTGAGTATAGTACAACAGGACACCATGCCCGGCTCCTGACATCACTGCTGAGTACAGTACAACAGGACACCATGATGGCTCCTGACATCACTGCTGAGTCCAGTACAACAGGACACCATGATGGCTCCTGACATCACTGCTGAGTACAGTACAACAGGACATCATGCCTGGCTCCTGACATCACTGCTGAGTACAGTACAACAGGACACCATGATGGCTCCTGACATCACTGCTGAGTACAGTACAACAGGACACCATGCCTGGCTCCTGACATCACTGCTGAGTGCAGTACAACAGGACACCATGATGGCTCCTGACATCACTGCTGAGTGCAGTACAACAGGACACCATGCCTAGCTCCTGACATCACTGCTGAGTACAGTACAACAGGACACCATGCCTAGCTCCTGACATCACTGCTGAGTGCAGTACAACAGGACACCATGCCTAGCTCCTGACATCACTGCTGAGTACAGTACAACGGGACATCATGCCTGGCTACTGACATCACTGCTGAGTACAGTACAACAGGACACCATGCCTGGCTCCTGACATCACTGCTGAGTACAGTACAACAGGACACCATGATGGCTCCTGACATCACTGCTGAGTACAGTACAACAGGACACCATGATGGCTCCTGACATCACTGCTGAGTACAGTACAACAGGACACCATGCCCGGCTCCTGACATCACTGCTGAGTACAGTACAACAGGACACCATGATGGCTCCTGACATCACTGCTGAGTACAGTACAACAGGACACCATGATGGCTCCTGACATCACTGCTGAGTACAGTACAACAGGACACCATGATGGCTCCTGACATCACTGCTGAGTCCAGTACAACAGGACACCATGATGGCTCCTGACATCACTGCTGAGTACAGTACAACAGGACATCATGCCTGGCTCCTGACATCACTGCTGAGTACAGTACAACAGGACACCATGATG
Source organism: Haliotis rufescens (assembly GCF_023055435.1). Lineage (NCBI taxonomy): Eukaryota > Metazoa > Mollusca > Gastropoda > Lepetellida > Haliotidae > Haliotis > Haliotis rufescens. Next base: position 30,681,619 of record NW_025963857.1, read on the forward strand.
GCTCCTGACATCACTGCTGAGTACAGTACAACAGGACACCATGATGGCTCCTGACATCACTGCTGAGTACAGTACAACAGGACACCATGCCTGGCTCCTGACATCACTGCTGAGTCCAGTACAACAGGACACCATGATGGCTCCTGACATCACTGCTGAGTGCAGTACAACAGGACACCATGATGGCTCCTGACATCACTGCTGAGTACAGTACAACAGGACACCATGCCTAGCTCCTGACATCACTGCTGAGTACAGTACAACAGGACACCATGCCTAGCTCCTGACATCACTGCTGAGTGCAGTACAACAGGACACCATGCCTAGCTCCTGACATCACTGCTGAGTACAGTACAACGGGACATCATGCCTGGCTACTGACATCACTGCTGAGTACAGTACAACAGGACACCATGCCTGGCTCCTGACATCACTGCTGAGTGCAGTACAACAGGACACCATGATGGCTCCTGACATCACTGCTGAGTACAGTACAACAGGACACCATGCCTAGCTCCTGACATCACTGCTGAGTACAGTACAACAGGACACCATGCCTAGCTCCTGACATCACTGCTGAGTGCAGTACAACAGGACACCATGCCTAGCTCCTGACATCACTGCTGAGTACAGTACAACGGGACATCATGCCTGGCTACTGACATCACTGCTGAGTACAGTACAACAGGACACCATGCCTGGCTCCTGACATCACTGCTGAGTACAGTACAACAGGACACCATGATGGCTCCTGACATCACTGCTGAGTACAGTACAACAGGACACCATGATGGCTCCTGACATCACTGCTGAGTACAGTACAACAGGACACCATGCCCGGCTCCTGACATCACTGCTGAGTACAGTACAACAGGACACCATGATGGCTCCTGACATCACTGCTGAGTACAGTACAACAGGACACCATGATGGCTCCTGACATCACTGCTGAGTACAGTACAACAGGACACCATGATGGCTCCTGACATCACTGCTGAGTACAGTACAACAGGACACCATGCCCGGCTCCTGACATCACTGCTGAGTACAGTACAACAGGACACCATGATGGCTCCTGACATCACTGCTGAGTACAGTACAACAGGACACCATGCCCGGCTCCTGACATCACTGCTGAGTACAGTACAACAGGACACCATGATGGCTCCTGACATCACTGCTGAGTGCAGTACAACAGGACACCATGCCCGGCTCCTGACATCACTGCTGAGTACAGTACAACAGGACACCATGATGGCTCCTGACATCACTGCTGAGTACAGTACAACAGGACACCATGATGGCTCCTGACATCACTGCTGAGTACAGTACAACAGGACACCATGATGGCTCCTGACATCACTGCTGAGTGCAGTACAACAGGACACCATGATGGCTCCTGACATCACTGCTGAGTATAGTACAACAGGACACCATGCCCGGCTCCTGACATCACTGCTGAGTACAGTACAACAGGACACCATGATGGCTCCTGACATCACTGCTGAGTCCAGTACAACAGGACACCATGATGGCTCCTGACATCACTGCTGAGTACAGTACAACAGGACATCATGCCTGGCTCCTGACATCACTGCTGAGTACAGTACAACAGGACACCATGATGGCTCCTGACATCACTGCTGAGTACAGTACAACAGGACACCATGATGGCTCCTGACATCACTGCTGAGTACAGTACAACAGGACACCATGATGGCTCCTGACATCACTGCTGAGTGCAGTACAACAGGACACCATGCCTAGCTCCTGACATCACTGCTGAGTACAGTACAACAGGACACCATGCCTAGCTCCTGACATCACTGCTGAGTGCAGTACAACAGGACACCATGCCTAGCTCCTGACATCACTGCTGAGTACAGTACAACGGGACATCATGCCTGGCTACTGACATCACTGCTGAGTACAGTACAACAGGACACCATGATGGCTCCTGACATCACTGCTGAGTACAGTACAACAGGACACCATGATGGCTCCTGACATCACTGCTGAGTGCAATACAACAGGACACCATGCCTGGCTCCTGACATCACTGCTGAGTACAGTACAACAGGACACCATGATGGCTCCTGACATCACTGCTGAGTACAGTACAACAGGACACCATGATGGCTCCTGACATCACTGCTGAGTACAGTACAACAGGACACCATGATGGTTCCAGACATCACTGCTGAGTACAGTACAACAGGACACCATGATGGCTCCTGACATCACTGCTGAGTACAGTACAACAGGACACCATGATGGCTCCTGACATCACTGCTGAGTACAGTACAACAGGACATCATGCCTGGCTCCTGACATCACTGCTGAGTACAGTACAACAGGACATCATGCCTGGCTCCTGACATCACTGCTGAGTACAGTACAACGGGACACCATGATGGCTCCTGACATCACTGCTGAGTACAGTACAACAGGACACCATGATGGCTCCTGACATCACTGCTGAGTACAGTACAACAGGACATCATGCCTGGCTCCTGACATCACTGCTGAGTACAGTACAACAGGACATCATGCCTGGCTCCTGACATCACTGCTGAGTACAGTACAACGGGACACCATGATGGCTCCTGACATCACTTCTGAGTACAGTACAACAGGACACCATGATGGCTCCTGACATCACTTCTGAGTACAGTACAACAGGACACCATGCCTAGCTCCTGACATCACTGCTGAGTACAGTACAACAGGACACCATGATGGCTCCTGACATCACTGCTGAGTACAGTACAACAGGACACCATGCCTAGCTCCTGACATCACTGCTGAGTACAGTACAACAGGACACCATGATGGCTCCTGATATCACTGCTGAGTACAGTACAACAGGACACCATGATGGCTCCTGACATCACTGCTGAGTACAGTACAACAGGACACCATACCTGGCTCCTGACATCACTTCTGAGTGCAGTACAACAACTGATGGATATCATGCCATCAGTGACTGACTTCACTGAAGTGTCTATTGGACTAACATTTCATACTGTTCAGCCTTTCTTCAATGAAATGGGTAATCAATATTGGTTATTCAATATTCAACATGACGTCATGAACACACAATGCCTTTTAGAAAGTGGTCAAATGTAACACATGTTATATTTGGGATAACTCTTTCTGAGTAAAGTACAGATTCTCATATTTTTTTGGGGTTGAGTACTGTCTTGGATTCGAACCCACACTGCCAGAGTGAGGCACCTAATCGCCGGCACACAAAGTCAGCGATCTAGCCCACTCAGCCACCGAGGCGTCCACAAAAATTGGAGCGATGCCAATTTTCTTTTGTCAGAGGGGTACACAAAGTACGTAATCTATACTACCAATTGTTGGACATTCATTTTTGTGGAAGCCTCAGTAGCTGAGTGGGTCATCATTCATTCAGTCAATCATGCAGATTCATACAGTTTTCATATCAATTGAGTCTTGATGAACTGAAACATGATAGCTTCATTCCTTATCTGTAAAACAAAAGGGAGCGTGTGCTGTATTCTGAATTTTTTAGAAATGATATTAAATAGGAATGGATACAGAAATCTTTCTTAATTTTTCAGTGCATATCAGAACCTTTCTTGATAATTATTTGTGTGTGTATGTATGTGTGCATGCGTGCATGCGTGCGTGCGTGCGTGTGTGCATGTGTGTGTGTAGTGACTAAATAAATGGTGTAACCATGTTTCTTTAAAAACACCTTGAGGGCTTAAATGATACTTTGAACATTATTTCAGTTACATCACGGCATGTCAGCTTCATGTGGAAGGAAAGCCTGAAGTGATGCATGTCCTGGGTGTTCACCATGTTGGTGAAACCAACAAACATGTCCAGTGCTGACAAACCCAGAAACATAGCCAGGAAGAATCTGGGATTTGAACCCATGACCACAGGTCTCCTTCATGCCTAAAGCACACAACTGTCCACATCGAATAGTGGTGCTTTAGATGACTGGACCACCCTGAACCAGCTAAAACCAGCTACAATAATATCAATCATAACCGCCATATCCTAATAAGTTACTGTTTTTATTTTACAAACTAACCACCTCCCTTGGACCTGCAAAGCGGTGACTGTTGATCATGTTATTACTCAGCGGATTGTCTCAAAGCCCATAAAAGTCAGAAATGTGGATTTTTACAAAACAAACTATCTCCCTAAGAACTACTCAGTGGTGGAGAGCCTCAATGCTCCTCTCATGGTGCAGTGGCAAGACACGATGGAGGAGAGATCTCCAAATTAAAGACGATTGTTCCCTGGGAAAATCAATAAACTGGCGCTACAAATCTTCTGATCTTCTACCCTCAACACAACACCCACAAGCCTCAGGCAGACACTTCCATGTCAGAACCCTTGTTCAGGCTCACGCCAGCTCTGCTAACGAATCCCTCATTTTGTAACATATCTGATTCAATACCTGATAAACAAAAGTGACTTATGTGATGTTTCCCTAACAACTCGTTATACCGGAGTGCCAGGAGGCCTGCGAGACACGCTCCCTGCTGCCTCCCTCCAGTCATCCAAGTAGGTCATCATAGGAGGACATCTTTCCCACCAAATCACTGACCAGCTAAGTGACAATTACACATATACATGATGTGAATTCAGTGAGTCGATTTTTAGATAGGCGGTGGATTTAACTGATATTTTTTAAACCTGTTTCACTAGCAATGAGCATACACAAAACTTGTGGAACATTCTGATGGAGTGAGTGAGTTGGGCTTAACTCTGCTTTTAAGAGAATTTCAGTTATTTCACAACCTGGTCCTGTAGGGCTGACATACTGCAGAAGTGATGTTAAATTTTGACTCACTCACTCACACAACCTGCCACTAAAACTAAGGGGTCACTGGTGCAGAGTTTCATTTCTTTAGCAGGAACGCTATCAATGATTGACAGAACTGAAATACAGTTCCAAGTACAGTAAACTACGGTTATAACGAACTCAAAAAGGGACCACAAATTGTAGTTCGTTATAACCGTAGTTCGTTATAAGCATATATACAGCAAATGGCGGGACCAAAAAAACAGTTTGTTATATCCGCCAGTTCGTTATAAGCGTATTCATTATAATGATAGTTTACTGTAGCATCAAACTTAAACTTGAGGTAACCCAATGTGGTGCAGTAGTACTATTAGTTTTCTGGGTAAAACCAACAAGGGCAGTGTGGGATTTGAACCCACAACCATCAAATCCTAGAAGTTAAGGGAAGTAACTCTGCATGGAACCTGAGAAATACATACATTCTGATAGAAAGAACAAATGCTCACTTACAGTGCTCACTTACAACACCCTACTTACACCGAGAACAACCTGATGTACCCATAAGATACCCACTTACACCAAGAACATCCTGATGTACCCATAAGATACCCACTTACACCAAGAACATCCTGATGTACCCATAAGATACCCACTTACACCAAGAACACCCAAATGTACTCATAAGATACCCACTAACACCAAGAACATCCTGATGCACCCATCAGATACCCACTTACACCAAGAACACCCAAATGTACCCATAAGATACCCACTTACACCAAGAACATCCTGATGCACCCATCAGATACCAACTTACACCAAGAACACCCCAATGTAGCCATAAGATACCCACTTACACTAAGAACACCCTGACGTACCCATAAGATACGCACTTACACCAAGGACATCCTGATGTACCAATAAGATACGCACTTACATCAAGAACACCCCGATGTACCCATAAGATACGCACTTACACCAAGGACATCCTGATGTACCCATAAGATACGCACTTACACCAAGAACACCCCGACACAAGACCAAATAGCGTCCATTCCAATTTGGAATGAACGTTGGAATGCTTTGGAAAGATCGCTCATTCCAAACTTTCCAAAGCTTGGAAAGATCGATCTTTCCAAAAAATCCAAAATTGGAATGGCAACATTTCCAAACATATTTCCAACACTGGAAATGTTTGGAATGACTTGGAATGGTTTGGAATTGTTTGGAAATGTTTGGAAATATGGTTAGAAGGAACAAGTTAAAATATGTTTTATCAGTAATTTGAACAATAAAAAGACTATGAATTAGGGGCTTTAGGGGTTGCTTATACAGTAATTTTGAAATTTTGAGATTTGGAAAGAATGCCAAGAGTGGGTGGGGGACGAACTAAGGGAGCTGTGTGTTGGGTGGTTGTTAGATAAGGTAGTTTTGGTTTTATTATTTAATTTGGGGTTTAAATGCGACTTATTAGTCCTGTTTTAATTAGGTATAAACCTAAGACTTTGAATTTTTCTAATTTATTTTATGGATTTAGGAGTGATTCTAGTGTAAGTTCGGTTTTAAGATTTAGGGTGGTCTGTAGTGTTGTTCGGTGTGTTTGGTAGTGTGTGCAGTGAATGAGTACGTGTTCTGGTGTTTCTTGTTGTTTGCAATGTGGGCAGTTTCCTGTTTTGTGTAGATTAGCTATTTTACGGTGATTATTTAGTTTGGTGCCGCCTGTTTGTAGTTTAGTAATAATTCTGTCGATTGTTTTGGATGGGTGTAGTATTTTTGGTTTATTTAGGTTTTTTTTTGAGTACTTTCCTGATTTGGCTATTTAAGTTTTGGTATATATTTTGCCATTTTTTGTTGATTTTTTGTTTAGTGAGACCTTTGATTTCTGATTTTGAGCTGGGTAAGTTTAAGCTTATTTCTGGGAGTTAAAGGGATAATTTTGCTGCTTTATCTGCCTTTTCATTTCCAAAGATTCCTACGTGGGCGGGGGTCCAAAGGAACTCTATTTGTTTCCCTGCCCTAGTTAAGTTGTTTGAGCTATTGAGTAATTGATTTATTAGTTTGGGGTGGTTTTTTAGTGTTTTTGAGGGCTTGTAGTCCACTGAGGTAGTCGGTTAGGATGAGGATTTTTTGTTGTTTTTTAGATTGCTGATTGTCTAGTGCTGAGACAACTACTGACTGATATAGAAGATTTAACGTGCGCTTTCCGACTGCAGCGTATTTCGCACACGGGCCTGGCCGGACCATTTAGTGTATTCCGAGAAGGGTGAAAGTTGTGTGTGCAACACAAGAGTGGGTTTTAGGGGTTGCTTGTATTGAATTTTTGAGATTTTTAAATTTGGAATAAATGCCAAGGTGGGTGGAGGAGGGAACTAAGGGAGCCGGTTGAGGTGGGTGTTTGTATGTTTATTGGATTTTGGATTGGTAGATTAATTAGTTTTTAGATGCGCTTAATTAGGTCTGTTTTGATTAGGAATACGCCTAGGGCCTTGAAGTTTTCTAGTTTATTTTGAGGGTTTAGTAGTTCATCTAGAGTAGGAACCTTATTTAGATTAAGGGTGGTTTGTAGTGTGGGCAGTTGCCTGTGGTGTGTCTTTTAAGTTTTTTTAGGTGGTTATTTAGGTTCGTGTGTCCTGTTTTGAGTTTTGTAATAAATCTGTCCATTTTTTTAGAGGGGTGTAGCATTTTAGGTTTGGCTAGTGGTTTTCTGAGCACTTTTTGGATTTGGCTATTTGAGTTTTGATATTGATTATGCCATTTTTTGGTTATTTTTTGTTTGTTTACACTTTTAATTTCTGATTTTGAGATGGGTAGGTTTAGGCTTATTTCTGATAAGAGATAATTTAGCTGCTTTATCGGCGCTTTCGTTGCCGTAAATTCCTACGTGGGCGGGGATCCACAAGAAGGTTATTTGTTTACCTGCTTTTGTTAGGTCGTTGGAGCTTTTAAGTATTTGGTTTATTAATTTAGGTCGTTTTTTTGTATTTTTGTTTTGGAGGGCTTGTAGTCCACTAAGGGAGTCGGTGAGAATTAGGATTTTATTGTTGTTTTTAGATTGTTGGTTTTGCAGGGCTGAGGCCATGCCCATAAGTTCGGCCGTGAATATAGATTGGTTGTTAGGGAGTCGGGAAGATTGTGTGGATATAACTGGTTGTGTGGTATGGACTCCGAAGCCTGTGTGGTTGGAGATCGGGTCTGAAGATCCGTCAGTGTACATGTGACACCCATTTGGCCAATTTTCGTGTATGTATGCAAGTGTGGTGGTTTTACCTATGTTTGGGTCGGTTTGTTTATTTATTTGGTTAGCTAGCGTTGGGTCTATTTTGTGTATTTTGAGTTTAGGGGTGAAGATATTTGATTTTTTGCAGTTTTGTTTAAGATTTTGAGTTTGGTGTTCATTGATTTAGTTAGTTATTCTTTGGGATATTGGGGTGAGTAAGGGGTGTTTGCGAGCTAGAGTTTGGTTTCTTGGGCTTATGTTTTGGTTAATTATGAGACAACTAATAGGTCTCAAGATTAAGTATTCGGCTGGATGACAGCTGCCATTTAATTACAAAACAGACAGTCGTCTAGACGGCTCACATGTAAGTGCGCCGACATGTGCCTAAGATCATAAAATGGACAATCTTTGGTAACATCTAATTTATTGTTGTCTCACGCCAGAGCTGTGAATAATTCTGTTCATTGAACAATTGGAATTCAGGAAGTTATCAATAATTGTTTTACTTAAGATAAGATAAGATAAGATAAGATAAGATAAGTTGTTTATAACATAATATTATGATGTCAGGACGTACTACATTCAAAACCATATATTTTAAAATCAATTTAATGACAGACTATGATTTCCAAGTCCCGATTAGCAAATCAATGAGGTATCAGTTTCACCACATGTGCACAGACCGCCTATACTTATATATATATATATATTTTTCATAACTATTCTCCAGTTAAAGTCCTATCCTCTTATCAAAAAATCTGTGAGAGTGATCATCATTAACGAAACTCATTCTCGTCAAAGAATACAGAACAAATGAAGAATCAGATGCATACATTTATTGCCATGCTTCATTTATCACGAAGTAGATTTACATACATTTGTGAATAGCACTTAAACTGTGATAATGAATTTTACCATTGTCTATATTATATTATAAGTATTAACCATAATATGGATTTCCGAATTTATAAACGACTCCAAACGTTGATATTTCAGACAAAAACAAAGTCAGCCGTCTTTTAACGTTCAAGGGAAAAGGGTTTGCTTTCACAATTGAACATTTGTTTTCACCAAAGGACAATCAAATCAAACCAAAAACAGTAAAAATACACATATATGGTTAGCGACCGTCATTTATAATAATAATATAGTTTATTACAGTGTCATGTGTTACAAAGCAATACAACATTTAGCACATACTTAAAATACAAACACCAGGCCTCAGTGGGCCGAAATGACACCTTAAGGTATTACAAATATTAAAATACAATTAGATATAAAAAGTAATCATGCACATTCTTAATATCTACATATACACATATTCACTAACACAATCACACAATCACATAATGCACTCATGCATACACACATATATACATACGCACTCACGCACGCACATTATACAGCGAGGGGGGAAATTCGTCTGCTCTAACTGCCTTCACAAAAACATTCCAGCCCTTAATTACCGAGGCAGCTGTGACGTAGTAGCATTACATTCGCTGCGTTTGCAGCATATAAGATGTGTAATCTGTGGAGTGACTAAAGTAATATTACGGCTGAAATCTTACTTGCATGGTTGTTTTAATAGAAAACTTACGGTTTAAAAACACAATTGTTCTTATATAATGTTTTTAGGTTTGGTTTATAAATACAAGAGAAGATTTTTTATACATATAAAACTGGTCGAAAATACAGCTCAACAATAGAAACATAAAAATAGGAGTTGTGAATAGTGACAAATTTTAATTACATCACCGTGTCAATAATTATTGATTGATTCCGTCAAACTTTCAAACCATTTATTGCCATGGACGTACACTACTGCCTTAAAGTTCATTCCCCTAACACGCGTTGAGAACGCGTGTAACACGCATGTGACACGGGTGCTCAACGGGTAGCAGGTGTGTAACACGGGACCGGGTTCCAGTTGAAGTTGACAAAATTATCAAATGAATAATGAGATAAAACAAAACAGTGAGATGTGAAATTTGAGTTAATGAGCGGCCATTGAGCTGTGTTCACCAGACCGTAAATACAAGGTCGGCCCGTCTTAATTAGTGTTCGGTTGTTAGACTTTTATGGCATGAACCATTCCACTAGGGTCCCGTCTAGCCATTGTGGCTAGCCGACAGTAGAACAGTAGTGAATTTAGATGCGAGTTTATTGCTAGGGGAACCCCCGTGTTGACACGATTGTCGCGGGTTGGTAAATGTTCGCCATTAATAAAATGATTGTTTGTGGATTGCGAACATATTCATTTGCCCACACGAGTCATTCCATTTGATTGCAAATATAACGTTTTTCGTTCGCCAAATTTATGCTTTAGACAGTACAATTATGATATAGCCGTCACCACACTAATGTCTCATTATTTCACGTAGGAATATGTCACATTTCCCCACACCCCACTTTCTGTTTTGTATTTTGAAAGAATAAATAAAAGAAGGTTTTGTGTGGGACACTTTTATACTAATTATAAGAGGATGTTGTAAATGAATATGAACAGCCATGCTGTCTGACTGTTGATAGAATTTGAGATCTTCACAATCACCGGGTGTGACCATGTAGACAGAATCTCGTTAGGGTTTGTGATTTTTACATTTGCCCAATGACCATAGTGAGTATTGCTGGGGATACCAAACGTAACAGTTTATTATTAGAGGTTGTGAGTACCTACACCACGTAGATAGGATATATTTAGGATTTTAATCCTTCTTTGAGAGGCATTTAGAAGTTGGAGTACTACGTTAGGATAAGATTTGTGGGTGACTTTAATCCTTTCTTTCTCTGTGGGTAATCCTTTCACGTTGATTGGAGGAAGTCACTCAACCAGGTCATGACAGGTCGTGAGTTTACTCACTAACTACTGTGAACGTTTTTGGCATAACATCCTTCTTGTATAAACATAGAAACGATGCTCACTCACTGTTAATCTTCTGCAGTTTGCTGGCAAAGTGGGGATAAACCTCAGTGTCAAAGACGATCAAACTTAGTTCGAATCCTTGTTTATATGTGACATCTCCCAAATGGGGACATGTTCATAAACTTGGCAAGTGATGATGAATTTTAATATTAATATTATTATAGTTTATGAAATTGTTAATAAAACTTTAATAAAATTGTGCTTCACTCTCACGAAAAATATATTGTCTGTGAGTAAATTTATATGTCACGTTTCATCGGCATTTTTCAGTGATATTGGGACTACATTAAACTGGCTGGTTTTACATTTCTGATACAGGTGCTTGACTGACTGAGTAGTTCATGATCAATTAGATATGTTTAAATCAGTCAAGTTTGCAACAATAGATGAATAAGTTGATACATTTGGACCGCAGTTACCGATTAACAACTTAAGACATAGAGACAGGGAGGAGATATATAACCAAACCTATGGTCCTTTTGAGACAGTTAGAACGTTGGATTAAATGACAGTAACTAATTTGAACATTCCCCAGTAATATCATAAAATACATCATAACTCATAACAGTCCGAGAAACAGCTTCCAGCCATATACTAGTATTGAAGGGACAATCGCTTTTGACAGTTTAAAAATAAACTCACCTTAAGGTGCTTGGCAAGTCAAAACTGACCTCCCTGAATATGTTTTTTAGGTTTGACAGCAACTATGCTTGTGGATTTCAGCGATAGACATGATTTGTTAGCTAGATGTTATTACAATAAGCGAAAATGTCTTAAAAGTCCACAGTTTGTTTAATAGTACAAAAAGTGTGTTATAGATCTATCAACGTTTTCTTTTATTGAACATAATATTTGCACTATATTGCTGTTAGCTGTAAATAATCTAGCCTCCCCATGTACGTAACTGACATATATTTATGTATGACCAGAACAGCAAATAAAGCTCTGGTAGATAGGTACCTCGGAGATTTAACGTGCGCTTTCCGACTTAAGCCTATCTCGCACACGTGGAAGCACTTATACAATTAGGGTAAAAAAGTGTAATGATTAAATAAAGAAGTGCACCCCCCCCCACCCCACCCCCCACCCCCAAATATATAAGTTTGCAGCCTATTCTAATAAAGTTAAAGGGGTTGGGGTTTGGCTGGTTGGAGTGGGTGATAAAAGAATATTCAATAATATGGAAAAGTTTGGGCCTGGGGGTGGGGGGTGGGGGGGGGGGGGGGGGGGGGCGTCGGCGTTAGGTTAGGGTGTCGGCTGGCGAGCATGTGTGGCGGTATCCTTCTAGTAGTCTCTTGGTCAGCTTCTCATCCTGGGGGTTGGGATTCTGGTAGAGACTCTTGGCAAGGAGGGCGGCGGTATTGGCGACGAAGTGGTTTGAGGTCGGTACGCCACTACTCTGGAAGAAGTGGTACAAGTCTGTGTAGTTTGTGATGTCGTACTCGATGTCCTGTCCCCCCTTCTTGTGCACCATGACGAAAGGGACTCCTTGTTTGGCGTAGAGATGTTCCTTTGGGGTGTTGATCTGGTCAACCTTGAGATCCGGTGTCCCGGTATAAACTCTCCCCCGTACAAATTCTCCCCCCGGAGATTTTATACCGGTACAGATTCTCCCCCGGCGAATCAATTCTGAAATAAAATCTCCCCCGGGCGGATATATTTCGCGCCCCCCTCAGTATAAAGTCTCCCCCCTGATTATTCGGTTTGTTGCAATGTCTTTAAGTACTATATTCTTTAAATAGTTATCTTTAATGTAAGGAGGGTTACTTTAAAAAATAGATTATGAAATATGGTCATAATGAATTGATATTTCAGAATATTTTATTTGGTAACTGTACCTTCCATCCTAAAATAATTATAAGACATAATCATACCAAACAAAGGATGGGAGACATGAGTCTCTACAGAACTTGTTGTTTCTAATACAGTTGTTGTTGTCTGTATACATTTTTTTAATATACCAGTTTGAGTCTACATGCGAACACAATCGATGGTTGAAATGTTAGTCTAAGAACAAAACATGAACTAATTCTAAAGAACTCTGATGTATAAAGTTACCTTCATCTTTGATTGACTGATGTATTTTCAATCTTTATTCAGCACTGAAGAGGCCACAGGCCTATAGTACGAAGCATTAAGTTTATGAATAAACTGTTATAAAATATTCATAAAGTATCAGGGGTCATTTCAACTTGCAAAATGATTGACATAGTCCTTTATAGAGCGAGGATTGGGCTGTTTTCTCACCCGATTGACTGACATACAACATTCACATGGTTTAGAATGGTACAATGAATGGTAAAGCATGCAAATTACTCTAATACGCGATATTTCATAAGAAAATATCATATCTCCGTTAAAACATAAAACCAATATTTATGAGTCTACATATTGATATAAGACTTTATCACTGTATCCAATTCCAACATTTTAGATATAAACTTTCGGACAGTTCAGTTCAAAATTCTTCAACCTTTAATACATCACAGGGATTTGTAGCAAGACGACGGGAATCTACAGTCTTGACTGTGTGTGTGTTTTTTTATGAGAATGTTTCTCACCGACCTTAGCGTGTAGGGGTGTGATGTCCTGGGCAGGAAATGACAGTGTTTTGACTACTCGTCTTTCATTAATTAACGTTATGGGCATCCCTAATTAACATTTACTAATTCATGTTAAACCAACACAGGATGTTTTCTGGAAGTGGACAATCGCGAATGTAATAGGGCTGACACGACATGTGTTAATAACTGTCCTAGAACTTCTTAAGTTACTAAACATTCTTTATATCTAACGACTAATATTATATCCACCTATATACCACTTTATTGTCTCATATTGCGGTAGTAAAGAAAACACAGTGCTGAAAGTGAAGCCCTTTTCACTCCACATTCCCAACATCGTCTCTATCAGAAGTGTTTGGCAACTATTGAACTGACTGACTGACTGATATAGAAGATTTAACGTGCGCTTTCCGACTGCAGCGTATTTCGCACACGGGCCTGGCCAGGCCATTTAGTGTATTCCGAAAAGGGTGAAAGTGGTGTGTGCAACCCAAGAGGGGGCTTTTAGGGGTTGCTTATATCGATTTTTGAAATTTTAAAATTTGGAATAAATGCCGAGGTGGGTGGAGGAGGGAACTAAGGGAGCCGGTTGAGGTGGGTGTTTGTATGTTTATTGGATTTTGGATTGGTAGATTAATTAGTTTTTAGATGCGCTTAATTAGGCCTGTTTTGATTAGGAATACGCCTAGGGCCTTGAAGTTTTCTAGTTTATTTTGAGGGTTTAGTATTTCATCTAGAGTAGGAACCTTATTTAGATTGAGGTTGGTTTGTAGTGTGGTTCTGTGTGTTTGGTAGTGGGTGCAGTGGATGAGTGCGTGTTCTGTGGTTTCGGGTTGTTTGCAGTGGGGGCAGTTGCCTGTGGTGTGTCTTTTAAGTTGTTTTAGGTGGTTATTTAGGTTCGTGTGTCCTGTTTGGAGTTTTGTAATTAATCTGTCCATTTTTTTAGAGGGGTGTAGGATTTTAGGTTTGGCTAGTGGTTTTCTGAGCACTTTTTGGATTTGGCTATTTGAGTTTTGATATTGATTATGCCATTTTTTGGTTATTTTTTGTTTGTTTACACTTTTAATTTCTGATTTTGAGATGGGTAGGTTTAGGCTTATTTCTGGTATTTTGAGAGATAATTTAGCTGCTTTATCGGCGCTTTCGTTGCCGTAAATTCCTACGTGGGCGGGGATCCACAAGAAGGTTATTTGTTTGCCTGCTTTTGTTAGGTCGTTGGAGCTTTTAAGTATTTGGTTTATTAATTTAGGTCGTTTTTTGGATTTTTGTTTTGGAGGGCTTGTAGCCCACGAAGCGAGTCAGTGAGAATTAGGATTTTTTGTTTGTTTTTTGATTGTTGGTTATGCAGGGCTGAGGCCATGCCCATAAGTTCGGCCGTGAATATAGATTGGTTGTTAGGGAGTCGGTAAGATTGTGTGGATATAACTGGTTGTGTGGTATGGACTCCGAAACCTGTGTGGTTGGAGATCGGGTCTGAAGATCCGTCAGTGTATATGTGACACCAATTTGGCCAATTTTCGTGTATGTAAGAAAGTGTGGTGGTTTTACCTATGTTTGGGTCGGTTTGTTTATTTATTTGGTTAGTTAGCGTTGTGTCTATTTGGGGTATTTTGAGTTTAGGGGTGAAGATATTTGATTTTTTGCAGTTTTGTTTAAGATTTTGAGTTTGGTGTTCATTGAGGTAGTTAGTTATTCTTTGGGATATTGGGGTGAGTAAGGGGTGTTTGCGAGCTAGAGCTTGGTTTCTTGGGCTAATGTTTTGGTTAATTAGGTTTTGGATGAGAGGGTTTGTTTGGGACGCGGCCCAGAAATTAAGGCTTAGATGTTCCCTGCGTAGATTTAGTGGCATTTTTCCTGTAAGGGCCTGAAGTGAGGTGTAGGAGGTGCCATGTTGGGTGCGTGTAATTAGTTTAAGGGCTTGGTATTGTATTGAGTCAAGTTTTTTAGATAGAGAGTTGTTTAGGGTATTGTATATGGCGCAGCCGTAGTCTAGTTTTGATCTAATTAGTGTTGTATATAGTGAGAGGAGGGTATCTTTGGAGGCTCCCCAATTAGAGCCGGTGAGACATCTTAATGTGTTAAGGTCTTTGCTGCATCTAGTTTTTAGGTTTTGGACGTGAGCCTCCCAGGTGAGGTGTTGATCGAAAATAAGTCCTAAGAATTTGGTTTGTTTTTGGAATTTGATTGTTTGGTTGTTTAGCTGGAGGATTGGGTAGGCAGGTTTCATGTTTTTATGTTTGAATACTATTCCTGTTGTTTTATCTGAGTTAATGGAGAAGCCCCATTTGTCTGCCCATTGTTGTATTTTATTTAGAGATTTTTGGATTAAGTTTTCTGCCATTTTAATGCTTTTAGTGCGGATCCATAGGGCTCCATCATCCGCGAATTTTGAAGTGTTTAGTTTAGGGGATAAGCCCTCGAATAGATCATTTATCATTATATTGAAGAGGGTTGGGCTGAGAATGCTGCCCTGGGGAGTGCCATTTTCTAGGGGACACTGGTCCGATAGCGTATGGTCTATACCCACGGTAATTTTGCGATTGTTTAGGAAATCTTGGATGAAGTTTATTATTTGGCCTTTTAGTCCTATTTTTTTTAGTTTTTGTATTAGCCCGTGGTGCCATACCATATCGAAAGCTTTAGAGAAGTCGAGGAATATGCCTATGGTGTATTGCTTGTTTAGCGGTCCTGTTTTTATATCCTGTTCTAGTCAGGCAAGGTTATCGAGAGTTGATCGGCCAGGAGTGAAGCCGCTTTGGTCGGGGTTTATGATGTTGTTTTGGTCTAGGTAGTGCTGTAGCCTATTTTTAGTCATAAGTTCCATTATTTTGCAGAGATTTGAGGTTAGGGATATGGGCCTATAGGAGTTTGTCTGATCTGCTGGTTTATTTGGTTTAGGTATTGGGATTACTAGAGCTTCCTTCCATGAGGATGGGACCTGTCCGTTTAGGTAAACTAGGTTGTATAGTTTAAGTAAAGTTTGGAGTAGTTTGGTAGGTAAGTGTTTGATTATTTGGTAAGAGGTGAGGTCTAGGCCAGGGGCTGTTCCTTTTTTCTATTGTTTAGTACGTGATTTAGTTCTTCTATGGTGTAACTATTGAACTGCATGGCAAGTATTTATAAAACGACCGGGGGAGGAAATATTCTGGGGGGAGATTTTATTTCGTAGGGAGGGGGAGAATTTATTTCGAGAGGGGCGGAACTGTACCGGTATTATTGACACCGGCCACATGGAACTCTGGGTTGGAGAGTGTAGTTGTCGCAGCGCGCATTGATCCGGGAACCAGACCGGAAGTGACAGTTTGGACCGTCGCTTATGTCATTTCAAAAGGAGAGTTATTTCCCTTTGGAACAAAAAGATTGCCCAATAGTCAGTGTTGATAAGTCAATAATGATCAGTGATGATGGCGTTGAAATATGAGCACATACAGTCGTGCTGTGACTCGTTTGATTGAATTTGTTGTTATTTATTGTCAAAAAAGAAAGACGATATTTGCAATTGCAATAAGCTCCCAATTTATGCATCACACAATATGTTATTGCAAATTTCCATTTCATCTACCCTGAGCCTTTTTCCAATATTAAATGTTCAGCTCTTACAAGGAACGTCACAGAAAGTAGTATAGGTAATGGTGATTCTGCCGCAACCCCACTGGAGCCAGATTTATATACCTATACTGCTACTACAGGGGGAATTTTTTATGTGTAAACGCTGATGCGATTCAACGATCGTCATGAGATTAAGTTAAATTGACTCTAGCCCACCACTACCTTGAGTCAATCAATGATACCATAGAGGGAATTTTTAGCACAAAAACGATGATGAGACTAAACTCAATTGTAATGAAATATTCTCTATTATTTTTACTCATACGCATACCATAATTTTTAAACAAAGTGATATTCAACATTTTTACTAAATTCTTCGTTCATTTTACTAGGAGACCAGACTATATACTCTTCTTGGTAATTGGAAAGAAACAATTGATGACCGTATTTTGTTTAACATTTTTGTGTGTTGAAACACTTATATTAAAGGGAAATATAACCATTTAGTCTGTTCGGGTAACCAATTCTAGCTATTGTTTCCTGAATAAAATATTATCTACTTCAGGCATACACATATTGTTTTGTGTCATGTGACACCAGATGTTGTCATGAACCAATACTCATGTCGAAAACAACCATAGAAATGTGAAACATCAATACTAGAGAATAACCAAGTTCGATTTTCCAACGAGAAAATTCCTTTTGGCGTGAACGTTGACAATAGCGGTACAAATATATTAATGGATCACTGAGCATCTGTTGCCTCCGATGAATAGATGAAGTTATGCCGCAACAGTAAGCTCTTAGAAGTCTTGTTTGCCAGCTGGGACCATGTCAATATATCAGGTATGAAATACATTTACACGTTGAACGCATTTGACAGAGAGTATTAGTTATCTTGAACGGTTGGTGAAACCGCGCAAATCGAAACAGTTCATGTATGGTGTAGTATTGTCCACATGTTGATATAAGACTTTATCACTCTCTTCAATTCAAAAATGTTAGATATAAACTTTCGGACCCAACACAAGCCAAACACAAGTATTTATAAAAATCCCTATGAGAATTTATTTCGTAGGGTGGGGGAGAGTTTATTTCGAGAGGGGCTGAACTGTACCGGTATAAATTCGCCGGGAGGGGTGGGGGTGTGGGGCGGTGGGGGGGTGGGGGGTGGGGGGGGGGGGGGGGGTGGGGGGGTGGGGGGGTGGGGGGGAGTATTCTGGGGGCGAATATATTTCGTGACACCGGAACTACTGATGCAACTGATTTCAGAGATCTTATTAATCCTCGCAAACATTCGGTTTTAACACTAACTACGTAAAAACTGTCAACATATCCACGCCGTTATACTCTGATTAAAGATCTAAAATATATTCCTTAATACAGGCTACCATTTGAAAATGGTATCAGTGTAATACCAGGGGCTAGAATATCATGGTGCAACCAGGTTTCTGTTAAACATACAACATCATAACTATCTAATTCAGCACTGATTAAATCTACTTTAAAATCTACTAAGACTCCTTTCGTTTACATGTATAATCTTTATAAGCAAAGTAACCCAAAATATAGATAATGTGTATCATCTTCCCGAAATGATTAGCATGTAGAATAGATTCGAAAACACCTGTATTGAACAACATCAACCGGCATCGTCAAAGCAAAGTGTACATGTAATTGTTACAATGGTGCTGGCGGTGAATATTAATGAAGAACATCTTGTTAAAAAGACACACCGAAACTGATTTGCATAACTGATGACCACAACATATTGCAAAATATCAAAATAGTAAAAATGATACAGTTTAACCTAACACTGAAGAGAAAACAAGAACGACACAGAAAAGTAAAATAGTACGTCATATAGAACTGAGATAAAGTAATCTGAGAAGGGATTCATACGTTATATACAACTTAAAAATATAATATTATGAAAAACGAAAGGAAAGGTGGGACACCCCCCACCACACACCCCACACCCCACACAAGTAACTAAATGTATAATTCAGAAAAAATAAAGGAGATAAAAAAAAAGAATAAAAAAACACATAAACAAATGAACATTAAAACTATTGGCAACTGCATGGCAAGTATTTATAAAACGACCGGGGGAGGAAATATTCTGGGGGGAGATTTTATTTCGTAGGGTGGGGGAGAGTTTATTTCGAGAGGGGCGGAACTGTACCGGTATAAATTCGCCGGGGGGGAGATTTTATTCTGGGGGCGAATATATTTCGTGACACCGGCCGGGCCCTGTAGTGGTTGATCGGAATGTCTGACTTTTCCACTAGTAATTAAAGTTCTTTGGTATGACCTCTTTTATCCCTGCTGACGTTATCCTAATGTTCAATTTCAGTCTGCCTCACCAAGCGTAAGAAAGCATTGTACATGTTCTGATAAACTATACTGATGCAATTAAGCAAATGAATATTTGCTGTGGGCAAATATCTATTTTCTATATATATAATTTTTGGATATGAAGCATTCTAGTTAATTGTGGATACACTGGGCAGACAAAATTGTGTTTATTTCCAGGCCATCCTGATCGTCGTTTACTACTATAAGGTGTATGTTTTGAGGCAAGATCAAAGGCGCCGCACAGCATTTATTAGATAACAGACGGGGTCGTCCGTTTCGCTTTAAACAACCACCCCACCCTGTCTGTAGGAGTTATATAATCGGTGCGCAAATAACTGTGTCAAGTCCACTGCCGGGCTGATGCGGTGTCAGTGTCAGCAATGAACATGAATGCTCAAATTATAGTCCTGTAGCACTCACAAGTTGCTCAGCCAAAATATTTGAAAAGTGTATATTCAATTCTCTGATAACAGCATATATAACCTTAGAAATAGATTCAACATACAAACAATCAAATGTAGAACACAGACCTATGCTTAATAATAATTTCTTCTGGATATGATCAACCTGCGGAACCCTCTATCCGATGAAGTAACTAATGCTCGCTCATTAAAAGAAATCAAATCATTAATTAATCGTTCTGATGCAATTACTAATAATTTTGACTTCAAATATTTTCATAGATCATGCCAAATTGTCCACTGTCGACTTAGGCTCGGATGCAGTGACTTAAACGCTGATAAGTTTAGACGACATGTATCAGACATACCAGACTGCACTTGTGGATATCACCTTGAAGATGCAATTTACTTTTTCTATAACTGTCAAAAAATACGATAATATCAGAAACACTGTGTATTTCTACACACATGGGTATGGTCTAAAAATGATACTACGTGGCAGTAGTTAAGCAGTTCTACGAACATGACTCTTCTTAAATCAGTTCACGACATCATTGTCAAAAGAAAAAGGTTTGAGTAGCTTAATTTTATGCATGTAGTAAAGGAAAACTGCATTACCTTATTTCACAGACACCACTTGCTTCAGTGTATTGGCTTCGTGTTTTTCATTTGTGCATTTTGTATGTTTATGTTCATCACTCTCTTATATATATCCAGCTGTTGTTAAGTTGTTACCTGGAGAGGTATTACATAAGCAAGTTATGCTTGTTTACCGATCCATATTTCTTTTGAAATAAAAATACGTTTAAGCCAACACAGCTAACCCTAAAACACATGATTGTAAACTATTCAAAAAGGGGCATTAATCTCTGGCTTCTTCTCGGATGTCGGACTCAAACTCAAACTCATTTATTCTTAGAATAACATGACATACAATTATCTACAATTTTTATTATGTACAATTTAACAAAAATAATAAAAATAGGATACGTGGATACTAATACAATTTACCAATTGTATTGTACACATTGTTAAGGAATTTAGATAGGCCTTTTAGATTTCTTACACTGTTAGTGGTCATAATTTTCTTAAATGTTTGGAAACTTAAGATATTGCTTATTTAAGAGTTCATATCGCCGTTGGTGAAAAGCTTCACATTGGAATAAATAATGCAATTCATCTCCCACAGCGATAGATTCGCAGAGTGGACACTGGCTGTCTTCCCTGGGAATGTTCAGCCATCGACCTGTTTCAACTGGTAATCCTTGGTTAGAAAGTTCTGACTTTAATTTTGAGAGCAGTAGATATTTCGCAAATTAAGGTTGATTCTTCAGGTAATACGACCTTTGGATTTCCGCTTGGGCTTTCTAGCTGCCGTGAGTCAATTTGCTCGTTAACGCAACCGAGCGTGACAAGAGACTGGGCTACCAGTCTGCAAGGACAGCTAAATAAGCTTACGCATTTTTTAAAACTGATTGGTTACCCGTGATCTATGAAGATTTCAACAAAGGGCGCATGGTAATTAATTTCATCAGCCTAAACAAGCAGACAAATAACGGCGAAAGCTCATCGGATGTCGTTATTTGGAAATACCCCTGATGGTTACAGTTAATTAATAAAAAAGTATCCCTGAGTGAAAGCATTTGCGGATTTCGGATTGCGTGGATGATACAATTACTACTCCCTTGTTGTCATCCACATTTACTGGTATAACCCTGCACTTGTGTATTTGTCGTAATTCACTTGCTGCTCAGTTAATGAATTTATAACATGTATACTTAGTTGTAGCACCACTCAGATTATAAAGGTTCAAATTTGGTCTTTCTTGTACCTGGGGTAATTATTCAATCTAAATCCAGGTTTGAAGTGAGGTGGAATGTGAGTTATGTGATACGCACGTGGCAGCCCAGCAAGAGATGTATGGTCAGTTGCTTTACTTTTTTTGTAAATCAACTGATCATTCCCAGACATCAAAGGATCTACAGGAAATACGTTGATTGATTAATTACTGTTATCTTGCACAGTGGATATGTCAAAAGTAAGTGTTTACATGTGAAGGTAGGTTTACTAAACCTAGGCAATACACTCATATCATGGCGTGAAGTACAGATGTAAAAACAACATACTTTGTTCAAAGGGTAACCGATAATACACTGACTGGTTGTTCATTGTTATCTAACTCAATGTATGTTTTTAAGAACCGAGGACATTATAAAAATAGTTGTCACGTGGGCTTTCTCAGCTAACTTGGCACCTATGTGAAACAATTGAAACAAACTAAGTGATCAGTTAAGAAACAAACGCGGGTTATAATATTCGATACATTTAAATAACGTTTAAAAACGATATATTTAAATATTTTAATATATTTCATATATATTCCAAATATTGTTTCCAAATAATTATTATTAAAGTATTTGATTCTCACATAGACATTTGACATCGGATAAGTATTTTTGTACAGCTGCAGACGCATTGGATATTGTTCCTTTATGTTGATATTCCCGGATACATTATAACTTTGGTAGGTTGTAATAATTATATTTGCATTTTGTTTTCATTCATTCGCTGCAGCTTTGAACAGAATCATTCTTGTTCCTTTCCGTTTGGTTGGGAAGTTTTTCGATGCGCGATAGACGTTGTTTTCGCAAGTATTTTCTTTTGTAAGCGTGTATATGTTACAGTCAATGTGTAAAATATGATTCACTCAGGCAATTTTTTAAATATCTAAATATTTCAGTCATTTTACAAATTGACTGAATAATCCATTCATTTATTTAACCGACTGACTAAAAATGATAAAGACGATCAAAAGAGCTTAAACACATCACAATATATTAATTATGCTAAGAAAAGAAGCCCAACAATACAGAACTGTACTTGGTGATGATATTAAACATAAACAAATATTTGGAATTCGTTATCATATTAACAAAGATGGACATATTTTTCAGTTAATTTGTAAAATAAACTGAATATTTAGGCGTTTAATAAATTTACTTAGTGAAATATGTTTACATTTTGAATGTAAACATATACACACGGTAAAATAAGCAATGTTCAGATAAAATATTTACTTAGTGTTGCAAGTCAAAATAGTGTACACAAAGATCGCACAATTACCAAGCAAGTGACTTACAAAAACTGCATCACCATTACCGATGCTCCCCACAAATGTACCTACATTTCCAAAACTGTATTTCATTTTTGTTGATCAATGTGACCATACGTCCTTCTACTATCAATAAAAATGCGCTTACGAATGGCGAGCACAGGTCGCGAACAAGTCTAGATTTCTGCTATATCATCCGGGTACTCACTGGGAAAATACAGTGATGCACAGGTAACAACTACTCCCGCGGAATTGCTTTAGATCAGTGCTCCTTTGTACGTTGAAATACTATATATTGTGAATGCCAAAATGATGTATCAAGGATCAAGTAGAAGATACATTGACCGTAGCGCTGGGAGTTTATTCAACAGACCCGTGAAAATAACACTGCTGTATCTTACTATTTATTTTAGATGACGCAGTCAAAGCTCACTTCTCCTGGCGGCCATTATCGAACGGCCAGCTAAAACACAACCCCGCGCTTACGTCTACAGGTCTCTTCCTGTAGTACGGTAATTAGTATTCTCTCCTCAAGTGTATCCTCAATGATATAACCCACCCTCATTAATTACATGCTGCTCTTTTCCAGCCTCACGGCTATGGAGCTGAGATAAAGAGTCCAAGTCATCATAAAGTAATTAGGGTCCAATAAAAACAATGCGCCGCCAAACCTCATACATATTATCACTGAAAGTCGTACTACAGACGGTTAATGTCAAATCACAATAAAAGCATTTTAATTGCAATAACATGTTCCAGGACCATGTATTATCTTAACACCATCGGATTTAGAAGCAATGGTCGTATAAAACAAGACAGATCTATTTAAACACAACAGTATTCATGTTATTCCCACAAAATCACATAAAGAAAGGAGACATTAGCAAATACATGTGTATTATCATTTTTCGTCAGGATAACAAAATGTTCTCTCCTTGTTACCACCTCCAGGTTCAGCTTAAGACGGGTCCTCCTTTGGTCAAAAGTTTGTTCCCCCTCTAATGAGTGTGTCACGCGTTGCACACGAGTGGCGGTTGGGGTGCGTGTAAGGGGAATGGACTTCTAGGCAGTAGTGTACACGTACACAGGAAGTCGGCGCTGTCGGAGGCTCCAGGTAAATAAACATCGTGGTTTTATGACGGGAGATCAGACGAACCGTGAACCAGGGGCATGCGACGTAATTACACCTAAAGGTGGTAGAACCAGGGTATTGTCTCTTGGACTTGCTAATTGACCGTACGTATAATTGGTAAATATATTCGTTTTGACACCCGTGTTTCATGCGCATCCCGGCTCATAAGCAGAATACAGAATCCGTGATCAGCGGAGCGTGAACAACATGGATGCCGCCTTTCGGCCGTACCGAACAGTCAAGCTGCGATCTCGGAACTGAATCCAATTGCAAGCGGAGACAAGATTACTTCCTTTACCCAAACATGATCGTTGCTCAGAAATGTTCAAATCTATCTTCAGTAAATCATGAAATTAATGCGAGCATGACATTTATGCGAAAAATGCGATCGTCAGTCCCTCTGATTATTTTAATATGTTTCATTTCATCATGATAAAACAGTTAGTCACTTATAAGGTTACCACGTTGAAAATGGAAACGATCATTTACAAAAACAACAAAATGTATTCTCTCATCACTCAGCCTAACAGTGATATAACTGCAAATTAAACAATCAAGTACGCTAAAGTATTACACATGGTGGGTGGAGGAC
Organism: Haliotis rufescens; assembly: GCF_023055435.1. Classification (NCBI taxonomy): domain Eukaryota; kingdom Metazoa; phylum Mollusca; class Gastropoda; order Lepetellida; family Haliotidae; genus Haliotis; species Haliotis rufescens. Next base: position 30,706,259 of record NW_025963857.1, read on the forward strand.
CAGGGGCACTTTGAGTTTGACAGGTGTCATCAACTGGTCAAGTAACATCACGGTTTGTATATTCACGTTGATTGGACAGTCTAGACTGGCGCCAACTAATCATGACGGCGTCTTCAGAACAGAACACAACTTTATTTCTCTCAGGTTTAGGCTTACGTGGATAACGGAACATTTTGTTTAAGTGATAGCACATTTGTAATTCAATCTAATATACTTTCCTTGATTGATTATATGGCTGCGGTCGTAGATCCGGATGTATCTTAATATGCTCAGTATATACACAGGGTTTATTGTTATACTATTAGGATTAATAGAAACAATTGAGTATTTATACCCTTGATCATAAAGTTAGTCACTACTTTCACACTTTGATTTGTATGATTTGGGTTATGATTAAATTGTCAACAACAAATATCAATCCGTGTATATGTGTATTATATAGTGTACCCCAATACGTAATTAAATTGTGTATAAATAAGGACACTAGGTTACTTACTGTAATTGATTATTTGATAAACATATTCACATTTAGTTGTGTGATATGTCACAGAAGTAAAGCTAATTCATAACAACTAATTGTCCCATTTATTTGGTTTCTATCTTTTATATGAAACAAATGCTATAACATGGGGTGATAAACTTCATTGGAAATAGACGTAGCATATAATTGTCCACATGAACAGTCAACTCTGTTCCAGATATGTTTATTCATTTTTTCAGCATTTAAATCGTTGCATTCCTGGCTCAATAATTCATTTGACGAAATATTGTTCCCTGTTTTGAATTACAGTCAGATAGTTCCAGAACAATTATACAATTTTCAGCCCTATGTGTTGCGCATAATTCCGAGATAATTCGCATTTCATATTCTTGTACGAACACTTATCAAAATTCATTTATACCTAGTACTATTATGTACATATGTATATTAGTTCAAATTATAATAATGAGGCCCTCTATATTCTCGAAACGGTCTTTGTTCTACGACAACCGTAAGTCGGTATGGGAAAACAAAATATTTGTTTAATTGTTCAAAGTTCAAAGTCAATGTCATATGATTATAGGCAAGGAAGATAAGAAATTAGATATAAAGAGTAGCCACTTTAAATGACAGAATTTCTTTTAGTTAAATTTGCTCATGATTTGGTCTTTTTCGTGGAACATAGTGCCAAAATACTCTTAATTATTTACTTTCATGTCATTACTAATCTCACATAAGGTCAAAAGTTGTACAACGTTTAACAGATATGATTATGACATGTTGTATCCAAATATTTCCAAACATTTCCAAACAAATCCAAACAAATCCAAACAAATCCAAACAAATCCAAGCTTGGAAATATGACCTTTCCAAATATTGGAATGGTCATATTTCCAATTGGAATGGTGGTATTTCCAAGTTTTGGATTTTTTGGAATGGATGATATTTTGTCCAGTGCGATGTACCCATAAGATACGCACTTACATCAAGAACACCCCGATGTACCCATAAGATACGCACTTACACCAAGGACATCCTGATGTACCCATAAGATACGCACTTACATCAAGAACACCCCAATGTACCCATAAGATACGCACTTACACCAAGGACATCCTGATGTACCCATAAGATACGCACTTACATCAAGAACACCCCAATGTACCCATAAGATATGCACTTACACCAAGGACATCCTGATGTACCCATAAGATACGCACTTACATCAAGAACACCCCGATGTACCCATAAGATATGCACTTACACAAAGGACATCCCGATGTACCCATAAGATACCCACTGACACCAAGAACACCCCGATGTACCCATAAGATACACACTTATACCAAGGACACCCCGATGTACGCATAAGATATGCACTTACACCAAGAACACCCCGATGTACCCATAAGATACACACTTACACCAAGGTCATCCCGATGTACCCATAAGATACGTACTTACACCAAGAACACCCCGATGTACGCATAAGATACACACTTACACCAAGGTCATCCCGATGTACGCATAAGATACGTACTTACAGCAAGAACACCCCGATGTACCCATAAGATACACACTTACACCAAGGTCATCCCGATGTACCCATAAGATACACACTTACACCAAGGTCATCCCGATGTACCCATAAGATACACACTTACACCAAGGTCATCCCGATGTACCCATAAGATACGTACTTACACCAAGAACACCCCGATGTACCCATAAGATACACCCTTATACCAAGAACACCCCGATGTACCCATAAAATACGCACTTACACCAAGGTCATCCCGATGTACCCATAAGATACACACTTATACCAAGGACACCCCAATGCACCTGTAGCAGGGCGTGGAGTCATCATACAGATGACATCCTTATCTTGTCAGCTTGCTGACAGGGTTAAGCTCTTTGGTCATGTGGACAAGGCGTCCGACCTCGGATCAGAAGGTCCGTGGTTTGAATCCCATCACGGGACTCGGAAATTTTATGGCCGCTACATACCCATAAGATACCCTTTCACAAAACAATATTTTAAGATGACCCCCAAACAACTAGATGTGCCCTTCACCTCCAGTATGACACATCTGATACCAAACAACCAGATGTGTACCCATGCCACACACACTTTCAGCCACTGTCATCATAACTGAAAATTCCAATCATCATCAGCAGATACCAAGTTAACATAACCAACAACACCACATACACTTCCACCCACTATCATTGTAACAGTATATTCTACACAGCATGAACGAAGACCAATCTTACATAACAAACAACACCACATACACTTCCACCCACTATCATTGTAACAGTATATTCTACACAGCATGAACGAAGACCAAACTTACATAACCAACAACACCACATACGCTTCCACCCACTATCATTGTAACAGTATATTCTACACAGCATGAACGAAGACCAAACTTACATAACCAACAAAACCACATACGCTTCCACCCACTATCATTGTAACAGTATATTCTACACAGCATGAACGAAGACCAAACTTACATAACCAACAACACCACATACACTTCCACCCACTATCATTGTAACAGTATATTCTACACAGCATGAACGAAGACCAAACTTACATAACCCACAACACCACATACACTTCCACCCACTATCATTGTAACAGTATATTCTACACAGCATGAACGAAAGCCAATCTTACATAACCAACAACACCACATACACTTCCACCCACTATCATTGTAACAGTATATTCTACACAGCATGAACGGAAGCCAATCTTACATAACCAACAACACCACATACACTTCCACCCACTATCATTGTAACAGTATATTCTACACAGCATGAACGAAAGCCAATCTTACATAACCAACAACAATCTCTTTACCACAAAACTAGAAAATGCAAATGACATACCAGAGCAATTACAATGGAACATATGAAAAACATTCTCCTAACGAAAATGTTCATTTTTTGTGGAATAGAGAAAGTAGTAATTACTGTGTGGTTGCTAAGTAACAAGCAAATACATGTTTCTTTTTCTCTTTTGTTGCCACTAATCCATATCTGTGCCTGGCATAAAAGTTGCAAAGAAGCTAGCCATATAATGAAAACAGAGTTGACATGGATTCCAACATATTTGAAAGAACAAAGAAATTGACATCCATTAGTCAACTCCATCTTCATTGACACTACAGCTTTTAAAACATCTTCATTGACACTACAGCTTCTAAAACATCTTCATTGACACTACAGCTTCTAAAACATCTTCATTGACACTACAGCTTCTAAAATGTCTTCATTGACACTACAGCTTCTAAAACGTCTTCATTGACACTACAGCTTCTAAAACATCTTCATTGACACTACAGCTTCTAAAACATCTTCATTGACACTACAGCTTCTAAAACATCTTCATTGACACTACAGCTTCTAAAACGTCTTCATTGACACTACATCTTCTAAAACATCTTCATTGACACTACAGCTTCTAAAACATCTTCATTGACACTACAGCTTCTAAAACATCTTCATTGACACTACAGCTTCTAAAACGTCTTCATTGACACTATGGCTTCTAAAACATCTTCATTAATACCACAGCTTCTAAAACATCTTCTTTGAGACAACAGCTTCTAAAACGTCTTCATTGACACTACAGCTTCTAAAACCTCTCATTGACACTACAGCTTCTAAAACGTCTTCATTGACACAACAGCTTCTAAAACATCTTCATTCACACTACAGCTTCTAAAACGTCTTCATTGACACTACAGCTTCTAAAACATCTTCATTCACACTAAAGCTTCTAAAACATTTTCATTGACGCTACAGCTTCTAAAACGTCTTCAATGTCACTACAGCTTCTAAAACGTCTTCATTGACACACCAGCTCTAAAACGTCTTCATTGACACTACAGCTTCTAAAACGTCTTCATTGACACTACAGCTTCTAAAACATCTTCATTGACACTACAGCTTCTAAAACGTCTTCATTGACACTATGGCTTCTAAAACATCTTCATTAATACCACAGCTTCTAAAACATCTTCTTTGAGACAACAGCTTCTAAAACGTCTTCATTGACACTACAGCTTCTAAAACCTCTCATTGACACTACAGCTTCTAAAACGTCTTCATTGACACTACAGCTTCTAAAACATCTTCATTCACACTACAGCTTCTAAAACGTCTTCATTGACACTACAGCTTCTAAAACATCTTCATTCACACTAAAGCTTCTAAAACATTTTCATTGACGCTACAGCTTCTAAAACGTCTTCAATGTCACTACAGCTTCTAAAACGTCTTCATTGACACTACAGCTTCTAAAACGTCTTCATTGACACTTCAGCTTCTAAAACGTCTTCATTGACACTTCAGCTTCTAAAACGTCTTCATTGACACTACAGCTTCTAAAACGTTTTCATTGACACTACAGCTTCTAAAACGTCTTCATTGACACTACAGCTTCTAAAACATCTTCATTGACACTACAGCTTCTAAAACCTTATCATTGACACTACATCTTCTAAAACGTCTTCATTGACACTACAGCTTCTAAAACATCTTCATTGACACAACAGCTTCTAAAACGTCTTAATAGTCACTACAGTTTCTAAATCGTCTTCATTTATACCACAGCTTCAACAACCCCAACACAAGATACAAGCCATACAGAGAACATAATGAGACATGTGAATACGGACATATAACACCTCCCTGGTAATAACATACAACATAAACTGGGTCTCCAGGAACATTAAAGGCCCGGTAGAAGGAATAATTTGGTGGTTTCGCTGCCTCATGAAATGCCTGCAGGGGTCTTGCTGAAAGTAATCTGGTGTTATTAAAGACAACTACACAGAAAATAAGTCTGCCAACTTTGGGGAAATATCAAAGTGAGATTATTTCAGAAAAAAAAGTCAGAATAGGGTGGATTGTTTTGCCAACATCTTTCACATGCCAGAAACATAATTTTAGGTTCTCTTGCTTGGTCATTTACTCAGGAGAAATATAACATAGCTTGTAGTGTCAGGCTGCACTAAATAATTAAAGACTTTACATTTCAGTGATAATTGTTCATGACAAATAATTTCTTGACAATTTTATCAACACATTAAGAATCCCTGCTGTGATCAGGCATTTTAATTATTTTGTCTTGGACACGACTTTATTTGGGTAAAACATCCCTCCATGTACCAGATTCAGCAACGCGCAAGTGTCTGTCTTCTGAGGCAATAAAAGCTGCAGTGCCTGATTCATTGAGGGTCAAATCTGGTAAACAAACCGAGCCGACAGGATGGAGTTAACTGGGGTTTGACTGTATCCTCACCTGGACTGGTCACATGGAAAGCTTGGGACTTGTTGGGCCCTCAATGGCTTTCAGCAGATCGACTCCAAAAGAACTGATGAGTTCTGTAGCTCTGTAGAATCACTACAAGGATATGCTAGTGGAACATGCATAGCTCTGACAAACATGTAGGCTGCTTTTCAAAGTACATTGTCCAACATGTCCGAGAATCATCAGATTATAATTCAAAGCATTACTCTAGACTGACACCAACTTAAAATTCATTTTTCAAATGAGGATATATTGGGCACTTCCTAATCCGAACAGTACAGCTCAAAGATGGAACACTGTGCTTTGAAGAATGAGCTATAAGAATTTCCTGAAAGCCTGGTAAATAGGGTTAAGCTGACAGGGTGATTATGAAAGACACCTTTCATCCTTTTAGATTAGTCCTTGACAAACAACAAAGATGCTATTGATCTTTAAAAACATGATGAGCATGTACTGGGCAAGGCAATGTGTCCATCATCCAGACCTTTGGAAAAAGGTGTGATTGACTGAGTGTGGTTTTATCCCGCTTTTATCAATATTCCAGCAATATCTTGGCTGGGGAAACCAGAAATGGGCTTCACACATTGTACCCATGTTGGGATTCGAACCCGGGTCTTTGGTGTGACAAGCAAATGCTTTAGCCACTAGGCTACACAACCGCCCCTTGGAAAAAGAAAGGCGCTGCCAATAAGGGATCCTTTCCCACCTCAGTGCTGGCTGTAGGTGAGGTGCCTGTGAAAGTTTTTTTGTTTGTTTGTTTTGTTTGTTGTTTAACGGTGAACTCAGCAATATTCCAGCTATATGACGGCAGCATGTAAATAATAGAGTATGGACAAGACATTCCAGTGATTGACATCATGAGCATCAATCTACGCATTTGGGATATGATGACATACATCAACCAAGTCAGTGAGCCTGACCAACCGATTCCATTTTTAGTCGCTTCCTACGACAAGCATAGTCCCTTTTGCTGCAAGCATGGGTTGCTGAAGACCTATTCTGCCCTGGATCTTCATGGGTATACATGATGCCCAACTGGAAGTACAGACAGGCCCCATGGGTTAATCACAGCCCCTGACCAGTCTGGGATGGAGGCTCGGCCAGTGCGACACATCAGGGTATGATTTCATTCTGTTTTACCCCCTGCACCATGTGCAACCAAGTGAATTAATCAGGTTGCACTACCAAAATATTGGCTGCACCATTTTATCATAAATTGAAACACTGTATTTTCAGTTATTTTGAGCATTAAATAAATTCAAAGAGAAAAAAACAACTGTGTTCCATCGTTTTATTTTGTGGAATTCTGTATATGGCTTTTCACATCTTGATATCCAGTAAACAACCATTAAAAGACATTTCAAAGTGTCTGTTGTGATTGTAACTTCATGAGTGACTGTTCTAGTGGTAATTGTGAAAAATTAGTTCTGCAAGTTCACTGCATTCAGACCTCCTGTGTATCTCACTGTTTTCATGAACTTCTGTCTCCTGGATTCTAAAAAAGATTTGCAGTCAGTTCAGAAGAAATTAAGTTTTCCACTTTTTTCAAATATAACTGCTGCCATGCACTTATGGAGGGAAATGTTACCCGCACTGGGTGGAACCTGGCAATAAAAGTTACCTGCACTTGCAATGTTTAACCTGCTCTGGTGCAGGTTGGAAATAGCAAAATTGATCCCTGCACATGGGTCAATCACACAGCCAGACCAGTCTGGGATGGAGGCTCCAAGGTGCAATCTGGGCCTGCTCTGGGGAGGGAAGGTCAAGGCTAGGGTCAGTCTGAACTGTCTGAACAGAGAACTGGGTAGGAGACTTCTGGCAGGGAATATCCCCCACCGCCTCATGTACTGGCGTGATGGTGGGAGGAGCCAGGTCTGGTAAGGGAACCATTTACTATTCAGGGAGAGCGGGCTTTGGATTTCTACTAGAGAATTGTTTTTGTAAGCCTTCTACAGTCAGTACTGCAAGACATACAGTTATCATAGAATATCCAAATCTTCCCATAATCAACAACATAAAACCAAACACAACTAGACCAGCTGTGCTGGAGACAGAAGACTTATAGACATTCAATTTCTTTCTCTGAAGGAAGAGCCAAACAATTTAAGTTTTTCACAGCATCCAGCAAACAATTTAATTATTTTCGTAAAACCAATGTTTTAAATACCAAGCTGCCAGACACTTCGTGATGGTCTATTTTGCTGACAGACAGCCAGTTCTGAAATGTTGCAATCTCAATGGTTGAGAGTTAAAGTTACTAAGTTGACAATCCACCAGTAGCAGGCCAGACAGCATGATGGCTGACTGTTAGCAATGACTTGTCTCTGATGATGTCAAATTGATGATGTCCTGACCACGGTCAATAGCAGATTTGACATATTTAATCAAGCAATCACTCATAAAATTTCGTAATCAGAATAAAGAATTGTAGAAAATGTCACTGTTGATAAATTTATTTATGTGCAACAAAACAAGTCTTACAAATAAAAATGTCATACAAATAAAAATGTCCTGACAGAGAAATGTCAATCATGAACCATCAAAATAATTTTGAAGTTCTATTAAATTAATTGCAAGTGATTTCATGGCATTTGATTAACTTTCCATAAACCCAAACAAATATATTTGGTGAAGCCCACGAACAAACTACTACCGGTAATGTGTGATTGGCTGTTAACAGAATGATTAAATTAAATAAGCAGTCTGTGAAGTTGTTGACATACTTGTTTATAAGAATTGAATTCAAAAGGTTTTTGCATTTGAGTGAAACACGGATACTCAGAATTAGACAGTATATGCATGCACACTGGTTATTACATTTATATCGCCATAAATGCAACAATTACTGAATCTATTCTTAATATAATTTCTTTGTTGATCTTTTGTTATTAAAGTGGTGAACATATTTACAAAAGTGATCAATCTATTGTATCTAGAAAAATACATGCATCTCTTCACCTTAAAACAATTGATTTTCCTGAAACCTTTATTGTTCTTTGTCAATCCAATTACTGGCTATCAATATTTACAATTCCTAATCATATCAAAGAAAAAAACATTCAGCATGTATCCACTTTCATAATTTCTTCTCACCATAATGCTTGGCAATTGAACACTGAAACCTTTCAATCAATAAACACGAGAGAGCTGAGGCCAAGGGGAGATAACTAGGGCTGAGTTAATTGGCTTCGGTGGCCATCAGTGTCTACAGACAGCTGCACTGAGCTGGTGGATGACTGCTGGTGTATTGATTGCAGAAAGTTCTGATGTAAATTGGTCAAAGGGAGATAATATACATGGACACAAATTGAAGTGAAAAACAAACATAAAATCACAAGAAACATATTGATTAAACATAGTGTGACATACACATGTGAATTGAATGAGCTTGGGTTTAACATCCTGTTCAATATTATTGAACTTCTATAGCAACGTGTGCGTGTGTTGCTGGTTGTACTAGTCCGGACTAATGCTGGTTTTATCGTGTTGATACAAATCAGACATCTCACTCACACACAGTAAACTGACTTCTAGCCGACCTGTCCTTGTTCTACATCTTAATGCCAAGCGCCAGGCAGGGTAACAACAAGTACCATCGTTTAATGTCTTTTAGGACGATGAGCCCGGGGATGGAACCACCAACCTTATGCTTTCTGGACAGAAGCTCTATCCACCTGACCAGTGTTATCTTGTGATAAATCTTAAATTTATGTTAAAAAACAAAAATTCTCTTTTTGAAGTAGCTGGTAAATGTCTTCATTTGTAAGTGTCTAAAGCTTCAAGTGACAGAACAACTTGTTTATGTAATCAAATTCATAAAAAAAATTGTATTTTATTGTTTTCGTTTAAAAAAAAATTCATATTAGTATTTAATAATTTTGTTAATTTTGTACATATAAAATTTAAAAATTCTCACCTTTTTATCTTTTCTTTGGAAATGCAACCCTCAAAGTTTAATTTCTGACAAGTTGCCATATGGCAACACATAGTTTTTGGCCACTGGTAAGAAACAAGAAGTCGAGCCGGTATGATAAGCAGCCCCAAACATTTGAAATTAGCTTTCAAGAGCATTTCTACGCATTTTTAAAACCTTTCCAAAATGGATTTCTTCTGGATTGTCTTAACAAATATCTCTGCAATGCAAGTGTTTCATTTCACACTTACAGAATTTTAAAATTACTGACTACGAGGTTTGTCTTGCCGGCATAAGCAGGTTGTGCAGAACAATACATGAAAGTAATAGCATTAGTCTTGGAATCATATTTTAGCCACACATACTTCGTTAGCTGTTCCATTTTTGTCACTTCAGGGTGGACAGTTTCTCCGTGTTATCATTTGCGACCATCAGCTCAGAATTGTGACCATCATCACTATCATTAATTCCAATGCAACTGTCATCATTGTTTTCACTCACAACTATCGGGGTCAAAGTACTTTGACATGATGCTGTCAAATAAAGCAGACCGGTCTACGAATGTCGAAAGGATGCACTGCACACAGTATTATCATTTAGTGTAACCAAATCCTCGAACCCTTTCATGGAGCCATCGAATTGTTCATTGACACAGACGATAAGTGCAGTTTTCGAGTTCCATTGCATGGGTAACTGGTGATTGAGAAAACAGCAGAGCAAATGCTAATTGTGTTAATTAATAGTGAAAAAAAGAGAGGGTAGTTTGGGTAATCGGAACCACAAGATTTCTGCAACATACTCCAGAACAAGTACACATGCAATATTACGCAAGTCGACATTATTTGTATCAGAAATAATTATAGTCGCCAGTCATGTATATTTTCAGATAGCCAAGTGGGGGAACAGTAGATAACTTTAGGACATTAACATAGATTTATGTCACATTGGCGACCTAGATGGTCTCTACTTAGAAGGCTTAGAAGATGTTATGATGCTTCATGATGCTGGTTTGTAAGGATATTGTACCATCTCGATTGAGGAGTTATCTCCCATGATAATACCTATTCTTAATGTTGAGGTGAGGTGGAATGGGGTTTAACGTCGCATTCGCATTATTGCACTCATGTTGTGTGGTGCATGCACATGTGTTTGTGAGTGGCTGCTCATACTAGTCCAGACTAATGATGATTTTATAGTGCTAGCCCACTGAGCTTAAATGCTGCAGTTTAACATGAATACCCCCACTCAGACACAGTATACTGACTCCAAGCCAGGGTAACAACAAGTACCATCTTTTAACATCTTGGGTATGATGCAGCTAGGGATGTACCCCCGTCCGCTGTCTAGGGAGATGCTCCACGACTAAACCACAGAGGGGGTCCCTATTCTTAATGAAATATTATTTCCCCAACAGACGAGTTGCATGTGAGCTCTGTGTTTCCAATACTCTCTGTACAGAAAGGCACCTTGAGATTTGAATAAAGGGGATAAATATCAAATTCTAGGAGTTTCTCCCTGGGCTCAATTTGTTCCGCTGCTCCACAAGATTAATGAGCAAATGATAATAGACCTGCTTGTGTTGCATAGGATTAATAATGCATGTGTTGAAAGAATAACACTTTAATCCAACAACCAAGACCTCCCAAATATAAATGGTAGTTGTGTAGGTCCCTTAATTTCAGAGAGACAAATCAACACCTGATTGTGTTTAACTGGAGTGTTATACGACATCAGTCCGACAGTCGAGGTGCCAAAAATCAAGTTGGCTGCCACAGATAAATAAGTTGCTTCAAAACATTTCTGAACTGTTGGTTCTTGTGACAATGATGATAAAATGTTTAATGTTACCTACTCCAGACTGACTGTGTTTATATGAGTATTATACAACCTCAGTATGCCAAAGAAAAGTTAGTTGCTACAAATCTATAAGTTGGTGGCCACAAATCCATTCGTAGGTGGCCACAAATCTATAAGTTGGTTCAAACCTTCTGTGAACAGTTGCTTTTTGTGACAGTTATGATATAATGTTTACCGGTAATCTTACCTGTCCCGTCAGGCACTGCAAGACTGTCCATATCGGAGGAATTAAGGAAGGGGGAGTAACTCCCACGGCGAAGAGGCGGCAACATGCGGACTGGTTCATCCGCTGGTTCACTGGCCCTGGATGGAGCGGCTGATCGTGACAGGAGGGAGATATTGTCGAAGTTAAACATGGGATTTTCCACCCCTTCTTTTGGTGATTTCTTCCCATTTCCTTCATTCATGAGGTTCTCATAAGACCCGAAGGGAACATTTGGATGAGTCACATGAATTTTTGGCATTTTGGGAGATGACGATGGTGGCGTGAACATCTTGCTAGTTGGACGGACAATACTATGGACTTGAAATTCTTGGGTTTATCAACTGTAAAATAGACAGGGTATACGTAAGAAATCACCATGGCAATAACTGCTTCAAACTGAATGATGGCCCCAGCCATGGCATCCTCAAACATTGAGTATTTTATACATCGGCTTTATTGTGATAGATAACAGTGACCCATCCATCACCACAGCTTCATTTACAAAGTGACATCACCATCTCCATCTGTATTATCAGTAGCGTTGCACCAATTTCTCTCTCACTGGAGTGTAATTTGATTGGATGGTTATTTTCAAGACAATCAATTTTTTAATCAGACTCAAAACAAAGCAAATGGGTGTAGAAGTTATAAGAAAATGGAGACATAATACCCCAATGGATATGGACTCCCATCTATATTCGCTGTCGAGAGTTGCATCCTTGAAATGTCCAGAAACCTATTATCATTGGCTTAAATCTTAGAATAGTTGTCATAATGTATCTAGGTTTGTCACCTATGCTCGTGGGTTTCACAGAAGAGGTCACACCAGACTTTCCTCCAACACCAGGCTTGATATCTGAAATACTGTTGAAAGTGGCCTTAAACCAAACTCACTCACCTGTGGACACTCAGATGTGGAGTCCCGCACATGGCACTTGGGTGACTGTCAAACAGTGACAATGGTATCTCTACATCCTCCACACAGTGTGTCACATTTCTGCAGGTTACACAGGCCATCAGTCCCCATCAACCTGAAACACAACAACCCTTCAGTGAAACCTTAGAAACACAACACAAAAGCCCTTCAGTGAAATTAGAAACACAACACAAAAGCCCTTCAGTGAAATTAGAAACACAACACAAAAGCCCTTCAGTAAAATTAGAAACACAACACAACAGCCCTTCAGTGAAACCATAGAAACAGAACACAAAAGCCCTTCAGTGAAATAAGAAACACAACACAAAAGCCCTTCAGTGAAATTAGAAACACAACACAAAAGCCCTTCAGTGAAATTAGAAACACAACACAAAAGCCCTTCGGTGAAATTAGAAACACAACACAACAGCCCTTCAGTGAAACCATAGAAACAGAACACAACAGTCCTTCTGTGAAACCACAGAAACACAACACAATAGTCTTTCAGTGAAACCATAGAAACACAACACAACAGTCTTTCAGTGAAACCATAGAAACACAACACAACAGCCCTTCACTGAAACCATAGAAACAGAACACAACAGTCCTTCTGTGAAACCACAGGAACACAACACAACCGTTCTTCAGTGAAACCATAGAAACACAACACAACAGTCTTTCAGTGAAACCATAGAAACAGAACACAACAGTCCTTCCGTGAAACCACAGAAACACAACACAACAGTCTTTCAGTGAAACCATAGAAACACAACACAACAGTCTTTCAGTGAAACCATAGAAACACAACACAATAGTCCTTCAGTGAAACCATAGAAACACAACACAACAGCCCTTCTGTGAAACCACAGAAACACAACACAACAGCCCTTCAGTGAAACCATAGAAACAGAACACAACAGTCCTTCTGTGAAACCACAGAAACAGAACACAACAGTTCTTCTGTGAAACCACAGAAACACAACACAACAGTCTTTCAGTGAAACCATAGAAACACAACACAACAGTCTTTCAGTGAAACCATAGAAACACAACACAACAGTCTTTCAGTGAAATGTCCAAGGGCGTTATTTCGGCCCTCGGATGGTAGCTCAGGGTGATGACGGAAGACAAAACTCAGGGGTGAAGTTTAGACGACAGCAGCCATATTTATTGTTGATGGTTGAAATGACATTCGATAAGGTACATGTTGATAATAACGTGACAGAACGCACACCGGGACCGAGTGGCCAATGTTCCCGGGTGGGAGAACCGTTCTGTCACTTACCTTCTGGCTCTTCTCTAGGCTGTCTCTCTCTGACTGACCATGTCAGTCGGGTTTTGTAGAGCGAGGTATTACGTAACGTGTGGCAAGGTCATTGTCCCACGTGTATGTATAGACGTAAGATCCGGCGACGTTAGGAAGTGTTAATTGAAATTTATAGATAGCCCTGGAGATTAAGGGTCCTGCCCGGAGGGGCTTATAAGAGGGGATACGTCGAATGTTTGCTGAATATTTTAAACAGACAAAGGGCATAGAATTTCGGTGCACTTGGAAACATGTTGAACCAGTTAGGTATTTAGATAAATGAAATATTAAATAAAAGTATTTAAATGGTTTGCACTATAACAATACCCCTGAACGTCGTGGAGCTTTTGTCCTCAAAAGCTTTTTAAAAATAATGACAATATGTAGTACAAGTACAGATCAATGCAAATGACATCGACAGGTTGACAATTAGTTGCTTCATGCAGTACACTTGACTGAGATGAATGAGATGACATTAGATAAGATATACAGGCGTGTAAAGTAAATAAGTGAATAACAACATTGTCAATATCGGTGAAACAACTATACATAACATTAACAAGTTGAGCGGAGGTGCGGGCTCGTACGAACAAAATACAGGTGAGCGGAGATTCCGGCTCATACACAAAGAACCTTGGACGAGTTTCCACCGAGCAGCACATCCTGCTCGCGGTCGCCCTTGCAGTCGGAATACCAGACTGCTAGATCACATGTATCACATTGAAACAGACAATACACATTGTTGAAGTAAAGTAGACGGATGACGTAGGGACAAAAACATGATGTGGGTAAAGCGTTGTCGTTTGCATATGAAAGTAATATTTTCACGATAACAGTAAGATCTTTGAAATTGGGAGTCTTATATTGTGAGCCTAGACTCGACAAGGCTAGCAGATGTGAAGTGTGATCTGCGCTAAAAAGTAGAATGAGTATGCAAAACCTAACCAACTTCAAAAGTCTAAACTTGAATGTAATGAAAAATTCAATCATGTGAAATTGTCTCGAAGATATTTGAACGAATCGTATTTTGTGTGCCAGAGACCATTTACGGTTGATCGCACGAATATACATAATTTTCGCCGGTATCATAATTAAGCACAAAATCACGTTGGCAAAACGAAGAAGTAGGATATAGACTGTATATACAATCTCCACTGAATAAGCTTGGCAAGCAACGAGGCTCCCTAACTTATTATACTTCTACAATCGCTGCTACTACATCGATTTTATCAGTTTTCACAAAAAGTACCAATAATTTCAGTGCTCACATACTCAAAAAGGAATAAATGAAGATATAAGCAGGAAATTGTAGGGTATTGGATAACTTTTTGAAAGCTATTGTCTATAGTAATGGTTATAGGGCCACAAATTAAAAGAAAAATCCTTGAAACCGGGAGTCTGATTTGAATGGGACGACTCGGAACCCGCAGATATCGTGGATCTGCACTAAATGCGTATAAGCGTAGGGTGTAGGACATGAATAGAGTAAGAGCCTAGCCGATTTCAAAAACTTAATCTGATAAGGATTGTACCTCTGATAACAATACATAGATTGCAATACATACTCGTTATAGAAAAACATGACAAAATGTTAAGACAACGAAACAATAATGACTTGATTACATAACATACCTTATAGGAACAAGAATGTCCGTGAAAATACGTATAAGCACAGTACACGTTGAGAGTTGGAACGAAAGTTCAAATATATTGTCACACACACACACATATATCGGTTGGTACTTGCTGAAGAATCTTGACGTTGGTCGATTTGATCTTGAGTGTTGGTAGCATGGCTGAATGTTGGCGTACTCACTTGATTACATGACTATTGTCTGAATTTCGGTATTGCTGACGTTCGGGTAGGCTGGGCTGCTGTCTGTTGCTGACGATGGGGTAGGCTGGGCTGCTGTGTGTTGCTGACGATCGGGTTGGCTGGGGTGCGTCTGTTGCTGACGATCGGGTTGGCTGGGGTGTTGTCTGTTGCTGACGATCGGGTTGGCTGGGGTGCGTCTGTTGCTGACGATCGGGTTGGCTGGGGTGCGTCTGTTGCTGACGATCGGGTTGGCTGGGGTGCTGTCTGTCATCTTCTTCGTTTTCCCGTCAAGATGGCGGCTGGCTTGACGCTGCTTTTGTCTCCCATCAACTCTGAACTACCATTTGCTTTGCTGCGAGTTAGGGTAGGGGGATCGTGCGTGAGTCACAGCAAACTCACGCTACCCGGATTATTCTCCATCATCTGTCCAAGGGCGTTATTTCGGCCCTCGGATGGTAGCTCAGGGTGATGACGGAAGACAAAACTCAGGGGTGAAGTTTAGACGACAGCAGCCATATTTATTGTTGATGGTTGAAATGACATTCGATAAGGTACATGTTGATAATAACGTGACAGAACGCACACCGGGACCGAGTGGCCAATGTTCCCGGGTGGGAGAACCGTTCTGTCACTTACCTTCTGGCTCTTCTCTAGGCTGTCTCTCTCTGACTGACCATGTCAGTCGGGTTTTGTAGAGCGAGGTATTACGTAACGTGTGGCAAGGTCATTGTCCCACGTGTATGTATAGACGTAAGATCCGGCGACGTTAGGAGGTGTTAATTGAAATTTATAGATAGCCCTGGAGATTAAGGGTCCTGCCCGGAGGGGCTTATAAGAGGGGATACGTCGAATGTTTGCTGAATATTTTAAACAGACAAAGGGCATAGAATTTCGGTGCACTTGGAAACATGTTGAACCAGTTAGGTATTTAGATAAATGAAATATTAAATAAAAGTATTTAAATGGTTTGCACTATAACAGAAACCATAGAAACACAACACAACAGTCCTTCAGTGAAACCATAGAAACACAACACAACAGTCTTTCAGTGAAACCATAGAAACACAACACAACCGTCCTTCAGTGAAACCATAGAAACACAACACAACAGTCCTTCAGTGAAACCATAGAAACAGAACCATGTATACTGCTACAACAAATTTATCTTGATGATATGTTTCAATCTACCATTGTAAAAGAATTGATTGAGCTGAGGTTAACATGATTTTCATCAACTCGTAAGCAAAGTACAGCTTTTTGCTTTGTAGCAGGGATTTATTACCCTACTCTGAAATCTATTTCCCT
Source organism: Haliotis rufescens (assembly GCF_023055435.1). NCBI lineage: Eukaryota > Metazoa > Mollusca > Gastropoda > Lepetellida > Haliotidae > Haliotis > Haliotis rufescens. The sequence continues at coordinate 30,723,396 of NW_025963857.1, forward strand.
CCAAGGTGAGTGAGTGAGTGAGTGAGTTGGGTTTTAACGCTGCTTTTAACAGTATTTCAGTTATATCGCGGCGTGTCAGCTTAATGTGGGAGGAAAGCCCGAAGTAATGCAGGTCTCAGACATTTACCACTTCGGTGAAACCCACGAGCACGGGTATGGTGCTGACAAACCTAGAAACATAATCGGGGCGAACTGGGATTAGAACCCACAATCTGGCGTCCCCAAGGGATGAAACTCTGCACAGCGAATCGCGGCGCCTTAGACGACTGGGCCACCCGTGCCCCATCCCTCCAAGGTGGGATACAAAGTATTTGATCAAGATCATGTGAACCTATCAGACCTCAAGATTCTGACATGGAGGTAAGATAAGGTATTTTCATCACAAATTGTAAATTGAAACACTTTTCAACTGTGTGTGAACCCCTGATATTAGGGCCTTACTCTTCTTTTAATCCCCTTGTGAAACGTCCATGGGGGCTTATGGGTAGAATGATATCAAGTTTATTTTATAGTACTGTGTAGTTTTCTATCAGGAATAAATGTGCCAAATATTTCTTCAATTGGCCCTTGTTTAATGAGCCACCGACTGTTTGAAATCACCCACCGTCTTTAGAGCGCCTTATGCTAAAATTAATCCAGCAGGCAGGGGTAAGAAGTATGAAAATAATTCAGCAGGCTAAAGGTTAAGACTCTTTAAAGATCTGCATTTATATTTGGCATATTGCTACAACAATGAGAGGGAACATTTTATATGTCTCCACTTCAATCACAGACTGGAACTCAGATCGGCATACATTTAAGAAGGTTGCCCTATATCTGCTGACACCACAAGTCACAAAGTGAAAGAAGGGTGCTGCCTACAAAAGTCTCTACTAATGCCACACATTTCGCGCATGAAACAAAACAAGAGAAATGGGCCATTTAGATGCCTCAAACCTGTGTGAGTGAGTGAGTGAGTGAGTGAGTGAGTGAGTGAGTGTATTGCTATACTATTATATTATATAAATACTACTGCTTTCTCATAACAGTATTGTGATAGGTTGACAAATACATCTTTCCTACAACATATATTTCCTGGCATCAGGTGATAAAGTCTAATACACCTGCCAAATCCCAGGTTCGTCAGATTGCTGTGGAAGTTGTTATGGACTTTTTCTGAATGGATGCCCACGTCTCTCGTGCAGGGCGTATTTTGGATGATAATGAATGGAGAAGTAAATGATTAACAGTATTTATTCATTTTAGTATGACTATTGATACTGTCAATAATGCAGGGTGGCATCAATGGTAACTACAGATATTTTTAACTTATAATCGATGCACTGCCACTGGACCATGAGAACTGTGATGCATCAATAGCTTATTCAATCATTACACCCCATACAAGTGGTGAGGTAAGGTGAAATTGGGTTTAACGTCGCGTCCAAGATTATTGCACTTATATAGCGACGTGCATGTACGTGTGTGTGTTTGTGTGGCTGCTTGTACAAGTCCGGACTGATGCCGATTTATAGTGCTAGCCCACTGAGATACCATGCCGCAGTTTAACATGAATACCCCACTCAGACACAGTATACTGACTCCGAGGCGACCAGTCCTTGTTTTAGCCCCTTAATGCCGAGCGCCAGACAGGGTAACAACAAGTACCATCTTTTAACGTCTTTTGGTATGCCGCGGCTGGGGATTGAACCCCGGACCTTCCGCTCTACCACTAGACCACGGAGTCAGTCCTTACAGCTGGCATGACATATTGATTGTCTAAGGTCAGTGTTCGAAATACCTGCCTGCCCGACCGTCCGAGACGGGTTGATTTCAACTCGGGCTGCCAGATTTTCAAATCCCCCTGCCCGACGGTCGGGTTATATTTCATATGTGACAATATTCTAAATGTATTTCCCAATGATAATCATTAATTCACATGTAAAGATGAATGATAAAATATAACCAAAAAGAAACCCCGTTAGCTTATCCTGAGAAACATATGATTATAGTGGGCAGGCAGGTTTTGGTCAGGGCTGGCAAGTATTTCAGCTAGCCGGTCCTGTGGTCTGGCTGAAATTTTTGGGAGTTTCATACCCTGCTAAGGTTAAGTCTGAGATGTTGATAGAGAGCTGTCGGTCACATTGGCTGTAGCTGTGTTACTCCCATGTACTACTCAGATCACTGTCACGACACCTTGCAGTTTTCAAAAGTAGTGTAGGAGAAAAGTACTAATATTAAAGTAACATGGTTTGCTAGTCCTAGTCATCAAAGCAATAACTGATAAGTAATTGGTTCTAAAGTACAACAGTTATTTGAAAACAAATATTGGAACGCCAAGCAAGAATGAATTACTTTTACAGAAAAAGAAATTAAGTACTCAAAATATTATTTGATGTTATTTACGAAAAAGTAATCAATTTATGGTTAGAAAATTCATTACTTTGTATTTCCAATTACATGTACTTGGACATTAATTACAGTTACTAACCTTGACTAACCAAAGTCACAAATGTTCACTTGCTCATAATAAACATTAACTAAGGACTATTTGTTTTCAGGAATTTTAAGTAACATTAAGGGATATTGTTTAGATGATGTAATGTTTAAAATGCGCCATGTCATAAACAATTAATTGGTGACATGATAACCTATTGTTTACAACAATGTCATATCATATCCCTTCAACTGAATAATAAGCAGCGGTGAGAATCATTGAAACAAACGTCACAATGTTCCTACACTCAGTACTTTTTACCCTTATAGCAGGCACAGGTGGCACAGTCGTTTAAGGCGCCACAATTCGCTTTGCAAAGTTGCATCCATAGGGCACGTCAGAATCCTATGATTGTGGGTTTGAATCCCAGTTCACCCTGATTATGTTTCTAGGTCTGTCAGCACCATACCCGTGCACGTGGGTTTCACCGAAGTTATAAACGTCTGAGACCTGCATCAATTCGGGCTTTTCCTCCCACATTAAGCTGACATGCCGCGATATAACCGGAATAGTGTTAAAAGCAGCATTAAACCAAACTCACTCACTCACTCACTTCTACCCTTGTAGGACATCATACAGTTTCTTGTCAATCAGATCAGATGAATGATGTGTGTGCATATACACTCACTAATCGCAATATCAACATGACAATTTCTACAACAGTCCTCTGATCTCTTAAGTATATTACAAACCATGCTAAAGGGAGTTTATCAGAGCTCCGGCATCCATTAGAGGTCCAACCTATATAATGAGTGGGAATTCTCATTCAGGGGAGAAGATAACATGCAAACATAAGGAGACACAGCAACAATTATGTATTACGTACAATCAACACATTTATTTTTTATTTAAAATCAATACAAAATCAATGTTTACTTAAATCCCTCATATTTCCCACACCAGTACTTTTCTTTATAGTTATTTTACCGTGTGCAATCGTTATGCTGTTATCAACGTGTTTATGCGCTATATTGCATGTGTTGAGGTGAGGTGAAATCAGGGTTTAACATCGCGTTCAAGATTATTGCACTTGTACAGTGACATGCATGCACATGTGTGTGTCTGCTTGTACGGAGTCCGGACTTTATAGTGATAGCCCACTGAGATACCATTCCACAGTTTAACATCAATACCACACTCATTTGCTCTGAGGCGAACCAGTCCTTGTTTTAGCCCCTTAATGCCGAGAGCAAGGCAGGGTAATAATTAGTACCATCTTTTAACATCTGTCTTTTGGTATGACATGGCCATGGCCTCGAACCTCTGACCTTCCACTAACCCTGCAGATGCTCCATCCACTACACCAAGGACTAAGTGATATGTGTCACTAATGGGTGGACTAACATATAGTCTCTGAAATGAACATATTGTACAGAAAAAACAGTTGTTCAGTTATCTTAATAAAAATATAATAAAAAGGGAGCCCAGTGATTCTCTTCATTTTCTAGACTTGCCAAACATTATAGACTTGCATGGGCTGTAGTTGATATATTTGTATCAGGGTCTGTAAGACAGACTAACTAAATGGGGTGTGTAGGATTTTACGAGCGGAACAGGTTGTATCCCACAAGAGTTTACAAGCTACAAAGACATATTTTCTGTGTTTGTATATTTGTTTGTTTGTTGTTTAACACCGCACTCAGCAATATTCCATATGACGGTGGCCTGAAAAATAATCAAGTATGGACCAGACAATCCAGTGATTGACATCATGAGCATTGATCCACACAATTTGGATACAATGACATGCATCAACCAAGTCAACGAGCCTGACCACCCGATCCTGTCAGTTGCCTCTTACGACAAGCATAGTCGCCTCTTATGGCAAGCATGGGTTGCTGAAGACCTATTCTACCCCGGATCTTCATGGGACATATTTTCTGTGACATAATTGTGACTGCTATTGGACTCACAGTATGGTGGCTTGAACATGGTCAAGGTGGTGTGACAACACAGTCGACAGGACACATCATGATTTCCATACTGCCCGATTAAGCAACTCTCAAAATGGTGGCTGGCCAATCATATAGCAAGATTTTTCAACATGTAATAATAATTTTTCTTCCAGTTTATTTGACCTGGTGCCTATTGGTCTTGTATCTATTGGAGGAAATACGGTAAATGACGAGATGGGCAATGCTGGTGCAGGTGCCGGATGTTTCAGGTGGGTACTGCTACTGTATGACACAGGACACTGTAGAGGCCTGTATTGATCCCAGTATAATGCCACCTTCACTCATCTGCCTCACATGGCACTTCCGTGACAGCTACATAAGTGTATGCATTCAAAAACATGGCCTTCCCATCAGCCGACTCAACCATTAAATATACCGATAACATTGAGTCTGTTGAAGGATCACTATGAACATGATTGATACCGGGCATGCTGGATAGATGGTTACAACTTCACTGGCAAGAAGCACTTCTTCCCCATGGGGACCCCAATTCAAACAGTGAGTGAGTGAGTGAGTGAGTGAGTGAGTGAGTGAGTGAGTGAGTGAGTGAGTGAGTGAGTGAGTGAGTGAGTGAGTGAGTGAGTGAGTGTTTTATTCCCCTTTCAGCAATATTCTATCAATATCACGACAGGGGACACCAGAAATGAGCTTCACACATTGTACCCATGTGGGGAATCAAACCTGGGTCTTCAATGTGACAAGTGACTGCTTAAACCACAAGACCACCCAACTGCCCCTTGTTCAAACAGACAACTACATGAATCAGGAGGTCAGACTTGTTGACTTGGTTGAGTGCATGTTATTGTACCCTGATGGCATCATACAGCAATAGCTGGTTCTTGACTTGACTATTTCAGGTCATTTTGGGATTGTGCTGAATAACAAATATGCAGGTGGCTGGCCTCCTTGGCATTATCAAAGAGCCCTGAGCTGTATTTGTATATAGAAGAAAGGTGCTTTGTACACCTCCAAATGTGCCTGGGTGAGCAATTCATACTGAAGTTGCCACACTAATTTCAGAGTGAATGTTTAACACTACAGTCATACCGGTTTCAGCTATATCATTGCAGTCTGCAAATAATCAAGTCTGGACCAGATGAACAGGTGACTGAAACCATGACCAACGATCAACGAAATCTAGCATGATGACATGTTGTTTGGTTGGCTTGTTGTTTAACGCCGCACTCAGCAATATTCCAGCTATATGACAGCGGTCTGTAAATAATCGAGTCTGGACCAGACAATCCAGTGATTAATATCATGGGCATCGATCCACGCAATTGGGATACGATGACATGCATCAACGGACAACCAAGTCAGCGAGCCTGACCACCTGATCCCATTAGTTGTCTTTTACGACAAGCATAGTCACCTTTTACAGCAAGCATGGGTTGCTGAAGATCTATTCTACCCCGGATCTTTGCGGGTCTGATGACATGTAATCAGACAAGTTTCCGATCCAGACCACCCTACCCAATTTAACAGACTATTCTAACCCTGTGCCCATGACAGTGCACACTTATTATTGGATCAAATCTAATGTGAATGTCACCCAATGAGGTTCGAAATCACCATATTTACATGATTATAATACAAATACATTCAAGTGACCTTGAATATGCTTCATCAATGCCATGACAAACAAATCCGCTTTGATCTGATTTGATTAGGTTCATATATTTGCACAACGGGGTTCGCAATCCACAGGTATGACAGAGCAGGAAATTAATGGTGGTGGGTATCACAATTGTCATCTAATATTCTGGCTGTAATGCCACATATCATGAGAATCTGTTGTTTCTGGAAGTAGAAATAGAAGGGGCGTGTTGATTGTATGGACTCGAAAGATTTAAGCGATATGGTCGAAATATAATTTCTCTATAATTTTGCATAATGACCTACATCAGTTTTATTTGCACAAAATGCCATTTCAGAATGGCCATTGAATTGCTGTTTCAGAATCAACTGCAACAACAATAATTTGATGTCATCACAATGGTTTCATCCGGAAGTAGTAAATCTTTCACTGATAATTCGTTAAATGTTGGTTGGTTTGCTGTTTAACGCCACACTCAGCAATATTCCAGCTACATGACAGCGGTCTGTAAATAATAGAGTCTGGACCAGACAATCCAGTGATTAATATCATAAGCACTTGGGATCGATGACATGCATCAACCAAGTCAGCGAGCCTGACCACCCATCCCATTTGTCGCCTTTTACAACAAGCATAGTCACCTCTGTTAAATGTCAACATGCAGGTTTGTTATCAATCTCATTAACATCATGCCTTTCACACTGATACCATCCCTCTGTGTCAAGATCTGACAACACCCCCATAGATGGCACTCCAATACCATCCCTCTCTGTGTCAAGATCTGACAACATCTCCGAAAATGGCACTCCAATACCATCCCTCTCTGTGTCAAGATCTGACAACACCTCCATAAATGGCACTCCAATACCATCCCTCTCTGTGTCAAGATCTGATACACCTCCATAAATGGCACTCCGATACCATCCCTCTCTGTGTCAAGATCTGACACAGAACACTAATATTACTTTGTTGGAGCACAGAACTCAAATATTCCATTGTTGGAGCTCCCTTTCAGGTGTAGATGTTCTGGTGCACAGAACACAAATATTCCTTTGTTGGAGCTCCCTTTTGGATGTAGATGTTCTGGTGCACAGAACACAAATATTCCATTGTTGGAGCTCCCTTTTGGATGTAGATGTTCTGGTGCACAGAACACAAATATTCCATTGTTGGAGCTCCCTTTCAGGTGTAGATGTTCTGGTGCACAGAACACAAATATTCCTTTGTTGGAGCTCCCTTTTGGATGTAGATGTTCTGGTGCACAGAACACAAATATTCCATTGTTGGAGCTCCCTTTTGGATGTAGATGTTCTGGTGCACAGAACACAAATATTCCATTGTTGGAGCTCCCTTTCAGGTGTAGATGTTCTGGTGCACAGAACACAAATATTCCTTTGTTGGAGCTCCCTTTTGGATGTAGATGTTCTGGTGCACAGAACACAAATATTCCATTGTTGGAGCTCCCTTTTGGATGTAGATGTTCTGGTGCACAGAACACAAATATTCCATTGTTGGAGCTCCCTTTCAGGTGTAGATGTTCTGGTGCACAGAACACAAATATTCCTTTGTTGGAGCTCCCTTTTGGGTGAAGATGTTCTTGTGCACAGAACACAAATATTCCATTGTTGGAGCTCCCTTTCAGGTGTAGATATCCCGGTGCACAGAACACAAATATTCCTTTGTTGGAGCTCCCTTTTGGGTGAAGATGCCCTGGTGCACAGTCTCATTAAAATCATATCTATGTTCTCATTGCCGCTAAACAAAGATCTGAGGACATCCCATTACGGGTCACGTCAGAACGATCATTCACGAACTTTGACCGACCACTGAAATGAATTACAAGGAGTCGATATCAGTCAATCAGAAAGTAGCTTTCTCGAGCTTTACGGCACTTGTTTCAACCTGGCGACATCCATTTCAGAATATGCTTGAAAAATATATTGACACAATTCTCGATTAAAATTTTGAAAACTGAACAAAAGAACAATCCGGAATGTCTAATATATGGTTACGATTGTATTGCAGTACTTCCAACGTACTGTGCAATGCCTCCTCCGTTCAAATGTTTATCCTATGGAAGCGAGTGACAGACGATAATTTTGACGGAATCAGTCATACGGGCCGTAACTGTCGCTCGGAATACCCCGTTTTAACGTTTTCGAGGTTGCATGTTTAGAAAACACATTCCGACTGTCACTTTCATGATCTGGTAAGCGCCGCTTTGATTGGTCGGATGAAAGGTCATTCTGATGTGACCCATAATAGGATGTCCTCAGATCATTGTTTAGTGATACCAAGAACTAAGATCTGATTTTAATGAGATTGCCCTGATGCACAGAACACAAAGATTCCATTGTTGGAGCTCATTTTGGTGTAGATGTTCTGGTGCACAGAACACAAATATTCCATTGTTGGAGCTCCCTTTTGGGTGTAGACAATATGTGGGTCTGAATATTTGGCGAAGCATCAACACTGATTGGCTTATTAGAAAGTTCACCTGTTACGACCTCTTAAGGAAGTGTCCTCCTATCCTGACAGACCCGTGAAGATCCGGGGAAGAATAGGTCTTCAGCAACCCATGCTTGCCGTAAAAGGCAACTATGCTTGTCGTAAGGGGCGACTAACGGGATAAGGTGGTCAGGTCGCTGATTGGTTGAAGTATGTCATCGATCCCAATTGCGTGGATCGATGCTCATGATACCAATGGATTGTCTGGTCCAGACTCGATTATTTACACTCCGCCGTCATATATCTGGAATAGTGCTGAATGCAGTGTAAAACAACCAACCAACCAATCTGATTTTTATTTAGGTTTATCATGAGAATGAATAAAATGTGAATTGCCAAAGAAACACAAATACGCTAATTTACGTCATCCGTGGAAATGCTTCACTACATATCGTAACATATTTTCTCAAGTACAGAGTGCCTTTTCTCCCACAAGATACCACAATTTAGAGAGGAATGTGCAAAATACACACCTTATAAGGCTGGGATGAGTCCAAATTTACTACACGGGTACCCAACCCCCAATTACCCGACCCTATCTGGGTATCCGCTGTAGGTCTAAAGTAGGGGTACCAAATGTCTGATTAGGAATTGTTTTACCAGAGTTCTGGTTAATGCTGCTTAGATACACACATAACACGTTCTGATCCTGCATAGGCTGATGTTTACAGAAGCTTTATCTTTACTCAAACAAATAAATGTCAGAAGGAATGCATGCATAGGAACGCGAACATTCAGTGACTTGTTGTGTAACAATGGAGTTTGAACAATATATCCTGTGACAAACCACATGTCTGGGTAGTCCTGTGAGTACCCCGGTCATACACAGGACCAACCCGACCCGAGTACCCAAGCTACACGTCCCAGCCCTAATGACTACAATGACTTTTGATGTTTTTTCCCATTAAAGCAAAGATACATATATATGCAACACCGGAAATACCATGACAACAAATCAGTGATGATGCAAGTCAATCCTGTCACCACACTATTTGGTCATAAAAAGTGTTCACTGTATATCTGGACTAATGTTTGAAATCTATTTCATTAATTTTCTTCAAAATTTCAGTCAATATTGTTTAGATTAATTTCTGCAAAATCGTGTGTGAACCCATCAACAGATCGCACCAACTCACCATTATTCATAGCAACCAGGATCAGTACCACTATTATTTTCAGCTCAAAAACTGTCAGCTATTGAATTACATACATACATTACTTGCATATAATTACCCCGGGGACTGGAATTTGTAGCTGTACATGAAATCATGTTTCAGTTTTCACTTATATTTCACAAACAGCTATGATCTAAAATACAACACTAAGGGACTGTCACAAAAGTTCGAAATCAATTGCTGGACGTAATTTTATTGATACAGTGTGTTGGTTGTTGAGAATGCCATTAACCTACATTTTTTGCAACTTAATTTGGCAATGAGCTTGGATAACACCTATGTGTGACACCAAGATGGCCTCACATTGATATGAGAAGAACTTGAATCTGTTTCCCTACCTCGCCTACACAAATATCCATTTACCAATGAAAAGGTATCCTGACATCAGAAATAATTGAATCTGTTATTCCCCACTTTAAAAACCCACAGGATCACAACTCATATCCAATTGTCAACAAAACAATACCACACTTACCCCTGAAATACTTGAACCTGTCAACCCCCCCAAAACAATTGATTATAATCAATCACAATGTTTGTCCATTGACGACGAAACAGTACGACATTTACATCAGAAATATATCCAAACCTTAACAATGTTAAGCAAGATCTATTTGAATACGTTAATCCCAGACAAGGAAACACAGACACTCTTAGACTCTTATGACATCAAAAGTCTATCACAAGCACAAAACATAAATCCATTCCCTACGTAAAACAACCCATGATAATGCTTTTCAACGAGACAGGAGAGTATAATAGAAAAATGTCAATTATCATATATACATCCATCTAACTGCACTACCTAAAGGCGTATGTCACATTCTATGACAATTTTCATTAAGGCCACCCAATCAATAGGCAGGTCCCTGCACAAAGAAAGTAAATTGGACAATATTATCACACGTTTATGAGCGAGACCAAATTACATTATATTTTTGCAAGCCTCTCAATGTGCCAAGATCGGTCTTCTTCACCGCTGCCATAGCGATCACATGGTAATGTTGATTGAGAAATCATTAGACATCTCCCTGATGTAGTCATTTTACATCTCCATTATTCTTATTATGCTCCTGTGACAGATATCTCTGAATGCATCGAGTGTTTGGACGGAGACATATCTCAATGCTATCTGGCTGGCTGTCGATAGAAAAATACTCAAACTTAAAGTTTTAATAGAAATTTGAAATGAATATGGTATGAACTATCGCTTTTCATTTACTTATCCTTATTGTTTGATAGGCTTTTCTTAGCTTTATTATACTGTAATAGCGACGTCTTGGTATAGATCCTTATACGGTTGTCAAGCAACATACCTGACAATGGTATAAGGATCTATTCCATAACATCACTATTACAGTATAGTAAAGAAGATCAAGTCTTTGAAAGGCATTTAGAAGTGATACACATAAGGAAGAGAATTTATTGGATGTCAACTTCTTTATTATCAGGAACACAACATTTTAGAGTATATACTTACTCCTTCATCAGGTGACCTCATGAAGGAGTAAGTATATACTCTGAAACGTTGTGTTTCTCATTATAAAGAATTTGACATCCATAAATTCTCTTCCTTAATAAAGTAGATGTTAACCATGAACTTTTGTCTTCTTTGTCATCCGCCAACTTCTAAGAAAAGCCTATCAAACAATGAGGATAGTTGCTGTTAATACTGATCATCAAGCATAATTGGTTGTTTTAAATTCACTGTGTTGCAGTGAAACTGTTGAGTATGAAATTGCCTTTCGTTATACGTAAACACATACAGTTATATCAACTGCCCATGTTGGCATCTGACTGAAAAAAACCAAATACAATTAGAGTTATCTCCCCTTAGTGAGTCAATAACAGCCTTGAGTCTTGCTCCTAGTACTCGTTAAAACCCTAATACCATGTCACATTTTCATCTTAAGAAAAGCACAATTCATCATGTTCGTGCCAACTACATTCAATAAATGGAAAATGTTCTTTTTCTTAGTTTCAGATGCCAGTTTAATGACAGTCACACAGAAGCAATTAAAATAGTTCATTTGGCAGATACCATTAGTCTGCTGAAAACTTCATCAGGGAAACCTCAGAGAAACATCGCCAATAATTACAATGTTCACAACATTTCTTTCACCAAACAATGTTGTTTACCAAATCAGCCCTGACCCAGTAGCTTTCAGAGGAGTAACAACGCGTGTGGTCTGACGTTGATTAATGAATAATTTGCATACTCGTATATGCAAGAGGCCGACGTATGGTTCTCAGTAGGAAGTGACAACTTGGAGACGATGGCTTGCAGTATATACAGTTTTACTTTATACATGTCGATATATACATACAAAAGACACTATGTGCCAGGTCAGCACATAGTGGTAGTGGTTGTTGTCGAGGTGCCCCGGAGCACCCAGCCTAACCCTAGCTAGGCTAAGGGTAAGACCTTTCTTTCTCTCCTCTCTGGACCAAGGCTTATATAGCCAAGGTCACCTGACATTTAGTAAGTAATAAATATAAATGTAAACAGTAAATCATCAGTGACATACTTGCACATCTCGTTCAGGATGGCAGACGGTCAATGTACACAAAAATGGGGATTAACAAATAGGATTAGAATCTTATAAATAACAGCAATTAAGTGTTTCAAGGCATATAGATGTCATGGCTCCAGGGTAATGAGCCTTTGCAATTAAATGTTCTTCAGACAATGGGTGTCGTAAATCAGTCGCTATGACAGGAGCTTGGGTATTACCAAAGTCTTCATGATCAACATTCAAGGAGGTGGATGTGGGGATGGGTATGGTAGTGGACACTTTGCATAAATCCGCATTAAGAATTGACTTCAATATTTATTTTTTGTTTATGGAGGTACAAACGTAAAACACAGTGTGTACTATGTGTTAATCCATTTTTGACATTAAAAGATAAATACAAACTACCTTGAAGACAACAATAATAACTTCACATACTGCGTGTTTAATCCTTAACAAAAAAACGTAGACAATAATATGAAGTCCGTGACATGGTTCAGCAGAATAATGCACCACAAGCCCCATCCTCCCCATTACCTGAGCCAGTCAGGAAACAAGAGTCTGCATGCCAAGGTGGACATTGTTGTTGAATTTGCAACAAACTGATAAATAGAGATTATTGGCTGAATTTGTTTCTGTCACAAACATCATACATTATGAAGAATAGTTGTGGAGAGCCTATACACAATATGAGCCGGGGGTTATGGTTACGAGGCTTAAGACAGCACCTGACTCCTACAGACCAATGCAAGACCAGGAATGTATTGAGCATTCCAAACTAAGTGCCCTTGGCAGGCAAATTGGGAGAAAAACTGTTGTTTTGTTCAAAATTGGGATTTCTTAAATCTCGTATTTTCCTAAGTTCAGAGGTATTTTCACATTAAAAAATAACACTGCATTCAATGCAATGATGTTACACTAAGCTTCAAAGCCTAATGGAGTGGTGACTTAGCATGACACCACTACCACAGGCTAATTTGCTCTTGTTTGTAAACAAACATATTTATTCTGAAAACAGATGAGCCTAATGCAAGTATTTTTGGGCGCTTTACATATTGTTTTGCAATATTCTATAGATATGCTACTACAACTGCAACAGTGAAGTGGTTGACAACATATATTTATACATCAAAGCTATATATATCTATTTCTCTGAAGGGCTTCGATGACAGCCCATGCAGCCGTACAACCAATGCAAACAAATGATACTACACAAATGCAAATAGTTTTTCTCGTTTTAGGATTTTTTCTAATGAAAATTAACATTTCTATGCCATATGTTTATCTAGATATGTAGACTTGTCAAAAATTAAACAGATGACAAAAACATATGCAATATCTTGAACGGACTGTTTTAGATGGGACGAATTGTCACAAGGCGATGCCCTGCAGCAGACGTACCATGCTGGCTGCATGGAACTCTGGGTAGGAGAGCGGTTGACATACATCCCTGAACACATTCATATATTCATAACAGGAGACCTGGCAGGACACATTTCTAAGAGGTCCTAGCTCTTTATTGCTCTATTTAATATTCCGCTGTTCCAATATAATCATGCAAATAAATCGTGTCATCTTTTTCTTAATTTTTTCTTCCCAAATATTCCTTTTTTACTTTGTAGAAGGTCACTGTGTTTCAACATTTTCTTGTTTCATTTTTTTATATAGCGAAGACATTGACATCAGATTATACATGTTCCTTGAGAAGAAAAGTAAACATATTTGATTAAATATGATGTCAAGTTTTAACCAGGATCATAACAACATGGATACTGGGTGATGTTTGTTTGTTTGTTTTTTGTTTAACGCCGCACTCAGCAATATTCCAGCTATATGAAGGCGGTCTGTAAATAATCGAGTCTGGACCAGACAATCCAGTGATTGACATCATGAGCATCAATCCACGCAATTGAGATAAGATAACATGCATCAACCAAGTCAGTGAGCCTGACCACCTGATCCCGTTAGTCGCCTGTTACGACAAGCATAGTAGTCTTTTAAGGCAAGCATGGGTTGCTGAAGACCTATTCTACCCCGGGTGTTCACGGCTACCGGGTGATGAACTTTTATCACTGGTATTGTTCTATCAAAGAGTACATTTAGTAACTCACAGCATCTGCTCACAGTAGAGATATTTAAGAAATAAATTACTTGTTTATTCTCCCTGCAGTGTTATATTGTACGATAAACAAGGACCACAAGTCGTTTATTTCTTACATGAGACATGAACATAACGTACAGCTTCGTTAAAGATGTTAGTAGTAACACGCTTTAAAACTATTTACCCATATTTATATAATGATGACTCCCTGAATACAATCTGACCTTCGGCAATGGGAGACAAGTCCATTTTATGAACATAGGGCTAAGTTTGGTATTTCATGGATATTATCACAATTTTCTTGACGATAATATGTTTTTCCCCTAAAGCAGATTGCCATATCTTGCCCAATTTCTAATGTGACTGTTTGGCCATGATGTTTTTCTGTGTTGTCCGCTACTATGGGGAACAACTCACTAGACACTTCTCTCTAAAAAAATAACATCGTCCAATCTACAACATTATCAGGTGATGTTGGAATCTCCACAAATGATAGAACAATGTCTTATCATGAAATAAACCATGCTTCATTGTTCATTGTTCTTTGCAATTTATCACATATCTTTCTTACATAAGTAAACAACTAGCGACACCAAGGCAACTACCATTTTTGCTGTATGATTGGTTGGTTGGTTGGTTTGTTGTTTTATACTCAGCAATATTCCAGCTATATGATGGTGGTCTGTAAATAATCGAGTCTGGGCCAGACAATCCAGTGATTGACATCATGAGCATCGATCCACGCAATTGGGATCGATGACATGCTTCAACCAAGACAGCGAGCCTGACCACCTGATCTTGTTAGTCGCCTCTTACGACAAGAATGGGTTGCTGAAGACCTATTCTACCCTGGATCTTCACAGGACCGCTGTATGAAGCTTCCTGCTCCAATACACTTCCCCTGACCAACATCTGGACCAATTGGTAAGTAATCTTCATAAATGCCCCTACAAAGACTGAACATGGAGCCAGTCCTGACAAGACAGGACTCAATGCATGACTCACAGAAGAAACTCACACCAGTTACTCGCAGAACATAGAGCCAATCCTGACAAGACAGGACTCAATGCATGACTCACAGAAGAAACTCACACCAGTTACTCGCAGAACATAGAGCCAATCCTGACAAGACAGGACTCAATGCATGACAGACCATGTTTTCTTGGGTACACGACAGATTAGTTTACAGAAACCAGCAGCACAGAGGGGCCTGTAATTGCCTTGTAACTGTCTTCAACATGTTTTAGTTTCCTCGAAACTTTAACTAATCTTGATCTCACACCCAGTAGCAAATCTCAGGAGTGACTCACAGAAGTTATTCTCAAAAGTAACTCAAAGAAGCCACTCACAGTAGCTGCTGAGTGAACTCAGACCAGTGACTCACAGAAGCTACTCACACCAGTGACTCACAGAAGCTACTCACACCAGAGACTCACACCAATGACTCACAGAAGCTACTCACACCAGAGACTCACACCAATGACTCACAGAAGCTACTCAGACCAGTGACTCACAGAAGCTACTCACACCAGTGACTCACAGATGCTACTCGCACCAATGACTCACAGAAGCTACTCACACCAGTGACTCATCGAGGCTACTCACACCAGTGACTCACTGAAGCTACTCACACCAGTGACTGACAGAAGCTACTCACACCAGTGACTGACAGAAGCTACTCTCACCAATGACTGACAGAAGCTACTCACACCAGAGACTCACAGAAGCTACTCACACCAGTGACTCATCGAGGCTACTCTCACCAATGACTCACAGAAGCTACTCACACCAGAGACTCACACCAATGACTCACAGAAGCTACTCACACCAGAGACTCACACCAGTGACTCACAGAAGCTACTCACACCAGAGACTCACACCAATGACTCACAGAAGCTACTCAGACCAGTGACTCACAGAAGCTACTCACACCAGTGACTCATCGAGGCTACTCTCACCAATGACTCACAGAAGCTACCCACACCAGTGACTCACCGAAGCTACTCACACCAGTGACTCACAGAAGTGTCACACAGTTGTCACAGAAGCAACTTACAGAAAGGACTCAAAGCAGCAACTGACAGTAGCAACTAAAAACCCAGCAATTCAAAGTAGTCACTAAAAACAGGAACTTACCATAGCAACTAAAGGCAGCAACTTACAAAAGTGACCCACAGGAGCAGTTAACGTTAAATGAAAACCATGTTCAGACAATACGTTGGCTAATATATTTTCTGCTCCTTTTCACACATTTTCCACCTGATTACGCCATTTCATGAAATTCGTGCATCTTACAAGAACTGTCAGCAGCGCACTTTACGCCAAATCCAAAATTAACCACTTCTTACTGAATTCCACATCCACTATTAACTACTTTGTACTGACTTCCACTAATCGCAAGCTCTACTTTCCAAATCTGCACTACTATTCCTTCCTACCTTGGTGACCCTGGCCATCTGTCAGAGGCTGCAATGTCAACCACCCATGACGTGTCTGACCACCAGTACACACACACACACACATCTATGGTCCGAGTGCAGTGTGTTTGGTTCCATCAAGCAAGGTAACTCCTGGTAAACATCAAGCAGTGACCATCACCTATCTACCTGTACAGCATCCCCCCTTCAATCAATACCTTCACTACCCTATAATAGATCAGTGAACGATGCATCCCAGTCCAGTTTACTGCCATCTCATCCAGCCATTAGCAGCTCACACAACAAAATCAATGGCCGACCACCTGGTATGATCACCCAGAATGTTGTTCACACGTTAAATGAAAGAGCTTGACCTTGTTGCATAATCCCTACAGATGGCTCCAGCAGAAGATTTGTTACCACTCAAAGATTTGCTACCACTTGTAAGGTTTGATGCCACTTTTATTCTTCGATGCTAAGTCAAGGAGATAATTTTGTCGGCATTGTTCAAAATTAAGGATGAAATTCACAGGGTCCTTGTTATATCATTGATGTCAAAGACTTCATTTTGGGGGTCCCTAGATATGCCAGATAAAACCTCAAGATATCCCAGATAGGAATACAACCTGTGAAGATCCCAGTTGAGAATAAGTCTTCAGCAAACCATTCTTGTTGTAAGAGGGGACTATGCTTGTCGTAAGAGGCGACTATGCTTGTCATAAGAGGCGACTATGCTTGTCGTAAGAGGCGACTATGCTTGTCGTAAGAGGTGTCACTATGCTTGTCGTAAGAGGCGACTATGCTTGTTGTAAGAGGCGACTACGCTTGTCGTAAGTGGTGTCACTATGCTTGTTTTAAGAGGTGTTATATAGCAGTGTAACAATTATGTAACTGTGTTAAACAATTATTGTAACTACATTACATTATTTCTGTTGAGATTCCGTAGAAGTTTATTGCATTGTATTTGGACAATGACTGGGCAGGAACATAGCTATTTTACATGTTTAATGTAAGCTGCAGTGAGGAAGTTATTATATTTAGATGCTCAAATTATTTATAAACTTCCGGAATAGCATGGATAGATGTCAAGGGTTATAGAAACATGTAGAATATTCTGTGATGTTCTAGCTTTCGTGTGAAGATCACTTTTCACCCTGGTGTTCAGCCTAGCATATCTCGGAAGTTTGACCACTGTTGGGGCGAGGGGATTATTATTCTTGTCATTGTCATTTCCACTGCTTTCACATATTATACTGCTATTGAATATAGCACTACCACTCTGTTGTGAACTGCCATTGTAAATGCAGTGCAGCAATTTGTATTGATTTGTAAACCTAGTTATTTTTGTAATTCAATTGTTACCATTTGTTGGTAAACATATTGTTTCAATTTGGTAATTGACACGTAACAGGGGTGACTAACGGGATCGGTTGGTATACTTGCTGACTTGGTTGATGCATGTCATCTTATCCCAAGTGCATGGATTGATGCTCATGATGTCAATCAAAGGATTGTCTGGTCCAGACTCAATTATTTACTGACCGTCATCATATAGCTGGAATATTGCTGAGTGCGGTGTGGAATAACCAACAAACATAGATAGGAATACCATAGAAAAAACATTTCCAACACAGCTCAGTATCCAGTAATGGGGTACGATGACACGCAATCAACAAATCAACATGTCTCACATAGGGGACCAATTCTTACCCGGAATCCCCATGGGGGTGAACTTGCATGTATTTTTTACATCAATGATGGCACCAACATGTGTTCCTGGATTTATTTCTCATGGAGATTCCAGAAAATTGTTGCCAGTACACCATGTTGGTCATAAGAACTGACTAAAACAAGAGTCATCAGAAGATGACAAATCCCCCCAGCCCCAACATGTTTGATTGAACAAATCATCTGACTGTTACTGTAAGTCCAACTTGATGAGAGAATTTCTATCTAATCTGTCTGTCCGTATACAAGAGTAGTTATTAAGCTATTAAAACAAAATTCGGAACTTTATATTTCTATGTCAGGTCCTCACCAATATGAACAGAGTCAAAGTCAAACATGTTTTCATGGAAACGAAAATAAGCAAAATTCTAAAAATCCCTTAATAGCAAAAGACTGATAACCTTGCCTTTGTGTGTGGACAGTTTCATGAAAGAATACCTATTAGTTTTAGAGATATTGTCCAGAGAAACACACCACTCTGAACAGAGTCAAAATTAAACTTGTTGCCATGAAAACGAAAAAAATGATAATTCAAAACATCCCTAAATAGCAAAAAGCAGCAGTTGACAACCTGGTCTTTTGTGCGCAAAGAATACCTATTAGCTTTAGGGATATCGTCCGGACAAGCAATAGTTTTTTTGTTCTGCTCTGGAAACAACACCCACCTCCATTTCAGCTAAGTCTAACTTGATTCCAAGGAAATAAGGAAAAATAAAAGTAAGAAAAATTCCTAAATACCGGTAGCAAATGACATCACTTCAGCCCCTGGTTAATACATGAACTATTCTACCAAACTAGTGTCATCCATCCGTATAATCAAGTAGCAGCATCTCTTGACCACTGTCTTCCTACCCGTATCTAGCAATTTTTTATTCTTACATTGTCATCCTACTACCCATCAATAATCTCCCAATATGTATTTATAAGCATTGACCTATCAGTATTATCCCCTCAGTATATATCTACAAGTATTGATCTATCAGTAGTATTGCCAGCATATATCAACAAGTATTGATCTATCATTCCACCACGAATTTGGAAAATACCCGATTTTGATTGATCAATCAGAGGTTAACAGAGGTCACATCTCTGCAGAAGCCAATATTTTTAGAAAAGTAATTTTAGAATAGTAAAGTCATTATTGGTAAACATATTTAAAAGACTAATTAATGTACAATTAAAGGCTACAAAATGCAAAGTTGTGGTTACTACAACGTTTAAAAGATGTGTGGCAATACATATCATACAGGAAACATGATAGAAATCTACAAAGAGAATGTATTTCAAGTTTCGAGGACAACAGAGAGCTTCCTATTTGGTTTTTCTATATAAGACTATGACTATCTTTTGAATCACTATAAACAATATGACATCATAATAGGGACATGTTGTGTAGAACAAAACCTTTGCAAGTCTTGGTTAGTTTTCTTTAGGGATGCCCACCTCATGTTAGCTTACGAGGTTGCTGTGCCACATGCTTTCAGTGCCTGTTATAAGGCCAAGTGAAGTATTACAGTGTCAGTTTTGCGCCATATTTTGTTTAAAGGCTGTTTTGGTGATTCTGTAAATTCTGATCAACAACCCACTCAAAACACAGGACTGAGCCCATGCCGTTTCACTCAAGGTATTTGCTAACACCAAAGTGTTCGCGTTTTATTTAGTCATGGTAGAATGGAAATTAACATACTGTGTTTTCACTGTAGAGCAGATTACCTGTAGATTTAGCCTTGCTAAATGTAACATTGATTGATATTCCAGAGATTTCATTCTGAACAAATTTTTCATGTGTTAAAAGATTTTACAAACTTATTGAAACCAGTAAGTTCTAAACATTATACCCCCAGAAATCCATGTGCAGCCTGTCTTGCTCGTGGCAGGGTAAAAGGGATGTATTCTCCTGCTGAGAAATTTATTTCCCACCAAGGCGGGATACTTAGTATGTTATCAAGATGATGTGAACCAATCAGATCTGATTATTCTGACAGGGAGGTATGATAAGAGATCTTATCAATGGAGTCCTCATGCTTATGATTCCTCACTTCAGTGCTAAGAGTGAAGGAAGTATTTGCTAGCTCTCATCAATTTCAGCCACATAAAAACATGTTTCCTGACATGCTAGAGCACAAAGACTGGCGCAATCAATGCTGGCTGACAGTTGTACGAGGTTAATCATCTAATGGTATAGTTCACCTGTGATAAATCAATACATGTGATAATTAATTGGATATAGGCAACGTCAGATGACATAATCATGTCGGTGCATAACACAAGCACCTAAAATACTTGGATCAGTTAGTAGGTGGCTGGTTATCTAGACAGGTAAGGGTACAATATACCCAGTTACACAGTCCTTATGTAAAGGTGTGTGTGCATGCGTGCGTGCGTGCGTGTGTGTGGAGTCAATTTCTCATTTTCAGGTGGTAAAACTGAGTCAAACCTTTTCTTTTTAATATAAACTGAAACAAATTATTGTTTTTTTAAAATCATATCAGTGGCATCATTGGAATATTTTTTTATTGGCAACAAAAATGGAAAAATGGCACATGCAGGATTTAATGTAACGCCTGAGAATTTGTTTTAATGCCATATACAAAATGAAAGCTGGCCAAAATATTTTTTTAGTCCCAGATATTTTACAGGGTCAGGTGTGTTTCGTGAATAAAAGGCTATTTTTGTGTGGCCTCATCAATTATTGACAGAGAATTGCATGTTGCTGGAGAGGATATCACGTTTCTATTTTTCTAAATCTAAAGAAGCCTTGCCTGGTCTAGTTTCACTGGCTCACACTATTATGCACTCATAAACAGTTACAAGAAGCACCCGAACATTGTTCTATAAACTCAACATCTGCAGCTTCATCAACCCAACCTTGTGTTTTTTTCCTCTTTAAATGAAGGGAAAACATATTGATTCAGAGGGCCAGGGGTTACTGCTTGTGTACTTCTAACCAAATTACACCACCTCCACTACAACCTGCTGTGAATCCTGTAAACATGGTATGCATTAGAAAGTGTCCCGACGTCATTGTGCCGGTTGCCAGGAGACATTTTCTGGTATTAGCATTGTGGTGGTGTATGAAGGAAATTCACTTACTCATCTGACCAAATGTGCAAAGTGATGTTGACGTCGAGTCATCAGTACCAGCTTGAACACAAGGTAGCTTTTGATCCTATTAGCTGCTTTCGTCAACACTTATTAACTTCACATTAAAACGATTCTAGTTTTCCAGCCTGTGCCAAAAATAAACTTTGCCCAAACTTGTCTCTTGAGCATCATAAGTACATTTTAGTGTTAAATATGGATGTTATTAGCTGAGCCTACGAGACCGAACTGACTTTTACTAGCCACATGCTTCAGGGTAGTGTCTAAAGTCACAGACTGGTTTTCTTGTAAGTTACAATGATCTTGCATGTTTCAATGAATCTTTCCCGTGAAGATCCGGGGTAGAATAGGTCTTCAGCAACATATACTTGCCGTAAAAGGCAACTATGCTTGTCGTAAGAGGTGACTAACAGGATCGGGTGGTCAGGCTCGTTGACTTGGTTGATGTGTGTCATGGTATCGCAATTGTGTGGATTGATGCTCATGATATCAATCACTGATTTGTCTGGTCCAGAATCGATAATTTACAGACCGTGGTCACTATTGTAAAAGTATTACAATACGAAAAACACAATTCCATGTTTAGAACACAATTGTGTTACTATTAATATTATATTGCCACAATTATAACACTATTGCACTAATATTGCGATAGACAAAGTCCAATATTTCTGCCATGTCCTTACTTAAGGTTCAACTTTTGCTGAGATAGCTATTTTTGAAATGAAACTTTTCAATTGAAAAAAGACGGCCATTCTGCATTCTATTACTCTAGGCACAATTGTTAGCTACTGTGCCAACTTCACACCTTACTACAGATATATAGGGAAATCACTCATTGTCTTTATAGTATTGCAAAGTATAATTAATAGTATTTGTAGTGTATTGTCATTGTGATGAGTTGTATAGTAAATAGTACTAGCTAGCTTGCACTATGAAGTAGCTGATTACGTCAGCGCAGACCGATGTACTGACGCCATGATGAAGAATATACCCATGATCGTATTCCAGCTTTCGTGTTATAGATACGGAGATAGTTCAATATGAGAACTAAAAGAAATACATCACAGTATTTAACTAGTAAAAATGTCATAATACATTTAGCTACAAGATTTTTATATGTTAGTGTGCTTGTTTTTAAGTAAATGGATAAAAATGTGTGCGCTTACATATTTCCCTAAACTGAGGCTGGTTTGGAACTTGCATTTTGATTGGTGAGTAACATAGCAGATCCAATTGGCAAATGAAAATCAAGGTCGGGTAATTTGAAATCCCGAGAACCATAGGAATAGATCCAGGGGTAAGTGTAGGTTTACCCAAATGTGAGCCCTGGAGATATAGAGGATGAGCGATGAACCTTTTGAACAAAGAGAAGTTGTAACCTGCTTCGATATGATGATATGAACTTTTTCTTATTGAAATAATAAAATCATTCTCACCGATTTTAACTGTAAAATTTTCCAACATGTATGCCTAAACAGAAAGAATTTAAGACAAGTGGAATTAATATCATGTGGGTTCTCAATATTCAAAGGATTTGCTTGACTTTTTACAATCACAGAAAAGAGCAAGGTTCAATTCTGTCAAAACATCTGATTTTTCAACTTTGTACACCACCATCCCACATGACAACTTAAGGAAAACCTTCAATCCTTGATCCACGGGGATTTTGTTAAAAAAATGTGGGGACCATAGATATAGCTATATTCAGAGGTTCAGGTCAATTTGTCAAAAATGAAAGCAAATGTCAAAGCTTACTGAGAAAACAATATGTGAAATGCTAGACTTCCTCATTGATAACATCTATGTAAACTTTTGGGGTAAGAAGACATTTAGGCAAGAAGTAGGCATCTCCATGGGCACCAAATTTGCGCTCCTCTTCTTGCTGATCTGTTTCTTCATGCATATGAATCAGAATTCTGCTCGGATTGGCAAAGTAAAATGAAGATTATTTAGCCAAGAAGTTTAACTTAAGCTTCAAGTATATTGATGAATTGATATCGTTCAATAACCATCAAATAGCTAATTTCCTTCCACTGATTTACCCACCTGAACTAGAAATAAAGGAGACCAGTGAGACTGCTCGATCTGTTTCATATTTAGATCCATGCATAAACATGATAAAGATTCAGAGTAGCAAAAACACTCTCCACAAGACCATGTGGCAAGAGGGATGACTTCACCTTTCCAATCATCAACTTTCCCTTATGACGAGCAATATTCCTTCAAGGATCATAATACAACTCTTGCTCATACGTTGTTTGATCAAGGTTACAACATTCAAAGACTCAGTAAAGCTTTCAAAAAGTTTTATGGTAGACATGTGGAGGAAATTTCCCAATTTTCACGCATCAGTGACAAAAATGATGTCCGATGCAATTCCCTACTTAAACTTGTACCATATGTCCCTGTGGTTATTTCAGGTGAACAATTGACTTGCCTTTGCATGTGTTTGTGATGGGTGCAACCAGTGGGGCAAGATATGCTCACCTTTTTGTGAAGACCTGGTATCATCACTATAGTACAACAGTGTGTGTGGAACCACTTAAATGGGGGTCCAAGGTGACCAAAGGTATCAACAGCAAATAAAATACAAAGTAGGTGTGATGCCATAGTATAGCCGGAGATGTCATTGTATAAATTGAAACTTAACGATTGCGTGAAGAACATGGACTGTCCAACTACTGTATTACTTATCAGAACAGAATAATGAGATAAATCTTACATACATGTGTCAATTTAAGAAGTTTCAATCATTCCAACATCCAGGGGCAGTCGGGTAGCCTAGTGGTTAAAGCGTTCACTTGTCATGCCAAAGACCCAGGCTTGATTCCCGACATGGGTACAATGTGTGAAGCCCATTTCTGGTGTCCCCTGATGTGATATTGCTGGAACATTGCTCCAAGCAGCGTCAAACCACACTCACTCACTCACTCCAAAATCAAGACTCTTTTTCATCCAACTGGACCTTCAAAGGATATAATTTTCATATGGGATGCAATATCTTGTGTCCTGTTACATGCTATAAAAGCACCAGCAGATTCAATTTGTTACTGTATTCAACATAATTATTCCAATAAGCTATTCCGACATTTTGAAAATTATCTGTCCGTTACAATAACAGCTTGACAACATTTCCCTCCCGTCAGTAGTTTTTATCATTCTGTATTCAGATGTTTAACCTATTTAAAATGAAGTGAATAAAACAGGGCAAAAAGTGAGCAGGGCTCACTAATACCCCGAACCTCTACTCCAACATATTTCTACGTTCAAAACGAAAAAAATCAATATTTTCTCAGAAAATCCACTTATCGAAACAAACCTTGCCCGGCACCTAACCTATTAGTATAGAAACTGTACCCCCAATTAGAAAAGAATCCATGAAGTATTTTTGAAGTTATAGGTTGCACAAACATTGAAGTAAAAATAAATGTGAAACATGTAAAAACAAATGTAAAACATGTAAAAATTCATATTTTCTTATGGCACCTATCCTATATTCAAACTTTGCTCTTCTATTAGTATGGAAACTGTTCCATAAATTTGACAAGAATCTGTGGGGTAGTTTTCAAGTTATAGGTCACACAAATAGTAAAGTAAAAAAATGAAAAGTAGCTGTATTTTTTCAGAAAATCCAAATATTGAAATCAAACTTCGCTGCACCTATTGTTACACATGTTATAGAAAGTGTTTACCAAGTCTGAAAAGGATCTATACAGTAGTTTTCAAGTTAATGGTTGCATAAAAATGTCCTCAGAAGGATGGACGGAAGGACCTTTAAGGTCGGGGGTATAAAAATGTGAGGTATTAAATTTGCTCTTAAACAGAATCTGATAGAGAAACAAAACAATCTGAAATCAATCATATCTGAGCAGATACTTTTGAATTAAGAAATACCACCATAACTTAAGCATGTGTTTAGAAAATACTATTATAATAATCATCACTCAGCAGCTCAGAGGTTTCAAATCACAATAACCACCTCTGACTGAAGCAGCTACAGATAATGTATCTCTGGCCACATTGACAACACAAAATGTTTATCTCTGACACATCCTAAACATTCAATTTTGGCACAATGAAACATTCTCTAAACAACAACCAACAACAACAATAATAATAATAATAATATGTTTATCTCTGACACATCCTAAACATTCAATTTTGGCACAATGAAACATTCTCTAAACAACAACCAACAACAACAACAATAATAATAATATGTTTATCTCTGACACATCCTAAACATTCAATTTTGGCACAATGAAACATTCTCTAAATAATAATAATAATAATAATAATAATAATAATAATAAAGTTTTGTTGTTGAGCAAAATATTGGCGATATTCAATATATTTTTTAACGAAGTCAGCTTGTCTGTTACCCTCGGGGTTTCCCATTATCTATATTTTTAGTGCAAGGAAATATCATTTCGCTTTGACTTGAGGTTAAATATATATTTGTAGCAACTTACCGTAGTCTCGAAATATTGTAAAAAGAGAGAAAATTGTGACTGAACTTTGTGTGAATGACGTGTAGATCTAACTAAGTTACTTCAGAGATGACGTCATTGCTATCGAACATGATGTTAAAAAAAATAAAATACAATTTCCATTCGATTTTATATTTCTTCAAAGTTGGGACTGACACAAAATAGGGGGAACTGGTAATTTTTAAGAGTCGCTAGTCCACAAGGACTGGCACTTTCAAAAGCTAGCGGGAACACTGATTGTAACAACTGTCACATATACCATGTTGTGAGATGAGAGAGTTACTTCTAAACCAGGGGTTTCACTGTTCTTCTACACACTTCCTGATGAAATTACATGCAACTGTAAAATATTTGACTTGGTTTCTTACTAAATACCTGAATCTTAACATTCTATAATTGTTACTATTGTTGATTATTTGAGCAACACATGCATTGTATAATGTATTAACCACTTTATATTGTAACCAACACCATGCAATCTTGATGTAAACATGGTAAACTTGATGCACAAAATGTTACCAAATAAAAAACAGCTGTAAAGAGGAGAGGCATTTACATACAGGGATGCAACTTAACCTGAAACATTTAAGTCTTTGAATGGCTGACCAGTGATAACACATTGGGATATCCTTTGAAAATGATCTAGTGGACATAGCATCTGCCAGAAGAGTGAGTGAGTGAGTATGGTTTTACGCCGCTTTTAGCAATATTCCAGCAATATCACGGCGGGGGACACCAGAAATGGGCTTCACACATTGTATCCATGTCGGGAATCGAACCCGGGTCTTTAACCACTAGGCTACCCAACCGCCCCATCTGCCAGAAGAGAAGAATGTCAGTGGTTCGATACACATCCACGTCATACCAAAAGATGTAACAAGATGGTGCTTGCCTAAGGCTTTCATTAACAGGATTATACAAGGACTTGTTGGCTCATTGTCAATATACTGTGTCTGAGAGGGGTATCCATACCACACACTTTAAAACTGGCATTAGTCTAGACTAGAACAAGCAGACATATACACACGTGCATGCACATCGCCATATAAGTGAAAAAATCATGAATACAACATAAAACCCCATTTCACCTCGCCTGTAACAGCCTAAAATTATACTATACCTTGAACATTCAACAAAGTGACTCTGGCTGTCAGGATAGTGCCAAGTTGACAAAGTGACTCTGGCTGGCAGGATAGTGCCAAGTCAACAAAGTGACTCTGGCTGGCAGGATAGTGCCAAGTCAACAAAGTGACTCTCGCTGGCAGGATAGTGCCAAGTCAACAAAGTGACTCTTGCTGGCAAGATAGTGCCAAGTCGACAAAGTGACTCTGGCTGTCAGGATAGTGCCAAGTTGACAAAGTGACTCTGGCTGGCAGGATAGTGCCAAGTCAACAAAGTGACTCTTGCTGGCAATATAGTGCCAAGTCGACAAAGTGACTCTTGCTGGCAAGATAGTGCCAAGTCGACAAAGTGACTCTGGCTGTCAGGATAGTGCCAAGTTGACAAAGTGACTCTGGCTGGCAGGATAGTGCCAAGTCAACAAAGTGACTCTTGCTGGCAAGATAGTGCCAAGTCGACAAAGTGACTCTCGCTGGCAGGATAGTGCCAAGTTGACAAAGTGACTCTGGCTGGCAGGATAGTGCCAAGTTGACAAAGTGACTCTGGCTGGCAAGATAGTGCCAAGTTGACAAAGTGACTCTGGCTGTCAGGATAGTGCCAAGTCAACAAAGTGACTCTGGCTGGCAGGATAGTGCCAAGTCAACAAAGTGACTCTTGCTGGCAAGATAGTGCCAAGTCGAAAAAGTGACTCTCGCTGGCAGGATAGTGCCAAGTTGACAAAGTAACTCTGGCTGTCAGGATAGTGCCAAGTCGACAAAGTGACTCTGGCTGGCAGGATAGTGCCAAGTCGACAAAGTGACTCTTGCTGGCAAGATAGTGCCAAGTTGACAAAGTGACTCTGGCTGTCAGGATAGTGCCAAGTCGACAAAGTGACTCTGGCTGGCAGGATAGTGCCAA
This sequence comes from Haliotis rufescens, assembly GCF_023055435.1. Classification (NCBI taxonomy): domain Eukaryota; kingdom Metazoa; phylum Mollusca; class Gastropoda; order Lepetellida; family Haliotidae; genus Haliotis; species Haliotis rufescens. The sequence goes on from NW_025963857.1 coordinate 30,751,477, forward strand.
GTCGACAAAGTGACTCTGGCTGGCAATATAGTGCCAAGTCGACAAAGTGACTCTCGCTGGCAGGATAGTGCCAAGTTGACAAAGTGACTCTGGCTGGCAGGATAGTGCCAAGTCAACAAAGTGACTCTGGCTGGCAATATAGTGCCAAGTCGACAAAGTGACTCTTGCTGGCAAGATAGTGCCAAGTTAACAAAGTGACTCTGGCTGGCAGGATAGTGCCAAGTCAACAAAGTGACTCTGGCTGGCAAGATAGTGCCAAGTCGACAAAGTGACTCTGGCTGTCAGGATAGTGCCAAGTCGACAAAGTGACTCTGGCTGGCAATATAGTGCCAAGTCAACAAAGTGACTCTCGCTGGCAAGATAGTGCCAAGTTGACAAAGTGACTCTGGCTGGCAATATAGTGCCAAGTCAACAAAGTGACTCTGGCTGGCAGGATAGTGCCAAGTCGACAAAGTGACTCTGGCTGGCAATATAGTGCCAAGTCGACAAAGTGACTCTGGCTGGCAATATAGTGCCAAGTCGACAAAGTGACTCTTGCTGTCAGGATAGTGCCAAGTCGACAAAGTGACTCTGGCTGGCAATATAGTGCCAAGTTGACAAAGTGACTCTGGCTGTCAGGATAGTGCCAAGTCGACAAAGTGACTCTGGCTGGCAATATAGTGCCAAGTCGACAAAGTGACTCTGGCTGTCAGGATAGTGCCAAGTCGACAAAGTGACTCTGGCTGGCAATATAGTGCCAAGTCGACAAAGTGACTCTGGCTGGTAGGATAGTGCCAAGTCAACAAAGTGACTCTGGCTGGCAGGATAGTGCCAAGTCGACAAAGTGACTCTGGCTGGTAGGATAGTGCCAAGTCGACAAAGTGACTGTGGCTGGCAATATAGTGCCAAGTTGACAAAGTGACTCTGGCTGGCAGGATAGTGCCAAGTTGACAAAGTGACTCTGGCTGGCAGGATAGTGCCAAGTCAACAAAGTGACTCTGGCTGGCAATATAGTGCCAAGTCGACAAAGTGACTCTGGCTGTCAGGATAGTGACAAGTCGACAAAGTGACTCTGGCTGTCAGGATAGTGCCAAGTCGACAAAGTGACTCTGGCTGTCAGGATAGTGCCAAGTCAACAAAGTGACTCTGGCTGGCAGGATAGTGCCAAGTCAACAAAGTGACTCTGGCTGGCAGGATAGTGCCAAGTCGACAAAGTGACTCTGGCTGGCAATATAGTGCCAAGTCGACAAAGTGACTCTGGCTGGCAATATAGTGCCAAGTCAACAAAGTGACTCTGGCTGGTAGGATAGTGCCAAGTCAACAAAGTGACTCTGGCTGTCAGGATAGTGACAAGTCGACAAAGTGACTCTGGCTGGCAGGATAGTGCCAAGTCGACAAAGTGACTCTGGCTGGCAGGATAGTGCCAAGTCGACAAAGTGACTCTGGCTGGCAATATAGTGCCAAGTCGACAAAGTGACTCTGGCTGGCAGGATAGTGCCAAGTTGACAAAGTGACTCTGGCTGTCAGGATAGTGCCAAGTCGACAAAGTGACTCTGGCTGGCAATATAGTGCCAAGTCGACAAAGTGACTCTGGCTGGTAGGATAGTGCCAAGTCGACAAAGTGACTCTTGCTGGCAAGATAGTGCCAAGTCGACAAAGTGACTCTGGCTGGTAGGATAGTGCCAAGTCGACAAAGTGACTCTGGCTGGCAGGATAGTGACAAGTGGACAAAGTGACTCTGGCTGGCAGGATAGTGACAAGTCGACAAAGTGACTCTGGCTGGCAGAATAATGCCATGCTGCCTGTTTGCCTGTCCTAAATTGAATTACATGTACCCGTTAAATAAACAATTTGTATTCTTTCTTGAATAAATATGTTTCAATCACATAGATGTTTCCAAGTCAAAAACACCTGTACCATCACAACAGAACAACAAAATAAAAAGACATCGAGGCCCTATTCGGCTTCAGCCAGAGCGCGGCAGTAAAACAACACAGTGCAACACTGTGTGACTAGACACAACAGTCAAACACAAACACATCTCGCAAAACAAAACCCTAAACAAGGATATGTCAACTTTCAAACCTTCCTATTGAACACTCACCTTAACGAAAACACATGTCCAACATAATAGCATAATGGCAATAAAAACCTTGTCATCCGTTACCAAGGCAACACAGGAAATCAATCCAATGTATATGTTGAAGCCACAGTGATAGTTGGCTAAAACAAACCACTTGTTTCCATGACGATGCACAGCTTCAGAGGCAGCGTCAGTAACGACAACATTTTGCCTCGGTTAACTAGTCGTGGTCAATATATACACTGACGAGGAGGCAGTCAGGTACTTCTCCACTGCGTCTCATCCTGTAAGCCATGCCAGTAACACCGTGTCCTCTGTTTCCTTGAGTCACATTGTTATTGTATACAATCCCACTGATTCTGACATAAGAAGTAAGCATAAAACTGGCCTTCCATTCACAGGGCAAGGACAGAATGCTTTCATTAGGGTCGTTACCAGTAGCTCTCAATACTAATAGCATCATAAAACCTGATCAGTTTACTGTAATGACTTGATTTAACGTCTCAAATGTCAGCTCTTATGTGTAAGCTATAGTGAATATCCTCAAGCATAAGCCTGAAAGCTATTACAAGAAGCTAGATGGTTCAATCAAATCAATTTCAAATACACAATATTGATTTCATGGTAGATTTGAGAAGATTTAGTTTCACGTTGCACAAGTGGAACAAGGCAATTTCCAAACACTCAGACGTAGGTCCGCAGACCTTTTTTTAACAAATTGGGTCAGAATAATACAGATGAAAGTCTTCTGAAACTGGGGGACAAGTCGCCCCGTGGACCACAATAAACCACAAAAAACACAATATGCTGTGCAGAGTTGGGGCCTTAGTTGCAACAGAATCAAATTCCGGATTTGCCCTGATTATGATTCTTGGTTTGTCAGTACCAGACCCCTTCTTGTAAGTTTTGCCAAGTGGTAAACATTACAACCTTAATCACTTTTGGCATTTCTCCCACTTGGAGTTGACATGCTGTGATAGATCTGGAATACTGTTTAAAGCAGTGCAAAACCTAACTCGCTCACTCTATCATACACTGATTTGGTGGGACAGAGATAGCTTCTGAAGACTTTCAGGAGCTACCGGGTAATCATGTATTTTCATCTTGTTTGTTTGTTGTTTAACACTGCACTCAGCAATGTTTCATATATGATGGTGCGTGTAAATAGTTAAGTCTGGGCCAGACAATCCAGTGGTTGACATCATGAGCATCAATTCACGCAATTGGGATAAAATGACATGCAATCAGACCAGTCACTGACAAGGACAGGCTGCTGGGGACCTATATTCTGAACTGGAATCTCCACATGTTCATCATCAGATTGTGGTGTTAGGTATGCAATGCCTGTAACTTTCAAATGGAACTGACAACCATGACAATGCACAGTTAAAATTGTACATAAAAAAATAACATCTGCTTATTGACATTGTAAAGGCCATGGGTTATGAAGAATTTTCCTGTTGCCCTCTCTTTCTATGTGAACTCAAACAGGTGACTCTAACAGGATTGGGGGTCAGGCTCACCAACTTGGTTGATGCATGTCATCGTATCCCAATTACGTGGATCGATGCTCATATTATCAACCACTGGATTGTCTTGTCCAGACTTGATTATTTACGGGCCACCATCATACAGCTGGAATATTGCTGAGTGCAACAAACAATTACCATTCATGAGATTTGTGGACAAATAAGACCTATCATAAACAGTAAATAATTAGCCATGGATCAGATCTCTTTAATGTATCTCTCTTACACATGTTTAATTATATATATTACATAATGCTGCATGAGGTAATAAACAGCAAATATAATATATCTTCGCCATAAATCGCAAAGAACAATGAAGAACAAAGGGTAATTTATTTCATGATAAAACATTATTCCATCATGACATCTCTATCGAGATTTGAATATGCACACGCAACTTGATGACGACATAAATTGAATGAAGATATTTTTGAGAGGGATGACTGCAACCCTCACTGTATGATAAACAGCTCCCACTCTTCGTTTATTTCTAAAGTATTCAGCAGTATGTTAATGGCAATAAAGTGCAATACATATCAGAATACAGACCTAAGTTTCACAATACAGTGATCCCTCGATATACCGCTGTCATCGGGGTCCAAGAAACTGACCCCGCGGTGTAGGAAAGAGCGGTGTACAGATATTCCTTGCTGAGGTTCACATTACGTAATGATGGTAGTGAATGGAACAGTGGCGCAATTATTTCACAGTGGCATGGGACATGTAGATCTATGTAACACTGATCGTGTACGATGATTCAAACTGCATGCGTAAAAAAATAAAAATACTTTGTGTAAACTAATCAAAGTAGTCTGTATTATTTAACGACTGGATGTTATACACGTAGAATCTAAATAAATGTTGTTATATTTTAAGTTTTTCGGGAGAAAATTGGTCCGATCGCCGACCTACTCACATTATCGATCGATGACAGTACATTACAAAGCCAAACCAGCCTTGTAACGAAACTAATGTGCAACCAAGGCTGTGATTGGTTAATAAATAATGACGTGTCAAAGTTATGAAAAACCCGGACATGGCCGGCTCTCTGTATGCACTTTATGTACAATGTACCTTGACATGACGTGCGTAACTACATGGTCACTTGAGCAATTTATAAGTTTCACAATACAGTATATTGTATACAAAATTCCAGGCAATACCCAGCCCAAGACACAACCAATAGACAATTAACTTTATAAGGTCAGCAATTGAAATGTATTTGTATTGAAGCTTGCTACAAGGCACTCACTCATAGAGATGTGTAGGTGTGCCACTTGGAATACAAGTGTGACAACAAAAATTCTTTAAATCCATCTTTAAACTCCATTTCGACATGAGTGAGTGAATGAGAGTGGGTTTATTCATTCTATATCATCAGATTATAGCATGTAGGTGACTAGGGGTGCTTGCCGTAAAAGATGACTATGCTTGTCGTAAGAGGCGACTTACGAAATTGCTGATTTGGTTGATGCATGTTATTGATCTCAATTGCGTGGATCGAAGCTCATGATGTCAATCACTGGACTGTCTGGTCCAGACTTGATTATTTGCAGACCGCCGTCATATAGCTGGAATATTGCTGAGTGCAGCGTTAAACAACAAACCAACCAACCAACTAGGGGTGAATCGATATATCAGTGCACCAGTGCATCATGAGTTTTAATGAGATAATATGATACACAATTCGTTTATTTTCTGTATCGATACAAAATGATACACATGCTAAAATAAATTACGTACTTCTTGTTTACTTACCCTTATTTGAGGTCTAATATTGCAAAATGTGTTGTAATCAGCTTTTCAAGTTCACTAATACAAATAGCCCCCCAAAACATGTGTCCACAGCTAGCTTTTCAAACATGTGTCCACAGCTAGCTTTTCCTTTGGAATCTGCTCTGAAATATAAATAATCAAGAAGTTTCCATGTGATTTGGCGTAAATATGCGTATCGCGATGTGTATCGTATAGTGACCTATGTATCGTGATAATATCATTTCGTGACCTATGTATCGTGATACTATTATCGTGACCTTGTATCGTTTCACCCCTATAGGATACTAAACATTAAAGAGGACTACAAAGCTACATACAGACATAGTTTATCTGCAAATGTTTCAGAAATCGTACACTTGACAACTTTAAAATATCTTTATGAGAAATAAATGTAAATGTTGGAAGAAGCATCTGCACCTTTCATCCTGAATAAGAAACAGTTTCTGTGAAGAATAACGTCCTACATCCTGATGTAGATGTGATGCAGGAAGGATATAATCAATCTCTTGAAATCAAGACTTGTAACTTGTGCACTCTAATTTGTTAGTCAGGAAGTAATGGCTTCCCACACCAGCCAGATCCTAATCATAGCACCATCGATTAGAAAGTCAAATGACCAACCATGCTAAGGCATGTCATTTTTTCCTTGAATTGCAGGATCACATTATTTGTGTCCTTTGAATACTTGATGTTTGTGGAGGCGGTAGTTGAATGTCAAGAATACTGAAGTTCAAAATTCATCACAATATGGAAATAAACATGATAAACACATAACTGGATGACAGGGTAATCTCAGACAACAGAGGCAAAAATTGGCATGGCCAGAGGCAACAACAGGCCAACAGGCATGACCAGCGGCAACAACAGGCATGACCAGGGGCAACAAGAGGCATGACCAGGGGCAACAAGAGGCATGACCAGAGGCAACAAGAGGCATGACCAGAGGGAACAACAGGCATGACCAGAGGGAACAACAGGCATGACCAGAGGGAACAAGAGGCATGACCAGAGGCAACAAGAGGCATGACCAGAGGCAACAAGAGGCATGACCAGAGGCAACAAGAGGCATGACCAGGGGCAACAAGAGGCCAACAGGCATGACCAGAGGGAACAACAGGCATGACCAGGGGCAACAAGAGGCATGACCAGAGGCAACAACAGGCATGACCAGGGGCAACAAAAGGCCAAAATGCATGACCAGGGGCAACAAGAGGCATGACCAGGGGCAACAAGAGGCATGACCAGAGGCAACAAGAAGCATGACTAGAGGCAACAAGAGGCATGACCAGAGGGAACAACAGGCATGACCAGAAGCAACAAGAGGCCAACAGGCATGCCCAGGGGCAACAAGAGGCATGACCAGAGGCAACAAGAGGCATGACAAGGGGCAACAAGAGGCCAACAGGCATGACCAGGGGCAACAAGAGTCCAACAGGCATGACCAGAGGTAACAGGAGGCCAACAGGCATGACCAGAGGCAACAGGAGGCCAACAGGCATGACCAGGGGCAACAGGAGGCCAACAGGCATGACCAGAGGCAACAGGAGGCCAACAGGCATGACCAGGGGCAACAAGAGGCATGACCAGGGGCAACAAGAGGCATGACCAGAGGCAACAAGAGGCATGACAAGGGGCAACAAGAGTCCAACAGGCATGACCAGAGGTAACAGGAGGCCAAGAGGCATGACCAGAGGCAACAGGAGGCCAACAGGCATGACCAGGGGCAACAGGAGGCCAACTGGCATGACCAGAGGCAACAGGAGGCCAACAGGCATGACCAGGGGCAACAAGACTCTAACAGGCATGACCAGAGGAAACAACAGGCATAACCAGAGGCAACAACAGGCCAACAGGCATGGCCAGAGGCAACAAGAGGCATGACCAGAGGCGACAAGAGGCCAACAGGCATGACAAGGGGCAACAAGAGGCCAACAGGCATGACCAGGGTCAACAAGAGTCCAACAGGCATGACCAGAGGTAACAGGAGGCCAAGAGGCATGACCAGAGGCAACAGGAGGCCAACAGGCATGACCAGGGGCAACAACAGGCATGACCAGGGGCAACAAGAGGCATGACCAGAGGCAACAACAGGCATGACGAGGGGCAACAAGAGGCATGACCAGAGGCAACAACAGGCATGACCAGGGGCAACAAAAGGCCAACATGCATGACCAGGGGCAACAAGAGGCATGACCAGGGGCAACAAGAGGCATGACCAGAGGCAACAAGAAGCATGACCAGAGGCAACAAGAGGCATGACCAGGTGCAACAAGAGGCATGACCAGAGGCAACAACAGGCATGACCAGGGGCAACAAAAGGCCAACAGGCATGACAAGGGGCAACAAGAGGCCAACAGGCATGACCAGGGTCAACAAGAGTCCAACGGGCATGACCAGAGGTAACAGGAGGCCAACAGGCATGACCAGAGGCAACAGGAGGCCAACAGGCATGACCAGGGGCAACAACAGGCATGACCAGGGGCAACAACAGGCATGACCAGAGGCAACAACAGGCATGACCAGGGGCAACAAAAGGCCAACAGGCATGACCAGGGGCAACAAGAGGCATGACCAGGTGCAACAAGAGGCATGACCAGAGGCAACAAGAAGCATGACCAGAGGCAACAAGAGGCATGACCAGAGGGAACAACAGGCATGACCAGAAGCAACAAGAGGCCAACAGGCATGCCCAGGGGCAACAAGAGGCATGACCAGAGGCAACAAGAGGCATGACAAGGGGCAACAAGAGGCCAACAGGCATGACCAGGGGCAACAAGAGGCCAACAGGCATGACCAGAGGTAACAGGAGGCCAACAGGCATGACCAGAGGCAACAGGAGGCCAACAGGCATGACCAGGGGCAACAGGAGGCCAACAGGCATGACCAGAGGCAACAGGAGGCCAACAGGCATGACCAGGGGCAACAAGACTCTAACAGGCATGACCAGAGGAAACAACAGGCATAACCAGAGGCAACAACAGGCCAACAGGCATGGCCAGAGGCAACAAGAGGCATGACCAGAGGCGACAAGAGGCCAACAGGCATGACAAGGGGCAACAAGAGGCCAACAGGCATGACCAGGGTCAACAAGAGTCCAACAGGCATGACCAGAGGTAACAGGAGGCCAACAGGCATGACCAGAGGCAACAGGAGGCCAACAGGCATGACCAGGGGCAACAGGAGGCCAACAGGCATGACCAGAGGCAACAGGAGGCCAACAGGCATGACCAGGGGCAACAAGACTCTAACAGGCATGACCAGAGGCAACAAGAGGCATGACCAGAGGCAACAAGAGGCCAACAGGCATGGCCAGAGGCAACAAGAGGCATGACCAGAGGCGAAAAGAGGCCAACAGGCATGGCCAGAGGCAACAAGAGGCATGATCAGAGGCAACAACAGGCATGACCAGAGGCAACAACAGGCATGACCAGGGGCAACAGGAGGCCAACAGGCATGACCAGGGGCAACAGGAGGCCAACAGGCATGACCAGAGGTGAAGAGCATCCATCGGGCATGACCAGAGATGACAGAAGTGACATATTCATGAACAGCAAAACCCTGTAAGTCAAGAAACCCTGTTTCCTGGATTAACAGTAAGGAATGTGTAAATATACAATCAACATCACTGTTCTGTGATACAGCAAAAGTACCTCCAGAATATGGACTTTTACCTAACACACGTAATGAGCAAATACAATCAATATTTGCAAACATATAGGGAAGGAAGGGTAAGAAGACTTTAATGAAAGAATGTAGAGATAATGGTTCAGTTGAAACATTGATGGAATATAGTTATGTATACTTAATAGTACAGATTTTGGAACTGGTAATGACATTTTATATGTTGACCTTAGGTAAATACATTAACATCTATTGCATTAATAATTAATAGGCCAGATAAAAAATATTAACTCACTGAGTATGGAGGGTGGGACTATTGTTTTATTATATCTTTGATAAATAACACAAATCTATAAAAATCTACTTCTGTGTACTTGATTCTAATGTTTCACAGGACCTTTTTTGGCCATTCTGCAAGCAACTCAAAGTAGTTGAAAGTGTAAAAAGGCTGAATCCAGCACAGAAACAAAATTGGACTTCAAAATGTTTTTTTCTGAACAGTGCTAAATGTTGTAATTAAATTGGGGGTGGGGGTGGCAAGCTAAGGGACAGAGGGTTATGAAAAACAAGAAATTCATCATAACAATCCTCATAGATAAGGTGTGAGAGGTGTGAGTGTAGAAGAGAATAGAGAATATTACACTTTTAAACATAAACTACGGACGATGACATTGTCATAAATGAGTCTAACAACCTCTCATAATGGCTGCTTTGATAACTTCCTTTTCCCAATTGATCATAATGGTGAATGTTACATGTTAAAAGTATTTAAGTGTCCTTGGAGATTGAATTCAAAGGCTCTTGGTCATGCATTGCAAAGTGTGCAGCTTGAAATTGTTCGCAAAATTTATCCAAGTCAAACTGTATTATTATTTTGAGGGAATGTGCAGTGATATTGCGTGAATCCTGATATCATGCGGCCTAAATCTATCTCAGATGAGACTTTTTTCCATTGAAGAATGATTGTACGTCTTATAATCTCCATGCACCATCAAAATAAAAACCTGAATTTTGAGATAATAAACTTTACTGACTTGTTTCTTTGTAACTGATCTCAAACCCTGAAATTATTTCGAAACCTGTAAGTGTTAAACTTCACAAGTATATAATAGGTCTGTAGCAACCCATGCTTGCCGTAAAGGGCAACTATGCTTGTCATAAGAGGCGACTAACGGGATCGGGTGGTCAGATTCGCAGACTTGGTTGATACATGTCATCATTTCCCAATTGCATGGATTGATGTTCATGATGTCTATCACTGGTTTGTCTGATCCAGACTCGATTATTGTTTACAGACCGCCTTCATAAAGCTTGAATATTGCTGAGTGCGGTGTTAAACAACAAACAAACATCACAAGTATGAGGCTGAAAAGTAGTAATGGACACTTTCTTATTCTTATAAAAAGAGTGTATCTAACAATGAATGGAAAATACCATGTGTTATAATAAAATACACATTGCCATATACTACACTTATCAATAGTGTTTGTACTGATGCTATAATTCTCGTATCTAATCCTTGATATGTAACTCTTTCAACAAAGTTGAAAACAGTACACAAATATATATACATTTAATGTAAATGTTAAACAGATGTTTCACATGTAAACGATTGGGAAATAACTATAAGAACACAAAATATCAGGGATTTTTATGTTTTTAAAGTTTATATGTATCATTTTTTTAAACTTTAAATGAAAATTGACAAACAGCAAAAATGATCAAAATTAACCACAACAGTACATGGAGTTTTTCAGACGGACGTGTGATGTTAAAAACGGAAAACCCTCCTCAGCATACTTAATTGACTTGTCATGAGCAATCAAATGTACAGAAATAAGTTCATTACCATATTATAAGTCGGTCTCAGTAAATGTAGAGAATTTGGCGTGAATATGTGTCGCGGGATTAACACAAGATAATTTCTTCATCTGCGTTGCGTGTCAACCTAATGTCGCCATCCGTATAGTTCAATGACAAGCGCGCTCATGATGAGCATCAATTATTGATTAGGCTTCACAGGTACAATCAAACGTCGCGGCTTAGCGTTAATCAATCAACAGCTCTGCCTTCACTGTTGGTGCGTCTTTTTAGTATTGTATATTCAGACAAAACACTTGCAGCTGACTCACCTGTTACGAGTTACATAACCGTCCTTCTCAAATGAAATCCGAATTAGGCGCCCCTTTCACTTCTGCCATCGTGACATAAATATTGATAGTTGACAGAGTGCGAGTTTGCTCGTACCGCGAGATTTGGCGAGAAGTCGTGCTTAGTCACGGGTGTAAACAACATGGCGGCGTGGATACAGGTGCCCGTTTGACCATTCGAAGAAAATAGGATAATTGAATTGTGATTTCTGTGAAGGGACAGTGAACCATATCTATTTCTTAGTAATCATGGCCCTCGTCAAACGGAATGACAAACCTCAAACGTTTTCGTGGAATGTGCGGGATTCAAGAAAAACACAACACAAACGTGAGGACGGATGAATGAGCAGCTGATGCATAACAACATTTAGATAAAGAATTATTTTAAAAGGAATGTTTGATCACGTTTCGTAATAAGCAAAATGAATCATATTGCATGCGTAGATGCCAAAGGTGTTAAGACCTGTACGCAAGACATATGTCTTAATATTCAGTAAAATTGATTTATTGTATGATTGTTTAGTATGATGTAAAATCTTTGATTTTTTCACAGTTCCTGTTATAAAAAACCCACCAGTTATAGACTACGACAAGTTACAGGAATTATGCAGCATTGATGGAATGAAGAACAGGTAAAAAATTACCTATTTTGAGATAACAGCAAACACATTAGAGAGCAGACTTATTTACATGCTGTCACTAAAATAGCCTTTGCCCCTAATGTTTGTTTTGTTTTTAAGTATTGTTAAAAAACAACTTATTGTACTTGAAGCTGCAGGGGATGTGGCCAAAAGATGTCACAGAATCATATTTTCTTTTATAGATTTCCAACATAAACTAAACAAATAAATTATAATAATTATTGGTCACTCTCTTACTGTCTATTTGCTGATGTTCCTTAGCTGCAATTTGGTCATTATTTGAGAAACTAATCTTCTGAAATGAGAACAAGCTGATTCAGGATATTATAGTTACTCATCATCACCCAATGGGGATTCTTGGGTAAAACATGTTACTCAACCTTCCTCAATTGAACGACCGCCTCCGTGGTCTAGTGGTAGAGTGTCCGCCCGGAGAGCAGAAGGTCTGGGGTTTGATCCCTGGCCGAGTCATACCAAAAGACGTTAAAAGATGGTACTTGTTGTTACCCTGCCTGGTGCTCTTCATTAAGGGGTTAAAACAAAGACTGGTTGGCTCAGAGTCAGTATATTGTGTCTGACTGGAGTATTCATGTTAAACTGCAGCATGGTATCTCAGTGGGCTAGCACTGTAAAATTGGCATCAGTCCAGACTAGTACAAGCAGCCACACACACACAAACACACGTGCATGCACGTTGCTATAAATAAGTGCAATAATCTTGGACGCAACGTTAAACCCCATTTCACTGCCTCACCTCCTTAAGGACGACACCTTTGATGAAAGATGAGTATTTTGGTCCTCAACCAATGTTGTGTAGTACAGGTCTCCAGTTCTTCACACTTGTCATAAAGCCACCTGGCGTGTGGATCAGGTAGTTACACGGTGGGTCATCAATGTCCTGACAACATGGGTTATTGTTCATACCATCTACCACCAGTCGCATGTCCCAGATTCATTTGTTTACCAGCTGAGAGGATGAAGGTTGACCACTAGGGCTGGGACGAGTCCAAATTTACTACCCGGGTACCCAACCCCCTATTACCCAACCCTACCCAGGTACCCACTGTAGGTCTCAAGCGTTGGGAACACAATGTCTAATTGGGAATAGTTTAACTGTAGCCCTGGCAAAAACTGTTAAGATACATGTATGAAACCAGAGACCATATACCCGGTAATAGATATATGGTCTCTTATGAAACGATCAAATCATGCGTACACTGAAGTTGACTGAAGCTTTATCTTTACTCAAACATATACAAGTCAAAAAAGAATGTGTGCATCATCAGAAAGAAATGGGAACATTAGCGACTTGTAGTGTAACCACTGAGCTCCAATGAGTTTTTGTCATTAAACAATATGTCTCGTGACTAACCATGGGTCCGGGTAGTATTGTGGGTACCCGGGTCCTACTCAGGACCCACCCGACCCGAGTACCCGAGTTACCCGTCCCAGCCCTATTGACCACATGTAATACAGTAGTGTAAACAAGATAAACCAGACACTCATTAATCTGACATTCAGGGTCTGCCAGCTGGGCATGCTGCATCATCACTGGGCATAGCTGGTAAATTGCTGAGGCTGTGTCCACAAATATCCCCACACCAGGGACTTCCCTGCAGGGTCAATCTATTTTTGAGTCCAGGGGTCTTTTAGTAATAATTTTGGGGGAGTCCAAGGTATGAACACAGGGGTCTGCCTGGCAACATGTGGCACAATTAATTTGATTGCCAAGAATTTTACTGAAATCATATTACTGAATATGCTCAGAATCCTTAAGTATATTGTAGATGGCAATTTCGATCCTTTTATTTTTTTACAGTTGGTTTATGAGACAAACCGACAAAATTATATTAAAATGACATAAAAGATAAAAGATACTTTTGATCAAATTGCTTTGTCTCACTCTGTTTACAACTAGTTTAAATTTAAAATAAACACACAATATTTTATCACTGCTGTTAATAAGAAATTGTTAATAATACATAAAAATCTTTATTCTAACAAAAACAACAATCGATTATCTTTTGGTATCTATCTTTTCAAAATTAAAATTATTTTGTGCATTCTCAATTTGTATGTATTTCGGATGCACTATTTTGCGTTGATTAAAACCCTGCCTCACTCACTCCAGCTTTGGTAATGTCAATCTCATTAAAATCAGGTCTACCGCTAAACAAAGATCTGAGGACATCCCATTACGGGTCACGTAAGAATGACCTTTCATCCAACCAATCATACCGTCGCTTACCAGAACCTGAAAGTGACAGTCGGAATGTGTTTTCTAATCATGCAACCTCGAAATATATAACAGAGGGTATTCCGAACGACAGTTACAGGTTTTATGATTATATCCATACAATCTAGGCCATCTATAAGCCATTCCAGAATGTTGTTTTGGTCAGTTTTAACTTTCGTAATCGAGAATCGAAGCGTAGTCGCCAGTTTGAAACTAGTGCCGTAGAGCTCGAGAAAGCTGCCTTCCAATTGGTTAATATCGATTTCTGGTCAGTCATTTCATTGGTCGGTCAATGTTCGCGAAAGGTCGTTGTGACCTGACCCGTAATGGTATGTCCTCAGATCTTTCGTTAGCAGTAGTGAAAACTAAGATCTGATTTTAATGAGATTGTTGTAATGTAAGAAATATTTTAACATTGTTATGCCAAAGTATGTTTGACAGATTAACTTTGTGTTCATGATGCACTGGTATAAACAATGTATATCCACTAGTTCTCGTCGCTATATGGCTGAAGCAGTGCCAATGTGATGTTAAATTTTAACTCACTCACAGAGAAATATTTAAAATCACATCTAAGGCAACTACCCCTTCGTCTTCATATTGCAGAGACAACAATGAGACGTCAGAGGAAGCACATCGAGAGTTCATGGCAAACTACCACAAGATGTTTGTCAAACCTCCCAAGAAGTTAGGCTTCCCAATCCACACCGAGAAGAGAGGGTGAGACACATCAGTACCGTTCATACATCCAGAGACATCCATTGTTCATGTCGTCACAAATTGATACCATGATATCATCTGAGCAACATGCTGACTTCAGAGCTTCAGAGTTCTGTCAGGCTGACATATCATAAGATTTTGTTTATATCCATTCTTAAAATGATGATGAGTAAGATATAGAATAATCTACTCGCAATTACCTGTCCCCTCGTAAATGAATCGCTGAATGCTGGAAGTCCCTTGTCAAAGGCACCATGCTTTCACTCAGGACATATAATCTGTAGTGATGTAGCCGAATGGGTATTCTCTTGTTTCATTTGAATTAAAGAATGGCTTAAGAAGTCTTCACATTTTTCAGAAGTCTTATAAGTTTCTACTTTACTTCAGGGCCTGGTCTTGTATTTATGGTGGGATTGGTTTTTGACTATCATTTTCTACTGACCCCCCCCCCCCCCATCACTTTATGTAACATGTTTTCACGCCTCCCCCAAATACATGTGACATTGTTTCATGCTCCCCCCCTCAACATAATAAATGACCAGTCCCTTAATAATGTTCAAATTAATAATTTATTTGAAAAAATAGATCTGTTTGTTACAGGGAGAATCGTGGTTCGACACTGAGTGTGAGTCATAAAGCTACAGGTGAGTACCATATAGAGCAAGGATGCCACTTTGTCCTCCATGACAGGCATTAGGCCCTTTGTTTTAGGTGAAGATCCGGGGTAGAATAGGTCTTCAGCAACCCATGCTTGCCGTAAAAAGTGACTATGCTTGCCATAAGAGGAATTGGGTGGTCAGACTCGATAACTTGGTTAATGCATGTCATCATATCCCATTTGCGTCGATCGATGCTCCCGATGTCAATTACTGGATTGTCTGGTCCAGACTTGATCCTTTACAGACTGCCGTCATACAGCTGGAATATTGCTGAGTGTGGCGTTAAAAAAAAACAACCAAAAAAAACAAAAATCATACCAAAAAAACATAATGAAATGGTACTTGTTGTTGCTCTACCTGGCGCGTGGCATTAAGGGGCTTAAACAAGGACTGGTCAACTCGTAGTCAGTATACTGTGTCTGACTGAGGTTTCCATGTCAAACTGTGGCATAGTGTCACGGAGGGCTAGCACTACAAAACCAGCATTAATCTGGACCAGTACAAGCATTAATACACAGATGCTCATTGCTAAATAAGTGCAGTAATCTTGAACGCTGTTTAGCAAATATAGCAGAGCATATCTGATTGGTATGCAAGGGTGATAACTCTGGATGTGTTATTGTTGCTGTAAGATAAATGGTATCTGACAGCCCCTCGTGTAGTAATCTCAATATCCCTCTCGTTCTGCAACAGGAAGTGAATCACATGAGAAGAAACCTATCAAGAAGCAACTTAAGACCCATGTGGAGTCTCACAATGTCAGTGATTATCTCCCCTTGCTTCACAAGGAACGCAAGAGTGAGGACCCAGTGGCTATCAGAGCCGCGAACATCAGGACGCTGCGGAGGATTCTCAGAAAACTGTATGTGGAGGTTTCACTGTATTCCGTTTCATAGGATTGTAGGGTGTATGGACCACTCAACTGGATTTGTTGTAGGGCTGGGACTAGTCTAGATTTACTTCAATGGGTTCAGGGTGGTCGTGTAGCGTTAGTTTGTCACGCCGGAGACCCAGGATCGATTCCCGACATGGGCACAATGTGTGAAGCCCATTTCTGGTGTCCCCCGCCATGATATTGCTGGAATATTGCTAAAAGCGGCGTAAAACCATACTCACCCACTCACTCACTTACTACCCGGGTACCCAACCCCCTTTTACCCGACCCTACTGGGTACATGCTGTAGGTCTCAAGAGATAGGTCCAAACTGTCCGATTGGGAAAAGTTTGCCCTCGCAAAATGTATTTAGATACACGTGTAAAACAATCTGGTCATGCATACACTGAAGTTTACTGTATGAAGTTTTATCTTTATTCAAACATATACAAGTCAGAAGGAAGGGGTGCATAGTCAGAAAGAAATGGGAACATTAGTGACTTGTAGTTTAACCATAGAGTTTTAGATAATTTTTGTCATTAAACAATATATCACATGACTAACCATGGGTCCTGTGGGTACCCGGGTCCCACTCAGTACCCACCCGACCCGAGTACCCGAATTACCCGTCCCAGCCCTAATTTGTAGGATGTTGCTCTGTTTCAGTGTGATCGAGTTGTAAGAGGTATGAACATCTCTGAGATGAGACTTGTTTGAGCATTCTTGAAAATATGTACTGATGTTTTTCTGTTTTCAGTCCAATCTGTGCTTGTAGGGTGTTTTGGGGTTTTATTACAAAATTTCTTAGACAGAATCAGGTTAATAAATCTCTTTTGGATTGTAAGTTCGTTGTAGAATTAATGTAGATCTTAGATCATCATGTTTTTGCTTTCAAAAATTCCATACAGAAAATAATTACCATGCTGAAAAGTGAAAGTGAGAAAATATGTGCTGAATAGCGACTCGAAGGCACAAGTTGACCTGTTGATATCCTTTTGTCTAAGTTCACTTAATGTTGATATAGAATCCATTATATCACTTCCAATTTGTGGACCAAGTGTTTTTTTTTTCAGTCCCTTCGAGAGGACAGCAGTGGACAATGACAGGGTGTTTTCTATTCTGCGCACGTTCCCGTTCTTCGCCCAGTGCGTGCCCTTGAATGTCCTGAAGGAGCTTTGTGTGGTCGCCCAACTCGAGATCTGGAAGGAGGACAACTTCACAAGTAGGAGCTGTTTACTGTCCTAAATGTTTGAATTATGTGTGTCATAATAGTCGACACAAATTTGCTAATTTACGGGCCTCTTTGAAATAGCTGACTGGTGTAAATGAACAAACAAACAAACAAGATTTTTACAAGAATCATGTACTCATTATTAACATGATTCAAAGAAGAACAGCCTTGTTCTTGGGTTTCCAAGTTTGGCAACTCGGGTCTGTACATGGTGTTAAAGGGTGTGAGAGTGTTTCAACGTATGGCAACTCGGGTCTGTACGTGGTGTTAAAAGGTGTTAGAGTGTTTCAGTGTTTGGCAACTCAGGTCTGTACATGGTGTTAAAGGGTGTGAGAGTGTTTCAACGTATGGCAACTCGGGTCTGTACATGGTGTTAAAAGGTGTGAGAGTGTTTCAGTGTTTGGCAACTCGGGTCTGTACATGCTATTAAAGGATGTGAGGGTGTTTCAGTGTTCGGCAACTCGGTCTGTACATGGTGTTAAAGGGTGTGAGGGTGTATCAGTGTTTGGCAACTCAGGTCTGTACATGGTGTTCAAGGATGTGAGGATGTTTCAGTGTTTGGCAACTCGGGACTGTACATGGTGTTAAAGGATGTGAGGATGTTTCAGTGTTTGGCAACTCGGGTCTGTACATGGTGTTAAAGGATGTGAACATGTTTAAGTATTTGGCAGCTCGGGTCTGTACATGGTGTTAAAGGGTGTGATGGTGTTTCAGTGTTTGGCAACTGGGGTCAGTACATGGTGTTAAAGGGTGCGAGGGTGTTTCAGTGTTTGGCAACTCGGGTCTGTACATGGTGTTAAAGGATGTGAACATGTTTCAGTGTTCGGCAGCTCAGGTCTGTACATGGTGTTAAAGGGTGTGAGGGTGTTTCAGTGTTTGGCAACTCGGGTCAGTACATGGTATTAAAGGGTGTGATGGTGTTTCAGTGTTTGGCAACTGGGGTCAGTACATGGTGTTAAAGGGTGCGAGGGTGTTTCCGTGTTTGGCAACTCGGGTCTGTACATGGTGTTAAAGGGTGTGAGGATGTTTCAGTGTTTGGCAACTCGGGTCTGTACATGGTGTTAAAGGGTGTGAGGATGTTTCAGTGTTTGGCAACTCTGGTCAGTACATGGTGTTAAAGGGTGTGACAGTGTTTCAGTGTTTGGCAACTCGGGTCAGTACATGGTGTTAAAGGGTGTGACAGTGTTTCAGTGTTTGGCAACTCGGGTCAGTACATGGTGTTAAAGGGTGTGACAGTGTTTCAGTGTTTGGCAACTCGGGTCAGTACATGGTGTTAGAGGGTGTTTCAGTGTTTTGCAACTCGGGTCAGTACATGGTGTTAAAGGATGTGAGGGTGTTTCAGTATTCGGCAACTCGGGTCTGTACATGGTGTTAAAGGATGTGAACATGTTTCAGTGTTTTGCAACTCGGGTCAGTACACAGTGTTAAAGGATGTGAACATGTTTCAGTATTCGGCGACTCGATCAGTACACGGTGTTAAAGGATGTGAACATGTTTCAGTATTCGGCAACTCGGGTCTGCACATGGTTCTAAAAGGTTCTGTCCTGCCTCTGACATCACCATACCTCAACATCCACTTCTCCCAGATGGAGTTCCGCTCACCCACGCCAATAGAGGACGAGGTTGATGAGAAGGTAGGTACCAGCACAGATTTGCCTTGCTGACGTTGTGGAGGTAATTATCAAAATAGTACTAAAATGGTTTTCTTTGTCGAGACAGAATATGTTTCCAGTCACTGCTTCAAGACCCTTTTTTGAAAAGATGCAGCTGAACCAATTTTTTTTCATATCACATATATTTCAGGACCTCTCAGACATCCTTCAAAAAGTTATTTTTTTTATAAATACTGAGGCAAACTTATTTTTTCTTGTTTTTCTGGAACAAATTATTTTTAAAATCTCAGGTCTCTTCAGAATATCTGAAAGTCTGTCCCTAATGGAGTAACAGAAATGCCTTTATATATCATTGTCACAAGTGTCCCTGAGGGTTGGTAGGAACATCTGACAGCAGGGGTGTGATGCTTCATGGATGCCTCTGTGTTACAGCTTGAAGTAGGAGAATGTTTTGGCACCTTGGTGAAGATTGAGGACAGATCAGCCAACACCAAGTAAGCAAACACACCACTGTTCAGGATTATAGATCTTAGAGTTAATACCAGTTCATCACAGGCAGAGCTCAAGGCATTTAATGAGTAATTCATACTGGTGGAAGAGAAGGACACATCAATAATTGATAGCTTGTTGCTTGTTCGTTGTCTAACGTTATACTCAGCAATATTCCATCTATATGATGGTGGTCTGTAAATAATCGAGTCTGGACCAGAAAATACAGTGATTGACATCATGAGCATCGATCCACCCACTTGGGATACAATGACATGCATCAACCGAGTCAGCAAGCCTGACCACCTCATCCTGTTATTTATTAGCCTTTTACGACAAGCATGGGTTGCTGATGACCTATAGATAGAAATGATTGACAGCAAACAGCTGAGTTGGACACATCTGGAACACTGGTTATATGCCAGCTCTCAAATTAGTTTCCATATCACGGAACAACAAAATGTCTGTTAACGTGAAAAAAATTTATTCTTGTTTTCAAAAACATTGTATTCACATTGTATGTAAAGATAAGACATATTCCACAGTTCCAGATCTTGCAAAAAGAACTTAAACATGCTTATTTCATCTCCATATGTTCAGCACTAATAAATGGCTTTTAAGACACAGTTTGGGCCTTCATGTGACCATTCCTGTGGAGCTTTATGTGACCAATATATATGACCAACCATGTGACCAACCATGTGACCTTTATGTAAACAAGCATGTGACCTTTATATGACCAATCATCTGACCTATATATAACCAATCATGTGAATCATGTGATCTTTATGTGACCAATCATATGACCTTTATGTGACCAATCTTGTGAATTTTATCCGACCTTTATGTGACCTTTATGTGACCAATCATGTGACCATTATATGACCAACCATGTGACCTTTATGTGACCAATTCTGTGTTTGTTTGCTGTTAATCGCCGTACTCGACAATATTCCAGCTATATGACGGCGGTCTGTACATAATTGAGTCTGGACCAGACAATCCAGTGATTGAAATCATGAACATCGATCTACGTATTTGGGATACAATGACATGCTTTCAACCAAGTCAGTGAGTCTGACCACCTGATCCCTTAAGTCGCCTCTTACGACAAACATAGTTCCCTTTTATGACCAGCATGGGTTGCTGAAGACCTATTCTACCCAGGATCTTCACAGGTGACCAATCATGTGATCAATTCTGTGACCAATCATGTGACCAATCACATGACCAATCATGTGACCAATTCTGTGACCAATCATGTGATCAATTCTGTGACCAATCATGTGAGCTTTGTGACCTTTGTGTGACCTATCCCTTGACCTACCCTGTCTGTCTTCAGAGTACTGAGTGTCAATACAGATGAAACCCCAGTGGAATTATTAAAGATATCCGTGTCCGACTACAACAGGGTCATAGAGGTGAGTCCCGCTAGATGGACCTAGTACTGTGAACATATCCAGTTAACCAAGGGGACCCTCTCCAGGTTATCAGCTGAAGATAGATAAATAAGTACAATGGCAGTCTATAGATATTGTTAGGCAGACATGCATGTATGTGTGTAGGAAAGGAACCAGTTATAGTTGGGTTGAACTTAGGGAAAGGAAAAATATCAGGACTGGTGATGTGTCAGTGACATTAGATAATGCCATAATTTCAGTTGTTATTTTTGTAGGATTATAATAATATCGAAAAATAAAATCTGATATCAGCCGATGATCACAAAACAGGATTTTGCTGTGATTAAGTAACACTACTTTCCATATCTATTGCAGCAAATCCGTCAGCGAGAGCACACAGAGAAGCTGAATGTCCTCCTGTCAGGGGATCAGTATGGAGTGTGGCCTCGCCAGCCTCTCATACAAGTGGCAAACCTCATCGAGTGGATGACATACCCACCCAACACAGGTACTGTCAGACACACTGGCTACTGGTCTTGTTTAGGTCAGGGGGAGTTGGGATAGCCTTGTGCCAGCCTCTCATACAAGTTGCAAACCTCATCGAGTGGATGACATACCCACCCAACACAGGTACTGTCAGGCACACTGGCTACTGGTCTTGTTAAGGTCAGGGGGAGTTGGGATGGCCTTGCACCAGTAGTTGGAACGACAAACTGCCCTTGTTGGTATACAGCCTGGACACTCATCTTGACTTCTTATTGAGTGTAGTATTATCTATCATACTGCTGGAACACCGGCGCACATGGGACAATGGTAGGAAGTACACCATAATACACACATGCATGTGTGAGCGCGAGGAAGATAACAGTTAAAGCAGTCAATATTCAGGCTCAATTCCAAAACTGGTATAATGTAAGAAGATCTTCAAACATTTCTGGTCTTCCCTGCAATTGCTGACATAGGGCTGAAAAGAAACAAAAGCAAAGACAAACATATGTCTACTTTACTTAACTGTTTACAACTCTGTAGGCTTCACTGTAGTGCTTCAGTCTGTATTGTTGTAGAGACAGGGTTTGTTAGTTAGCTTTGAATGGATGGTTTCTACAGTGGGGTCGTATTATAGGCAAGGTTGTACAGTGTTAGAAATGAACTGAAAAGCCTCACTGGCCCAGGTAAATATAAAATGCCCTTGAAATGTTAAAAAAATGGGGAAATTGTGTAGCCTGTAGGAATTTGTACTAGCCCCGGGCTAGCGGCTAGTGTTAATTTCTAACCCTGTCGTATTACAGATGGTGATAGAGTCATGATATGATATCAGTTAATACTGTGTTCAAGATGCATTTCATGATTTCTGGTATTTTTTTTATGTAACAAGAGCTTATTTGTTTGTCAGAAATATCAGTCTCTCACTGGTGCACCAATGAATCATTACTAAAAATGACATAAGGCCCCACTCACTCAATGACTAGTTAGTGATCACATCTTTCCGCCTTATATCAACCTTGGCTATACATGATGGCACATGTCAACCCTGTATGCAAGTCCCGATGTCTGGTGTTCCAGTGGTTGTGTCCGAGGGTTACAAGTCTCCCTTCATCGGCTTCATCAAGAGTGGGGAGTGCCACGTGCTGCGACAGGTCGAGGTCCTACACACTCTCCACAATGGACAGAAGGTAATCTTCACCTCCGTCCTCCCTCAGTGGGAAAATAGCACATGCCAAGGGCAGGTAACTCTAAACTCCTGGTTCACACGTTTTGTCATGACAAATTGGTCATAATTTGTATTCATTTGCAGATTCAATAACCTGCACATCCCATTTTGAATACACTTGAATTCACTAAACAGTTATACATTCGGAAATTTATAACGTGAGAACAGGATATTAGGATATACTAAAAATGTGTACAGTATATAACTATGTTTTACTCATATGGTGTTATATTTTCCACAAAAGTACATGCTTCTAGATGGTAACTGCCAAATCACAAAATGCACCCTACCTTTTCCAGAAAGGTGCATCAATGCTGGGGTTTAGTCCACCGATGCTGTAGGTTCCTAATGCAATATCCATTATTGAATACTCAATAAAACTCACAAATCTGAAAACACGTTTATCTACATTGTAAAATACAAACGTTTCTGTTCGTTTTCTGAAGCACCCTCACAGTTCTAAGACAGACATGACGTCCCCCTGGATGCGATCATGATACCACTGATGCTATCACATACTTCCATGAAAACTGAACTCGCCAGTTAACAGAATGTGGAAAAATACCCAACAAAATCATACTTATTCTGATAAATATTGATCAAACTCAAAATTAAATAACATTGCATCCATTTCACCCAGCCAACACCGACACACTTTTTCAAATTTGGATTGAGAAAAAAATCATGCATAGTGAAATAACTTTTTAATTTGAAGTTTACACTATATACGGCTTTTCCATTGGACGAGAGGTCGGTCACATGACTGCGAAATTGACGTTCATAAGTGTATGAACGACACAATTTGACGTTCATACGTTTTTCATGAGACCATGTTCTTGAAATGACGTAAACACTGATGGACTACTTCCACATTCCTTGGGAAACCCCTGGGAATTCCCTAGCACGAAAACATACATAAGCGTTCTTTCTGATCATTTAGAACCTTTCTTCTTGGTCTCAGCGTTTCAGTATACGTTGAGAAATGTCAGAGAGCGTGACTGCATGATTGTTCACGAATATCTTCGCTGCAGCCTATCCTAATGAACAAACGAAGAAATGCACATCTAAACTATCGTAGTATCGACTCGATCCATGTCTAGGCTGACATTGACCATCTCCAGCAATCTATGAATTTACCTTAGTGTCTGTTTGACGCATCTTTATTCACCTTTCAATGATCGGCCAGTTGATCAATGATGACTTACACATGTAACCGCCACAGGTTCATGAACAACTTCAGAAATCTCTCCCGTCACGTTTATCGTGTCGGCCATTTTGACGTCTTGTACTTGATGTAAATGTATTATGACGCGCTGTCATTGTGAATGACTTACTGAGGTAGTTCTTTACAGACCTTTCTCATCTAATGAGGATATGATTCGAAGACATGCGCTGCATAAGATGTTTCTGAAGAGCAAGTTGTGCATCCATACGCCCATGTCACCTCTCTTTTTGAGGAACTATTTTACTCCGCAATGTAGCTGGTTGTTGTATGGCTATCAGTGTAAACATGAATCCACAAGTACTAAATAAAATTGTGTTTAGATCTTGGCCTACATCCTTTGGGGTAAGAAATTGTGATAAAAAAAATGATAATAATTGACCTTCACTTTGTGTGAGTTCATTGGAGTATGAACCTTCATAGAGTGAGGGCCAAACATTGTATGAACGTCGTCGCAAGCTCCGACGTTCATAGTTTGGCCCTCACTCTATGAAGGTTCATACTCCAATGAACTCACACAAAGTGAAGGTCAATTCTTAATTGTCCAGGATATCCCATTTGTTTAACAACAAACCAGAATTCTATTTTTTCCAGAAATTACACCTCAAAGTATGTATTTTTCTCATCATTAAAATCTAAATAGTGTTGCTTTTGAAACTGACTTGATGAGTGTGTTTCTGTTTATCATATGTAGATTTATCATCCAAAACTGGCTCACACAGGAGATATCTCTTGGGTGCAATGAAATTGCATCACAATGCTTTGCAGACCATTGTGACGTCATTGGTCACCATGACATCACAATCAAATGACATCACTAATGGCTCTGCTACTGAAGCTGCTAGCAGTACCTTTTACACTTAAGACACTGCTAATTACTGTCTAAAAACTGAAAAAGTTGGAAGAATGATGTTGGAAGATAAATAAAATCTCACCTGAGTGTCTTTTGATATCAAATATATCAACAATCGATGAATAAAGTGGAAAAACTCCTTGGCATGCCTTGGGTTTTTTCCACTTTTATCAACTCGTGTTGATATATTTGATATCAAAGGACACTGGGTGAGATTCTCTATTTAATGACTGCTTGAACATAAAAAATCACATCTAATTCTAAACCACATATTTCCCTACCTTCAATTATGGATATAGATAATAGATCCAGCATTTGTACAGGTAACCAATCAGCTATTGATAATAATCTATCATCTCAGAATCAGACAGATGTGATTTATCTACAGGAATTAATGTCTGTTGTTCTGGTGTTAGGATCTGTCCAACATATGTAACATGCAACTGTATCGCCCCAGATGTTCATGTTTGGCAAGTAGAGCAGAAGAGCGTAACACTCTCAACTCTTCGTCTTGTTGCAGGAACGGAAGACAAAGCAAGTGGTCATGGGAAGACTGAAACCATCGGACTCCTTTGCTGAACTGAGCGTGCTCCTGGATGAGCCAATCACATGCTCCATTGTCACGGCAACAGATATTGAACTCGGCATTATCAAACCAGAGAGGATCGAAGGTGTGTAGCAAGAGTACTGTATTACTGGGGTAGAATTGGGTAAGTGGAGAGAGGGGTTGTGGCAGGTGTATTACTGGGGTAGAATTGGGTAAGTGGTGAGAGGATGTATTACTGGGGTAGAATTGGGTAAGTGGAGAGAGGCTGTGTGGCACGTGTATTACTGAGGTAGAATTGGGTAAGTGGAGAGAGGATGTGTGGCAAGTGTATTACTGGGGTAGAATTGGGCAAGTGGAGAGAGGGCGTGTGGCACGTGTATTACTGGGGTAGAATTGGGTAAGTGGAGAGAGGGTGTGTGGAGAGAGGGTGTGTGGCAAGTGTATTACTGGGGTAGAATTGGGTAAGTGGAGAGAGGGTGTGTGGAGAGAGGGTGTGTGGCAAGTGTATTACTGGGGTAGAATTGGGTAAGTGGAGAGAGGGTGTGTGGAGAGAGGGTGTGTGGCAAGTGTATTACTGGGGTAGAATTGGGTAAGTGGAGAGAGGGTGTGTGGCACGTGTATTACTGGGTGTTGAATGGGGTGAGTAATTGGACCATTGTGGAGAGGGAGAATGATTGTTGTAGGGTGTTTCTGGTGCAGGTTTCTATGAGTCTGTGATGCAACAATGACCCGAGAAATCCACTTCAAGATTTGTTTCCTTGAAATTTCAGAACTTGATGAAGTTACAATACAGTTGTTCAAGCAGTCAAATACAAGAACGTTTGGTGATTTAACCAAGGTAAATATAAACGTTTGTGATTTACCAAAGGTAGATATAAACGTTGGTGATATACCCAAGGTAGATATAAACGTTGGTGATTTACCCAAGGTAGATATAAACGTTGGTGATTTACCAAAGGTAGATATAAACATTGGGGATTTACCAAAGGTAGATATAAACGTTTGTGATATACCCAAGTTAGATATAAACGTTGGTGATTTACCCAAGGTAGATATAAACGTTGGTGATTTACCCAGGGTAGATATAAACATTGGTGATTTACCCAAGGTAGATATAAACGTTGGTGATTTACCCAAGGTAGACATAAACGTTGGTGATTTAGCCAAGGTAGATATAAACATTGGTGATTTACCAAAGGTAGATATAAACGTTGGTGATTTACCCAAGGTAGATATAAACGTTGGTGATTTAGCCAAGGTAGATATAAACGTTGGTGATTAACCAAAGGTAGATATAAACGTTGGTGATATACCCAAGGTAGATATAAACGTTGGTGATTTACCCAAGGTAGATATAAACGTTGGTGATTTACCAAAGGTAGATATAAACATTGGTGATTTACCCAAGGTAGACATAAACGTTGGTGATTGAGCCAAGGTAGATATAAACATTGGTGATTTAGCCAAGGTAGATATAAACGTTGGTGATTTACCCAAGGTAGACATAAACGTTGGTGATTTAGCCAAGGTAGATATAAACATTGGTGATTTACCAAAGGTAGATATAAACGTTGGTGATTTACCCAAGGTAGATATAAACGTTGGTGATTTAGCCAAGGTAGATATAAACGTTGGTGATTAACCAAAGGTAGATATAAACGTTGGTGATATACCCAAGGTAGATATAAACGTTGGTGATTTACCCAAGGTAGATATAAACGTTGGTGATTTACCCAAGGTAGATATAAACATTGGTGATTTAGCCAAGGTAGATATGTACATATGGTGATTTTAACCGAGGTAGATTTGAACCTGGAGATGGATGGGTGACTGTGTTGCCATGGTAACCGATCAGCTTCTTTATTGCAGGAGGACATTCAGGAGGAATATATTCAGCAGGAACTGAAGCGAGAGTGGAACGAGTTCAAACACAGCGTTGTCGTAGATGTTATCAACTCACGCGGCATACGACCAGGCTATGGTCGCTGGACAAAATGAAAGGCTCGTCCAAAGATGCTGAAAAGACAAGCTATGTGAAATCTGGCACAAGGTGCTGTTGATATCAGAAATGGCAGCTTTTGTACCAGATATTCTCAAACTATGATTCAGCTGATACCAATTGCTGTTAGATAACGGCTCTTGTACTCGTACACACCACCAGTGAAATATTGCAACAATGAGAAGCATTACTCAAGGGCAGACTACTCTGTCTGTGGTCCAATGACCTGGGTTGTTACTTATTGTAGCAAAACTAACAGTCATTCTGACAGAAATAACACAAACAATTGGCTGTGTGACCAGTTCCCCTGACACACCACCTGTAGTTTATCAGATCTTCATGGGGAGGCATTGTATTGGAGTAAAAGATCTTAGCAAGATTGAAGAAACACAAGCATTTAAAACCAGTATTCCATAGTAAGCAGAGACTACGACAAAATTTCAAGAAAACAGATATCACTTGGTCCTAGGGACCTAAGTCAATAGATGTGAGAATTGCTATACCCAAGTGCACATAATCAGGATGTTATTACACTAGATGTTCTACCCTTATTGGTCATACGTTAACGAATGGAAAAACTTATCTGACATCCAGATTTGAGTGAAATAACTTCTTTCAGTCAGCCTCCAAGACACTGGAAAGATCATGAAGAACAGTGAGAAAAACATAGCATACATTTGTCCTTTCTTGTGACCGGAAAAACATGTATGCATATATTGTTTTAATGAATGAACTTTGTTGTGCGATAAAAAAAGACATATGCTTTACAATATCTTTGCAGCAGAATGTTTAATCCAAAATGTCAAATCTAACAATCTTTGTTTTCATTTTGTATGTTTTTAACAATATTTTTTGTATTTATGAATCATGGGCCAAAAGTTAACTTTGTACCAATATTTGTTAAGTGATGACTAACTAAAAATATATATAAAATAAACTGTAAACTTATTTGTTGAAAGTGGTCATGTTGCTATGGTTTCTTTTGGGTATAAAACACAGGTCACAAGCAGGCTAAGTTAAGCACCATTGGTCGTGGAGAGTAGATGGATGGAGACCGTGTTCAGCAGCTGGACTCCAGAGTTTTAGGACTTTGTTCTGCCCCACATTGAATCACATGTTACATGTGGTGTCTCCTCAGGCAGGTGACTGTGAAATGTGCCTCTGTTCATCCCCAGCAGTGAATGAGATGGTAACATTGCTAGTTTACATGTACCATCTTTTAATGTCTTTCAACATCTCTTGGTAAGACACTCTCCGGACAGACGCTCTATGCACTATACCATAGGCGGTCGTGATTACGTTAAGCGAGTCAGAGTCATTCAGAGCACTGAAAGATTTATGATCACCTGAACATTGCTGGACTAACAGGACCAGGACGAAGACTTAGAACAAGGCACACATTTGTTTATTCATAATCAATACAATGTACATTTTCCTGATCAAATGGAACAATAAATTGTTGGACAACACAGAGTGGTAGTAAGTCACTCATCATACTTTGCCATCATACAGAAACATCACAATTATTGCAGGGAATATTCTCAACATGAACATAAACAAGAAAATGAAACTCAGATTATCAACACAATAGTCGGGCAACAACAATTAATAGCACTGACCCTGAACCCACTTTAGCCTACTTGTCAGTGTACTTGTAGGACCCTTAACACAGAACTTCTGAAAGTAAATATTTGCAATACACCTGAATAACATTTCATAGTGCTGCATATTAAGTATATTTCTCAGTATCTCTCAGAAAGGAGCTTGCATGGTATGATGCCATGATAACAATGATCGTGAGTGAGTGAGTGATGTGGGTTTAACGCCGCTTTTAACAGTATTCCAGTTATATCACGGCGTGTCAGCTTAATGTGGGAGGAAAGCCTGAAGTGATGCAGGTCTCAGACGTTTACCACTTCGGTGAAACCCACGAGCACGGGTATGGTGCTGACAAACCTAGAAACATAATCGGGGCGAACCGGGATTTGAACCCACAATCATAGGTTTCTGGCATGCCAGAGGGACGCAACTCTGCACAGCGAATCGCGGCGCCTTAGACGACTGGGCCACCCGTGCCCCGCCACACGATAACATGATGCCATGTTAACAATGATATATACACTGGGAAGGAAAGATGGTCTGCATTCTTCTAATGCTTTATTTTCGTCAGCACATATCCTGCCTTCTAATGTGCTTCCTGCCAAACCCTTCCGTCCCTGGGCAGTGTGTGCTATGAAGTAAGATAATCAACTTGGTCTCAACATTCAATACATCAAGACACGAACCAACTCTACAAGGGGAGTTAATCTTCAGTGGGGATACGAGATGGGTTTCCTGTAGATGCTGCAGATCTTATGCAGTAGATCGGGGGGGACCCGGAGGTCCAGCAAAGGCTGATGTTCTGGAGGCTGCATCTCCAGGAAGTCCAACAGGACCTGTGGCAACAAATTCATGTCATGATGCTATGGTCCCATAATTCACATTATGATATCAAAGGTACATATTCATTGGAGAATAATGAGTCAAGAAGACAAAATTGTTTATACAGTTGATTAAACACATTTAATAGCATTTCAACTGCTTTAGTGGTGTAGTGGATGACGTGTCTGCCTGGAGAGTGAAAGGTTGACAGTTTAATGCCTTTGGTCAAGTCATTACGAACAATGTTAAAAGGGAGTACTTGTTCGTACCCTGGCGGCTGCTCAGCATGTCCATGTTAAGCTAAGGCATGGTATCTCAGTGGGCTAGAATTATAAACCTGGCTAGAATTATAAACCTGGCACAAGTTCCGACTAGTACAAGCAGCCACACATGTGCATGCACGTCGCTCTACAAGTGTAATAATCTTGAATGCGACATTAAGCCCCATCTCATTTCGTCTCACCTAATAGCATTTCATTGTTCTATCAGAAGGTATACAGTCAAAGTTTAACTATCATATCTTTGAACAGGGTGGGGTATCACACGTCATACTTTGTCATTTCAGTCTGCGACTGTCGCCACAGCCTGAGTTTAGAAACATTCTCCTGGTCCAGTTAGACCATCTTATATACTAATCCTTAAATCTACTCACACTTCTGCCAAATTCAAGTTCAAGCCAGTAGACAGAAAAGATATTGGCATACAGTGGTCCCTCGCTACAACGCTACCAATGGGGTCCAAATAATTGGTGGGCGTTATAGACGATGAGCCGTTTAACCGAGGCCGAGGCGGGGGAGCGCGCTCGGCAAATCTCAAATCATCAATATGTGTTTATCTCACGTCACGTCAAAATAGTATATATTTTTATGGACCTAGATCTACCTGTAATATCATTCATTTATTAAATCTGTCACATATCACAATGTCTGAAATACGTATTCCATTCTAATTTATCATTTTTTATCAATAAATTAAAAAATTATTTACTATTTCCCGCGAATTTATTGAAAATAAAATTCTCGGACACACATTTCGACAACGGGTCCGCATCGAACATGTCAAAGAGCAAAATAAAGACTATTTTAAGCAAATCTTTAAATATATTATACAAAGTGATAAATAAAATCAACAAAAATATATCTAAAAGTAATCAAACTTACATCTAAGTTATTATTTCCATCGTTTCGTGCGATCGCGTGTAATGTAAGTCAAATGACATCTCGGCTTTCGTCGCCTTGAATTCTCGGCTCGGACACAACGTTTAATGCAAAAATATATGCATGAAAAATCTTTGTCACAGCTCGTAACCTAGCACGATACATTCGGGAAGTTCCATATTTTTAATATATATCGTGATTTACTGCTTAAAACGTTCAGAATAACACGATTTAACAAAAAATCTTTCGCTAACTTCTGAAATTTATCAAACACGAGCTTGGTAGTTGTTTAATATTGCGATGGGAGAGGCTCGCTAAGAAGGACAGTACCTGTGTTGTTGGGACATCCTGGCTGCTGTCGATGCCAGACTCCCGCCTGATGCTGGACACCCTCCTGCATACAGCCTTCCTGCCCTCGTCCCAGGTGCCGACACTTGGCTGTCGGGGGCCGGGCACATCTACAACATTCACAACAAGGATATGAACTTGTACCAAACCACCAGTCACGTCATCAGATGTTAAAAGTATCCCAAGCGCTGGTAGAATTTCAGGGTGCGGTGCGGTGCGGTGCGGTGCGGTGCGGTGCGGTGCGGTGCGGTGCGGTGCGGTGCGGTGCGGTGCGGTGCGGTGCGGTGCGGTGCGGTGCGGTGCGGTGCGGTGCGGTGCGGTGCGGTGCGGTGCGTGAGTGAGTGAGAGTTTCTATCACTGCCCAATACTGGGATCTGGAGGAAGTTCTGTAATCATGGTAATGGTGTTATGTCTTCAAGTAAGTTAGTGTGTGAGTTTGGTGAAAACCACTTTCAACAGTATTTCAGTGTGTCAGCTTAATGTGGGAGGAGGAAGGCATATAGTAATGCAGAACTTAGACCTTTACTACTTTGGTGACACCAGTGAGCACGGGTGTAGTGAGAAACGTAATCTGGCAAACCCATGATCATAGGTTTCTGGCAGACCTAAGGGATGCAACTCTGCGGAGTAAATTGCAGCACCAAAGTCAACTGAGCCACCTGAGTTCCTGCAAGTCTTCAAGGAGACCATAAACAAAATACAGTGATAGTTTCGAAGACATACATGACAGACTTAGCTGTCAGAGAGCTGAATAACCAGGTTGCCCTCTCGAGGTAGTGCCATTGTATAATAACTAGTCGCAGACGTAACGTGTACGCAAGACGGCTCTGCTGTCTCTTGTACGCGAGACGGGCGAGGTCCGCAGTACCCAGTGAAGCGCTTGATACTAATTAATTCAATCACTGTGGTTATCACCTGCACCTCCACGAAATCAATGAAAGTGCCATGTAAAATCATCTACTGCCGAGGGAGACCCCAACCCACCCAAGGTCGTGACTGGCGGGTCACGTGTGCATCCGCCTTCCTATCTTCACATTCCCTATTTTCGAACAGTTAAGACATGTCAACATGTCATTCTGTGCTGGATTCACTTGAAAGTGTACACGTCAAAGCTAGCGACCAGTTATCGCCATTTTTTTCATGTTATTTCTGACATATTCCGTGTATACATACTCGGACCTCGTAGTACCGCTGCATTCATCGTATCGCGGCATTTGTGATTTGTGATCTCAGGTGCTCAATTGTACGCATCCGTCTTGCGTACACGTTACGTCCTCTACTGATAACACTTAGAGTAGACACTAGAAGAATTATATGTGTCCTGAATGAATGAAGTCTCATACAGTATTTATTAAATCACAAAATATTCAGGAAAAATCAACCCCACATACTTCACTGAAGTCAACCGATTGTTCTAATGACATATAACGAACTACTAATGGTGTAAACACGCATTCTTTGGTGAGGGACTTACATAATTCCTTCACTCACCTCTACAATATGGTTCTGGCATAATGCCTTTCATCTGCTTTCTTTTAGGCTGAGCAGGTGTTCTCTTACTCTGCTTCAATTCCCTTGTCCCTCTCTCCAAATGTATTGGGATGTTCTCAATGTCAAGCTGGTCAGTTATCTCATGCATGTCACTGTCCACAGCTAGTTCTTGACTAGTTCCATCATCAGTATGTATGTCTTTGAGCTGACCACCAGGACTACTCTCTCTCACTTGTGGCTGATGAACCTTGCGAGCACCATCTCTAGATTCCTGTCGTCCTGCACCTCCAGCATGTATGTCTTTGAGCTGCCCACTAGGACTACTCTCTCTCACTTGTGGCGGATGAACCTTGCGAGCACCATCTCTAGATTCCTGTCGTCCTGCACATCTAGTTGCACCATCAGCCTCACACAACACCTGCGACCACTCCTCTTCATCCTTCTTGTTAGCTCTGCTTACACTTTGCTGTTGTTTGCCGTAACATTTTTCAGATTTCCACCCTTTGGATACACTTCCAATCAGGCCATACTTCTTAACTGCTTTTTCAAACATTATTTCAACTTCCTTCTTTTTCTTCTTCTTCCTTGGATCCTTCTCAGCATCATCTACCTCAATGACTTTGTTCTGCACCTGACCACGTTCTGGTCCTTGATCCTCTTCCTGACCTTGACTCTCAGGTACTTCCTGATGCTGTAGTTTACTCCTCTTCTTAGTCTTCTTATCAGCATCATTAACAGACTTCCCGGTACCATGTCTCCTTGTGCCAATCTTCTCCACGCTGTTTTGGGTACATTTTGGTGATATCTTGGCCTGACTTGATGCATCTCCCTCGGGACCAGGAACAACAGCTCTTGAGCTCCTCAGCTTCGGTGGAGCAACACCATCTGCATCATTATTATCTTGTTTGGAAGACCGTGTTCTTCTCGTAGTGATATACTTCTCCAGAATATTATGATATCCTTGACTGTCTGGATGATTATCAGAGGGTTTCTGTGAACCCCTCTTCCCAATGTTTGAACTCCTGAGTTCTTTGCCAGATATTGATGGTGGCTCTGCTGCTTCTGTTATCTCCTCAGCATGTTCCTCATCCTCATCCTCCACCAGGATGACGCTGTCGTCCATAGAAACATCACCCTCTGTGCGTGAAGGTCCAGCTTTCTGGCCACTGTCCACATCCATGGTGATACTGACGTCTGCTCTGATGTCTTCACCACCAGAAGCACTCTCATCTTTCGTTCCACCACTTTTAAGTGAATCTTTCCGGCTTTGGTCTTGCGTACCAACCTTACTCACATCTGAATCAGTAGAGTATTCCTCAATAACAATTTCAGAATCAGACTTTTTATCCGACAGATCTAAGTCTGATTCCTTAGCAGACTGATTCTGCTTGTCAAGTCCCGGTGATCGAACCAATTTTTCTGTTATGTTTTCCTTCAAATTATGGACCGGTTTTCTTCTGTTTCTACCCAAGGAGGTTTCAGGGTCTGATGTTGACTGCCTGGAATGGGATGACCCAGTGAAGTTCTTTTTACTTTTTGATCTTGTCAGAACCTTTGTGGTGGTGGTTTCTGGGTCAGTTTCAGGGGTGCACAATCCCTCCACTGTTTCCACGGCACCAGTATTTCCACCTTTACACTGTCCATGAGACAGGGGAATACGTTCTAGAGAATCAGATTCGTCAAAACTGGGATGATCATGCGAAGGTGACTTATGCATGAATAATTTCTGTTTTGGCTGGGAAGCAGTTTTCTCCACAGATTCTTCAGATCTTAGAGCAGAACGCTGGGATACAGCTTTGTCCACAGTTGAATGTTTCTGACTTTCTCCTTCTAGGACCACACACTCTACGACAACTGAAGTGCGCTGACTTTTAGGCAGATCTAGCGCACTGTCAAACACACTGTCGCTGCCTGATTTATCACCATTGTCTGATGAGTCTACTCTGCTATTTCTTGTCACTCTTCTAATAGGTGAAATAAGAAAGTCTGGTGTTGACTTTCTTGTCACTCCAGATGTCTGTGTGGAGTGATGGAAGGAAGTGTCATTAATAACTGTCTCACTGTATCCAGTTGAGTGCGCATCAGTCAGATGTTCAACAGAATCACAAACAACATCAGTATAGTCCTTTTGTGTACACGGGTCACTGTTACTTCTGCTCTTGTCCTCAACTGAATCAGAGACTAACAAATCCTGGCTGAAAGGCACAAATGGCTGGGACTCGGGGAAGTCAAGGTGACTTGTTGTTCGAGGTAGAGGATCTGGGGTGGACAAGTGAGATTTGGCATCTTCGTACATGGAATACGTGGAGTCGTTCACCACATCAAAGGGTTGCGTTGAACCAACCTTGTCAAGATCTAGCGAGGGGTATTTCATCACTGCAGACGGGGCAAAGGAGACTCGTCTTGTATCAGGGTGTGAACCTTTTCCTCGGCCAGCTGCAGGTTCTGTCTCCCTGGCCTGTATCTCTGACTGACAGTCCTCTGATATCGAAACCAACCTAGATGAAGCAGACAATTTCCCAGACCTGTTTCTAAGAGCCTTGGTTGACTCCTGCATGTCTGCAATGAGATCAGAGGTGCGTGACATGTCAGTGTCTCCTGCTCCATGTTCTGCATCAGTCGGTGCACCTGTCTGAGAACTCTGCGATGTCTGTGAGCTAGGACAGCTTTGTGAGCTCATCGAGATCTGTGAGTCTTGCGAGTTCTGAGAATCTTCTGGCAGGGAACAGGAAAACTCCACAGAGTCTGCACTTGACTTGTGCCAGGCCTGGAAGCAAAATACATTTCAGAATTAGTTAGTTGGGTTTAATGCAGCTTTCAAAAAGTAATTAGCGTAGTATGTCAGCATAGTCTTAAAAGAAAACCATAAATCACAGGCATAAATGTTAACAATTTGGTAACACACCAGGGATCCTGATTGGTAAGAATCTGGGATTTGAACCCACAATCAGCAGATCTTGGCAACAAAGGGACATAACTGTGCATTAAGCTGCAGCAACCAAGACAGCTTGGCGATCCGTGCCCCTTATTACATGACATTATTCTGTTTACATCCCTAACAACTGGATTAAGATATCCTACATATTATGACCCCAGAATATGTAAAGGTAATGTGTTAATATGAAAGATGCATTTTTCTTACTGTTGGCAGACTGCACAGGGTCACAACATCAATGACGCAAATATCACTGTTACATGAATCACTTTTATCAGCCATCTTGGATTTGTCAGATGAATCACTTTGATCAGCCATCTTGGATTTGTCAGATGAATCACTTTTATCAGCCATCTTGGATTTGTTAGATGAATCACTTTTATCAACCATCTTGGATTTGTCAGATGAATCACTTTTATCAACCATCTTGGATTTGTTAGATGAATCACTCCGATAACCTTTCTTGAATTTGTTAGATGAATCTAAAAACTTCATGTACTCTGCCGTGAATCCTTTCGGTGATCTATCATACTGATGCACACTGTCAGCGTTCTGCCCCACTTGCTCCTCAGGTGTATCCGTTATCCTTGACTGTCCTTGAACTTCTGCTAAAGGTATCCTCTTATCCCGTGGACTCTCATTGTTATTCAAGAACCTAGATATCCCTTTGATAGAGAAATATCCAGGTTTTGTGTTTGCTGAATTTGGTTTAAGGATGCAAACGTCTTTGGATCTGGGTGTTCCTTGACCGTCTGCTCTTTTGTTGCTATATTGGTGACATTCTGCATCAGCATCTTCCTGGACACTGTGACTGAAAGAAGCAGGTCTGGGCTGAATCTGTCTGTCTGTGATGCTAGTTTCATCTGATAGAACATCTCCCCGTTCCTGTTCACGATGACCAGCTTCACTTTCTGGTGTAGAGGAGGGCTTTGACATGTCCGTCCTTGCAGGAGACTGAGGCTTGAGGAGTTGACTCTTGTCTCGTGTTTTGCCGGAGGACTTGCACGCACCGGTGTGGTCCCTCTTCCTTGGAGATTCTGCCAGAGTGGGTTGTGAGAAGTTTGGTCTGGAGGAGTCAGAACTACTCGTGGTATCCTGGGAAGGCTGAGGGTGGTAGTCTTCTTTCCATTCTGGAAACAGAGAAAGCATAACTTAAGAATTGACTTTAATATATTAAATTTGAAGAGGTAAAAATGTAAAAAAAAAGACCAGTGTGCACACTGTGTCAATCCAACATGGAAATAAAATAATACAATCTTCACATAAATATGCAGGAGTTCCTGCTAGGGCAGTACTGAAGCACCAAACATTCAAACATACAGCATTATGCCAGTCAAGCCAATCATCAATATTAATAACTAAAGAACTACAAGGTTAACCGTAACACAATCCTCCTTGCATCCTAACAAGGGAACTTCATATTCACAATACAATAGCTTTGAATGATTGTTTGTTTGTTGTTTAATTCTCCACTCTGCATTATTCGAGCCACATGAGGGCAAAATATTGATTCTGGTTGGGACAAATCAGTGATTGATATTCAGAGCAGTGACCCATGCCTTCAGGGTTTAATGTCACATCAACCAAGTCACTGAGCCTGACAGCCCAATAAATTATGACCAGTTAGGGCTCAATTTAGCTGTGTAAAACATGCACAAGAGCAACATATTTTTGAAAAATGCACCTAATATTTATGTCTACATGCACTTGCCAAAACATTCTGAACTTGTCCACAAAAATCAATCTTTCAACACACTCAATACTTCTAAAGCTTAATATCCATACTACATCACTAATCCTTGTGTTACATGTAATTCGTCATGCTTTCATAGGTGTGACATCATCCAACTGTGGGTGCTTCAAGATGATGTGCACATGTTCCTATTACGTTTTATCATAATGCTTCATTAATTTATGTGACACTGGCAACAGACCTTGGTATGTTTCAACTTATGAGACCAGGCTGCAACCTGGTTTTCTTTGGTGCATCTTGTTTTGCATGTCAACATGCACCGGGAGCAAGTTAAATCAAGCTCCTAAAATCGAGCCTGCCAGTATAGATTGTTGGGGGCCCTGTTCTACCCAGAATGCCCGATGTCCCTGAACCATTGCAACACCAGCAGGATATAGAGGGCCCTGAGGCCAATAAGGAAAGGAATGTCTGTATCCAAATCTTTAACAATTGAAACGGTTTTCTGTCCATACCTTCCAGGGCCTCCAGGATCGCCAGCTGTTCAGGGGGGATAATCAAGTCTGCCACAGGAGTTGTCTGTTTCATCCTTGCCAAGGCTGACACCATTGTCTCCCCTGGAGGAGCTCTTGCAGACACAGCCTCACTGAGATGACCTCGTGCAGGTAATGCCTTGCTTGGTCCTGCTTCTGTAATACAGACCACATCTAATTGCTAATCCCTGCTATGCACAAGTACAAAAGAACTTTATGTCAAAGAAAGCTCGGTCTTTTACATTTAGGTTTACCAATTTCGTGAAAACACAAGCATGGGTTGGCGATGACAAACCCAGAAACATAATCAGGGTGAACTGGGATGAAAACCAACAATAAAAGGTTTCTTGCACACCCATGGGACACAACTCTGTAGAGTGAATAGCAGCATCTAAAAGAACTGGGCCACTAGTGCCCCCAGCCAGGAATTGACATTACAGGACTTTGTGTAAAATGATCAACAAGACATAATTTTTATGTTGTTTTAATATCACTCACCTAAAACTTTAGCTTACCGTATTTTCTTGTGTAAAGTGCACACTTTTTTTTCAGAAAATGAAACCGCACAGAGGGGGTTGCGCATTATACACGCCAACATAAGATTTCAGGTATTTTTCCCCCCATGGGTAAACAAAACATCCAGCATGTATACCGGAAATCAAGTGTCAACAAACTGAATAAACTACCGATACATTCGTCTGTACCCTTTTTGTATTAAAATGAACATTATTAGAATAAATGAACATTGAATACTATTATAAGAAGTATTACATATGTATATTTACTTATATTTACTTATATCGTTTTAACATAGGTCATTCAAACATGTCATTTTAGGCGAAATCCTGCGTGAGGCAATCCCACCCGCTCACCGTTATTTACAGCCTACCAACTTGACTGACGCCATCTGCGACTTGTTGTTGACGAAGAATGAATAAATATATATTATATCCACTATGTCGACCCATAATAACTTGAAATTGTTGTTATTTGTTCTGTTATAGTCAGTGTTTTGATTTTTTTCATTATGGTATAGCGTGGCTCCATCACGTGACTCAACCAAAGTCACTGATAGGTCTGACCGGTGAAAACCGTTTCATACCCTGGGATTCACCCGTGACATTATATCATGTTATATTGCAGTAAAGACAAAATGATTCTTAGACTGTTATAAATTAATTTATATTTAAAGCCATCATTCTTTTCATTTATCATTATCATATTTCAGTCATTGCATATATTTTAAGCACTTCCAAACATACATATTTTACAATCATATAATATTCACATTTAATATACATTTCTATATATACAAACAATCACTATATTGTCTCTATCACTGTTTCATAATGTTTATGAATCATTCATAAATAGCTTCATCTCCGTCAAAGCCCAGGAAGTCGCTTGCAGTGTCATTGTTGAAGATGTTGTCCATGACATTGTCAGGGATGTTGTCGGCCTAAAACACTTCCTGGACGTCTTCTTCATCATCGTCTTCGGCGAACTCTCTTACTTCATCTTCGTAAAGGATGTTATCTTCACTTCCATCCAAGGCATAAGTTATGCAACACTTGAAAGAACGGGTAACCATTTCAGCTGGGATTTCCGACCAAGCTTCAAGAATCCAGGTGCACATACGCCATAGTTCCGGGTGACGGATGCGGCCAGTTGCTGTCGTTGTTTGCTGCCCTTCTGCCATCCATTGGTTCCACTTGGATCGAAGCATGGACTTAAATGGCTTATTCAGACAGATGTCCAGTGGCTGAAGAAGACTTGTAAGCCCCCCGGGTATGATGGCGAAATCCGTCTTCATGGTTTTCAACTGTCTCTTCACTGACCGCCGACGATAGCATTGGAATGCGTCTAGCACTAGTGGGCTCTTCTGTGTACACAGGCCACCAGGTCTCCTCTCCCAAACAGTTCTGATCCAATCTTCAGTAAGGTCTCCATCGAACCACCCCTTCTCATGAACTCGGACTTCGACTCCTTTGGGAAAAGGTTAATTCTTTGGTAGAGTCTTCCTCTTAAAAATGACATAGGGTGGCAACTTGTTGCCGTCTCCCGTGACGCAGAGCATAACCGTGAAGCGGTTCTTTTCATTCCATGTTGTTCGGATGGTGACTGTCTTTTCTCCCTTGAAGCTGACCGTCTGCTGATAAGGAATGTCGAAGGTGACAGGAGTCTGGTCTGCATTTCCGATCTGGGCGGGGCTGTAATTTTCTCTCTCTCGTGACTTGATGACGAATCTCTGGAACTCTTGAAGCTTGTCTTCGAAATCAGTTGGCAGTTTCTGTGCAATGTGAGTCTTTCGTTTGATTGACAGGTCATGATGACTAATGAAGGTATGACTCCATCCAATGCTGGCCTTGAATTCACTTGGGGCGATGCCTAACTTCTTGGCGATGTCGAGGCCCTTAATGCGGATATCTGTCGTACTGATACCCACACCTGCCATCTGACGCTCCTTCACCCACTCTATCAGCTCTACCTCTACCGCGGGAAAGGTACATATATGATGGTGCTACTGAGTATCAAACGAGGTAAAATGTAAACATCTGAAACCTCTGATTAACAAATTCAACTAGTCCTACCTGGCCCACTCATCTTGTCGTCAGAGTGTATGTTGAGCTGGAAGCTCCCCTGTGTCTGAGAGTGAGTCTGTGTGTCTGGCTGTCCGATCTCCTCCAGCAACTGGCTCAGTTGACAGGTGCCAGTGTACTGGGACTCCTCATTATTGGCATCTTCGTCCTTATTTTCAGCCCTGTAATACAATAGTCACAGTCTCTAACATCTATCATTAGTGTGCAATTGAGAAAAACAGTCAAATTGAAGCAATTGCCCTGTTCTAATAAGCGCCCACGGCGATATTTGCTAATATATTGGCTAGTGAACAATCCAAATTGGCACCCCTTCCGATTGATGAATGTACAAAGGACTTATTTATTTGTGTATAATATATATACATGCACCCTTAATTATGAGCAGTTAAATTCTGGAAAATATATCTATCGTGTATAATATGCACAGATTCTTCTTTTGTGTCATTTCTGGCTGTCAGCATAAACCACGAAATTAACAATCTTTTAACTCTGTTTTTTTCTCACCAAAATTATATTCTAATAAGAGCCCCTTTTTCTAATTTTGAGAGCGCCCTGGGCGCTTATTACGTCAAATATGGTAAGTTGATTATTTCACTTAAGAATTAGTTAGTTTTTTCCTGAGATTTACAGATTCATTTTCACCAGAACACAGTACAAACTTCATCCAGTCTTACCACTACCAACACAGCAACGTCATGACATCTATGAAATGCTACATCACAAACAGACAATTGGTGGCCATCTTAAAATGTGGCAGCCATCTTGGATTTTCAGGTGACTAACATGTATTTTCTCAATATACATACCAACGGGACTTTTGAGGTGATGTTTCATGCTTGTGCCATCATTTGAACAAAACCCCAATATTTTGCACTTTATCTGCCCCACTTAACATGGTGAAGTCAAGGTATGCAACTTACATCCATTGGGTCCACTTTGCACCGACTGCCACCTGTACTTGTGGATCTTCCATGCTGAGGAAAGTAAGTTCATGCAGGTTATCTCTTGTATTTTAAAGCCAAATGCTTGGTTAACATTGCAATGGAATGGATGAAATAAGTTCCAAGTGATGGAAGCTCACATTTAGAAATCATATTTTTCATAACAACAATATCTTGTTACAATGTTTATTTTAAGAAGCCAGTGATAAATGTACTCAAAAATAAACGTGATAAAACACATTGAAAATGTTAAAATGCACAGTGGGACTTGCAAAAATACCTGAGGAAAGGTTATTATGAACCTCAATGAGTGAGTGAGTGAATGAGTGAGTTTGATTTAACGCCGCTTTTAACAGTATTCCAGTTACATCATGGCGCAACAGCTTAATCATGTTAATGTGGGAGGAAAGCCCGAAGTGATGCAGGTCTTAGGCGTTTACCGCTTCGGTGAAACCCATGAGCACGGGTATGGTGCTGACAAACCTAGAAACATAATTGGGGCGAACCGGGATTCGAACCCACAATCATTGGTTTCTGGTATGCCCAAGGGACGCAACTCTGCACAGCGAATCGCAGAGCCCCGTGCCCCCTGAACCTCAATGAAAAGAAGTGGGCATATATTCTAAATTAGAACTACATATTATCAAGCTCAGGGTGAAATGTCATTCACAAAAGCATTCATCTTGTTACATTCCAAGGAGCACACCTACACATCTTTAGCACACTTGAACACAAATACATTTCTATTCCTGCCATGCTATGTTTCTTGCGGCACGACTGTCCAAATAAGGATTTAAACAAAAAGGAGCATGTGTTCCACAG
The DNA here is from genome assembly GCF_023055435.1 of Haliotis rufescens. Classification (NCBI taxonomy): domain Eukaryota; kingdom Metazoa; phylum Mollusca; class Gastropoda; order Lepetellida; family Haliotidae; genus Haliotis; species Haliotis rufescens. Next base: position 30,793,748 of record NW_025963857.1, read on the forward strand.
TCCATATTTGGTTACAGGTACATAGGTAAATCACCACAAAGACATGTCTATACTTTTTACACAAACTACTTTACTGGTGTAAATTGGGCATGAGGAATTTTACTTCACCAACTCCATGGAGTTCACCGTTTGTTTTGATTCCACACCAATGAATATTATTTTTGTGTCATCTGATAGCAGCCTACTGGAAATGAAATTTAGGTGGAATACAAGGCAATTTTCTAGTTGTCACGTGTTGTAGAATATGCCATTACCACATAAATCATGTGTGTGGCATCAAAAATATCACTGATCCAGTAACTATTTATCTTCCTGTGAGTGAATGAGTTTGATCAAGAAATCATAGAGAAATGTGATTTCAACCCACGACCATAGGTTTCTGGAATACCTAAGGGATGCAACCCTGCACTGTGAATTGTGGCATCTTAGATGACTGGGTTCCCTGTATAAGGCAATATCTGTGGCACGAGTATCATTATGTTAACAAGATTGTATGTTGGCTGACACTTACCAATCTCTAGCTGTGTGCTTGCTGTAAAACCCATCATGAACATCTAGCAGTGAAAACTTGCCGATGACCAGAAGAAATTCACAGTCACTCTGCAAAAATATATCAAAACATTCCTCATTACCACAAAAGGTAGTGATTTGCACACTTGCCTACATAAGATGACCTACATTAAGTCAACACAGAATCAGGGATGTGGAAACAAACAACTTGTAAACAGCTATATGTTAAACTGTCAGACAAGCACATTGTTACACCTCTGGTGTCTTTGAACAAGTTTGAAATTTCTCTAAGCAGGATTCCAAACTAAGCACCTTTAGCACCTTGAGAGGGAAAGTAATTACTTTTTAAAAAAATGTCTTTTTTCAAAGTTCTGATTTTCCTAAATTCAGAGGTATTTTAACCTTGAATTCAATGCCATAACGTTAAACTAAGCATTAGATCGTCTTCCTCTTTCTTCTTCCTGTTATCACTTGTACAAAGCCATAACATTAGCTATACCTATATCCACATAATTGCAGTCTCAGTCTAATCAGATCTTAGTGCTTGCTATCTCTACATGGTACCCCCTGCTTGGAACTATTGGTCACAAATTGCCATACACAAGCTGCAATAAATTGTGGCTATAGCATAAAAAACAAGTATTTGTCACAGAGTGACGAAATATCCCCCGCCATATACACCATAGTACCAAATATGAAGACAATCCAGCGATTAGTTCTTGAGATATTGTGGCAACACCGTTTTCCAACTCCAAAAACAGATTTGCCTGCTGTGACCTTGAAAATGGGGTCAAGGTCACCAAAACCGACTGGTGTCTGCGGTGTCTGAATATACACCATAGTTCCAAATATGAAGACAATCGAGAGGTTTAGTTCTTGAGATATTGCGGCAACACCGTTTTCTAACTCTAAAAGCAGATTTGCCTGCTGTGACCTTGAAAATGGGATCAAGGTCACCAAAACCGACTGGTGTCTGCGGAGTCTGTATATACACTATAGTTCCAAATATGAAGACAATCCAGTGTTTAGTTCTTGAGATATCGCGGCAACACCGTTTTCGAACTCCAAAAGCAGATTTGCCTGCTGTGACCTTGAAAATGGGGTCAAGGTCACCAAACCGACTGGTGTCTGCGGTGTCTGTATATACACCATAGTTCCAAATATGAAGACAATCCAGTGTTTAGTTCTTGAAATATCGCGGCAACACCGTTTTCCAACTCTAAAAGCAGATTTGTCTGCTGTGACCTTGAAAATGGGATCAAGGTCACCAAAACCGACTGGTGTCTGCGGAGTCTGTATATACACCATAGTTCCAAATATGAAGACAATCCAGTGTTTAGTTCTTGAGATATCGCGGCAACAAACAGGTGGGACGTACGGACGGACGTACGGACGTACGGACGGTCGTGAATACTATATCCCCCGCTTCGCGCTTTCGCGCGGCGGGGGATAACAAGCAACATTCAGCTTGCAAAAGTAGATATTGACAGCCCAAGGACATGTTAACATCTGTTTGATTTTCCATATCCCTGTTTAATATGGATTAAATCTCAGTGTCAGAAAACAATTACTCATTCACATTTCATCACAAAAATGTAATGAAAAAATACAAATTGGTTTCTGGCATAAGAGCAAACATATTTTACTCAACTGAAAGATCATACAATTTACTCAGGCTGAGATTTTGAGCTTGTGGCTAAAGGGAGAAAACACAGTTACATTTCTTTGGACTTCTGTAACAGGTTGTCTCCCCTTGACCAGTGGGGAAGTGAATAGTTTCATACTTACAGAGCTTGGAGCTGGCACAAACTTGAGGTGATAATCTTTGACAATCAGAATGGCTTGATCCCACTCCGGAGGTGTGCAAGACTCGTCACTATCAAAATTGGAAAAAACAACCATAAACATAAAGTCAACTTGAACTCTGACTTTGATAGGTGAGGTGAACTGGAGGTGAACATCACATTCATGGTTATTCCACATATACAGCGACGTGCATACACGTATGTGTGTATGTGTGGCAGCAGTTTAACATGAATACCTCACAGAATATTGACTTCAAGCCGACCAGTCCTTGTTTTAGCCCCTCAATGACGAGCCCGTTGCAGGGTAACAAAAAGTATAATCTCTTAACGTCTGTTAGTATGACAGTCGGGGATCGACCCACCACCTTCCACAATCCTGGCGGACACTACTACTAAACCATAGAGGCAGTCGTCTGACTTTCATAAAGAAGAAACATGCATGGTCTTAATTCTGTTTTATGTCACAGTCAGCAATACTCCAGCCATTGGACTGTACAATACTGAGTCTGGGCGCGGCAAACCAGTGGTTGATGGCATGAGCAACAGTCCATACTATCAGAGTATGATGGCACACAGTATCAACCAGGTCACACATTGCATCTTCCTTAGTCAGTGTAAGATCAAATTACAAAAAGAATGTCATTTATATTGACATAGTTTTATCACATAATGGATTGTTATGAGGGTGATCAACCAAATCTGATGGACTTGGCATCATCATCAAGCTATGCAAATGAGGTCTACTGGCAGAAAGAATAAGCTCCATACATGGATGCAATGTCTAGCTGCCCCCCAAAATATTGTCTAACATTTCCAAAGAGGCAAGATAGAAGCTTCATGATGTAGGAGTGCTCTATAAACAAACATGGCGTCAAATCATTTGGTGCTATATAATCATTGGGGGCACGGATGGCCCAGTCGTCTAAGGCGACGCATTTCGCTGTGCAGAATTGCGTCCCTTGGGCACACCAGAAACCTATGATTGTGGGTTTGAATCCCGGTTCGCCCTCATTATGTTTCTATGTTTGTCAGCACCATACCCGTGCTCGTGGATTTCACCAAAGTGGTCAACGTCTGACACCTGCATCACTTCGGGCTTTCCTGCCACATTTTCCTGACACGCCGCGATAAAACTGGAAAACTGTTAAAAGCTGCGTTAAACGCAACTCACTCACTATATGATCATGAGCATAACTGGACAGTTGACCCAGGCATGGTGTTAATTCACGGTTTCTAAAACTACCTTAATTATTTTAAGAATGACATTAAATAACAAAAAAATAATTAGCCATGTGTTGTTCATATTGTAAATTTCATATATTTGAAAAGGTTCGCTTAAAACACTTCTTATTATTAACATATGATATTCTTGCATGAAAAAGATTCAACTAAAAATCTCATCCAGATAAAAACAAGTGGAAGTAAACTGATGCCAGGAACCTACTCAAAGTTGTAGTTGTCAATGGCTTCTTGTGTAAAAACTGCATTGATGAAGACAGAACAGTCGGAGACTTGCTTGACTACACTCCCATCATCCAGGGGTCCAGTGACATGCTGGAAATAGGATCAGTGGTTACATTCTTGGTCAGTTGTTACCCAGTTACATTGTTTATCACAGTAACAACAAATATTCAACCTTTATTAAACAATCAGCTCTAATTAAACTAAAATAAATAAATCTGTATCAACCAACTGTCTTACACACATAGTGTTACATATCGCTGTTTTGTTCCACTCCTAATGGTACTTTCTCTTAGACAGTGTTGCTGGGTTGCAACCTAGACAAACAAGAGTTATCAGAAAATGACAAATCCCCCCGACACACAGCAAATGGTACCACTTCAGCCCTGGACCTGTGAAGATCCGGGTTACAAGAGGTCCTCAGCAACCCATGCTTGGCGTAAAAAGTGACTATGCTTGTCGCAAGAGGCGACTAACGGGATCGGGTGGTCAGCCTTGCTGACTTGGTTGATGCATGTCATCGTATCCCAATTTTGTGGATCCATGCTCATGATGTTTGGTTATGTATGGTAATGTCAGAGGGTTCGAAAGGAGTTTGCTTATCTCAAAGAGTTTTAGCAGAGAGCAATTGATATGTTTTGTCAAGACTGGGTGTCGACAATGTGGATGGTACAGATTGCTTAAAATGTAAATAGAATCAGAAAGATAACTGTCAATAAGTGGAAAACTGATCTCATAAGTTAAAGACTTTGTTTAACAGAAATAATGATTAATGTTGGATGGGAACAGTTGGACAAATTACAATTAAATAAGCCAGACATTTAGGAGTTTGTCCTGTACGTATGCCTGACACTGAAGACACTATTCCAGAAAACTTCTTGCATAATCACAATATACTGATGCTTGTTTAAACTCCTGACTTCAGACAATAAGTCAATCCAGGTCAAACTAGCTCAGAAACCATTAACTCATTACTGATGTTAGTCCATCATGTTCACAATATCATTGCGTAATGTACTGTATTGGGATGTCACGATACAGGTGACACATGATACGATACATATCCCGATACAGAAGCCACAATATGTATCTTCAAAATGCATGTACAAAATTTTGTGTTGAAAACCCAGTCATTAGTCTGAGCATAGAGTCCATAGACTTGCTCATAAAGGACAACTGATAACACACTAATACCCATCAAGTCAACTATTCAGAATGAGAAAATAATAAGAAAAAACAAGTTTATGTACTATATTGTGATCCATACTTGTATCGAGAAGTAAAAAATATACATCCTCGATGCATCAAGGTACTATCAAAAGTATCCATATTTTATTTAAACGCAAATACCTCCATAAACATATTGGAGTCAATTCTCAAACATAAATATGTCAGCAATAATAACTTCACAGACTGCTTATGTAATCATTAACACAACAAAACGAAACTGGTGCAATAATGCACTACAATCTCTATTATCAGGAAACCCTAGGACTTCTGTCTGTGGGCATGGCCTATTTACATTTTATTTTTGGGAAGGGGGTCATCGAAACAGGGTAAAAGCTAAAACGGCAACTCAGCAAAACATCACCCAGCAAAAACAGTCCAACTGGAAAAAACGTCACCTTGTCTAAAGCAAAAACGGCTAATATCTGCCGGGCGAAAACTGTAACTTATTATTTTTTTACCTTGGAGCTGAAATACATAAAATTAAACTCACATGGTCACTTGCAAACACAAATAATTATGAAATGTTAAAACAAGTTTAAATTAGAAACTTTTTTTTACTTGCAGACTGATAAGGAGCAACTAAACTTATTGTGAAAACATTACATGCTTTGAAGTAAAATAATTGAAATTAGACTCACATAGTCACTTGAAAACAAATAATTGTGAAATGTTTATTGCCTTAAAACAAGTTTACATTAGAAATTAGCCTCCATTCCAATTTACTCACCGACTCTGATTGGGAGGTGCAACTTAACTTATTAAGAAAACATCAAATAGTTTGACGTTTTAATTACCTTTACTCAAATCAACTCGATGTCAAGCTGAAACTGAGTCTGGCGGAAATGTCAAGAAATTGGACTACAGGTATACGATATATTTAATATTTATTTTAGTAAGCAGGAAATAAATAGTAATTTCATAAATATTTTATAAATGTCTCCCATTTCTGCCTGCAGCCGACATCACAAGAATGTTTCCACAGATAACAGACTGTGTCCCCGTCCAAGATAAACAATACTACAACATAACATAATAAAGCATGTAAATGAAACATATATACATCTATATAAAGCATTCTTATGGTTTGTAAAAATGGAGGTGCCGTTTCCGCCCGACAATTAGTAGCCGTTTTCGCCAAATGAGGTGACGTTTTTGCCCGAGAAATCGGTGATGTTTTGCTGAGGACAGAGGTGCCGTTTTAGCCTGCACCCGTTGATAAAAGAAACTGTTGTTAGCCAATCAAATGTCATAGAAACACTACCGATATATTTACGTAAATGTATGTTGAATGGCTAAATAGAGTTTAATATGTACCAAATAATAAATATGCATATCATATGGTGCTAAAGTTTACACCAGCGAAATCTGGTGTAGTACAGCCAGTTTGGTGCCGTTTTAATCTGATCCCTTTTTGAAGGTTGCATTAGTGCTTTTCATGCGAAATATCTAGTGTATACGATAGGAACCCCCCAGTTAAGCAGTTTTAGCTTGTGGTTATGATCGAAAACATGGTACGCATGAAATGTAGCCTAATTGACGAAAGTCGTACCATTTTTCTGATAAACAAAATATCGAAATTTACCAACCCTGCATACTTTGACAGTTTGTCCTTTTGGGTTTAAATTTTTTCCAAGAACAAAGTCCAAAATCCAGGATTTCTCGTTAGTAGGTTCGGTTGATTTATTTGAGGAGAAGCCGAACATTTTTAAACGAAACATGTTGACGAGCAAAATACAAACTCCAACTTCCCGCCATCTTGTCGTATGATGTAATCTCAAAGAAGCTGCTTATGTTAGCTTACAATACATATGTTTGTGGCATATGTAAATGGTGAATATTCGTAACACTTATTTTCAAAGGTATTACAGAGAGTTAACATTTATTCTGTCATTTGACAAGAGAGAGGACAATGGTGTATTTACTCATACGAACAACTGGATTGAGATTAACCAAGTTATTCGGAATATGTCGTCTGTGTCCGTCACGTCCCACGTAAATTTACGGGAACGACTTCTATTGTACTATTAGCCTAACAATGTATAATCTAGTCGCTTTCTGTAGTCTGAAGTGTGACTTAAGTTGTTTTAGAAGTTAGTTATCCCACCAATTTACGACATGAATTATGATTACACTGCGACTTAGTTCAAACTATTTTTTAGATTTGCACTAATAGTGAGCGAAAATGAATAAATGGTGATGAAGCGTGTTACGTTATGACATATTTTTTGTCACATCAATATACAAACTACATAATCTGACATTTCGTCCTGTAAACTTCACAGACAGCTCGGAACACGTTCGCTTCAAATGGAGCTTTAAGAACTTTAAAATAATATAGGCATCCAGAAACTATTACTTAAATGCACCTTTATTTCTCTCCCACCCACCTCTCCTCCTCCCCCACTCCCTCCCTCAATTATTAATATATGTTTGAAAGCACATGCATTTACCTAATCCCGGATTCACGCGAGCCTTGAAGTGACTAATCTATCGATAATCCTTTCATAAAAAAAACACCAACTAATATATAGTCAATCTCGTAGTTTGGAAATTTTGAGCCTTGTACAGTATCAGTTTCCTTACATTTTCTAGTCATATTTCACCCATTAACATTAAATCAATGGTGTTCTGAAATCATACAAACACATGATCATTGGTGAACACAGCATACATTGAATATCAACCGAAGGCCTGGGCGAGTTTAAGTAATAATACTAGTCGTAAGGTTAACCGTATATCATAGGGCAGCCCTTCCCTGACGTCAAGCTTGTTAGTCACTGCATTACTGGATCGTAACTGGGTCATTTGTGGAGAATTTCGGATTAGAATTTCATTAAACTGTGGTGATTTGCCGAAACGTATGCCCTGATGTAGGGCTTGCATCTGAATTATGGCGAAAAGTACCAAGTCAGGTGCCAGAATCGAAAATGGAAAAGTAGAAGTGAAAAGCAAGGTAAGGACTGAACGAAAACCTGCACAGGTGCGAGTCTTCAAAGCCGAAGGGAGGACGGTCGCATGCCTGCCTCCCCGGCATGTCAACAAATATTCAGGTGCTGAATCTATTCAGCCGGTCGGGCTCCGTTAGAATCGACAGTTATGTCATGATATGTATGGCAGTTTCAGATTAATATGTCTTCTAGCTTTGTTAAACGGCTGACACAAAGTCGACATCGTTTTTGACAGGAATCCTCATTTTCACTTCCAGGTCAGGAACGTGTCAGGTAACAACAATCTCAACCTGATTTCGTTGTATGGAGATGTAGAATAACGTATTCTTCAGGTTTTGAACTGTGAGAGTATTTGTGCTGATTACTTTCGAAAATTCTCTCCACGAAAATGTCAGTTGTCAGGCAATACCCCATCCTCTATTATTTTGTTTGTTGACATGTTTTGTGGTTTGGTAAACATCAGCACAACTTGAAGGTCTGGAGGATAATACTTTCCCTGTCAAATGGGAAAGACCCAATATGACAGAACAATATTACACATGCATGTAATAATTTCATTTTTCGAACCAGTTTTACTGGACAATATAAGACAAATAGTAATTTCTATGTAAAAAGGTTGGTAGTGACATGATGAATCATTGGACTGGGTGGGTCACTTCAATGAAACCACTTTATGCCAGAAACCATTAAGTATGTTATAAAAGCTCAGATATATGTGTTAAACTGTTTGCAAGTACATAAGTATTGTTAACCATTTTTTCATCCACTTGTGGGGATTCCAGGTAAGAATATAGGTTCCCAGAACCTATGCTTATCGTAAGCATGGTAAGAGGCAACTAAATGGATCGGGGTTGTGTGGCTCGTTGACTTGGTTGATTGCATGTCATTGTATCCCAAATGCGTGGATCAGTGTTCATGATGTCAAAACACAAGATTGTCTGGTCCAGACTTGATTATTTACAGACTGATGATGTATTGCTGGAATAGTGCTGAGTGTTAAACAATGATCACAATTAATAATTGATCATGAGCAGAAATGAAAGGGGTTCTGTGGATCCTTGTGGTTTCTTTTCTGGTATTTTAGTCTGGACAACTCTTCAGCTCTTATGAAAATGACTGATTCTTAATTTCATCTCATGATGAGCTTTATTTTGTCATATTATTAACTGAAATTGATTTATGTAAGGTTGCCTTAGTGTATTAGCACATAAGATGGGAGTTTCCATTTCAAACACTCTGAGTAATCTGACCCTGACCAAGTAATGTCTCCATCAAATTGTTAAGTCAGCAGGGTGCAGAGCAATTAGTGAAAGATGATAGGTATCTCACCTGGACAAATTAACATGCCCAGCAGGTGATCTAATTAACCAGATTGTTTATTGAAAGTGATTAGCAGTACAATTTGCAGTGTGTCCTCTATTTGATAGAAACATTTTAATTGCCTATAAACAAAGAAGTCAGAACATTCATAGTGATGTTGTTGTATCTATCATTGTCAACAATGAAAGTTATCCCTTTTATTATCGCGTTGGTCTTATTCAGTTTAAAGACGACTTTAACAATTTGTTTATGAAATAGGT